>NW_017728907.1:16792294-16812409 GCF_001723895.1 Crocodylus porosus
TGGAGTACTGCATCCAGTTCTGGGCGCCACACTTCACAAGAGAAGGCTGAGGGGGGATCTTGTGGCCTGTTATAAACTAGTCAGGGGGGATCAGCAGGCATTGGGGGAGTCACTGTTCCCTCAAGCACCACCAGGAGTGATCAGGAATAACGGTCACAAGCTGGCAGAGGGTAGGTTTAGGCTAGATATCAGGAGGCGCTGCTTTACGGTCAGGGTGGCTAGGGTCTGGAACCAACTTTCAAGACAGGTGGTGCAGGCTCCTACCCTGGGGGTTTTTAAGAGGAGGTTAGATGAACATCTTGCTGGGGTCGTTTGACCCTAGTATTCTTTCCTGCCATGGCAGGGGGTCGTACTAGATGATCTACTCAGGTCCCTTCCGACCCTAGAAACTATGAAACTATAAGGATAGCAAAATGAAGCACGTAATAAAGTACGGATGTAAAAAAAAAAAATTGAAATTTAAAAAATTGGAAGGCAAGGGAAATAGGTATAACTCAAACTCTAGGGAAAAATTATTTAATGTTGTTCAAATAGCATACTTGATTTCTTTATAGGGATAAGTTACTGTTAAGCTGTTGACAAATCAGGTGCCTTTTCCAAAGTTCATTGTAGTCTTGAACAAAACATTTATCTAGGCGAGTGCTAGGAAAATGTTGGCTGATATGAAATCAGGACTTTTGCTTTGGTCTGCAAAAGATATTACCAGTAAGTTCAAATTCCATATGCGGGTAAGGAATCTTAACAGAGGTTAGTAGTCTGGAACAAGCAGAAAGTTAGTGAGAACCGTAGTAAATTGGTGAAAAAGACTGGATACAGAGGCTCCCCATTTTCAGAAAATAAATAAAAACTAGGATAGAATGGGTAGATCGTTTAATATCTTTATACTTCCCTCTGCTTAGGAACATAGGACTGGAAGGGGCCTTCTGAGTCACTGACTGCAACAGGGGTCAACTTTGTGCCACCATAAAAATTTTTATGATGACACAAAAACTAAATGAAATGATGTCATAGTAAATTTTGTGGCGCCAACAAAGGTAGTAATAATTTGTGCCACCTTTTTGCCACTGATGCCTGTTTGCTTGTGGTGGGAGACTGTGGGCTGCCAGAAACTCCCCTGGCCTCAGGGGCCCAATCCTGGGGAGGCAAGGACTCTGGGTGCCCTGTTCTGCTTTGAGGCATGTGCCTACAAGTGGGGAAACCCCCACTCCCTAGGGGAGCTTTGCCCTCTGTGCTTACAGAGCCACACTGGGGGAACGATTCCCCCACTGTGGTTTGCAACTGGAGGGGAGAAGCCCTCTGCACATGCAGACACACACTAGGAAAATGATTCCTCAGGCACAGGTCTGCATGTGCAGAAGGGGGAGCTCCCCTAGGTGTTTCCCTCTCTGCTTACACATGGGCCCTGACCATGGGGCAGAAGCATGGTAGATGTGCTGGTGACCAGCTCCCTTTTCTTCTTGCTGCACCAGGGTGAGGGCACCACCTGCAAGCAGAGGGGGAAACTCCTGGGAGAGCTCTTGAATCCCATGTTGGGGGAACCCCCACAGCCCAGCATGGGGGCACATCTGCAGGTGGGTGTTTCCCTGCTTGCAGGTGCACCCCCCCAAGTCGGGGTGGGGCATCCAGGGCCACCCAGGATCAGGCCCTTGAAGCTCTGGGAAGGGCAGGGGACCAACTCTGGGGAACAACAGCCTTGACATCTGTTAGACATCCTTGAGGCAGGTGAGCTGTGACCTGACATACTGCAGCACAGCTGATCCTGCTGTAAAGAGGACGTCTGTTTCCAGCCATTAAGTCCAGTATCCTACTACTGCAGGCAGCCACCTAAAGAAATATCCCTTCCATAAACTGATCAAGCTCCATCTTACAACTAGCTTGTTGGTTATTTGTCTACGCTACTTCAGTTAGGAGGATGTTCTAGCAAATGTCTTCTAATTTCCAGTCTAAATTTACTCATGGTCAGTTTATACTCATCTGTTTTTGTACTGGTATTATTCTTCAGCTTAAACCGTTCTTTTATCTTCTTGGTATGTACTCCTTTTATATATTTATATATAGCAGTCACAGCTTCTCTTAGCCTTTGTTTTGCTAGAGTAAACAAGTCAGCTGTTTTTAGGTCCTGTATTGTAGAGTAGGTGCTCCAGTCTCCTGATCATCTTAAGAGCTTTCTGCATCTGCTCCAACTGAATTTCAGTTCTTCCTTGAATGTGAGTGACCATAACTGTACACAGTATCCTAGATGAGGTCTCATTACGCTGTGATTAAATACTGTTTTATTGCTAATGGATATACCTTGCAACTTACATCCAAGGATTGTATTTTTGTCACTTTTTCCCTTCTCCCTCTGCTCCTGCATGATCAGACCAATCTTTTGTGGCAATGTGTTCTTGTAGAATGAACTATGTACCTCTACCAAGGGTCAGCACAAGATAAATGCTCAACTTAATGGTCATTAAGGTGGACTGCAAGTGCTGCATCAGTGTGAGGCCTGTCTTCTGCATGGGGGTAAATTTCACTCCTATTGGGAATCTTGCTATTGGTATTGAGATAGGTTTCATTTTATTTTGTTGGCATGTCAGTTTTTTGGGAGGACATTTCCACCACTCTGTTCTATATCTTGTGTGTCTCCTGTCAGTTGACCTACCTTCTTTCTCAGCTCAGCAGTTTAAAACCCCAAGGTAAAATTTTGTTCTGTGACTGAGAGCATAGCACAAAACATCAGGCTTAATGGAACGTGGACAAGCCCAAAGGTGGATGTGCCATTCCATTATTTTTGTACTTCTAAGCTTCTGGATCACTACTATGATGAGGCAGCCCTTGATGTAACCTAATTAATCATCTAATTTATAACAGTTTCCTCAGTTTACCCTGTGGCTTAGCATAAGCCAGAATCACTTTAGTGGCATCTGCTAAGATCTTGACTCTTACCTTCCCTTGCCACATTTCCCATGCAGGGGTTTCTCAGTTGATTTGTCTGGGTTAGGAGCATTAGTGGTTAGAGATACTTACTATGCAACAAAGTCTATCTCTGTCATATTCAGAGGGCTGCACTATCCCTGTTTTGAATATGTTTGTCAAAGGAGACTACAAAAAGGACAGGGGTCGACAAAGAGTAACCAGCTAAGCTGCTTTAGTAATATGGAAAAAAGAGTTAGGAGAGGACAGATGAATTTTCTAGCTGAATTTCTCCTATGATTTATTTAAAGACAGTTGGATGTTTGTACATTTATGTGGAGAATTTGCTGTGTTGCCAATGCCCAGTATTCAAAAATCATGAGTCAGGCCTCAAACAATTATGAGATCACATATCTGTATACAGATATTGTGTTCTTTTTATTTGACTTCCGGGTTTTTTTGAGCCTTTAGAGTAGACTTAGCCCACGTTTTCAATTTTTTTCACAAGTACAAGGGCTAAAATATATTTATAATGAAAGCTGATATTCTCATATAAAACATAACTCTTGTACTGAAGATTTAAGGAGAAAATATGATGAGACTCCCAAAAAACGTATATGAACTGCCAGCACTGAACTTGCCCATAGGTGCCAGGGTTATAGGCCTTTACAAAAGTCTTGCTGTAGTTCTTTATATAGACTTCTTACCAACCGTTAGGATTGAGTATGGATAATAGGGGCAGTTTTGTCCTTTGTGACTGGCCAAGGTATTTTCTCATGCCGGGGTTTTAGGCTGGCAAAGACCACTTCCTCTGTAAGTCAGGCTGCTCTGGGAGACTGGGATCACTTTTTCTTGCCTGACCTTTATTTTACATGAGGCACTTTCTGAGCACTGCTGGTGGGATTTGACAGTCATTTCCCTTGATTGTTTTTTGGCAGCATTGGTGCCATGTTGGATATTCTTCCTGATGAGCTACAGACGCTCAGAAACTTGCTTGACAGGAACTGTAAGCCACTACAGTTTCCTGAGGAAAAACATGCACACGAGGAATCTGATTATTTTTCAGAGCTGCCATCATTTTTAGGTTGCTGGTTGCATCTCTGGATGCATCCAAGAGACACAGCTTAATTCTCAGCAAATTATAGTAACTGCTGAAGGATAGAGCCAGGTATACTATTTGGGTACCCTGTAAAACAATAAGAAGTTGGTTATTCCCCACAAATATGAAAAACATAATTGATTCCCACTGTTTATTACCAGGGGTGAATCCAGGGGGTGTGCATTGTTGTGACTGCATGCCCCCCTTTTGGATTGGACTTTTTAAATTCCCCAATCTGGGAAGAATCCCCCCCTTCCCCTCTATGCTTTAAGGGGAGTCCCTTCGCCTCCCCCTGCTCCTGCTTTTTGGCTACTCTTTTCCCTAGTATCCCAGGGCAGGGGAAGCTTCAAAGCTGCTCACGTGCTCCAGCGGGGCTGTGCAGGGGCTTGTCTCAGCTGGGAACAGTGACAACAGCAGCAGCAGTGGGGAAAGGGGGTGAGCTCCCACTTCTCATCCCTGTTCCTGGGGGACTGGACAGGGTGGGGAGCCCATCCCTTAGCTCATCACCAATGCTGCCTCTTGCTGAGCCCAGCCCCCAAGCAGCCTGGATAGAGTGGTCAGGAGAGGTGTTGAAACTTGCCCCATCCCTAGAACAGCAGGGGAAGGCAGGGGGATAGAGGAAAGAGAGGAGAGAGGACATGCCTTTGAGAATGGAAGTGAAGTGGGATTCTTACCTGCTTTGGAGACTTCAAAAATTCCCCAAAGGCTTCTGTGGTGAGGTCTGTCCACATTTGTGGGTTACAAAGGAGGAGACTGGGAGTTGAGGGTGTAGCCACCCCTGCAGCACAGGTGGCTGCTCCTATACCCCCTTAGCCAAATCCTGGACCTGCCCCTGACTAATACCATGGTCCTACACGTATCATGAAGTGATTGATTTATACATCATCTGTGTGTAAGGTGTCCAGGTAGCGAGGTGTGTTAGGGCTTGTGTACATTATGAATGACCCAGAATAGGTCTTTTTTGTTCACATTGGAAGTGGTTAAGCTGAACCACAAAGATACTCTTTAGTGCAAAATGAATGTGCTTACATAGAAAGCTAGTGTGAAGTAGCTGTTGTGCTCATACTTAGCTTCTTTTGCAACAGTTTCCCCATTTAGAAAAGACGGGTTCATTCTCAAAGCTTCTGCTGCAGAAGTGGATCCCAGCTAGCTATTTGATCAGCGCTCTGTGTTTTCCAGGTTGCCTTCTCAAGGGAAGGGCTTAACATTTAGTTTCAAAAAACAAAAAGGCTGGGATTCTCTTTTCCAATTCCAAATTCTGTCAAATCAAGGAGTTCCACATTACTGGGCTTGCTTGACTCATAGTTCAGCTCTTCTCAATGTGTTTATTACAAATTGCATTGCTAGGTGCAGAAATCTGAAGATCAGTAGGCATTTATACATGTGCTTGGGGGTGAGGAGCACTTTAATTAGAGCAGCTCTGTGAGCCGCTCTTATTAAAGTGCCTGGAGCGTCATGTGTATCAGTGTCCCTGCGCTGAAAAATGGTGGTGCGGGCACTTTAACTAAAGCTCATCAAACAAGCTTTAGTTAAAGCTCCCCACTGCCATTTTTCAGTATGGGGATGCTGATACACATGACTCTTGAGTTTACTGGAGTGCGGTAATTACCTGCTGAGCAGATTAATCAAGTCTGCTTTGACGCACTATAATTACAGTGCATTGGAGCAGCCTCACTGCATGTGTATCGGCGCCCAATGTGTCCTGAACCTGCCATTTTTCTAATTCGAGCAGGTTTTCTATTTTTATACATCCAATTTTATATGCATGCTTAAATCTGTCTCGCGCTGACTTCTTCATTAGTTTATTTGATTCCTAGTTCAATGCCTAGTAACAGTGCTGGTTTTTTTATAAATTAAAAAATATTTGCCTTGGACAGTTTGTCTAATGAGCTAGGGATATAAGGACAGTGTGCTTGTGTCTTGTGCAGACATTCAAATAGGTTTTTTTCTGTAAAATGATGGGAGAAAAGCAAAAAAAGTAACTCAAAACTCATCAGAATGCAGTCTTCCAGTAGCCCAGATCCCTGGCTTTTGCATGAGAGTATCTTGCATAAGAGTAAAAAATATCACCTGTCCTTCTACTCTCCCTCTCTCTCATTCTGTTATTTGTTCACAGCTTGTACATATTGGAGATTGCCTAGCCCCAAAGCATTTGATTTCAGTGTCCTGGATTTTCAGATCTAGATGTTCTAGTAAAATGGTGGAATGGTGGAAATTATTTGTGGGGAAATATAAGTGGTGGTAAAGTAAATGTAAAAGTCCTACTGATTCATGCCTCATTGAATTATAAAATGATTCAGACCTCACTAATTTCAAATACTGTAACATTCAACTATCATCAGAACTGTACAGTAAAGTGTATAAAGGGACTAGGAGGATGAGAAAGAGAAGGCTGGCTTATTCTTCCTTCTGTCTCCCAGTGTGCGAATGATATAGTTCTTAGGCACTCTCAGATTTATTCTGGGTTGCAGCCTGCATGTTATCTTTTCAGAGGAAAGAATTTTCATGTTGGAGAGCATTCAGTTTTTCAATATTGGTTTCTCATTAGCCTTTTAGTGTACTTTTGCCATTTGAAATGCTAATGATAAGCTGTAGCAGGGAGCTTGGTGCTCCTGCTACTTCAAGGGAAGGCAGGCTGCAGGAGAAACAGGCTGCACATGAGGCAGAAGAGCAAGCAAGGAAACCACATGACCCAAAAGGGGCTAGGTTTGCAGGCTATAAGCTCAAGGCCTGAGCTGGGCTGGCAGTCTGACCTGGGAGCCATGGAGAGAAGAGCTGCTGAGCAGAAGGGCAGCAGGAAGGCTCCGGACTAACACCTGAGCTGGGCTACATGATACTGGTGGCTTAGGGATGGAGACTGTAGGGGAGGTGGAGATCTCAGTTTACTTGGGAGTAGGGCCAGGGCCTATGGGATAGGGGCCAAGGCCAAGAAGCAGAGCCAGAGCTGAAGGGGTGAGAGCAGGCAGGGTCAAGGAGCCATGGAGGGATGGAGATCTCAACTAGTCCAGGAGTAGGGCTGAGGCCCACGGGATAGAGACCAAAAATGAGGAGCACAGCCACAGAGTGATGAGAGCAGGCAGGGTCAGGAACCCATAGCCCAGGAGGAACAAGAACAAGCAAGGCCAATGGGCCTGTAGCCTAGGAGGGGTGAGAACCATTGTCAGGGAGGTAAGAGGGTCAGTGATGGGCAGCCAGGGTCAGTGAGGGGCAAGAGCCATGGCCAGGGACCCATAGCCCAAGAGGGGCGAAAACAAGCAGGGCTAGGGGAACCATAGCCTGGGAGGGGCAGAATCTGTTGGAAATGATGAGACCTGAGCCCAGGTGGGGAGAGAATGCAGGCCTGAGCCCAAGAGAGCTTGAGATCATTTGAGGTACAGAGGCCTGAGCCCAGCAGGGGCTGGGACGGTTAAATCATAGGGACCAGAGGCCCCAACAGTATCGGAGACTGTTCTGGGTTTAGAGGCCTACATTAACTGGGGTTGACACTGGGGTTGAAGGCCCATGGATGAGAGATGGACTGGGTTGGACGATGGGGCTTAATGCTTGATAATGATTGGTGGCATCTGGGAGGCTTGGGCATAGCTAAAAGGGGAAATGAAGCCACATAATTAGCAATGAGCAGTGACACCTGGGTTCATGAGTATGAGATCTCACTTGGGGGGAAGCCCTGGGGTATCCTCCCTCTTTTTAAAAGCAGAATTACACTAAGGTTGGCAGGAGAGTAGAAGGGGAGATTGCCTAAAGAAAGTAAAAGTGACAAAAGCTGAGTGGGGCTCCAGGGGCCTTGCCCACCACCACCCCTTTCTTTGGATAGCTCCTGTAGTAGGGAAACCATCACGTAAAAACAATTATGAAGTGTCAACTATAATGGCAATATTTTGTTTAGTTGAGTTCCATGCCCATATTGTATTCAGCCCTTTTACCAGAGTTTGAATGTAAGTCCAATCTGAAAAAGCATAAGATATGTATCACCAGGCTCTGAGCACTCTTGACAGAAAGAGACAAACAGCAGTAGAAGCCAGCAACCTTTTTTCCAGAGAACTAAAATTTTCTATTTCAGCTATCACACAACACTTACCTCCCTGCTAAATATCCACCAGCTTGTTTGAAATCCCCTGAACCCACCACCACTTCCCATAAACACTTTCCCCCTCTATATGTATGTTGGTTTATACCAGTGATTCCCAAAGAGTGTCCCACAAGAGCAGTGGAAGTGTGCTGTGAAAAATGGGCTGGATGAGGCTCTGGCAGCCCTGGCCTTACATGGCAGAATTGGGCTCTGGCCATGCCAGCTGTATGTTGTGGGGTCAGGCCCACAGACCAGATCTGGCCTATGAACTGGTTAGTGGAATGTGTGGCCAGAAAAAAATTGTGCCTCGGGTATCAAAAGTTTAGGAAACACTGATTTATACATTTGCTTCCCAGAATGGAGCTACCTATTCTTTGTCTTTATTTGTTGTTTATCAAAGTGCATCAAAAAGAAGGTTTTGTATCATACCCCAAAGGTCAAATAATTACGGGCTATTTTGAACCAAGCTGGGGAGTGAACTCTGAAGTTGAGGAGTCCTCACAAAGTCTATCTTGCTAGCAGCTATTCTTTTAAAGACCCAGGGACCTCTGCCTCCTCTCTCTCTGCTCATCTCAACTGTGGCAGTGTCACATGGGCAGAGAAGCAGTTGTTTGGATAAGATAGCCGTAGGCCATTTAGTGTTTCTAGGTCAGAACCAATACATTAAACTCCACTCAAAAACTAATAGGCAGTCAACACAGATTTTGAAACACTAATGCTGTGTGCTTACTCGAAGACTGCTTAACTTGCGTTCTTGCATATGGCACCAGTTTAAATCTAAGTAGATTTAAGGTGAGGTCCTTTGAAAAGTGCATTGTAATATTCTAGTTGTGACAAAGGCAAGGATGGCAGTAGTGAAGTCTGCATCAGAGAAGGAGAGAGAGAGAGAAAGAGAGGATTGCAATTTACTGACCAGACACAAATGGAAATAGGTGTACAATTACCTAGCAGCGACCCAGAGCATAACAGAAACCTCAGATTACAAATCTGAATGAAAAACAGCAGACACTCTCTGTGTGAAGAGTTGATACAATCTTTACTGTGTCCTCCCACTGTTTCTCTCTACCAATGATTTCTCAGTCCAGATTAAGCCTCAACCAGCTCACTCTTATTCAAGCCCCGATTACTGCCATACACAGTAACATTTGATTGCACTGTATGGTTTGAACAAAGTGGAAAGGAGGACTGGGTCATCACTGACTTATTGAAAAAATGTAAACCCACAAACTGGTTTAAGTGATCAGAAACTGGTTTAAACTTGTAACAGAACATAGGTTCACTGTACATAAACCAGTTTTAAAATAGCTGAAACTGGTTTAAGATAAACCTGGTTGAATGTACAGTAAAAGCTCAGTTATCTGGCATCCCCCAGGCTAACAAAATATGCTGGTTAATTGAGTGGTGCAGGCTGATGCTTCTCCCGCTGTGTCCGGGGCATCCCTGTGCCCCTCCCATGGCATCGTGGGACAGGGAGACGGGCCCCGCACAGCCTGTTATGCTCCCGGGCTGTGGGGGCTCAGCAGCTCAGGTTGCTTTGCCCCTGGGGATGGGGGCTCAGAGAGACCAGAAATGCCATGGTGACCACTTCCAGTTTCAGTTTATCTTACAAGCCGGCATGCCGGTTAATTGAGCATGCCAGCTTGTAAGATGCCTCAGAGTGCTAGCCAGGGTGCTGGGGCCTGGCAACATACTCCTTGAGCAGCAAGTGGGGAAAAGCCTGGGACTGTGCAGGCCAGGGTGCGGGTTTAAACCCCTCCCTAATCAGAGCTCCTGCTGGGCCTGGCCATGACCCCCCCCCCAGCTCAGTCCTGTGAGAGGGAAGGGAGGGCTGCTCTAGTACTCCCCCCTCCCCCTCCATCTCCCCCCCAGCTTCTAGCTAGCCTGAGTCACTGCAAACATGTGCCTGAATTTCTTCAGTCCAGAGGGAATGTCTGTTCAGTTGCAAACCAGGTCAGCCTAGGCATATTAGACCAGAGGCAGGATGGCTTTCCCACCTGCCAGCTCCCCGCTGCATGGCTGGACTGTGGAGCTCAGCAGGAGCTGGCCCAACCCCAAGGACTGGGGCAATCCTCATGGTCCTCCCCTGCCTCCCCCTGCCCCCCTTCTTCCCTGAATTTTCTGCGCTGGCACAGCCATGAACAACCCCATGGTCCCAGACTGGGGGTTGGGCCCTGCTGTTGTAGGAGCCTGCTGGGTCTTCCCCTGGGTACTGCTGCCCCTGGCTCCTGTCATCTTTGACTGGAACCAAGGACAGATAAATATTAATTTTCTAAATTTTTGGGGTCCCTGTGAGCCGGATAGGATGGCCTGACAGGCCATATTTCACCCACCCCTAGATTAGACTAACCTAACCTAATCCAGGCTTAGGTTTTTTGAGTGTCTGTCCCTAGCCTGAGTGAAATGAATTTAAAAAAAAAAGTCCCTAAAAGGTTTTGTAAAATGAAAATCAGACAATGTACTGTTTGACTCATATGTCATTAGGCCCAAAGGTATCATCATTATGACCCTCTGGTTCAAGTTTCCGAGTAAAACCACCCATAGATTTCAGTCAGTGATTCGTGCATGGAGCCTATAACTTAATGCTTGAGGTACAACACCTTGTTTTAGGAAGACATCCATTTTTGAACAAAAGATTTTAAAGGATGAGAATACACCACATCTGTTGTGAAACTGTTCCACTCTTTATTTACCCCTTCTAGACTGAATTTGTCTAGCCTCAGTTTCCAGCCATTGGATCTCATTATGTCTTTGCCTCCCAGATTAAAGAGCAGAGTGCATGTTCACTTTGGAAATATATCCGTTCTTTATACATAATAACTACAAACCTTTTCCAAAATAAACAAAGCTCCAATAACCAGGTTCCCTATCTGAGTCCCCCCTTGCCTTGACTCCCTTGCCAGTGACTCCATCCTCTTCTGGTTTCTAGATAGTTTAATAAACTTCCTGGGTTTTTTTCTTAATAGGCACAATAGGAACCTTAACAGTCGCATCATTTCTTTTTTGATGTTCTTCTTAGAATAAAAGTTTTAATTCTTAGACTGGAACTGGAGCTTTATATTAACAATATGTGTAAGCTTTCCAACATAAGGTAAATAAATATAAATATTTCAGAAGAACCCATATGGGATTGTTTTTCTGAGTAGACCCCTTCCACATATTTTTTACAGTCTTGGATAATCCATCTCTCCTCACTAAATACCACAATGGCCTTATCTACACATTGTATAAGAGAAGGGTTAATGTGGAACCACAAGCCATGAACTATCACAAGCCAGCCCTTTATATTCCAATTGCAATCCTATTGCAAGCCATATATTCCTGCTCAGGCTTCAAGCAAGTCGATACCACCTGATGGCAGTAATGAAGTCAGCTACCACATCTACTAATATGGACCACCTGATCGGCAGATCTGCCTCAGTAACTTCTTTGCCATTTCATTGTTGTAACTGGTCTGAGGCCAAATTGACAAGCAATAAAGAGATTAGGAAGTTTTATTCAGAGTTCTTACCACTACTTTCTATATAATCCTAACTCAAAATGGAAGGTTATCATCATGCCTGTAGAGATGAATGATGGTTTCTTGAACAAAAGTTATAAACAATGTATTTTAAGAGAGCTAGGACAGTTTCTAACAACTACAGGCTTGATTTACTAGTTCCCCACCAGACTTTACCACCCAAGCACATATTATGGAATGAATTTGTCCATATGCCTCTGGGACTTAAATGAGCACTCCTAACTTTAGATAACTCAGAGACAACCTAGTCCCCACTCCTTTAAAATTTTTGTTTTGTAAAAAGTTTAGTTTATATATGAATGCTTTTCTCTACAAAATTGCAGAATGGCCTTGGAGTATCTCATAAGAGGAGATAATCAGGTCAGCTACCAGGAGACTGCTTGGATTAAGCAGACAATTTGCTAGGAGTGTGCACAGCGGGCCCTGTTTGTTTCGGATTCTGCCCAAAGTAGGGACAGTGATTTGATTAGTTGATTTGGATCACTGTCCCTGATTCGATTTGGCCGAATCTGAATCTGAGATTTGATTCTGATTCAGAGAATCAGCGATTTAGACATAGACACAGTTTTAAAAGTTTTTTCTAAATACCTCATGGTATCAGTGTGGCTTGTGAACACTGCGATGCTGAGGTGGATGGAACATCCCACAGGATCGTGGGGGGGCCCTCCATGTGCTTGGCGGTGAACCCGGAAGTGGACCAGAAGTACTTCTGGTCCACTTCCAGGTCTACCAGGGAGCATGCAGGGGGGCTGCCCATGCCCCCCAGGCTCAGCGATTGGCTGCAGGGGGACCCCAGGAGGCACCAGTCGCCAAGCCAGGGGATGTGGGGGGCCCCCCCGGCGTGCTCTCTGGCAGACCCAGAATTGGACTGGAAGTGCTTCTGGTCCACTTCTGGGTCTGCTGCTGAATGCGCTAGGAGGTCCCCTGCACTCCTGTGGCATGCTCTATCCACCCCAGCATCACAGCATTCACAAGCCACCTGCTACCCAGAGGTACGTAGAAAAAATATTTAAAGCTGTGTCTATGTCCGAATCTTTCAGAATCTCTCCGAATCGATTCAGAGGGTTCCAATTCGATTTGGAGAGATTAAAGGTACTCTGGTTCTATTCAGAGTCAGAGATTTGGCCACTGAATTGGGCTGAATCTCAGCTGAATTGAATTGGAGACCGAAGCTTTGCATCGCCCTACTATTTCCTACCACAAACAAATCTGTGGTTGCAGTGACTGATATGAAGAACAGACTTTACCTATTGCACAGCCATGGCATACATTTTCAAGGTTTCTTTATCATAATCAGTCGTCATAATCAGCCCATGATTTCTGCCACTCGTGTCCCAGCCATCTTCCCACACTTCATCTGCCACAGTAAACTTTTCCTCTGAAGTTCTTTGTCAGTCCTCAAAAATGTGTTGAAAAGTGTCTGGTATAGATGATGCTTGATCTTGAACTGCATTCACTTCATTTTAGCATTTTTCACAGTTTCCACCATCCATCCCTTGTCCTGTCATGTTAAGTCAAATCATTTTCTTATTTTGATTACATGTCTTGGTGTGTTCTGATTACTATTTCAATTTGTGCTGTGGATTTTCACTTTCTTTCAAATATGATTTTAGGTACTAGCCCCTCTGAATGTGATGGATATTATACGCCTGGGGACAAATGCTTTTCCTAAGATCATCTGTATTTGGGGAAATGTATAATTAGTGTATCCAAGAATCATATCTACTTACAAAAAAAAAAAAAAAAAGACCACCCTTATATAAATTACAAATGTGTGGAATTCCATTGTCTGTTTGCATAAGCAGAAACATTTTCAGTTTTTCACCCAATTGTTTCTCTGTGTACAGTCCATTTTCTAATTAAGCAGTTTGGAAGCAGAGGATCATAAAAGGCATGTTTTCTCAAACACAGTCCCAATGAAATGAAGCAGAACCTGGTACAATATCTCCAGCCAGATGGCAGAGGCACCTGGCCTGTTCCATGCTTATGAGAGATGCAACAATTTAAGGGATTGACATTTTAACACTCCTTCTCCCTTCCTCCCCCCGCGCACACATTGAAATTATTTTCTAGCATAATAATTTTTTACGTTGCTGAAATTCCATTCCATCACTGCAGATCATCCCCATGTTCAGAAACTCCCTCTGCAAACACAGCACTTGAAATTATAATTAGCTCTGCACAAACAGTAGACATGCAAGCCATGTCACTTCAGTAGCTAAGAAGCTGGGTGCTAGTCTCTAGTCTCTCATTATGTCCTTGTAAATCTACTGGTTCCATGCAAGAATCCAGGAGGGACCAGAGTGTTTTGCCTTACCCACTCATATATGGACAATATTGAATCTGTTTCTGTTATTTGAAATCAGATATGAATAAAACTCAATATATTGGTTGACAGTCTGTCTGATTTCCCCTAAGCATCAAATGTTAAGAAGATGTAATTCATATATCTGTGAGCTCAGGATTCAACAGCAAAAACTGTCAGAGTTGCATTGATTTAAGGTAAAATGGGAGGGGGAGCTCATCTGTCCAGCAGTTCACTATTGGCTTCTTATTACAGCATTCTCCCCCGAGACACACTCTGCATGCTCATTCACCCACCTCCTTCTCTCCCCTCCCCCTCTTTTCCTACCCCTTCATTACTGATTCACAGCGAGAGGCAGCAGCGGCAGCAGCCACGCTTGTCACGAATCAGGGATTGCAATGAGCTCATCCTTTTCTCTTTGCAGCTTCGTAACTGCCCTGGCTTTATTGCTCTTATTGCTGCTGCTGTCTGCTCACACACGCATCCACAGATACTGTGGGCCCTGCTAGCTGTCCTTTGCTTTTCTCTCATCAGAGCTTTCCTGCACTCGTTCTCTGCCATTTTCCTGCTTTCCAGATATATTTATTCCACGTTTTCTTTGGTTTGTTTTTTAAATCTACTTTGGACTCAGGCTAAGTCAGAACATTGGATCATACTCTTCCTTGATTCCTAGCAAAGATGCTCTTCTCTGTCTGAGACGTTCTCTGTGATTCCCTGCTATAGACAGGAGTGCGATCCTATTTGGGAGAAGTGAGGCTGGCTCCCATAATATTGCAGTTCTTGAAATTGGTTAAAAGCCTGTGCTTCTCACTCTGGATACTTACTGCTTACTGCTCATGGAAGAAGGGGTACCTTGCACAACCCCAGCTGCCAAGCTCACACCACCTGTCAAAAAGTCACAGGACATGCATGACGAGAGGAGCAAGCTGGTGAATGAGTATGCATGTCGAGTGCTGGAACTTCTGGGGATGGGGCATCGCCTGTTTGTGCCTCGGCTACTTGCGGTGAGATCACTTTTTCTTGAAATTAATACATAGTGAACCTGCCACCCTCCTTTCCACTACCTCTGTCTCTGGGGATCCTCTGCATCTACTAGAGACGTGAGGATTTCCCCATTTTTCCCTTGCTTTACACAGCCCACCTACAAAACACGGATTCCTGCCTTCTGCCATTCTGTGCAATGACTGGATGATGCTCCCATCTGAGCCCACTAGTGCCACTCCTTAACTGGCCTGAAGGGTCACAGTTGGGGCTGTATTATAAAGGGTTTTTCCCCCCCTTAGAGCCACAAATGCTAGTGTTCTCAATTCCATGATGATTGCAAGTACAGTGGTATGCCCTGTCAGATCCTAAATGTAAGATGCACTGGTACGTAGCGTTTGGAATGCTTAATTTCTGATGCCAGATATTCATTTCTACAAGACAGAGAATTTCCTCCATATTTTTAGGAGTAGTGCTGGATATGTGCTTCCTTCAACTGTTTCTCTGGTTGACTATGATTAACAGAGTTGGAAATCTGAACATGCCTTAAAAATGTTTCAGAGAAAGAAAATGGTTAACAGTACTCTTATCCATTGGAATGACTGAACTGTGTGTCTGTGAAATGGCCTGAAGCTGGTGTGGCTTGTTATGATACAGACAAGTCTGACCTGCTTTATCACTTGTGCTGCTGTACAAAGCTAGAACAACTAAAATAGTTAAGATCAAAGATGCTGAAAATCAGTACCCAGTCCTGTCCAGTTATTTTCTGTGGTATGGTAACTAGACTTAGCTACAATGCTGTACTGTAATTGGTCCCAGGTAGTTCTATACCAGTATTTCTTAGTTGAACATACATATTTTGACTAGTCTGTTTTTTGTGTGTACTACAGTTATGTAACTGGACTTGCACAGTTTTACACTAGGGAGTTGGCATGGAGTTTTTTCTTCATTGCCATACTCTTAACTAGTCCTGCGCTGTAGCTTCCTAGAGTGACCTGGCTTGTTTTTATCTTGTGTTACAGAAATCTATCGCCCTCTTCTGCAGCATACCTAAGTATGAAATGCAATCTATTCATTGTGAGATGCTTAATGGATAAGATGATGTGTGGCGATTACACCAGGACATTCCCTGCATTTGTAAAATACTAAGTCAAAATACAATTACTTTCAATTACTTGGAGAGAGGACAATTTTAAATAACATCACTTGCTGTGGGGGTGGGTTTAGGACTCATCAGAGGCTAATTATATAGATTTAAATCAGTCATACTTGTAAGCATTATCCAAGCTTACCTCAGTAACACTACTAATGCACCTAAATCCTGATCTGTCACCCCTTCTTTTCCAATCTTAAGCCTCACTTAAGTATGGACTGCCAAGTCAAACCCAATCATTTTGTGATGGGGCTGAAGGAAGCTTAGGCAAAACCACCAAGCTCCTTTTTTTTTACTTGCAACTTGATCAGGATTTGTACTCAGGTTTCTAGATATGAAAGATCAGTGAAATAATAGTGCATCACCAAGTCACCTTAGCTTTGCTATTTGACATTATTGTGTGTATTAAAAAAGATTACTCTTGCCAGTAAAGGGTCTTGATTTCTGCAGTGAGAATATATACTCATCCAGTCCAGGTTTTATTAATGAAATAAATTCCTCGTGTTACACATCCCCTTATAAATAAAGGCATGGAACTTATGACTGAAAAAAAAAGAAGGTGGTGGCTCTAGAAACCAATGTTGTAGCTAAAAATGGTATATAATCCTAACTGTATTTGCTTTTCTGCAAAATTAAGGCCTGATTTCTTCTGTAGATGTAGAACTATGTTCCCTTGGAGTCATTTTGCAAATAGATACCCCAAATATACGGAATACCTATCATAGTGGAGTTACATGAAAAATATAATCTGTAACAATTCTGTAACTAGCCTTGTGGAATTCTGCAGTTCCACTCATCTGAATCAAGTACATCTGATGATAGGCAGATGACACAGAATTATTTTATGTGGGTTTTTTCCTTTATTACCAGCATAAAAAATGAGTAGATTTTGTGTTTGGGTTTGTGCATTGTCACAAAAATTATACAAGGCTAAATTAACATTGCCTTCTGGGAGTCAGTATCTGCATATAGCATGTATCAACTTAGAGACATTTGAGTAGGGAGACACTACTGTACATGTTTAGAATTACAAATTAGCAGTTCAGTTATATTTGTTAATTTACCATGCATAACATTTAAGCCAAGAGTGTACAAACTTTTCCCCGTATAGAAATGTGGGTTAGAGGTGTGATTTTTATACCAACTGAGACCCTGGCATAGACAAAATTATACCTGGAAATAATGCTTTCACCAGTACAATTTATTTTTTGAGGACAAGTGGTATAAGCGATGCTGACAAAAATCACTCTACCTGTAGAGCTACATCAGCAGATCTTTCCCCGTCTAAGCTAGGCCTTAGTTCTTACAATTTATCCTCTTACACCACTAGGAAATACAGTAGTCCAGGTTTATCTTACTGGGGTTATTTATGGTGTTGGATACATAGCTAATGCTATGTATCCAACACCATAAATAGCAGTGCTCCCCAAACGTTTCCTCAGCATGACCCCATTTGTGGGCCCATTTCCTCAGCATGATCCCACTTTCTCAGCATAGCCCCTCACTTCCAACCCACAGCCCCCCACCACCATGACCCCATCTGCTGATGTTGTGACCCACAGTTCAGGAACCGCTGGCTTATAGGGTAATAGATTGGGGAACCACATAATATACATCCTTGCAGTTTTCCTACTACTAGTAGAAAAGGAATAGAAAACAGATTAAGAATTAGCAGATAATCCTTGATTTTTAGATTGCCAGATTCAGAATAAGAGGTTAAAAGAAGGGACACACAGTCTGATGTATTTACTATAGAGAGTACATTTTGTAGTTTGAGAGATCAAGGTAAGATCTGTTCATCAAAGGAAGCACAGATCTGGTAGCAGGGAATTTAGTAATGAATTACAGGGAACAGGCAAATTTTCTTTTGTACTTTGTGCTGTTATTGACACCTGCTCGAGGAAGGTCCTAAACGCCACCTCTTTGATTTGGTGGCATTTTAGACTCTGCCTTTGTAGATAGAAATGCCTGCAGAAGATGCAAGGCCATGAAGAATCAAACCCAGAGAGATACAGTATAGTTGATTCAAATCTCACATGGTTTATCAGTTTCCAGGTGAGAAGAAGAGACTTAGTTGATGTTAATTTTAATGAAGTAGGTTGGAGATTTCTGCACATCAGGATAGAAGAATTAAAGAAACAAGCCAAATCATGATTATTTTTTACCTCTTTACATTCTTAGCTATTTTGGGGAGCTTAATTGTAACGTGTGTACTCAGAACAACAAGTAATTACAGCTCATTCAGTATAATGGTCACAGTTTCAAAACGGTTTTTATAGTTTATTTGGTTTTCCAATACGTATGATTTTCCAAAATTGTACCTTTGAAGCTGAGTTTCCATTATCCCTAGCAAAAAGTGCTTTTTCTGAGTTTTAGCAAAATACCTTTTGAATGTTTCGGACATCTGTGAAAATACTTAACCCATTGGGAGAAACTTGTGGGAGACGCCCTGAAATAATATCCACTCCTTTTTAAAACACAGCCATTCATTTGAATACATGAACCTAGTTATGACCATATTCATCTTAAAAATCTGCTTTGGTTTTGGTTGGAAAAAAATGGTTTAACCAAGAGAGGACTATATGAAAACTGCTTGTTGAGCATTCAAAAATATTCTTAAATCTACCAGTGTACAACACAGTATAGCGGCTCCAGTAGTTATACTGGACTTGGTATTTTGAGAGGCCTACAAAATGAAATGGAGATCTGTTTCACAAGATGAATGACTGCAGGCCAAGGAATGTACAAGACTTTACAATCTGAAGTGTGAGGGTTGCATGGTTAAAAACACAACAAAGCAGGCAATTCAAAACTTAAGATTCTACTACCAAACTAATTTGTGCCGTATCCATATATTGCTCTCTGTTGCTTTCCTTTTCTTTCCAATGAATAGATTTCCGCCTGTTGCAGAATATATGCCACAAAACATTTGCAGATGCAGTACAGTTAATGTTATTTTTGAAGGCATAGCTTTTGTATTTCTTGACTTTTGATCATTTTTACTGTAAAACTTTAATATTTCAGTGAATAGGTTCTTCATGTTAACTGCACACAGTGAGGTTGGAAGGTCCAAATATTATGGCTTCAGCTAAACACTTGATGTCTACTCTAAAACTTGATCATTTTCACCAGCTGTAGTTTCAGTTCAGCAAACTCTGTCTGGTGCACATAATTCTTATTCATGCAAGTAGTTGTTATTGTGATTGGCTACTCAAGTGACTAAGCATTTTCAGGATTAGGCCTTGTGGTTTCTAAAAATTCTCACCGATTTCACAATAGCAAGAGAACCTGAAAGCAGACTTACAAAGGCTGTTAAAAAGTCTAGTTTGATTTGAAAAGAAAAGCTTTGTTGCGATCAGGGTTTTGATCGGTAGCTTTGAAGTCGTAAATTCTGTTTTGAATGATTTGCATGTATATTTCTGGTATCCAAATTTGGTTCTATCACTTCAATTTTTTATTTATTTTTAATAAGGGGCTATGTTGGTAAAAGCTTGGAGCACCTGCACATCCAATGTTTATAGCTGCCTGTGAAAAACCTATTCAGAATAGTCCCAGCAGTTCAATAAGCCTCAAGAATTAAATAAATTTTAAAATTCCTATTGCTGGCAATGCAAAAGTGTCAAAAGGCATATTTGAAGATTGTTAGTTTGATTCAAATATGTCTTCATATATTTGTGTATTAAAAAATCACTATCTTTCAGTGTGTCCCATAGATGTTCCAGGGCAGTTTTAAATATGTTTTTTGATTTGATTTAACTGATTTATAAAGCAGTAGTTTAAAGTGCAGTATATTAGTTAAGAATACAAATAAGCTACAAAATACAGACAACAATAATTAACTTATTAACCAAGACCATTCGACCTGAAAATATTCAGCTCAAAAATAGAATAATAAAAAATTGATTCCAGCACTGATAATTTGGCTGATACGGATGGTCGATTATTAACCAGCCATATTGGCTGATACTGATCCAGTTGCCAATATGCAGCCCTGCAACTGTGAGAGCAGCATCCGCCCAGTAAGTCTGTTAGGGGGAAGGGGCATGGGGGGCAGATTGAGGCCCGCAAGGTGAGGGAGGGAGTGGGGCTGGGACAG
>NW_017728907.1:16812509-16818043 GCF_001723895.1 Crocodylus porosus
AGCGCAGGTCAGTTCACTGCTGCTGCTGCACACATTTCCAGAGGATGCATGGGGGGCATGCAACCCCCAGATTTGTATGCAGGGTGAGGGCAGGCTTTCCACTGCAGGCTTGGGGCAGTGCCAGTCTCTTCCTGGCAGAGGGCTGGGGCTGCGCCCAGGGTGGGTGGTAGGGGTGTGCGGGGCGGGTAGGGGAAGTGGGATGAATCCAGACTGCACTCAGGGGGAGCTACAGCCACCCCAAAATTCAACATAGCTCTCCTGTAGCCTGCCTCCCCCCAGTGCCACTGCCCACCCCACCCTGAGCACAGCCCCGGCCAAGCCCTCTGCCAGAAAGAGGCCGGTGTAGCTCCTGTCCCTGAGCCCACAGTGGGTAGCCTCCCCTTGCCCCGTGCACAAATGTGGTAGGCACATGCCCCCCATGCCTCCCAAGGGTGCATGCAGCAGTGACCCCAAAACCCTCTGGACAAGCCACCTGCACCTCTGTCCCATGCCCTGCTTCAGCTGGGCAGCACTTTCCCCTGCCCCAGCCCCACTCCCTTCCTCACTGTGGGGGCCTCAGTCTGCCCCCTAAACCCCTTCTCCCCCCACATTCCTTCCCCCCCTCGACTTACTGGCAGGAGGCTGCTCTCTAAGCTGTCGGACTGCATTCCTGCCTGCCTACATGCTATGGCTGTGCACATGCATGCAGCATTTATTGGTGACATTATCAGCTACACTGGCCAAAAAAAGCCAATTGCCAGTAATGTCAATTTCCTTTTATCAGTGCCAATATGATATGGACCAATACATTGGTGCACCTCTACTTGGTTTGCCTCCGTATTAAAAACATGGCAAAAAATGGAGGATGTTGGTTATCCAGAAGGCTAAGAGATCCAGACTCTGGGAGTAACTTTGGGTATATCTTCACTACACAATGCAGTGCTGTGTAGAACTGTATATGAGCTAACTTGGACACCAAAGGTAGTGTAGTTACATTAGTTTGACACTCTGTGTGACCTAATATTTCCTACTTCATATGATGGACTTCCACACTAACTCAGCTTTACTGCTGCATGGCACTGCATTGTGCAGGGTAGATATATTTTTCCTTCCAGAAATAGTATTTGAAAACACCCACCCAGTAAACCCGTTCCATGTAAACCTCCTACCTACCTGTGTTAGGCTATGCCTACACTGTAAACAAACAATGCCTGACAATGGTAACCTCCACCACACTGCCCTCTTCTGGACAGAAAGTACTGTACCAACTTCTGTGTAATGCCATGGGTGGGTTAGCATGGGGTAGTCATTCACCATGAATTGCTGCATAGATGCAACTATACCAGAGGTTCCCAAAATGTGGTACATATATCCCTGGGGTACGCAAGGCATCTCTGGGAGGTACGCAGGAGAAATTATGCAATGGCAGACTTAATTTTGCATTATAATAATAATTGGCATTTAAGGGGCTAAAATATAAAATGTGTGTTGGTAGGTGTACATGGGCAGCTGGTAAATCTGGAAGGGAGTATGCAATAAGAAAAAGATTGGGAACCTCTGAGTTAATACTACTTTCAGTTAGGAGGTAGCCTGAGCATAGCTGCATGGCATGCTCAAAGGGGATGATGCCAGGTACAATAAGTTTGCTATGTCAACCGGCCCTTAGAGTTTTATTATAGTACCCATCACTATAATAGGTAAGCATCATGGGCAGATCCAGGATTTTATAAAGGGGGGTGCAGGAACTGGTGCTGCAGGGGTAGCTGCAGCTATTCCACTCAACTCTCCTCCTCTCCCCCTGTCCCCTCCACAGGATGGGCAGACTATGCTGTAGGAACAAAAACCAGGGTCTTTTTTTAAGTCCCTGATTCAGGTAAGAAGTTACCCGCTACTATTAGTTCTCTCTCCCTTCTCCATATGCAGTGGGCATGTCTACATGTTCATTAACGTGCTGTAATTATGGCACATAAAGTTTAGTACATGTAAGAACAGGTACTAACTTAATGAACCGTAATTGGCACTACAGGTCAGTAATGCCAGCACACATTTTTAAGGTAATGCTAATGCACAGTAGACTAATTCTACTGCACATTAACACGGTTTCTGCCTGCTGTGCTAATGTGCGGTAGAATTAGTCTACTGCTCATTTAGCATCTCATGTAGACACACACCTATAGTGCATTTGTCCTCCTCTCGTCACATTTGCCCCATCCTGTGTCCTCCTCCACCTGCCACTACTACTGTCTCCAGCTGCCCTAGGGGTGACAGGGAGCATTGGGGCTGTTTCTGTTCTGCTTCTACTGGGCTGCCAAGGGAACTAAGCTAATCTGGGGACAATGGCAGCAGCAACAGGGGCAGGGTGAGTTCCTCTTCCCTGAACCTGCTCCTGGACTGGCAGGGAGCACCCAGGGACCAGGCAGGGAGGGGGAACCTGCCTGCTGCCACTGTTCCAGGCTGAGCCTGCTCCCCATGCAGCCTGTCTAGAGTTGGGAAGGAGAGGCTTTGGAACTCTCATGCCACAGGGGCAGCCAGAGACAGCAGGGACAGTGGCGGTGAGGGATGGGAAGAGGATGTGCTGCTGAGCAGGGAGGGGAAGGGATGGGGGGATTCTTAACTGATTTGGGACTTTAAAAAGTCCCCAGCTGCTGCTTCCACAGCATTGTGGGGGGGGGGGGGGCAACCTCACCCATGCACCCTGCTTTTGCATCTGCCCCTGATGAGCACATTCCATATAAAATCAGTAGCATAAACCAGAGGCTCTCTCTTTCCTGAGAACAGACTTCTGCTTGGGGTAGGTTATCTGGTGGGGATGTTGAGAGCAAAAGGAGCATTTGAACTGTGAGCATCATTTACAGTGGGATTTTTCTCAGAAAAGGTGGCTTTGCAGTGCAACAGTGATCTCCAGTTCAAATGCCTCCACTGATCCCAGCTGTGTGAATATTGCACACAGGGAGAAAATAGCCAGTTTCCAAACCATCTACGGCTTTTTGATGAACATTGACACTTTGAACTCTATCCAGAAGCTGACAGGTAGCCAGGGCAGATTTTGGCATATTGATGCCCCGTGCTGTCTGCATAATTGGCTGCTTAATACACTGACCATCACATTCTGTAATGTTCAGATAGTCCCATAATCTTGCCCAGTGTGGCATACACTCCAGTCAACTGGTCTTAAGTGACAGAAATGCAGATTAGCTGTAGTAGAGCCTACATCTAAATTAAACAGTTGCAAGTGCAGCTGAAGAGAAAAGAAAACAAAAATGTTGGCCGAAGTAGCATCTGTGAGCAGCCCTAGATCCACAAGACACCTTAATGCAGCATCATTCTATCAACATTACTTCAGTCTTGTCTGACTGAGTCTCAGCCAGATAGCTCTCCTGCCAATTTTTTTGTGGACAGAATCAGATGTAATAGTTTATAGAGCAGAGTGTCATCAACATCTTGAAAACAGCTTTTCTCATGTCCCTTCTCTAATGCTCCCAGTGGTCTCTTCTGCGGTAAACAGAAAGGCAACCAAGTAGATCTCTTCAGAATTGTGAGTGTTTTGGAGGCAGACTAATGCCTGTGCAGAACTAACCTCTGGAGTTGCACACAAAAAGGAGCCAAGCCACTCAAATAACTCTATCTACTTTAGTCACACCTTGTGATCAGTGGTGACACAAAGTCTACAAACAGATCCAGAAGAATGAGTGTATCATTTAATCATCTGCTGCCTTGTGGAGAGGGATAATTAATCAGCATATTCAGTATCGTTTTGTCCCTTCATTTGGCTTAAATCCTGACTAAGGAAATCGTCAGACCCAAGAAATTAAGTGTCCCCTTTATTCCTGATTAATGACTTTAATAATGACCTTTTCCAACATGGGAAATTAAATACAGGTCAGTAATAAGCAATATTGCTAGCATTCATGTGGCATGGTTTGTACACTAACTGACATCCTCAGTTTAGACTATAGACCCTAGCATTCCTTCAAGTGCAGCACTTAACCTTACCAAACTTTACTTATGTTCTTACTGAAGTATAAATAATGGAAGCAGTTATTAGTTCTCATAATATTTCTGTAGTTTTTTGTATTAACCGTTATTTGTCAAATATTATTGAAACTCAAGTTCAGGGATTGCAGCTGAAAAACTTTTTCTGAACACTCACTTCCAGAATATCTTAAGCAAAATATCTAAAGGGTTGGTATTGTATTTTAGAAAGGCATGAAATGTAGACTTTAGTAAATCTGAGAATGTGTTTTTTCCAGTTTGTTATCAGCAGCCGTAGTAGATTTCCACTGAATCTTTATCTCTTCCTCTCTTAAAGTGTTAGCTATAGTTATGGCTTGATACCACAAAGGTAGGCACTATATTAACATGTAGAAAAAAGGGTACAAGTTTATTTTCCTGGCACAGTACAGTATATGAACTGTGACTAGCTGGTTCTTATTATAACTTGGAAACCCTTTCACTTCTGGTAATCATGTCTGCAGTCATATATAATGTCTTCCTAGTAGAGCAAAAATCAGCAACAGTCAAGAAACACAAACCATCTAAAAAATACCACAGTTCTTCTAGGTTTTTTTTCACTTTCACTGAATTCCATTTTGACAGGCTTTGCCAGATTTCCTTTCTCAGCCTCCAGGTATAGAAGGATAAGTACATCAGCTTGTTAAAGTCCTCTTATCACAGTGCTTTGCTTGGGATTTCTTTGGACGTGTTCCGACTTTTATTTCATCTTTTGAGATACAGGTTAGAGAGCTGTTTTCCTAGAGAATGGTTTTGAGTTAATGTGAATACTGGCTGTTTGGAATAAATTCAGCAGATGATAAATCCACTAATAGCGCAAGTGGAAATGTTCTCTATGTTTAAAGTAGTTCTCTGTGTTTTATTGTAGACCTCAAAGGAAGACCTTTTACAAGCTGATTTTGAAGGGGCTTTAAAATTCTTCAGAGTTCAATTGCCCAAGAGATACAGGGCAGAAGAAAACGCCAGACGACTGATGGAACAGGCCTGCAATATTAAGGTAGGAGTGATCCTCATTATCTCTAGTTTACCTAGAGTGAGTACAGGGAAAGAGAGGCTGAAGAGTGGCAGCAGAACATGGCATTCGAAGTGAAATCCCTATTTTGCTTGCATTTACATAAACTTTTTCCTCCCTCAGAACCTACTTAAATCAAATAACTAATTAACATGGGAAAACTGATTTTTTATTGAGAAAAGCAAGACCATCAGTGTCTTCTCATTAATTAGTTAATTAGCTGATTAGTAAATAGTCAAAAGACTAAAAAGATCATCTCAAATAATCTTATATTCAGCTGTTAGTTTGGGCTACCAGGTGTGCTGCCTTTGCGATTCATCTGTAAGATACTGCTTTATAATGTAAATTTTTTGGACTAGAAGACAATTTCTCTTGCAGTTTACTCTAACCAAGACAATGAGCGTTTATTCAAATTGCCTACCAGGGGACTTTCTTATACTACTTCACTAAATCTGCTAGGGAAAATACAAGAGGGCATAGTGCTGGGATTTTAAACATCTTTTCATTCTGGAATTTTTCTGTTAGGGGCTAA
>NW_017728907.1:16818220-16822260 GCF_001723895.1 Crocodylus porosus
GAAGCTGTGCACAGGTGGGGGTGGGGGTCATGGCCAGGCCTGGGCAGGAAGGGGTCTGGGAAGCAAAGCTTCCTAAACTGGTTGGACCTCAATCAGTTTAGTCTTATACTGCATTCAACCAGGTTTGTCTCAAACTGGTTTCAGCCATTTTGAAACTAGTTTAAGTGCACTGAATTTATGTTCTGTTACAGACTTATACCAGTTTCTCCTCACTTAAACCTGTTTATGTGTAACTTCTGTCCCTAGTCAAAGTGATAATAAAAATAAAGCTTGATATCTTGGTTAGAAATTGAAAAAATCCAAAAAGAAATATGTGCAAGTATTGAGGGTTTAGTATTAACTGGAATGACAGCTAAAGCCCAGCAAAATTGGCCAAGGATGTATCTGCAGAGGCTATGATGCTTACATTTGGAAAAAGCTGAGAAAACAGAACTCAATTTTACTCTTACTACAGTTTTAAAACACATTTATTTCCCTTTTTGTCTAGTTTAATGATTTATTTTGATAATTCCTTTTTCTAGGTAGGGCATTTTATAAGTCATACAAATCTCATGAAGGTGAGAGCCTCTCAGCACTATGTCTGATCTGTTCTAGAGAAGGCAAATGCTATGCATATTTTCCCATAAAATTTCACTTCAGTCTGGATATGGCATTTTAGCATTATATTGGACAAATTTTAAAGATTTTTCCTATTGGCCGGAGATTTTGTTGTGGGGTTTGTGAGGTTACTTGAAACAAGACTTGAACACTTCCTTCAGAAATTAATGTGGGGCTGAGGGAAAGGGCTTACAAAGCAAATATTCAGGTTCAACATGCATATATTTCTTAATGCAGCTGGTTCAGATTCTGGCATGTGTAAATGCAGGACCAGTTTCTATTGAGCTAAATAAAATTATTTCTATGTTGTTTACTTAGTGCGCATCTTCCTGAGGAGATTTAAAAACTAAAGTCCTTCAGCTCGTGGCAGGCATCTCATGGTGCTTTGTTATGGAAGATACTTTCCAAAATACCTCAATTTATTTTCATGCCCTGTATTGTGCCTTTCAGTGTAAGAGCAGTGTTATAACTGTGATGGTCCAGAAGTTATATAAGAGGCAAAGATTTTTTAGGGTGATATTTTTTTATTGTACCAACTGTATAGTTGGCATAGAGTTAAACAAGCTTTCAGTGAACAATGTCTTACATTTGAAAGCTTGTCTGTCTCTGTTACAACCATACGGTTGATCCAATAAAAGGTAGCATGCCAAGTTAATATTAATATATTTTCTTCTTTCTGGATCATACCACTAGATCATGCCAGAAAGAAGAAAGTACAGTAACATTAACTTAACATTAACTTACTGCTGCATATAGTACAGTGTTATCACTACACAATTTAATGGCAACTGTGATTTTGACTAGTTATACTTAATAAGAGTTGTCACTTTTTTTAAACTTAGAGTGACTTTTGCTATAGTTTATACGTTAAATCTATGTAAGATATAGACTGCTTAAAACAATGATTATGGTAATATTCTGTTTCAGTCTTCTTCCAGTCTGTTCATTAGTCTTTTGAAAGATTTTGTGGTAAAATACATTATCCTTTGCATTTTGTCTTCTTGCAGGGTTGCTGTTTGAGTACATATTAATTGGTGTGTAGCCAAAGAGTGTACTATTTTGCAGTTAAAATAGCTACATAGTTTTGCATCCCATGCAAAAGGAAACCCCAAACTTAATAAATGGCTACAGAACAGTGCAGCATTTCTTCCAACTTATTATTCTTAAAAGAGCATTTAATTCTAGTTTTTAGTAGTAAATTTCAATAGTGTACAAATTTATTTTGTGTGTGTATGTGTGTGTCTGCATGTGCTTTGTCTGTTATCCTATTGGGATATCAGACTGTACTTGTAAATGATTCACAGCATTAACTAATACAAGATATTCTGGTGGTATATTGCTACCAAGAATGGTGAATGGTAAATAAGTAAATCTTGTCAAAAGACCCACTAACAGGGAGAGAGAAAAATTAAGAGGCATGGGCCAGAGGGAACAGCTATGACCTATGAAAAAGAAAGGAGAGTAAATGATGAAGAGACGCACAAGAGGTCAGCTTTAGCGAAATGCATATTAGGCCTTTATAAAACATAACATGGAATTCTAAACGAAATCCCAGAATGGATGGGCAAGCAGCAGAGTTACTTAAGAATGAATCTTCTGCGGGCACAATTTCTTGTATGGGTAACAAGCAAAAAGTAGAATTCTGTACACACTGGAGTGGGTGGAGTGAAAGTAAGGCACAGAGGAGTTTGAGACGTGGAACTGAAGTACTGTTAAAAGTCTACGCACCCACATAGGTAGGGTTGTAAGGAAAGGAGAATTCAGTGTCAAGAATGATACTGAAAAGTTATCAGTAGTGCAGGGAAGAAGAAGATATGAGTTAAAATCGTAATATTTTTTAAGCCAGCTGTTCTAGTCTGAATATGCCCCCCTCTGTAGAGTATCTAAGTCCTCCTAAAGTGTGTTAAGTGCATTCTGCTAACTCACTAAGGGAGGTGGCCCTTAATTGCACTCAGGTATAAAAGACATCAGAAGGGATCTGTGTGAACTGACCAGCCGAGATGGCCAAGTCTGGTGAAAGGGTTTGAGCTGAATTTCACTCCTTGTATATGGGAACACTTTAGAAATTCAATCTAAATTAACCTACCTGGTAAGTTTAAAGTGGATTATTTAAGCCCCCGTCTGGACACTGTGTGGATTTAATTCTGTTTAATTAATTTACTTCAAATTCAAAGCTTTGCTTACTCTTGATTAACTTCCCCAAGTATTACTGTGTAAAGCTCTCAATCAAATCTAAGGAGAGGGGAAAGTGAGTTTGGCTTCCAGGTACCACACTGAGTGTGTCCAGCAGGACAAGGGAAAAATGTCTGTTCATAAGTATTTCTATTCATCGCATCTATTCAGAGGCAAAACTAGGCAGCTCTGCACCTTGGGTGCATGGAGCAACAGCCAGGCTGCTGGTGGTGACCAGGGATCTGGGCCTCCTGTAGAAAAACAGAAAAAAATTGTGGATTTTCCATTTTAATGGAAATACCCATGGATTTTGCACTTTTGCAAAGAGCTCTATGCAGGCTAGTAGAGTTTGAGCCTGCAAGGGACTGGGGGGAGTGGGAGAAGGGCAGTCAGGCAGGGGGCACCATGTGCATGTGCGGACTCACACATGCACATGGTTGCCAGGCAGCCTGGAGAGCAGCTCCCACAGGTAAGCTGGGGGGGGCGGGGCAGCGAGGGGATTGATCCCTCCCATAGGGAGGGAGTTGGGTGGGGCTGGGGCTGCTGTCCAGCTGAGGTGGTGTGTGGGACCTGGGGCCAGAATGCACAGCTGCAGGGCCCCAGTGGAAAGTGGGACAGAGCTGCAGAAGACTTGTCCATGGGGTTGGGGTCCCAGAAGTTGGTTTCCCACTGTTGTCACGCTTCTGGGGTGGAGGGCATGGTGTGCACTTGCCCTTCAGATTTGTACATGGGGCTGGGGCAGACTGTCCACTGCAGGCTCAAGCTCCCTGCCCTGCTGCCTTCCCCCCAGAGCCTCTGCAGCCCAACAGGTGGGACCTGGCATGGCAGGGCAGAGTGGGGCCAGGTGGTGAAGCTCCTTGCTTCTGCAAGCCCTGTGCTGCCCTAGCAAAGTGCCCCCTGCCTGCTTGGCAGCAGTGGGGCTGGTGGCACTGTGTTGTGCCCCTTGCTGCTGCCAGGTGGGCAGGGGGCGCTTTGCCATGGCAGTGAGGGGCTTGTGGCAGCAACATCAAGCTCCCCCACCCCTCTTTGCTCTGCTGCACCGGGTCCCATCCTCTGGGCTATGGAGGCCCCATGGGGAGGACAGCAGGGCAGGGAGCCCTCAGTGGGTAGCCTGCACCCACCTCCACCACAGGCTCCACTCCAGCTGTGCTGCCCAAGGGGGAGGGAGAGCTAGGCTTTGGGCTCGGCACTCTGCTCTACCACAGCACCCGCCACCCCCCACAGGAGACACGAAGGACTCGGGTGCTGCGGCAGGGGGCTGCAGACCTGGG
>NW_017728907.1:16825704-16838696 GCF_001723895.1 Crocodylus porosus
GAGGCGCTACTTCACGGTCAGGGCGGCTAGGGTCTGGAACCAACTTCCAAGAGAAGTGGTGCTGGCTCCTACCTTGGGGGTCTTTAAGAGGAGGCTATATGAACGCCTTGCTGGGGTTGTTTGACCCCAGTACTCTTTCCTGCCATGGCAGAGGGTCAGGCTTGATGATCTGCTCAGGTCCCTTCCGACCCTACAAACTATGAAACTATGACACAATAACAGCAGCTGCAATTTTTGTGCCCCCTCCATAAGTGTGCACTTAGGGCTGATGTCCCAATTACACTCCTCTCCCCTAGTTATGCCACTACACCTATTTACAAACGAGCAGATCATTAAAGTATTCTATGTTTTATGTGGGATGTAAAAATGCTTTTCAATTAAGAAGCTGTAATTTGATGGCTTGATGATAATGTGAAGACATAGGGAGTGCAGAAGTTATCTGAAAGTCTTCTCTGTTTTGTGTCTCTAAGGTGGTTACATACTGATGTAGCAAACAGAGTTGTTTTCCAAAGTAATAGCATTTACTGTACAAGAACATAGAAAGGTCTCTGCTTGGTCATGTATCCAATTGCACAGTATTGCACTAGAACTCTCTTGCAAAACAGAAGTAAATGGAAGACTTCATACAACTCATTTTCTTCAAAGAGAGTTGTGTGTATGTGTATCCAGTGGCACAATTTAGCCTCAAGGGACCGTTCATATTCAAAATTAGGGGGATACTAAAATATTAATAAGTATTCCTCAGAACTTGTAAAATAAAACCTTATAATCATTTATTTATTGCATATTTTCTTTAATTCCAGAAGATTCATTTTCTGAGTGCTTGCAAGTATACATGAAAGACCTGATTCTTTGGTCTCTTGCCCCTTATCTGATCCTTTACATGTGTGGAGAAAACTGCTGCTATTCAGATATGGTAGCATTTAAAACCACCTCTGTCCAAGCAAGTCAGTGGAAGATATCTTTCTTGGCATGTTGACTGAAAATAGTGGAAATTAGTTTTCCCCAGAATATACTGATTAAATCCCTTTCAGGGTCTACTGTGTAAGCAGCAAACAATTTTTAAAAATTATGTCCTTTATTTGAGAGAGAACATATATGTTTAGTAATACTAACATTAAAATTAAAAGCAGCTATTCCAGTGGATCAAAGTTTTATGATTCTCTTATAAATCTTAGTAAGTACCAGGGAGCATTTTCTGTAGATTGCTAAGCAAGTGTTTCTAAATGTACTCAGTGTCCTCTAGGTATACCCAAAAGGATAATTGGCAAATATGCTGACCTGAGATGCTAACATGAGGAAAACTGTTTTATTTCCTCATTTTAAACAATTGTTGTACAAAGTCATGCTGAAAATCACTTGGAATCAGACTATATGACTAATACCTTACATATATCTGAAGTTGTCATTCTGTCATTGTCTTGCTTGTATATTTTAAGGCTCCAAGGCTAGGGACAGACATTATAAATGTACCAGTTTAAGTGATCAGAAATGGGTTTAAACCTGTAGCAGAACAGATGTTCAGTGCACATAAACCAGTCTGAAAATGGCTGGAACTGGTTTGAGATAAACCTGGTTGAATATAGTATCAGACTTAACTGATTTGGGTCAAACCATTTATGCAGTGTCTGTCCCAGACCCCTTGCTTGTTTAAGTTAAACCAGACTCCCCCAGCATCTCAGCATGCTCTCTGGGCTGGGCAGGACTCTCTGCTCCACAGCAAAGCTGGCCCCTCCTCTCTGCTCCCTACCTGGAACTCCAGCAAAGACTGCAGGCATCTGCCTGGCTTCCCCTTGCTCCCCACCCCACTCCCTGTCCCATCCCTTCTGCCTTACACAGACACCTCTAAGCATTAGCTAGCAGACCACATGCTGCCTACAGTCATGCTGTGGCATACAGGACAAAGGCAGAATCAATAGGTAGCTGGTAATGTCCCTGTTATTTTCTTAATGGGGTGATAAACACTGGGTTATGGGTGGTAAACCCTGAGTTATCAATTCCCTGCTGGGCTGGTTAGAAGTGGGGTGGGGGGGAAGCCCTAATCGCAGTGTCCTGCTGGCCCTGGCCATATCCCCATCAGCTCAGTACTATGGAAGAGAAGGGAGGGCTGCTCTAGCACACCCTGGTTTCTAGCCTGAGCCACTGTAGGCATATGCCTGCATTTCTGGGAGGTCTTGGCAGTTACAAACTGATTTAGCCTAGTCAGGTTAGACTAACCTGCAAAGATTGAATCAATTCAGGCTCAGGCTTTTTGAATGTCTGTCCCTAGCCCAAATGGTGTGAAAGGTGACATTGCTGCTAATAACTGAATCACTTTTTAAAGTTTTGTTGCTTTTGTATATTCCAGTTTTTAGTCAGTGCTCTGCCTACTGCCTTTTCACCACAGTAGCAGAAATATATGTACATAACTGCTAAAAAATAACATAATATTTTAGTTAATTAATTGTTCATCCTTTTATGGATGTAGTAGCTTCTACATTATGTTATCTCTAACCTAGTTGTGTCTTTTACCTGCAACTACTACATTGTGACTAGGAAAAATAGCATGGTGAGTTTCAAAGTTTACATCATTGAGGTAGCACTCCAAGGATACATACCAGCTTTAAATTTATATCAACCTCACCATCAGTAGTAGGTCAGTCTAAATAACCAATCATGAAGGCATTCATAGGGTTTAATTTGGCCAAAAAATGGTGCACTTGATTCAAGTGCAACTCTGGAGGTACACTAACTTAAATTGAGAAAGGGTTAACCTGAGCTAGAAAAAGGGTAACCAGATCTCCCAAATGGCTGCAAGCCTTCGCCAGCACAACTCCACTTGCCCCAGCCCCAGGCTATGCTATTCCCACCCCCAAACCTGACTTGGCTATTTTTAGCACTCCACTTCTCCCTTCCCTTCTTCCTTACTCAGTCAACCCTTCCTTCCCCCCACTCCCACAGACCTACCAACCCTTCTTGCAGAGCTACCACCCACTCCCCGACATGCCAAACAACCCCTAGGATCCATCAGTCTCTCCTTCTGCTGGGCCCCTGACTTTCTTACATTGGGCTGTCACACAGCTCCCAGAAACGGCAAATAGCTATGTGCCCCATTCCTGGTCTGTGTTTTGACAGCTTAAAGTGAGCCTTCTAAACATAGACAGGGTGTGGTGGACATTAAGCCTATGCAAAGCGGCTAGTATTCGCTTCAGATTTGGATGATTTGGGGGACAGTGATTCGAATCACTGTCCCAAATCAATTCAGCCAAATCTGAGTCACGCAGGCCCATCCCCCTACTGCTCTCCCAGCCCTGGCAATGGCTGTCCTGCCCAGCCCTAGCTCCCGGCAGTTTGAAAAGTAAAGGCCTGATTCACTGGTTGCTGCCAGGTCAGGGGGCAATCCCCACAGCTCCCCAATGCCCCATGCCATATGGAAGGGCTCTTCCACAAACCCCCCAAATCCCAGCTCCTGCTGTCCCAGCCTCCCTGCCCCATGGCTGCCCTGCTTGCCCCAGCTCCTGGCCCTTTAAACAAAAAAACCCCGACCTCACTGGCTCGTGCCTGGCTGGGAGGGCTATCCCTGCTGCCCCCCACTGCCCAGAGCTGCATGGCGGGCTCTGCATGAGCCCCAGGAGCCCCAAGGCTGCTGCAGGAGCTGGTGAGCCTGGGGGTTTTAGGGGTTTTTTTGCGGGGCAGCCATGGGGGAGCTGGGAGAGCAGGGGAGGGGATTGGGGGGCTCGTGGCAGAGCCCCCATGCAGTGGAAAGCAGCGGGGAATCACCCCTTTACCAGGCAGCAGCTGGTGAGCAGGGGCTTTTTTTTAAAGCACTGGGAGCTGGGGTCATGTGGGGCAGCCATGGCAGGGGCTGGGGGAGTGGGCAGGCATTGTGGGGCACTCGGGGGAGCTGGGGGATCACACAGGGAATGGGGCCTGGCAGGGAACCCCCATGCTTGGAGTCCAGGTCCAGCTCCCTGCTGCAGCAAGCAGGGACTGCCTGAATCACCGAAGCTCTCTGAATCTTTTCTGAATCGATTTGGAGAGCTTTGAATTGATTCAGACCTTTTAATGAGTCCCCTGTTTCAATTCAGATTCAGAAATTTAGCCACTGAATTTGGCCGAATCTCCTCCGAACCGAATCAGCAGAGCATGGGACTGGCTGGTGGGGGTGTATGTGTGTGTGCGCGCATGTGTCTGCAGGCACAGGGGCAGGGTGTGTGTGCATATGTGCGTGCAGACATAGGGGCAGGGGGTGTGTGTGTGTGTGTGCGTGCAGGCACAGGGGCAGAGTGTGTGTGTCTGCAGGCATGGGCAGAGAGTGTGTGTGTGTGTCTGCAGGCACAGGGACAGGGTGTGTGTGCATATGTGCGTGCAGACATAGGGGCGGGGGGGGTGTGTGTGTGTGCGTGCAGGCACAGGGGCAGAGTGTGTGTGTCTGCAGGCACGGGCAGAGAGTGTGTGTGTGTGTCTGCAGGCACAGGGACAGAGTGTGTGTGTGTGTCTGCAGGCACAGGGACAGAGTGTGTGTGTGTGTCTGCAGGCACAGGGGCAGTGGGTGTGTCTGTCTGCAGGCATAGGGGCAGAGTGTGTGTGTGTGCGTGTGTTCATAGGGTGAGTCCACTACACAAACGCATGTAAATCAGGACAAAAATATTTTTTTGAAATCAAATTAATGACTGTTTTAGATGTTCACTTTTTAGAATATAATTTGGTATTTTCTGGTTCTGAGATGGCAAAACCCCTTGCTGAAAGGAGTACTTCCAGGGGTAAGGGGAGGGACTTCTGGTGATAGAGGTTGGGGTTAGCGGGTGGGACTTCTGGTCACAAGATGGCAACCAGGGGGCGGGGCACCTGTCAAGGGGCAGGGCTACCCATGCGGCCCTTCACAGCTTGCCAAAACAGAGTAAGCGGCCCTCTGCCTGAAATAATTGCCTGCCCCTGCCCTAGAAGCTGGCACAATAGTACAGATCCTCTTGAGTGGATAATAGGAGCCTTTCTGAGATGCAGGGGTATTTAGAGAACTTTCTATAAGCGTTGAGCTTGTGTTGCTTAAGTTTCAGCATCAGGGATCAGCTGATTGCAGAAACTTATAAACACCATACAGATATCATCGGGCTGCCATTGGCTCATCGCTAACTGTTTTGAGGAGAAGAATGGGAATTTATATTTAGACACTAGAAAGATGACTAAAATATGTAGACAGTCATATCTGGACAATGTGTTTGTCAGGAGAAGTAAACCATGGATCATTTCCTGAGATACCCTGTAGCACCACAATATACCCCACAACATTTGGCAACACCAGAAGCAGTGTCCTGTGGAGAGTATTGGGAGCAGACCATACAGAAAGGTTGGACTGGAGATACAATGACAAAGTCTTATCTGGAAAGGAACAGATTCTATGTCCTTCTCAGGACTGAGCACCCCGTGTTCTCCCTGCTGTGTATGTGACGTGTGCATGGGATGTAGGGCCTCAGCTCCATTCCATGCTAAATCATTTTGAGACTGAAAGCATGGTCACAGTACGACCAAGTCTCCTGTTCTTACTATGAAATCTGCAGTAGTTGGTGGTTTTCATATAACTTTTGAGCAAATCTTGGCTTTTAAAAAAATAAGCTTCCAGCAGAGAAAAGCTTAAGAACTTGAACCCTAAAGGTTAAGTAACCAGAAGGCAAATAAAACAAGACCCAACTTTTTAAGTGTTATTTTGGAACCTACCTCATATTTTTTAAATACTTTGGGTGCTAGTACACTAGCTTATGTTTATAAAGTTCTTTAGAAGATGTCAGGCTATTTATCTAAACACAAGTATAATTTAACAAATTAAGATCCATCTTTACACTAGGATTCAAATTAGAGTCCCTGCTATACATTAAAGCAAACACAATTATAACTTTAAAATAAATTGAGGAAAATTGGCATAAGTCTGTGCCATGAGACATTTGACAAAATGGAGAGAAGCTGCTTACTAATTGAAGATTTAATAAAAATGTGGTTGTGACTGATTCATTTAGGAAATGTCCATGAGACTGATTTACACAAGTTCTGGAACATGTTCACCAATGCCAAGTATGGTGGTTCTGGATATGGATAGCTTTCTTACTAGGTGCTCACTAGTGATTAAGGTCAGCAGAAATTTGCAAGAAATATTACTGTTTTCTTGCATGCCATGGTGGGATTGTATTTTATATTTTTTGGTGGAATGCTTCAGAGTAACTCATACAATGTAATTAGATTTGCTACAGAACTCTCTCATAGTTTTGCTTTTGGCACATATGTGTTACACAACTGTTAAGTCAGCATAAATCTTCAAAATTCATTGAAAATTTGGCAAAGGTAGTTGCCCCACATTTGTGGAATCCAAGAATTGATTTACTTTGTTGTAAGGTATGAGAGGCTGGGCATTGTGAAGTTCTCTACTGCTTCAGTAAGAGTATGCAAAACACAGAACCTTTCAGTACTTTCTTTGCTAGGCACAACAGCAAATAAATGACAGTTACTCATTATTATAATCAGCACAAAGCATAGGAAATTTAGGATATTTCATTTTTGTTTTCCAGTCGTATAGCAGGCACCTAACCAAAAGAAGATTATCTTGTGTGTTTTGTGGAAAGTCAAGCATAATGTACCTGGTCAATACTGGAGGTCAATAAAATGGTTAAGGGGAGGAATTTTCCTTCCTGTCCTCAACTGTCTATCTAATTATGACCTGCTGCATGAGGAATTAGCCTTTCTAATCTTTTCACTGCCTATTCTGCCTGCAAATCTTATTCATATATCCCCCCACTGAGTTGTTCACAACAGCTAACCTGGAAAGCAGCAAATGGTCTTGACTAAATTGAGGCTTTTTCAACATGAAACAGATATGCAGACTGATGTGCTTATTGACACGGTTATCTGTGCCTCTTGGCCAGAACCACAGCTGTCTCTTGAACCAGGGCCTTTGTATGACACACACATATTAGATTTGCTAGTTAAGCCAAAAATAAAAAAAGCTGAGCTGGTAGAAACTGTGCTAAACTTGCCTGAACTGAAAATTGTTCTTCACATAACTTAAAAACTGAATTGCTTAATAATGCTGCTATTTAAATATTTCCAATCAGGCTTTGAAGCTAACACCTTACTGAGGTGAATGAGTGTTATTGTTCACACTTCTTTTGCTGTTTTGTCTGCAGTTTTCTGCAGGGCTGTCTTAACAAGCAGCCATGTATTGATATGTGTGATTATCTTTGTAACAGAAAAAGCTAAAAATTCCAACTTTGCCATAATGTGGGGGGAGGGAGAGACACCCAAACCCAGCAGAAAAGTGAAGATGGTGATTGTAGAAAGGCTTACAAATTGCAAGTGTTGTTTATTCCCTTGGCTCTGCCAATAATGCATCAAATTAATCTTCTAATATAAGGAACAGGAAAAAATACTCATTTATCAACTTCTCAAGAGAAGCCAAATCAAATGGGAGAGAATTGTGTTCAGATTTATAGAAAATGCTGCTGAGCCTGTTTAGGATTTTCTTATTAAAAGCCAGTGTTCAATTCCACTTATTATCCCTCTGCTGTTATCTCCAATTTGCAGAGCTGCTATCCTGTTGTCATAAGGAGTGTCATGTTTTTTACTGCACATTTTGTTGACTGCTGATTCATGGTACAACATAGTGCAATGAATTGACATCTCTGAAAATCAGATGGAACCTTTACAAAAGTAGTACTCCTGCAGGAACCTCCAGATTTTGAGTATCCCTTACTGTAGCTAAAATGGGCTCATTGTGTGAAGATGTCGTATATTTATTTCTTTGTTGTGTGTGTGTGTGTGTGTGTGTGTGTGTGTGTGTGTGTAGAAACAGAATTTGTCATACCTGTTTGATATTTCTTTGCTCTAAACCCCATCTTTTTTTCTAAAGATGGTCTCTATGAAAGCTAATGTTTGACTCTGTAGTAGCATGGGCTTCAAAGCTGTTGAAAATAGTTACTGAAAATCTCCCATTAACAAAATAATTTTAACTTGAGTTTTTTGCATAGTTTTACAGTCTCCTTTATTTAAATTCTACATGTTAGTGCTCCACTGTGCAATGACGAGCATGTGCCCAGTTGAATAGCTTGCCTGCATTTTCCGAGCGCTTAAACAACAGTAAGACAGCTTCTGTTTTTTATTTGCTTATAACTGCTATTGATATGCTACATCAAATAAAATATTTATTAAACTCTTAAGAATAGGAATATAATAATGAGAACATTCCAATTTTAAAAATGGTAAGGAAATTCTTAAAGCTAATATAAAAAATGTGGGCATGTCTTTACAGCATCACACATGAAAACACGCCTTTTTAATTCGCACGTGTTCCTCAACAAATGCCATTTGCTGAAAAATGTTATATAGCATGTTCTAGGTATGTACCCAAAAGGGATGCTTTTTTGGTATGTGGTATGCATGGCACCATTGTGACAGGGTGGGGTGTGTTTTTGTGGCAGTGCTCTTGAGCACTACCTGATGTACTGTAGACACACCCTTGGTGTTCTCTAAGCAGAGGGGGATGTTTTTGTTTAAGCAGTTGTACACATATGAGTAGTAAAAATGGAGGGGTGGGATTACTTTTGGAGGCATGGCTTTTCAAAACAACTTTAAAAAGTGGATAGAAGAATTCATTTTCCATCACACCAAGCGAGCTAAGTGTTTTGCAATCCATAATGCATATTCTCAACAGTTTTGTGTGAGCAAAATACAGTTCTAGTTGACAAAAGTGATGATCCTGGGATACTGCACCAATCGGGTTGGCCATTTTGCCAGAACTCATCCAAAATTGGATTCTGCATAGCTTCATTTGATTCAGCATAGCTTCATGCTGAGAATTTTAATTTCCCATTGAGAATTGTCTCTCTTCAAATTCCTGCTCTTGGGATTTGAGCTTCTTTGGCACCCTGAGATCAAAAGTATCTGGAAAATTGTGATTCTGGGTTATACATAGACTCCTTTGAAGAAGCAAACATTTGGTGCAAACATCTATGCATCACTGTGGCACCTACTTTCCTCTGTTCCTTTTTGCTTATTTAGATGAGGGAAAATAAATCAGAGGAAATGGCAAAAGGTTTTATCTTTTAGAACAATGCACTTTCTTGATAGAAGAATAATAACATAGTCATGTTAGGAAAGCTACATGATTTTTCTTGACAACTGACATGATACATCCCCATGATGCTTTTTCTATAGATTTCTTACCTGATAAGGAAACTTCTTCAGGGCTAAGCAAATAGCACAAAATTATATAATATTTTCCTTCTGAATGCCTTAGATTTTCACCTTTCCAGAACCCTTAGTGCTCTAACCCTGATTCAAGCATCTGGGCCCACCACTGGAACTAGGCAAATCATTTTGTTTAAATATTTTATTCACTACAAAAGTGCAGATTTAGTTCAGTAGAAACTACTTGAAAAATTGTTAAATGCATCAATTTACTTTGGCTAGAAAAACATGAACTTTCACAAAATATTGTCACAACATGAAAATATTTTGTGAAAGTTGAAACGATCTTTATATTTTCAGACTGCCCTTTTTAAATTAATTGTATTTCAATTTAGTAAAAAAACAAGCAAAAATCTCTGAAAGGGAGACAAAATATATCACGACATCCAGAATGCAGTGTTTTTGACTTTTCATTTGAAAAATAAAAGCTTCTTGGTTGGGGTTGACTCAAAACAGTTTTTGTTTTGTTTTAGGCTTTTGTTTTTGTGTGATTTGTTTGCTTGTTGGTTTGGCTAGCAAACTAAAAAAAATAAATGACCCATATTCAGAAAATTCTAGTCCAGTGATTCTCAACCAAGGTGCCATGAGATCCTTTCAAGAGTGGTTTCGGGTACTACACAATGTTAGCTCTGTTAAATGTGCAAACATCAGTCACAAGATAAACCCAGATATTTAAATAGGAATCTGTGGTGTAAAAAACATTCTAACCTGTTATGATCTTCCGAATTCTTTGCAGCGTAAGAATTACTCTAGTATTTTCTATAGTCCAAAAACAAGTGAAAACTAAGACCTGGCATTTTCTGAAGGGTGGCTTGAGCCTAAACAGGTTGAGAACCACTGGTCTAGTCTAATCACTTGTGTAGTAGGTGTGAAAGTGGAGCTTATGTGATGCTTTTTACTACTTGGGGGAGATTTTTCAGCCCTGAAGGCACTGTCAGCCTTTGTTGAAGGTAATCTAAACTTGGCTTGTTATTATGTTTTCAGCAGGGATTTCATTGTCAGTATTTGGTTCCACACATAACAAAACATACAACTTAAAAATTGTTTGATCATACACCAGTTAAGAATGAAATCTTTGTGACCTCTTTGTGAGAGAGATCCTTGAAAAGTTGCAGGGAACAGAAGTGGAAGGTGTCATAGAGCTGGGATTACCGGGTATGTTTGGTTTCTGCCACTTGCACGGCTTGTTTGTCAGGTGTAAATTTATCCCATTCTGTGTGAACAGAAGGAAGGCATTTTCCAGAATGAGAATGGAAGAGGTATGAATCCCAAATTTGGGTCTGATGCAGGTTTTCTTGCAGCCCATCTGACTTTTATAATATTAAAAGGGACAATTACAGTATTGCAAAGAATACTGGTACTGGTGTGAGTCTGGTAGGACTTTCTTTGACAGGTTAATGGTCTTCTCTTTTAAGGAGGAAATCTTCTCCCCTGTTTAGTAAAAAGAAAAGAACATACAATTCTGATGTTGATATTGTCAGGGCTACCTTTAGTTTGCAGTATATAAGACAACTGAAGTAAGGTTGACCTTTAGGTCCACAGAACATGTGATTCATAATGGTAACATGGATGCCATATAAAAACACTTCCAAGTTTTAGGAAGCTCTAGGTAAACTTAAATATTTTCCCAGGGTTAGTATCTCTTGTCATGCAACAAGTGGACTTTAAATATCTTGTTGGGAAAGTCAACTGGGGAGACTCCTGACTCCAAAGATACATTGAGCACACCTCTCTACTCCTTTGCAGTCCTAGGTACTTCTGGACAACAGCCACAAACAGGAATTACATTTGTACTGAGAGAAAACCCTTCCTCCTGGCACAAAAAGAGAATGCACAGACATTCAAGAGAGTTTTTGAAAGAGAGAATTGGCTTTTCCACAGTAACTTAGATTGGATACTTATAAGGATGATTTTCTTCCTCCCAATCTAATTTGAATGGTTATAGGCATCTCTTGGGTGTGGAGGACAACCAATATCCCACAGTACTCTGTTCTCCCTCCCTTCCTCTGGAGGGGAGAGAGAAAGAGAGAGCGCACTGACTCTGATGGCCTTCCCGGGGTGAGCTGCCAGGGAGCCCCGTAGGGACCCTGCCCTGAAAAATTAGCTAATTGGCAGGAGAGGGAGCATTTTCCTGAGGTGGGACCCCTCCTGGAAGGGGTTCCCACCATGGCAGAATGCCCCCTCTTCACACTGCATTGCTGTGGCTCAGCTGAGAGAGCTTTGCCACTGTGGCAGTGTGCCTTGCCCTCCCCCTCCACTCTTTCGGGTCTGCTTGGAGAAAAGCAAGGAATGCGGGCTGTCCTCTTGCGGCAGAAACCGGGAGGGTTCCCATCTCACCATGGAAGAGTGGCCCCCTCCTCCTGGCAGTCAGCTGATTGACAAGGTGGGGGTGGGAGCTGTCCTTTTCCTGGGGCTGGAACCCTCCCCAGGCTCTCTAGTTGACAGCCTGCCCCGTTCCCAGGCAGGGGAGAGGACAGGCTGTCAATTAATGGCTCCCCTAAGGACAGGGGTGCCCCTCGGCTGGAGAGCAGGCCTATGAAGCTGTGCAGCCACGGGACTGGAACTCACATATGCTCCAGCTCCCAGGCTGTTTTTCTGCTGGTATGAATCTTAGAGAAATTCTTGCTGGTAGAAATTAACACCTGTCCCTGACCAAATCTCTTCATCACAGAAGTTGTTCCGGAATAAATGTGCTCTTACTGACTTAAAGATGGAGAAAGCTTCTAACAGGTGAAAAATCCTCCTTGTTACACCCACTTTTTTCTTTGGATCTCTCAGAGAAGTCAGATCTGGGGAAGCTGACAGAATGAAGGCAGGCACTAGCAAAAGGGAACTTCAGAAGAAAGTAACTCCTGCAGATACAAAAAAGCTGATGTTAACATGCTAAGACCTACATGAAGGTTGCTCCCATTTCTTCTTCATTTTTAGAAACTTTAGTTATTTGACCTCACTCTTCTCTGAGCATTGTGGGATGATTCCACAGTACTGAGATCTTGTAGAGTCTTGGTGTGAGATGGGGTTATTTTTACCCACATTCTTAGAAATCTTCAGACCTTCACAAATATAGAATCTGGTCAGTTCTTGTCTTCTAGTCCCAGTAATTTGGAAATGCCTAAATCTGAACAAAATGGTAAGACCTTCTGTACTGTAAAGCCTGAACAGCCTTTCAGCACACATTCTTCACCAGTACATCATAAACACTCTACATCATCATTGGTTGCACATATTTTATTTCTGTAGCCCTGGTAATACCTGAAGCCCATGTTCTTGCCAGCTTCAGTCACAGTTCTACAATACACCAGGTCAGATAATCCAAAACTAATTACTGGTATCACGTGGGAGCTTAAAAAAGGAACCACCAACAGTTTCATGTTCTAGCACAGAATAATTAAATCATCAGGTGCATTCACTGGTGTGGACAAATAACACTGCGCTAGAAAAGGAGAAGGTGGGGGAAGGGGGAGGATATTGAAGACTAGTGTTAATGTCTTTAGAAATCATAGAATCATAGAAAATTAGGGTTGGAAGGGACCCCAAGAAGTCATCTAGTCCAGGGGGTGTCAGCTGGGAGTATGCGTACCCCTTGGGGTGGCACAGTGGCACGGGGAAGCAGCACACGGCGACGGCGTGGAGTGGTGAATGGTGGTGGCGGCCACGATGTGCAAACTCCCTGCCCCCTGCTGCCGCTATTCACTACTCTGCATTGCTGCCACACACCACTTCCCCGCCCCCCAGCCCCACCATTCAGCACTCTGTGCTGCTGCAAACTACTGGCTTCACAT
>NW_017728907.1:16838901-16854936 GCF_001723895.1 Crocodylus porosus
GTATAAAGACATTATATCAGGCTGCAATACAAGTGCAAAGAAGAGTAGGGGGCTGGGGCTGTTGGACTGAGATAGAAAGTGTCTAATGGATGAGGTGCTGAAGTATTCAGTAAAGCGCCTTAAATAACCAGCAACACAGAGAAGTCACAGTATGTTTATCACCTTTTACAGAGGTGTTTTCTTTTAATTAATAAGTGTAATGTAAGACTTCACTCCTTTCCTGCCTTTTGTATAGTGGTATGTTTTAAGGAGTTTTAGTTTTATTTAAACTTGAAATCTTTATTTTTTTTTGTTCTAAGTCTTTAGTGTTCTATGTTGATTTTTTTCTACAACATCTTAAGCACCTTGGGAAGTAGATTCAACATTGGGTCAACTCTGGTCCACAGTATACAGACTACAAACTAAGACATTTCACGTCTGCTGCTGCAGCTTCTGAAAGAACAATGACCAGTTTTTGGAAATCCTGTCAAAGCTCTAGACATCAAACTGGAGTTCAAAAACATGTTTGATCCTTTACACTAAATAAAGGACATTACTGTGGGGTGTGGTAGCTATTGTGTCAGACCTGAGCCCTAAGGGATTGAGGTTGGCAAAGAAACAGAGACTCCATGCTGCACCTTGTAATTCCTAGTTCTGTAGCTATTCCAGCAGCCCCTCACTGCTCTGACCCACCCTCCATATTATTTCAATCTGCATCAACAACAAAAAAAGTTATAAGAATATGAAAATGTAACAAGCAGTTCATGCTAGGGGTTGTATGGCAGCAAACTTTTGACCAAATGACTTTGTATTTGGCTTTCCTTCAATCACACTCAGTTCCCTTGTTCAGGAAATATATCTTGATTATAGCCTAACTTCTTCCTAGAGCCTTTTAACCTTCCTTTCTTAAATGAATGCAGTGTCCTCAGCAGTAGTTTTAATGTCAAATCAGAACTTGCCTGTGAGTTGTGAAAAAATTTAAATACCGTGTTAAAGCAGGGTCTCAAATTCTTAGAACGGACTGTCCAAATGGCAGTTTGTGGGCCTCATGCATCATGCAAGGGGTTCGGTTGTTCCTCCCCACCAGTTCATGCCCAACTGCTGCTCCTCCCATTGCTTCAGCTACAACACAGCTGGAATCACCAAGTCCCTCTCCTTCCATCTGCTGCTTTCTGCTTATACTCCAGGGGATGGGGCAGTGCAGCACACTGCACAGGGAGCTGATTGCAAGTCCAGGGCCAGCACCCATTATGTAGCGGGGAATTTCACCTTGCAGTGCAGAACTGATGGTTGGGATATCTGGTGCAGTGGTCAGAGAAAAGGGTTCCTGCGTGGGCACACAGTGCAGTGCAGGCGGGGAGGGAGCATCTGGATGGCATGCAGCCTGGCAGCCTGTGCCTTGCCTGGTGCAGACCCCATACATGTAGGGCTTAAAAGCTGGAGAGCCCTGTTTTAGAGTATGTATATAGCTCAGGTTCAGTGACCATAACAGTCCTATTGAGGCTCACAGTAACTGCAGTAATGGACCACCCTCAAAGTCTCTAGCTTCAGCAGAATCCTAGACTTGCAGCATGGGACATTTCAGTCTTTAAGGGGCATAAATTTAGCTCACGTCACCTAGAATACCCAATTTTACTTTCAATAACTTTTTCAATATGGCAGGTGACTGCAGTAACATAGATCCTAAAAGTGCTTGACATCAACTTGGGGAAGATTAGCGCCTGTAGCACAGGATAAAGTTAAAAAAACCCAAAAAACCCCAGGTAGTTCTGTAAATGGCTGATTTTTTTTATCTTGGGGAATATCTTTCCCAATCTCACATGCAAACTACTAACCCTAGTATTCATTCCCATGGGACCAACACATTTCAAGGTAAACCAAGTATCCATATGGATTTTAGCTTTTGGAATAATCGGCCTTTAAATAGTAAGCAAAGGATAACTATAGGTTCAGGAAGTCAGCTGTAATTTCATAAAACTGAAGCTAATTAGAGCTTTGATTCCCAGGCGCACAATGACATTCTTAGACATACTTCACTTTCTCCCCCCCAAGCAGCCTGTTGCTAACTAGCAGTAAACACTGCATAAAGCATCTAATACAGTATTTTCTTAGCTTTCTCCCACTATCTTCTTAAGTCTGCAATGGCAGAAGGGAAGATTCACCAGGCTGCTTGTTCTGATGACTTTTTTGCAGTCTGGCTTGGCTGGCAGAGAGGGGGAAAAGCCTCTCTTCACCACTGTCTGAATTATCTTAACATACCAAATAACTCCTTAACTTAATGCATATGCTTTCTCATTTTTTGAAATGGAAACAAACTCTTACCTTTATCCTGAAAGTTACTAAAGTTTGATGTCCACAGAGAATAAATCCCATTAAATCCACTATACATGAGTACCCCTTATGAAGGAAAAATCTTAATTTTTACTGTTGGTGAGGTGTTGTCTTAAAAGAAGTTAGGCTACTGCACCTGTGGCAATCACAACTGTCTTCAACAGTTGTTCACATGCAGGGACAGAATGTGACCCTTCCTTGCCTCTTGTAATAAAGTGGGATTTGGGTTGATTTAGTTATAACATCCTACCCCAATGCCAACATTTGGTTTTGTCCCACATATGCTGCAATTTGGAGAAAGCAGAATATACACCCTTTACAGAGAAGGGACAAGTAAAGGAAAATGAGGCTTTCTGTTAGTGCAGTGCCTGCAGTGGTGACACAGGTGCCTGACATGCTCAGGCTGCCTACATTCCCCACTTCTGGCTTTTCATTTCTCTGTTGTCAGAGCAGTGGATTTGGAGGGCTTGTTGCCTGTCCATGGAAAATATTTTTAATTAAAATTCAGTTGTTCATATGCGATTAGCCAGAACCGTCCACCCAGAGCAGTGGTATAAATCTAAGCACTTTGTGGTTTCAGAAATAAAATACATCCAGTGGTCCAGGGAAGTGACTTGATGAAAGCCAAAAAGGAAAACAAGTGCTGTGTCTCAGATACTTGCTCAGAAACCATTGACAATCCTCCTTCTCTCCTTCCTCTTTGGTAACAAAGGACTTGCACTGTATTGTGTGGAAGGATTCCTTACAGGAACCGGACTAACTGCAGAGGTGAAGTATGAGAATGGATGAGGCCTGGGAGCTGCCAGAAGTCCATCTTGTGTTCTGATTACTATTATAAATATCTCTCCATTAGCCAGTTTCTTCTCAGGAAGTAGATTAAAGCCCTAATGGCCTAAGTGAGCAGGAAACAAGCAACATATTTATAGATTCACTGCTGAGTTGAAAGCCTGTGCATCTGTCTGTTAGGAATCCTGGCTCCATTGGAGCGAATGAAGGATCTCTTTTCTTTTCTTTCTTAAAAGCCCCTCCACATCACATTTTTGTTGTTTCTTCTCCTCCAAAACGATGGTTTCCAAGCACCACATTTTTTTATAACAACATTACCTAAAAAGAGTGTAATGAAGTGTAGCAAACAGTATTGGTTATAATCCTTTAAGATAAAGAAGGGATCCCAAAAGAGCTTTGTAGAATGGTGAGGTGATGTTTAGAAAGAGCATTTGCTAGACCATGTATATCCGGATATTAATGTCCGGTTTACATCAACTGCCACTACTGATTAAAAAAAAAAAAATAACTGTAAAGGATTAGTGAGAGTGTAAATAATTGTGCTTAGGGGAATTATTCTTCTAGCTGCTCAGAAATGCCAGTAATAATGGCACTAAACAATTTACTATTCCTTGTGATCCACCAAGAGGCTTAAAAACAGTCTTAGAAATCAGAAACGCTTCAGATTGTAAATGCCAGTTTGACGACATTGGAAAAGGAGAATTTGGCTAGTCCTACAGAAAAGTTAAGTGCACTTTATTTATAGAATAGGAAAGGCTTTGGATTTTCTCTTTTTGTGACCTTGTCCAGTTTGTAGTTGATTGCTTTGAATTAAATAATGCATATAAATCATGTAATGGATGTAATTTTCAGTGTTAGCCAACCTTTAAAATCCACAAATAATAAAATTCCCGTAACAATACTACTAATATTGGGGAAGGTGTCATGTTTTGTGGTGTGTCTTCTGATTTTTAAATCCCCCCAACCACTCCCAAAATATGTAGAGAATCACAGGCTGGAAACACAGTTTCCAGTGCAAACAAAATGTGTACCCACAGAAATTAGGGACCCTGCTCCCTGCATTTCTTCCTTCCATTGCCCAAAATCCTGGCTGCCTCCATACTCAAGGCTCCTGCATCATTCCAGTTGCTGGCAGACTTTTAACAGACCCCTCTCCCCAGCCTGTAAAGTAGGAGGGCTTCCCCTGTGCTCCTACCTCCATTGTCTTCCCTTTCCAGCACTGTGCTGGTAGTGGTGGCACAGCAGCTGCCAGCAGTCTTAGGCATTGGAGCCATCTGTGCTACACTGAACCCGCTGCAGGTCTTTAGCTTTCTCAGTGAAGAGGGGCACACAGGCACTACAGGCAGCTATTACATTTGTTTTCAGTACAAGCAATTCAGGAGTCTTTAGTGAAGGAGGCAATTAGGGAATGTTTGAGAGACTATATCTGGCAGAACAGAGTGAGTGGAGGGTTAGTGAGAGATGGAATGACAGAAGAATTTAATCAGTAATGGAAAGGCCCTAAATAAGGTGTCTTGGCAATACATAACTTTCATAACAAATATAAAAATCTCTCTTTCCTCTTTGTCATGTTGCCTCTTCTGTTCCTGCTATTATACCTTCCTCAGTCTTCTGTTTATCCATTCCTGCAGCAGTGTCTTTGATCTTTCTTCTATGCCTCATCATATGTCTGGAACTTAATATTTCAAAGCAACTCCCCTCCTCTTCTTCCTATTGCCAGCCATATAGGTTTTATAAAAAATAATATATTTGATGTTTTCCTTCTTTCTTCCCTTTTACCATGTTGCTTATTGTCTTATCTCATGGCAGGGGACACATTTGTTCAGTGTCCAGAAAAATCTGAGTTTGAGCCTCTTCTTGGTACCACAGTATAAATATTAATAGATATGCAGGGAATCAGTTGAATTTTCCAGGAAGAAGGTGACATGTTTATTTTTATGTCTATATGACTTGAATTTGAGTTTTAACTTGGTGTGGTCTCATTTAGCTGAATAGGGAAAAAGCCTATCAAATCCTGTAAGTGAAAATAATGTTGTTTAATCTTTTTTTAAACATTGATATATTTGTGATTTGGAATGTCAAAGGTGCTGTAGGGAATTAGATGCCCACATCCCACTGAAAGTCAGTGGGAGATGGACATCTAAGCTGTTAGAGTCCAGGAGTGGGCAGTTATTTTGGGCAGAGGGCCACTTACTGAGCTTTGGCAAGACATCGAGGGCCGCATGATAGGCAGCCCAGAGCAGATTAATATTCTTTTTTTTTTTTTTTTTTAGGGGCCCTGAGGGCCAGATATAATGGCTTGGTGGGCTGCATTTTGGCCACCCCTGTGTTAGACCCTTTGAAAATACCAATTTGTAGGATTTTATTTTGAGGGCTCTTGTTAAACCAGTTGGTAAACTTTTTGTGTATTTGATAAAATTAAAAAAAATTACGAATATAAGAGAGTGCCTTCTTCTACCCTGTAACCTAACCCAAGGACATGTCCATTTGGAATGGGATTTCTGAAAGAGAAGTTGGCCTCTTTGCACCTGGTATGTTATGCAGTTGAAGTATCATTTTACAAAGTTCAGCGTGCTGCCTCAGCAGCTAGTTCAGGGATTCTCAACCTTTTTGGACTTGAGGCACCACTCCATAAATTGCGACTTGAGTGACCACCAGTTTCAAAAACGATTTTATATATTACAGTGTTTATCTCCTTGCAGAAGGGCTGGCCAATGAGGGTGGGTGACTGGCCAGGCAGGAACAAGCCTAAGCTTTGCTTACCTGCTTATTTCCTCACACTTGTGGACACTTTTCAAAGAATCTGGTGGCACTCCAGGGTGCTGTGGTACCCTGGTTGAGAATCACTGGTCTAATTAATAGTAACACAAATTAGAGCAAATCATTAGAAAATGCATTATACTGAATTATCTTCAGTTTAAAAAAATAAAAGCCTGTGTAGTAGAAGGTGGTGTGGGGCAGTGTGCTGAGTGTAATCTTATGAATTTGGGGTGTACACCTAACTTACTGTTTGTATAGTCCAAGAAATGTGATGGAGGAAGGTCAGAAGACTACAGCTTCAGAAATTCACTAAATGAAGTGGATTAAAAAAGAATCTTCCTCCTGTGCCTTGATGTAGTTGTTGACCCTTGTGACTCAAAGTAAATATTTTAGTTATACTATCACTTATTTTGTTCGAATACCTTGAGCGACCAATTTTGCTAGACATTTGAGTCTCACTGAATAATCCACAGGTATTAATCAATTATGGCTTAGTACACCCCCAATGAGATAAACTCTTATCATCCCCATCTCACGGGGAGGGAAACCAAAGTAGAGAAGTGACCCTTATATACTGCACAAGAGTATATAAATTTGTGGCCCAGCTGGAAATAGAATCCAGGTGTATTGATGTAATCTGCTGCTCTAGCTGCTAGACCAAGCTTCCCCCAATAAAATATTATATTTCATAACTCACTCCTCTAGTTTGTATGGACTAGGAATCTCTCAGGGCAGCCATTTCTGTTTTTTCTCCTTTAAGACTAGATAGACCTCTTTGATATGTTGCCTTAATTGGCTTATTACGGAAATGGAAGCCATCTGTCCTAACTATCTGCCTCATCAGTGTGCTTCAGCTGCTTTCCATTTAGCTCCAGCCAAACTGGAAAGTGAAATATTCCCACTGATGCCTCAGGACTTCAGCTCCCAAGGACATGCAAGCCCTATTGTCATTACATGCATTGAAATGTGTCAATATCCTAGTTTTCTGAAAGCAGTAATTGACTGCCTGGGTATTTGCAGGTGGTTTATATATATTTCAGATCCATTCACCCAGATGAAGGAGATTTTATTTTTTCAGTGCTGTCAGGTGTCTCTCACTTGATTGAATCCTGAACTTCTCGTGCATCTCTTATACTCAGTTAAGGCTGAAATGTAGTAGCTTTACTCAGGCAGATAGTTCAAGTCAGTGGGAATGCTCTTACGACTGAAAACAGGTTTTGACCCACAAGTGGTAAACTCTTGTGGGCAATGAATGTGTCTTACCCTGTTTTTGAAGAGTCATGTTAATTTGAGGTACTCTGCAAATGAAGCTTAAGAAAAATAATTTGCCACTATCAACTCTCAGAATTTCTTGCAGCCCATCACACACCAATATCATCAAGTCTTTGACTGAAAATACTATAAAGGTGCTTGGGGCTCAGTGTTATCAACATAAGACCAACTGCAGGCCACTTACCATGGTGGATCACAGTTTGAGAATTGCTGTCCTACAGCGGGGGTCAGCAGTCTTTCATACTAGGAGGAGAGAAGGGGGCACTTTAACAAAACTTAGCTCCTAGCACAGGCTTTCAGCCTGGCCCATGCCACCACTTCTGGAGGCAGAGATGCAGTCAAGGCTTTATGTAGCAGCACTGTCATCATTGTAGACAAAGCCCCCTGTTACTGAAATGCCACGGAAGCCCCCCAGCTGCATGAGTCAGAGAAAATGACTCCATGGGTGAGATCCAACCAACAGATCATAGGTTGCCAACCTCTGGCCTAAATTAATAAATCCCTTGTAGGTGTGTGAGAGGGAAGGGATCAAGGAGTTTTTCTGCTCTCGAGTACATTATGCTGTAGTTCCTGCACTGTATTGGCCTGAACCCCTCTGTGCCTGTCAGTGGTACTAATGGCCCATGGGGTCAAATACTGCTATACAGCACTTCCTAGTGTCTTGTTGAGGGACTGAATAGCAATTAAGTGCCACAACCTGGCCATAAATTAATAGTTGAACCCCCACAGACCAATTCTTCTTTATAATTATTTATTTAATTTCTTTATGTATCAATTACACGAGTTCTTACTGGTTATTATAATAGCTACTCTTTGTAACAGTTGTGCAGTGTGCATGTAGATACATTCTTCTGATGCTTGAAAAGACTAGGGAGAGGGCCAAACATGGAGAGAATGAGGTTTAAAGGACTTTCTTGTACAGAAAGGGCAAGCCTATGAGAGTGAGGTTGTATGACTTCAGTGGCACAAAGAAAACGATGTTCTCAGATGAATGCAAGGATGAGGACAGGACAACCTAGAGCCAAAATGCTGGAGAAAGAATAATTAACAGATTTGCTCTGTAACTATGAACACAATACATAGCAAACTTTACTTAGTAGGTAGGTTGGTATGATTGGGTTCGAGCCTCTTAAGGAAGTTAATAAATAATTAGCTCAAGAGGTAACTTTAATGGACATCGTTTTAATAAAGATTAAATTGCCAGTCATTCTTGGATTCTATCACTGCACATCCAGAACAAAGCCCTTTTTCCACATCAATTAAAGTATACTCAGTTAAGGCCCTTTTAAGATGCCCACCTTATCTGATTAACAAGTTAATGCTCTTTTCCCTTCTCCCATTCAAATGACATCTCCCCAATTTTACATTCAATTTGTCTTTTTTCTGAAAACCTGCTAATTTCATGCTGCTTTAGACCTGCAGCAGAGAGTTTGTTGCTTAGCAACATCCAAAATAATGAATGGGACAATATCTAGCTACTTGCCTGGAGGTTGCTTTTATTTATTTATTTATTTCTATTTTCCTCTCTCATTCTCAGCTACCAGAGCTGAACAGATTTCTTCCTAACTTAAGGCTCTAAGCCTCCATGTTGAAGCATGATAGCATTATCTGAACACCCGTTTGTCATCTAGCAGCATTATTTACCACATTCCTACCCTTTATTTTTGTTCATCCTCTTAGTAACTTCTTGTTATAGTTGCAGAACAGGAAAGTGAGTGAAAAGGCTGAATGTGAATTTTAGAAGCATGGCCTGCCCCAGCCAGGGAGTGTCTCTTTCACAGATTCACAGAAACTTAGGGCTGGAATGGACCTTGTGAGATCATCACATCCAGCCCCCCTGCTCTGGGCAGGAAAGACTGCTGGGGTCAAATAACCCCAGCAAGGTTTGTGTCCAGTCTCCTTTTGAAGGTCTCTGGGTGAGAGACAGTGGTTCCATCTATTTGCTCAGTCTTGGAGAAGCTAGGGCAGGGTGGCACCTGCCACCATGACTCTGCTTTGCCTTGATAACTCTTGAGGTAAGAGAAACAAGCAGAGGGGAGCAAAGATTGTGCTTTAAGTATGTACAATTCAGACTTCTGCCAGCATAGCAGTGTCTGCTAGGGATGTAATTCAGAGGCATAACTGGCCAATACTGCACCCTGCATGGTGACAGCACACAGTGTAGGAGTAGCAGCTAGAGGTACATTGCTGCTGCTGGGGGAGATGTCACCTCCTTTTTTCACCTCCTTTTTTCATCTGACATGTGTTAAGCAGCCATTAGAACACCAATTTTCAGAGACAAAAGAAGGAGATATTATCTCCCTCCCACAGCAATGAACCTTTAGCTATTGCTCCTACACCATGTGCCATCATTGCTATTCTGCTGTTTCTACTGCCAGAGCCAGAGGGGTGAGGTGTCCCACCAAGTCCATTTTGGTGCCACCTTCTTAGGCAACACCCTATTGGTCTGCCTATCATTAGGCTGATGGTGTAAATTAGGGCTTATCAGGAGCCCTGTGACAGACAGCTTTACAGCGCTCTCTAGTCAAGTTGCAAAATATAGTGGCAGAAGAGGGTTTTCTGCTGGCTTCCAAACAACAGAAGCTTTGCTGGCATAAGTCATCTTTTGTTGGCTAAGTTGTGTCCAGGCTGGCAGTTGTGCTGGCAGCCATGTTGCCTAGGAGCTTTCATATTTTTATGCCCTACGACTGACATAGTTATGCCAGGAAAATGTATTAATGTGGATCAAGCCAGAGTGTGACCCCTGACCAACACAGCTATGCCAATAGAAGCCTTGGGCTAGATCCAGTTATACTGGTAAAACTGCATTTTTGCAGGGTGTGGTTGCAATAAGTGATACAAGCACAAACACAGATTTGTCTGTATGAACTGTGTCTTCGCTAGGATCACTTTGCTGGTATGTTGTACTGGCATATTGATATAAGCAAGATGCTAATAGCATATGTCTTACCCTCAGTTGCACATGGTGCTGTTCCAGAGAACAGGGATACCTGGAGTGCAGTGGTGATCATTCCCACCGTCTTTCCCCCTACTCACCGCTGAACTGTGGGCAGCCACAAAGTGAGGGGAGAGGGGTTAAGCTATTATTTTGGCTCTGTACCACACAAATAATCTGCCTATGTTGAGGATGTTTCCCCAGGGGTCAGGCCCATGACTTTATGGTCATTTTGCACCAGGTTAAAACAGAGCAAAGGTCCTATGATACAACATAGATACAAAGGAGTCTTTGCCAGGCAGTGGAGCCCCCAACCCTAGCAATGTACCCGTGAGTGAGAGGTGAACTAAATGGTGCACCCCCACCCCCAGGGAGTCTGTCATGGCAGGTGCAGCCCTGTGCCCAAGCATGGGGAAGCAAATAGTGCTCCAGGGGCAGCTTCTATGGAGGTTACACCGCCGGGCTGATGCTACTACAGCAGTTGCAGCAGTAACAGCTGCCCTCACTGTGCAGAAAGCCCAGACAAACAAGACCTTCCTTCCCCCGCCACCATACTGCCCCCCTTCCTCTCCCTCTTCCTCCTCTTGGGCACTGAAGGAGTTTGCTGCACCTCTGGTTGCAATAATATCAACAAAAGAACTACCAGATTTTACAATAAAGGCTCAAAATACTACATGAACCATATTATAAGCTGTGGAATTTTATACCATTGCTGTAGTGTGTAATTCCATAGTGTTTTGAAAGGGAAGAGCAAATCCCATACAAGTGTATTTAACACAAACAGTTCATGAGTGGAGTCTCTGAACTCCACTTTCCCCAGGGTCCTTGCTTTCTTGTCCCATGCATCTTAATGCCCTTGGCTGCACACTAACTGTTTCTTTATCTCTTGTAATTTTCATCACACTCTCTTTTGGGTAAGAAAACATTTTTCAGCTTTGATGATGCATCCTTCAGTTGGCCTTCTCCCGAGGAGAACAAAGAGAAGCAGATAAATGCTTTTTTTTTGTTGACTCAAATTCTGTGGCACAGGATTTGTATAGAAGATCACATAAAAGTTTGACATTAAGTAGAGGGGCGGGCAGGGTATTAAGTTGCAAAGAATTTTCCACATCTCTCTTTCCCTGTTTATTTAACCATTCATCTGAAGAACTGAAATACTCAGCTAATCAAGAAACTGTATACACACTAAACATTTATATTCTGCAATCCCTAGAATTAAATCTTTGCCCACAGTTTTGGCTCCAGGGAGACAGAGCTCTCCATAGTATCCCTAGGGACATTTGACTGCCTAGATCCAGAGAGCTAATGCCTCTAGACCATGCTACTGATGGGGTGTCCTGCTGTGCATCTTATGAAGTCATTATAATTTTTAAAGCTGCATCAGACCTGTTTTATAGGTGTGTGCAAGTATGTTTATAATGCTGTAATTAGTAAAGTGGAAAGGGTTCCTTGCCTAATAGGCCTTAGGTAAGTTGCAAGTAAGGCAGAAAAAGCTTTTGATTGCTGAGAAATTGGTAGTATTGTTAGTTTGCTGAACTTTTCACCTTTGAGGACCAAAACCAATCCACAGTGATAATTCCATTGAAGTCAGCAGAGTTACATGAATTTAACTCCATTATGTTTAGAGCATTATATATTTTTTACATGGACTACATTAGGGTTTTCCAGCTGGAGGCCCATGGACCACATCCTGTTTGAAAGGCATTGAAACACATGGCTTATAGACTTCTGCCCCTAGCAGCTGGGGTCTTTGGGCTCCCACACCACCTCCGGCCTCAGCTTTGTGCCCTCACCCCTAGGGATGGAGGAGCAGTGTGGCAGGAGGAGGCCTGGGGAGCTTGTAGCCTACATAATGGAGGGGTGTAACCTGCATTGCCCACACAGTGAGGATGTCTTGGGGGGCCCACCCCCATTGTATGTGGCCCCCCCCACATCTGCTCAGAATTTGGACAGTCCTGGACTATGTGATAGATTATAGCACACTAAAGGATAAATAATGTACATGGTGAATTCTCAGCTGGCTGGGAATTTATTTAACAATGTACATTGCCACCATTGCGATGAGTTTTGGGTGGCTTACATTCAATTTAATATGAACAAATGTGAGTCAAGAGACTTCATTTATAAAGCTTGTCTTGCTTTAAAAATGGTCAGGAGCAACACTCTGAATTGCTTTTAGAAACAGGTGACCAGAGCAGCAAGAAGATTACTGGTTTTCTGTACTCACAGTGGGTCACCCTCTTCAAGACTTGCACATTCACACAGTACCATCTTGTATTTCAGCACTGAAGTTTCAGGGCTCCAGCTAAACATTAGCATGGTCTGTGTCACTGAGGAAGAGTCACAATCCTGTGGCTTAAGTGATAAAAGGCCCTATTGGTCATTATTGCTGTTTAATCCAAGTGTATGTCAGTATAGCAAGAGGAAGGTGCGATTGTAGCATGGGTAAGTGTGTATATGCTACTGTTAGTCTAGCTACCCTGGGTAACAATAGCAGTGAGGCCATAGCAGTCTGAGCTTCAATGTACAAGCCCTGTCAGGATCCTAGGATCATATTTGGGTTACTGGCCAATGGACATGCTGCCATGTCTCTTTCCTTCTCTATGTTACAACAAAACTTTCATTTCTCTGTATTGACATGGCTTAAGAGTCCAGCTGCAATAGAAGACAGTTCCAAGACTAAGCAGTATTGACAGAAAGAGGACATACCACATGCTCCTAGTTGAAACCTGTATAAAATAAATGAAAGTTAATATATAACATTGCCCATCAAAGTGATCTTCACATCATTGCAATATAAATAAATACAATTGACAAAAAGCGCTGAGATGCTGAATAGGACTTCCAGACTTTACCTTACCGTAGAATTTTTTTTCTTTTTTTTTAAAACTGATATTGCTGTTATAGTATAGTGTTATGCAGGAAGCCAAGCCCCTTACTTAGAGAGAACCCAGAATATCAGTTTCATCACTGTAAGTACTATTAGCAAAACATCAATTATTTTCTCTTTTGTGACACCATCAGTTGAGAATTCAGCCATATGAAAGGGGCTGTGGCTGGCACTTGCTGCATGCAGTGTGTGAGGACAGTCTAGGTCACATGCTGGCTGTGGTGTGTGGAGCTGGTCTGTGGACCCTCCTGACCCACAGATCTAGCCTTGTGGGCCAAGTGAGGCCCAGGGTTGATGAGTTAGATACCACTGTCTTGGAGGGCTCCCTCAAATCCCTGTAGGGTTGTTAAGGCTATTTGTAGTCCTCCATGCTATTATGATGACCATAAGCAAGACATTCCACTTCAGGTCATCTGCTCCAAGAGAATATATGCTGATGTAGGGTTCCAGTAAAACAACTAGGCTGGGTAGATTCAACTCCCTCACCAGTTTCATAACATAATTAGAAACTGAGTCATTCTCCCAAGAACAAAACATGAACAGTTCTTAAGATGGCAAACATTGTTGCCATTCACTATGCCACATACACACAGAGCCAGATTTACATTACATGGAGTCAGCCACATGGGGGGCAGCAATACAATTTCTCCTTTACATTAAGCTTAATATTCACTTGAAAGCACCTCATTTTCCTTCATTTTCTGACCAGCAGTATCCTTTAGTTTACAGTAGTGCTGTTAGAGGTCCTGTTTGACCACGGGGAATTTTCTCCTTGAGGTCCCAAATAGAGCCAAAAAGTGAACAATTGAGGACTGAGACCGATTCCCTCCCCCTTAAATTTAAATGGGGAACAGAGACTTGTATGCAGAAGGTTTGCTTTCTATTAGATTCCAAATTAATGTTAGGCAGGCAGTGCCACATTCTTATGATTCTTACTCATCCTTCAAACTGACTTGTAGAAGCAGAAGAGTAACTCATGGTTAAGGGAATTTCATCACTACGAAATATAACCAGTTTTGAAATAAAATGTCACTTCAGGTGCACAACTGCCCCAGAATTTTCCACTTTGTTTCAGTCTCTCTCTTGCTTTGGGACAGACCTGCACAGACAGTGTAAACGATGAGACTAGCCACACAGAAACTAAACATAATCTTTAGTTTTTCCTCATTGTTTAGTCCTATGCATTACTCTTAACAGTAGAAAGTAAAATCATTTTAGAAAAAGTTTGGTTTTTAGGTTGTTGATAATGTCACTTTACAAATCAAAGGAATGTATTATAAGATCCAAAGTCACCTCTGAATTAAACCAGGGACTTCTACTGGATACAACATGGGAAGAGTTTGACACAAAGTTCTCCATCTTGTAGAAGATATATCGAAATTCAGAATAGGATTAAAGGTTATGTCTGTGTTGTACTTTTAGAGCAAGTACAGGCAGTCAAAAAGCATGAGGCTGAATCAGCTCAATCTTAGCAGGTTAGTTTAAGCTGCATAGATTGAACTGACAAGCAAGTGAACAGGCATTCATTTTTGATTCTGGAAATGTACCCACATGACTTCAGTGGTCCAGGCCAGAAGCCAGAGAGTGCTAGAGCACACCTCCCTGCTCAACTGTAGCAGACAGCTTGGGATGAGACTAGCCAACCCATGCTGCAAGGGGAGGGGGTGTTTTGCAGGGGAGGTGCAAAGCATCCTGGGATGGTGGAGGACTATGCATTAGATTTGAATCTGGAGGGGATCCAGGACAGAAGTTCAATAAACTAGTTTAACCAAAGTCAGTTAAGCCTGATACTACATCTATTCAGGTAGATTTTAAACCTGTTTCAGCCATTTTGAAAACAGCTTATGAGCACTGAAGTTCTGTTGCAATTGGAAACTGGTTCCAGTCTAACACATATACCAGTTGTCATGGGGCGAGGTCACTAGAGAGGCTGTGATGTCTTTAGGGTCTTGTAACCATGCCACCTTCACCCCTTGGGCACCCTCTAGTCTCAGCTGCCACATCTTGTTGGTTGAAATATGTTGGGAGGCTGGCTGCAAGTTTGGGTGGTCATAGCTCTGCTAAATCCCACTAGATCTTGCTGTCCTTGGGGTGTCTCAAAGCACAGACTTTGAGTAAGTCCTGGCAAGGAATCCAAGCCTTATGGACTAGATGCATGGCTCTAAAACAACCCCTTTACTACACCCCATGCCTCACAGATGGTATTTAAACATTGTCTCCAGCAATGAGGCATGAATTTAGTTCAGCCTCTTGTTGTCCCTAGACCCTTAGCATCAGGAACTGCACCCCCTGGTGGTGGGGGTCTGTATGGTAGCGTGCACCAAATGTGGCCTCCTCTTCCCCAACAGCCTCATTCTGGTCCACCAGATTAAACAGCAACAGAAATAAAGGCCCCATGGCTAGAGCCAAACAATAATAATACCAATGACACCGGAGGCCACACTCTGTACCTTTAAGAGGGCCAGTTTTTCCCTCAGCACTGTGTGCCTCCTATCCCCAGGCACTTTAGGAGCTCCTAGTGCCTGTCAGTCTTACCTGCAGCTGGACAGGCAGCTAAGCATTTCCATGGAGCTTTCATGCATGAAATCCTTCCCCTCTGGCTGCTGTCAGAGAACTGACTATCTCCAGCCTCGGCCCTGGGGCTTATATGTGTCCAGGGCCCTGCCTTCTTCTGGTCAGCTGACTGGGTGCAGGTGCGGGCTAATTTCCTCATTAGCCTGCTGCCAGAGTAACCTGCACCTGTGGGGTTTCTGCTTGGCGGCTAGAGCCCTCTCTCTCAGCAGTTTCTTCCCTTAAAGGAGCAGGCACACCTTAGTGCCCTGCAACACCACTTAATATGTAATTTCTGTCCTTACCCTAAGGCACAGCCCTGACTTGGGTTGCTGTGGAGAAGACATCACACTAGCCAGAACTCTAGGGTTTGCTGAGCCTCTGGAGAGCATGTATGTAGTATATCCACTGTGTCAACTTTAATGAGGCACGAGCCTCATCTACGTAGATTTCATAGACATTAGGGCTGGAAGGGACCTCGGGAGATCATCGAGTCCAGCCCCCTGCCCAAAGGGCAGGAAGTCAGCTGGGG
>NW_017728907.1:16855516-16953996 GCF_001723895.1 Crocodylus porosus
AAACACCATCAGGTTCTCGTCTGCCCATTTGCTGAGCTTGTACATGTTACACTTAGGGTGTGATTAACCAGTTAATCATGTCTTAAGTGATTACCTGGCCACACAATTAATTAATAATGCAATAAAAAGAGAAATACGCTACAAAGATTTTGTGGAATAAATGTATAATAACATTGTATCTGCTTCTTAACATACCATTAATTGAATGTGGCCGGGGCTCTGTGGCTACAAGCCCTGTCAGCTGATCAAAGCTCCCAGCTTGGGAGGGACCATGTGCACCCCCAAGCCTGGGAGCTCCCAGCTGACACTGGTGCCCAGCTTAGGGAGCACATGCTGCTGTGTCTGGGATCCCCTCAGCTGACTGGGCTCCCAGCTGCAGGGGCACCTTGTAGACCTCTGCAGCTGCAAAACTGCAGCTGATACAGTGTCCCAGGAGTAGGAGCTTGGGAGTTCTGTCAGCTGAGGGGGCTTCCAGCTGCAGGAGCTTGGTTCTTGCCAGTGCATGTCCCCCTGCACCAGCAATAAGGTGTGATGGGATCTGATTCACAATCCCACAATCATGCTTTCTGCTATGCATGTACTCTTTTTGTTGCCAGCCAGCCAGCCAGCAGACATGGACATAGTATTCACTTTAAATAGTCCAACTGGTACCTCTTGCTGAGTCCTTCCACCTGGATGCAAGAGGAAGTTGCTATATTACACCCTCATCTCTTTCCTTGCTGGTATCTGTGCTAGGCTGGACACTTCCCTTTTCCATGAAAATTGGCTAAAGATAATATAACAGAAGTCATAATACAGATGCTATTATCCAGATAGTATTTTACATGGATAAAAGACAAACTGGTATAAGAAAAATGAGAACAGTGTATGTAAGTGTTTAGAAATGTCTTAATTCTCTTTGATGTTTTAGTCTGAGTAGAGAATTATTTCATTTGCATGCAAATAATTGCTTCAGTAAATTGTGTAAGACCTTCCCTTCCCTTTCTTCCCATTCTTCTGTACATACCACCCAAGTCCAAAGATAACACTGGTAAGAGTTAAATTAAAAAAGTATATTTAAATCATATAAAAATCTGTAGTGTTTTTAATTGCATACATTTTATTAAAGCACTGGGTAGAATATGTGGTTTCTACATTGTGTAGGAAACTGTCTCAGTATAATTAAGGATTGAAGTAAGTTGTCTACCGAGACCCTCTGAGGGAATACAAGCCTTTGAGGAGAAAATAGACCTGGTTCTGAAATCTTTCTTTCATCAAAGTATGGGCTACTTTCCTTGTGCTGTACTGATGTTCAGTGATGAACTGAGACTTAATAGCACAGGATAATTTGAACCTCAGATCAGGGGCCTCAAACTCTTTCCATTGTGCAAGCATTGCATTTTATACACCTGTAGAGGCTGAATTTGATGTTTCTTTACTCTCATGCTTCTGCACCATGCAGCATGGCAGTGTTATTTTGTATAGTTGAGGTTTCTGTCTCAGTGGCATGCAGTGGTCATCAACAACGTCTGAGTTGTTTTTCCAGACTTTTCTAGTACTCCCCAGCCAGGACAGCATCTCAGTGGCAAGTTACCCCTTTTTTGTTACCCAGTCAGTCTGGTTTAATCAGATTTCATTAATCTGCTACAACTGCCTTGCATTTCAGTCATTGTTCCACTCATCTTTGTCTCATGTATGTTTACTTGGTCAAACTACAGGTTTACCATTTTCTGTAGGTTGCCTTTAGAAGATACCCACTTTATTGCTCCTTGACTATTTAGAGAAACTTTGTACCTTTCCGTGTGACTCTTCCTGCTGATGGTCCCTCAGTGTGATAGACAGTACTAGACTGAGAGTTGTTTCAGATGGTAGACATCATATCCCACTTTGCGGTTCCTAGCCACTGCTGTAAGCATCATCCTTGATATGCTTCATGTGCAAAGTCATATGATTTTTCTAGATCGATAAAAGCCAAGAAGCTCTCATATAGGTGATCTAAGGGTTTCTGCGTCATCTGCTGAATCACAGACATGACATCTGTGTTTCCTTATGAAAGCCTAACTGTTCTTTTTCAAGTAAGAGTTCAAGCACTCAGATAATGATAGTATCCAACACATTCCAGTATCTTTCTTCTTCATGTGACATTAGCTTTACCACACAATGGTGTCTACAATCATGGGTGTTTCTCTTTTCATATACTAGGACCGTGATAGATTTGCACTCATGTTCAGGAAATCTCTTATCTTGTCATATAATTTTAACCCTTCTGGTCTTTCATTTTATGCCTCTGTTGCCCAGAACTCTCACCAGCTCTGCTATTATTTGATCAAGTCAAACTACCTTTACATTCTTAATTTTTAGACTACATATATCTCTCACTTCTTCCTCTATTATATCAGGTTCAGGTGCCACGTTAGGTTTACATGTTGGCAACTCTGCTTTGAATGGGTTTGCTACAGTTAGCAGATTCAGATTATTCTGTCCACTTCTTCACTTGACTGTTGTACATGTTTAGTCATTCTTGTTCTTCCTCATCATTGGTTCCCACCTAAATTTTCCTAAGTTGCCTAGGTTTATGCCTAGATGTGTATACATATCACCAGGACCAACATCAGCTGTCTGGCATCATCTTGTGCAGCATGACTCTTTAAAAAAGATAAACATGTTTTAAAGGATTTATTTTTAAACTAGAATAAACCATAACAGAGCTGTTCATCTGGTGGCTCACAGGTTAATACCCAGCCTGCAGGCTTCTGCCCGGCCACCACTTCTGCTCCTGCTCCTGCTGCTGCAGTCTTCAGGCTCAGGTGGGGGTTGGCTGCCACCCCTGCATAGGAAGCGTACCATCATGCCTCTTTTTGGAGTCACGAATTAAAGCGGTTTTGCTAGCCCAGCAGAACCCATATGCTCTGGGTGAGTGCCAGGATTCTCCCTCATGCTTGGCCCTCCAGCCTTCCCTACCCCTCCCCTCGTGCTCCAGTGCAAGAGTCAGTAGCAATCCAACCCCAAGATTCAAATTTTATATAAAACTTGTTGTGGTATGAGGCACCTCAAACAGGTCAACCAAATAAATATTTAATCAGATTTCTTTACAGCGTCCTGTTTCCTTGTGCAGTGTGGCAGTCTGCCAGTTTATAAACAGTCTGGGGAGAACATGACAGATAACCTCAGAATAATAATACATAGCAGTTTACATTTTCAATGCACTGTGCAAACATTAGTCTCCCTGTGTGCTAGGCAGGTATCATTAACTCTTTTTTGTGAATTTGAGTGGTCCAAATAGTTTGAGGCCACACAGGAAGTCAGGTGCAGAATTAGGATTAACCCTGGATTCCTGAATCCCAGTCCCATACCCAGTCCCTAGGGTAGATTTACACTCTGCTACAAAGCAGTGCCAGGTAGAGATACCTGTACCGGCTTGCTCAGAGCACCAGCTTGTTTAGAGTAGTTGGGTACTAACTAGCATAGCCACAGTAGCACAGAACTTCACCCAGGCTACGTTGCAGAGAAGCAGGTAAAATAACCTGGGTAGAGCAACCCCCTTCTCTGGCTGTACTGTTCTCAGTATCTGAGCTGGTTTATTTAAAGCAGTGGTTCTCAACCTCTTTTGTAGCAGGACCCATTTGTAAACATTGATGGCCAGTCCCAACCCAGTTCCCCTTGCTCCTGACCCGCTACTCCCTGCTCCCTGCCCCACCAGTGTGTGGGGCAGGGGGTGGGAGGTATGGGGGGCCCCAAGCAGCACCTTGCAGACTGGTACTCTGCCAGTCTGCAAGGGAAAGCCACATTTTCCTGTGTTTTTCTCCTCTAAAGAAATCCACTTATAAATTTTGTTCAGGACCCTTTCATACATTCTTGTGACCCACGGGTTGAGAAACACTGATTTAGAGCAGGGGCGGCTAGCCCACAGAACACATGCCACAAGTGGCATGTGGAACCACTTTGCATGGCATACGGCAGATTTTTATTGATAAAGGTATCGTGAATGTATATGAACAAGTCATCACCTGAGCTTAGCCAAAATGCTGAGAAATGATTCAGCAGGGAGCATTGGCAGATAGGGCAGGGAAGAGAGAGCAGAGCAACAGATCAGGCAGGGGAAGGAGATCAGAGAGGTAGTCAGGGAGGAGGTGTGGCTTACTTAGTAGCACACCTGCAGAAAAACCTGGCTTCCACTGGTTTAGAAGTAGGTCAGGTACCTCTGTGTGGCACTTGTGTGCAGTCTAGATGTATCCCAAGTCTTTTCTTCTTGATGAATTCCACTCTGTAAGCTGCTGTTAATACTAATAATATTCATCCTCAATTGTTCATAAACTCAGTGTGCATTTGAGTAATCTTAATGTATGGACAGTAGCAGCAACATAGTTATATGCTTATGGTACTGCTTGAAAGGAGCCCAACCCACCTTTAAGTCTGTTGCTTCGCTCAGATAAATCTTATATAATTAGATTCTACTTATTCCAGCTTCTGAGAAGCTCCCTCCAAAATAGCACAGTTTAGTGCCTTGGAGTCGAACTGTGCTGCAGTCAGTCTAGGCCAGGCTGGAGTCCATTAAAACATTTCTATTACAAAGCATCATGGTGCTACAGTTTTCTAGGAAAAAAATAGATTTGAGCCTCAATTTAAAAAAAAAACAACTATCAGCTGGACAATATTGCCATTTTAAAATAGTTTTCGATTTAAAGATGATTGTTTCAGCATATTTATTATGAGCGCTTACGTAGCTTTAAGTGTTTAAAGTGCTGTGTGCACATTATCTAGCCCTTCAATTAGTATACATACTGCTATTTTTTTTTTTTTACTGATGACACATGGATTTTTAGTGTCTTGCTTGTTTCCAGGATTGACTCAGTCAAAGCAGGTTTTGTTTAGAGTATGTCAGGTTTTTTATCTGACCAGTATCTGAGGGGAATTCTGTGGTGTAAATTACTGTGATCCAATTTAACATATATCAGCTATCCTGTAACATCTATCAGCTAGAACAGCCCTTTGCTTATTAGAATAGCATAACTGGGTTATCTCTGGCTGTTGCAAGTAGAAACATTCACTGTTTAGTTTTGCCTAAAGAAGAATGAGGGAAGGTGGCAGAAGTATGCCCTGTTATAGTTTATATCATGATTTCAGGGGTCTCTTTTAGGAGTATAGGTTCCATCGACTTTCAGTAGGATTTGTGCTCTCAAATTCCATGACCTCCTTAAATCCCATCCAACAAGTAGGTGGATTTTGGGGGCAAAAAATTACTTCAGACATGAGAGTGCTCCAGGTATAGACTTGAGCAGATAATGATTTTTAAAAAAATGTGTGCTTTCAAGGGACAGAATGAAAATGCAAAGTAAGAATTCATTTCAAACCATTGTTTTCCTGAGCGATCTATGTAGGGGAGATGGAAAGTCAAAAACTAACTGCTAATGCCTTAAAACAAAAATAAAATAGGGAGTAGAGACCAGAAATGCCAAATATTTAAACTCAATAAAGATTTAATTCAGTTGAAATCAAGAAAAACACATGATTTCATTGAAAAGGCAATAAAATCTTCCAAAATGGACAGAGCTGAAAGTTCACACCACTTCAGTTCACACCACTTTTCAGAAGCTGAACTTGGCTGGATTAGTTTTGGTCAGGTTCACACCCATCAGATTCCCTGGAAGTTTCAGCTAAAAGCAATACAGGGGATTTCAGGTTAAGTTAAAGCCTGAGCAGTAATAACCAGTCCCTGTAACTTTACCCTCTTCTTCTGCTCCCACTCCTTGCCCAGAAAAAACACCAGAATTAATTGAGGATTATTTTTTAAGGCAAAAGGCATGTGGTGTGGGATGGACCTTCAAGACCTTTTTATTTTCAATACCCCTGGATTGCCATCAGCTGGCCTGCTGTCTCTCCTGTGTCCCAGGTGCTGAGGCAGGTGAGAAGCTCTGCCTTCTACAGACCTGGAAAATTCTTCTGGGGGGCTGGGTGGAGGTAAATCCTTAGACAGCACTAACTACACTGGGAAGCTAGGTCAGTGCCAGTTTTCTGTGTGGAGCTGATTTGAAAGAGGTGATAGAAAGAGTGGGAATTGGTTGTTTTTTTTTTAAATGCTTCCTTTTAGTCTACAGTAAAGGCCTGAACAAATTCGAAAGGCTTTCTCCCCCTTCATGCTGGCTTTTTTTCTTCCTACTTTAAAATAAGAATGGAGCAATGCAGGGAAAAATTCTCCTCCTCCCCACCCACGCATATAATAAATAATTCAAACAGCACAGTCAGAGCACAGGCATAAAATAAAATAAAAAAAACAGAAGTTTTGACCTTTTCCCTAAAGCATGCTACAGATTTACAGGGGGTGGAGGGTGTGGGGTGGAGATGAGCATTCCAGGGTTTCTGGCTTGCTGGCAAAGGTCCTGCCTCAGCAATTCCAATCCTGCTGACCTCTGCTACCACCATAAGAATACTATTTAGTCTGTCATGTAGATAGGCTTAGCTGGCTTAAATCTGTAAAAGCGAGCACAGAACTTTGCCTACAGTCAAGTCTTATTAATGCAGTGTGTTTGGCAAACATTGGGAATGTCTGTGCCCCAGAGGCACCGAGTACGTGGGGGCTCAGGGGACTGCAGCCGGGGTCTGCTAGCTCTGACTGCCACCTCCACTGATTGCTCCCTGCATGGGGCAGGCAGCGGAATAAGCTCCCTCCCTGCCCCCTTCGCCTAAGGGAGCCATGCTGGCCGGCCTCTGGCCATGCCCCCAGCCAGCCGCTGGAGCAGTGAGGGGGGAGCAGCCCTGATGGAGTAACAGCCCCTGTGATGGTGTCCCATGAGCACAAGCCTCTTCCTGGAAGGGGGGGCTGCACTGTAGGCGGGAGTGGGGTGGGCACAGATGCCGCAGACTGTGCGAGGCAAACGGTGGCACTGGGGCTCAGAGGGGTGGCTATAGTCCCCCAAGCCTTCTGTAGTGCACCACCGCTGCTCACTCAGTGCAGTCCGCTCCCACCCACAGTGCAGCCCTCCTGCCAGAAAGAGTCTTGTGCTCTTGGGACACCATCACAGTGCCTGCTGCTCCAGCGGCAGGGGTAGGTGTAGGAGCATGGCCAGAGGACTGGCAGCATGGCTCCCTTTGGTGAAGAGGGCAGGATGGGGACTTATTCCTCCTCTCACAGGGAGTGATTGGCGGAGGCAGCAGTCAGGGCTAGCAGACCTTGGCTGCGGTCCCCAAGGCCAGAGGGGTAAATAACTCCCCTTCCTGCCCCTTCACTTAAGGGGGGCCATGCCAGCTGGCCTCTGGCCATGCCCCTACCCCTACCCCTGCAGAAGTGAAGGGAGAGCACCAGGCAAGCCCCAGCTCAGGTCCATGCCAGTGGGACAGTGAGGGTGGAATTAAACCCCCTCCCTGGCTAGGGCTAGGGCAGCCCCACTTGAGCTAAGCAGCGATGTGGGGGGGTTGAACGTCTGACAGGGGCTGCTCTGCCCCAGCCAGGCAGACCCCAACAGGTTCCAGGGGGAGAATAAATCCCCTCCCTGCCCCCTTCACCTCAGGGGGCCATGCCAGTTGTCACCTGGCCATGCCCCCGCCCCTGCAGCAGCAAGGTGGGGGGACTTTGACACAGGCTGCTGCACTCTGGCCAGGCAGACCCCGGCTGGGGTCCATACAACTGGGACAGGGGACAGAGGGGGGAATTAAACCCCTGTCTCCATTTGTTTCACACTGCTGTGGGGGCTGGCCACACCCCCACCACTGGAGCAGCAAGCAGAGAAAAGCTTGGCAGGGGTTGCTGTGTCCCTACCTGTCTGACCCTGACTGAAGTTCATGCTGGTGGAATAGGGGAGGGAGTGGGGAATAAACCTCTTCCTTGCCCCCTGTGCCTCAGGGCCATGCTGGCTGGTGTCTGGCCACACCTCACCCCTACTCTGGCTAGGGAGCAGAGGGGCGTGGCCAGCCCTGCTCCACTGGAGCAGAGAACGCAGCCCAGCCCAGGGCTGAAAAGCATGCTGGGATGCTGGGGGACTCTGGTTTAACTTAAACCAGGAAGGGGTCTGGGACAGACATTACATACACCAGTTTGACCCAAATCACTTAAGTCTGATACTACATTCCACCAAGTTTATCTCAAACTGGTTTCAGCCATTTTGAAACTGGTTTATATGCACTGAACTTATGTTCTGTTACAGGTTTAAACCAGTTTCTGCTCACTTAAACCGGTTTACTTGTCACTTCTGGCTCTAGCCTTTCTGGGTGGCAGCAATATTGTCCTCATTTGATCACAGATTTTCAGTGGTGAGGGCTTTCCTGTGAGCCTGAAGTCATTTTATTCTCCGTCCAAACAAAGGGCTAACTTTGTTGTTGTTATGCTTAATGTTGTTCTCGCTGAGTCACTGATTACCAGCAATCCCTTTTGGGTAACAAGGAGGATGGAAGTGCAGGGAGGGTAAACAAACTTTCTATTGTTATCAGCTCATATCCATTTTAATGGTTGTGTTTGAAACAAATCTTTGCATATTATTACTTGGTAGGAAGGTTAGGAAAAGGATGCCATTGTTTATGCTGTATCTGTTGAAAAACTGTGTTAAACTTCTTTTAAATGCCATCAAATAACACATCAGGTGTTCTACAAATAGGTGTGAATTTCCTTGTCTGAAGCCTGTTACAAACTTTCCAGTTTCATTAATGCATGAAATGCCAGTAATGGTGACTGAAGAAACTCCAAATTCTGCTTAATATATGAAAAGGCAACAGTAAATGCTCAGCAACAGTGTAGAAAACCCCTAGCTAGTATACTGAAGAAAGATGCCTTGTCATATGTCGCTGCTTGCAGGACAGAAGGAGAGAATTTTATCTAGTGAGTAAGCAGAATTTTGCTGCACTAACTAGATATAGAGAAATCGGTAATTTTCCATTCATAGCTTGTCTTCTTCCAGCGTGTGTAAAATCCTGATAAATGCAGTTAGGTTTTTTACATTAGCAAAGTAGTTTCCGGTTCTCTTCCACTCATCTTTTGGCTAATACTGCCTTCCTGTTTCCCCCTCACCACAGAGGTGAAATTTCTTACCAAATATACCACTTTGGGGATGTACTTTAAAACCAGCTGTAACAAAAACTGCTTTACCACTCCCTTGATGACTGTTGCAATACCCAACTGGCATTGTGTAGAGCAGCTGTATTTGATTCGAAGGAGAAGGAATGTGAGCTAGCACTGCACGTGGGTTTTACATCGTGTGCCTGATATATTATTCATCAGAAGTGCTTAAGAATCCTTGCTGATGAGGCACTCGATACTCAAGCTTAGAATACCAGTGTGGTCAGGCCTAAAGAGATTACAGGCTGCTTCCATAGAATATATATATATATATATACACACACACCCTGCTTTTCCAATTTCAGTGGAATAATAGTCTGGGTACACAAGGGTCATGTCCTATGGACAAAAGAGATATATGTTCATCAATCAAATTAACTTGTTTGGGTTAGTTTAACATGATAAAAGCTCCATTAGGAATCAAAATGGGGTAAGTAATATGTAATATCCAAGTAGAACGTGTCAAAGGTGCAAGCCCCTGGTTAAAAATATAAGGGGCACATTCTCCTGTCAGGTATGTCAGAGCAAACGCGAAGTAGCACATTAAGTCAGTGGAAATATTTTGTAACGTGAGAGTAAAATGGAGTAGAACATGACCAATAATTTCTTAGTGGCATACATTTCTGGTTAACTGAAAAGATTTACTTATTTGAATTCTGTTAGCTGCTGGGTATTATTTTGCATTTTTGCAATCTCACATCCTTCCTTAACCTCAGATTGAAATTGCACTCTCATTAACACAGGAATGTTTGTTGTTGCACTGTACGCTTATTCCCTCTGTGCATACATGGCTGTTCAAATGCAATTCCACTCCCTGCACACAGCCTCTGAGCAGCTGCCAGCAAGGAGTGTGGAATTATGGGAAATTACTTTCTTTACCTCCTACAACAGGTGCCTTTGTCGGCACACCTCATATGCAGACATTATACATGCACTCACTGAGTCACTATGTCGAGCAAGAAGAACCGGCTTCCACCAACATCACGTATTGCTGCCTGAGAAAGCTGAAGCCACAAAGCAGAGGAGAACAATACCTGTTTAAAGTACTTTTGAAAATCCGAAGTGATTTTTGTATATCAAGTCAGTTCTAACTGATGGACTTTTGGAGGAAGAAATTATTTCCTTTATTTCACTTTATCTTTTCATCTGTATCATCTCTGCTGAAGGGATTAATTACAAGGAATATTACAAGGGATCACCATCCTAGCAAAGCAGAAATATATGCCACAAAACTGCACTGCAGATATACTTCAAGGGAAAATATTTTTCTTGCTCCTGTAAGGGTTAAACATGAACAGAAGCTGTCCTAATCTCAAGGATTTCACCTAAAGTGCTGCATTTTTGTTTGCCCTAAGCCTATTAGAATTCTCTTCTGTTTCCTAGCAATAACGTATCATTTTCCCCCTATTTTAGTGAAAGCAATGTTGGTTTTTAATCCTGAACACTACAGCTGTTGCTCAAGTTTCTTATTCAAATGCAACTAGAACCTGGTGATGTTTAAATATCCATGAAATCTTTGATGAAGATATTCAAGAGAAACAGGAAAAAAGAAGAGCAAGGTTGGTCTTATCCTGTTTGTTCTGGAAAGCAAGCTTGTGACCATATGCTACTGGCAATTTGGACTGGAAAGCGTCACAAGGTTTATGGCAACCAGCATTTCCTCTGATTTGGGACAAATGCACAGTTGAAATGGTGTTACATTTCTCAGGCTGATCAGAGTTTTCATCACTGAAACAAAATACTGCTGGAAAGGATCAAAGTGTAATGGAAGAGACTAAATAAAGGCACCAAGCTATACAATTAATTGTGTTAATCTGCCTTGGATTAGTCTTCCTTGTAAAATGGATTTTAAAATCCTTCTTCTTGCTTTTTTGTAGAGCTACATTTAAATTTTGATAACCTTCAGGTTTTTGTATTGTTTTCTAAACGCATTTTTTTAGCTTTGGTATGTTGGCTTTTATTGTCAGATGGAAACTTACGATAAATGATTTGGCAAGTAAGATCCTCAGGAAGCAACTCACTGGGCTACTGTATGAAATCTATTTGAGACTACTGGACCATAGCAACATATTACGTTTGTAACTGAAAGCAAGACCAGTCTGGGGTATTTCATTCTAAACTCTAGAAAAATATCTATTTGAATTTCTCTCATTTTTTTGTTTTAACAAAAATGCTTGCTTGCATTTTTAGAATATAATTTGCTTAGATAAAACTGGATTTTTCATTATATTTTGCATCTTTGGTGGCAGTTTTGCACTGAATTACAAGAAACTAACTTCTGTTAGCTTTTCAAAGTATATATAACTGGATTTACATGTAATTTGATATAACTAGAGTTACCTATCAGGTTCTTTAATTTTAGTATAGCTGTTTAAAAAAAAAACCTTAGATGGCACAAAAAGCCCTAACCAAAACTGTACAAAAGAAGAAGTGGCTTTTTTAAAAACATTTCTGAGGATAGACTCGTATACTTTTGAAAAATTCCAAGGAAAGCATAAAAGAGCTCATCATACACTCCTTTTCTATGAATCTGCTGAGTAAGCATAACAAGAAGTTCACTAGAAAGCCATACTCTCTCAATAAAGAAGAATTGTCTTCCTGAGGATAAATAGTGGTTTTGAAGAATGAATTGTTACAAATATTTTTGGGACAAAAAAGGAGCAATTTCAGTACTACCTTCAAGAACTGAGGGTTTGGTGTTTTGTTTTCAATAGTAATCTGGCTGCTGCCTTTCACATTCAGCATATTGGGAAAATTGCATCTTTTCCCAGGATTTCAATAAATGACTTTTCCAAGTTCTCTGTTTAAGGGAATGAATAGGTGGTTTTGATGTATACATTTCCTGCAAAGATAAGAGGGATCTCCAGAGGCCATCTGTCTACATACAGGAGCTGCTTTGATTTGCTGATCTTTTTTTTAATGACACTCCACCCACTGTAGCTTCTTTAGGTGGGTGTGGGCAGCCAAAGAGCTGAGTTAAGGTTCATGGTTGGATAGTGAACCTGCTGCTGGTAACGGGAGCTTGCTGACAAAATGATGGAAGAAGTCTCCATAATGGTGGCTTATGATGCCCACGTTTTTAGCCAGCTGTATGACGAAGATTTTTTGGCCAATCTGGTGGCAATCAGTAAACCCAAATCTGTGGTAGGTGCTGCTGTTATGTTTGTAAACTACTGTTGATTCTTTTACTGTAACATGTGATGGTGATACTTCTACTATAACCTGCTTTGTCACATGCTAACTTACAGTAGCAGAGAAATTATTTTGTTCCTGACAATGCAGTTATTTTAAAGAGTTGTATAAATGCCAATCTGAGTATTGCCCATAGGTATTGAGAAATATACATAGTAATATCAATAGTAATAATTTACAATAATAATTTCAGCTGTTCATACTGTGTTGATATATTTCTGAGATACTGAGGTTAGGAGAGAAGGAATTGCTCAATAGAAAAAGTTAGTTTTATGGTTGTATATGGTATCTGCTTCTCTGTGCCATGTATGGTTTTGAAGTATTCTGAGCTCCCCAGTAGAAAAGGGGAATTGAATTAATTCTGTAAAATAATCCCAGTTGTAGTAAATGATCCCAACACTTCTAGATCTGCTTACTTCTTAGGAGACTCAGAGCCACATTTTCAATGCATGCCTCGATTTTTTTGGTGTAGATCAACATTGTTCCATTGATTTTTTTTTTTTTTTTTTTTAAGCTGAGAATCTGGCCCTTGTAGCAAAGCATAAACTTTGCATGCAGTTTTAAAATTGCTCTCATATATGGTATTGTATTTTGAAGTTAGCAGAAGCATCTATATAAGCGTCTTAGTTAACATAAATCTCCAAATCATTGTTTTTGAAACTTTATAGTTATGTGTTCACACTATTTAGGTTCACTGCATGCACAGTATGATCCTGCATTAAAAATTTCTAAAATGAACTTCTACACCAGTACAGTCTGGTTGAAGTTAATAGCTTTTGCCTTCACTTAAAAGGTGTCCCTTAAAAGCTCCTTAAACGTGTGCTTCTAAATCCACATGTGGGCTCAGCTTCTGCAAATGACTTTATGTAAGGGTCTGCTTACCTTGAATGAATCACTAGGCCAAGGCCTCGTGAAAAAAAAAAGACAAAAATTTTTCATAGGTGCCGAGCTTAACATCGGTGGCAAATAAAGATGCTCAGCTCCACTGGAAACCAGGCTGGTATTTAGAAGCTTAATTGAAGGTGCCCAAGATTGCAAATTTTGGTTTCTATGAGTTTACACAGATACTTACTCTCTGTTAAGTAAATATTAGCATAGGTAACACTGCTTGGATTCCTCCATAAATGTAAGATTGAGAATCTTCACAAGGGGAAGATGTCTTATCTCTGGATTTTACAATAAGATTAAACACATGACTAGGTTGAGCCGTCTCTTGTCTTTTCTCCTTCCCCCAACTTCTTCAAGAAAATCCTCAGCTTCACCTCTCTCACATTACACCAGTTAGGACTCCACAGCTAAAACAGCATTTCATTGTCTCTGGCCTTAGCCCTTGCCTAGACACAGATTTTAAGTGGGTTAGAATATGTTAGCTGACATGTATGAAAGTCCAGTTTAGACAAGACAGTGTGCATTTTTCAAATACTAAATTGGTTGGGTTAAAATTTTTCATCTTCCTAGGATTTAACTCAGATTAGTTTAGCCTGAGCTAAAGTCTGTGTGCATTACTCTCACTGGACTTTTGAAAGTCACTGCTGGCATGTTCTTATCATATACCTTTTGAATCCTTGCTTAGCATCTCGTCTCTTCTTTGTCTTAGACAACTGCCAGGAGAACACCTGTTGTCCTCACCAAAATTCAGTTATCCCTGCTGTAATCTCAATAGTGAGAGAATGGTTGGATACAATGCACGTATCTATACCTGGACTCTGAAACTCAGACAGAAGGCAGGGGAGGGTGCAGGGTGGCACCTTAAAGACTAACTGGTTCAGAGAGGCATAAGCTTTTATAGGTGATAGGCAATGTTTGCCTGAGCGTCTCCTGTGTTGGATTGCGTCCAAGCTTTTGGGCCATTTCTGATAAACGTAGACAAAATCTTTATGGTGAAAAAATACACTGTATATAGGACTTAATTTATAGGTGAATTTGAAAAATGTTGCTTACATGGACCTGTTAAGAACATCTAAGCTTTGTGTAATTCCAAAGAAGAGCAAAGCACACATTGTATGCAGTTCAGTCTTCAATGCTCTGCACATTTTTTCCTTTGGAGTGAGTCATTCATGCAAGTAGTCAGAGGGAAAGTTGGTGTCAAATTCTGAATTACAGCCCTGACTGATTTCTGCTGCTGATTGTATGAGGAAGTGACAACAGGGTATGCTTTTTTAACTCATCTGTGAAATGGAATGAATGATTATTACATCATGGTATGGTAAAGCTCTTCATAGAGTCATAGAATCAGTAGTTAAGGGCTGGAAGGGACCTCAAAAGATCATCAAGTCCAACCCCCTCTGCTCTGGGCAGGAATGGTACTGAGATCAAATGATCCCAGCAAGTTGTATGTCCAGTCTCCATAACTTACATTACAGAAAGATAAAATATCATTATCACTGTATTATTTATTACATATCGGCTTATCAAATATGTCTGATCTTATTCTGAAGCATACTACATGCATTTCAGCCCATTGTATTGAGGTGGTTAGCTGCGTTAGACTGAAGTCAGGCAGAAGGTAGACAAACTGGTTCAGAGAGGCACAAGCTTGTGTAGGCAGCAACAGCCTACTTCACCAGGTGGTTCATCAGCTGCTTCGTTGACAGAATAGGTTGTTGCCTGCAAAAGCTCTGGTCTTTATGAACCAGTTAGTCTCTAATGGTGCCACTGTGCCCTACCTTCTGTCAGCACATTATACCAAATACTTAGTAGTGCTGAAAACCTGCAACTGCTGGTAAAGAGATCGAGAAATGCAGGTGCTCAACTCTTCTGGTACCATAAGGTGAATCAGGGTTCGCTGAAAATACTTTCCCTAAAAATCTGTCAGTTTTCAAGTACTTGTAACTGTAGGAGGAATGGGAACAAACAGACCTAGGCAGTAGTAGCCAGCAGAAAGCTTGAGGTATTTACACGTTTCTTCTGCCTGTTGCAGAATGTCAACAGAAACCTTACTCTGTTGCACCAAAGTGGTTTTTAACTCTTACGGCAGAAAGGCAGGTTTTATCAATGCAGAGAAGTTTTGAGGGTGATTACACTCGAAGTTTTCCAACAAAGTAGAGTTCCTCTGCCAAAGCATTATAGTGTAGACTAGGCCTAAAGCCAACCTTGCTTAACCATCTAATGCTATTGAGTTGTAATTACTACAGGCAGTAATGAACTTACATGAGCTCTCAGCCTACTTCCCATGGTTCCATCTCTTTGCTATTCCGCAGTGCACATCCGAGCTGCATTTTTCACTGGAAATTGAGCAGCATTTCTAAAGCATTTCTTTGTCCCATATAAATGCTAGAGTTAACTGGGAATGTTTATTCTATATAAATATACTTTTCAAGGTACCATTTATTGCTATATACTTATAGAGCACCTAGCACACTGTGGCATCATAATTGTACTTGGTGACTTTGAGTATTACAATAAATACAGAAAATAATAATAAAACACCAGGTGTCACCTTTGGAGAAGATCCAAAAGATCTTGTTAAATTATGCTCCAAAAACATCACTGGGTGAGACCAATATGTGTGTGTTTCTTTTATTTTGAAAGTTTCTTGTATTGCATATGACCTCATTTATGATATGATAATGAAGAACTAACTGTATTACTGGTGTAGCTAATTAAAAAGAGATTTCTGGACATGATTCTTCACTGTCTTGCACCTTGTGTAATGTGATCTTAAGATGTCATTAATCTTTGCCACTTTTTGCTCTTTTTTGCACAGGTGTGAATGACTGTAGAAAGTACAGGGCAGTGAGGAGAATCAAGCATGTAGGTTTTTAAATAGGAAAATGTGCTGAAAGAGCAAAACAGTTTCAGCAGGCACAAGCATGAGGCTGGGTTGTGTCTTTTTCTTTTAATTAATTCTGTCATTTAGGCTGAAATCTTGCTTGATTTATATCGCTGTTTGAAGCTAGTGTGCACTTATTATTCTGAGCTTCAGGGAAGTGCATGAAAGTTGGCCATGGTGCAGTTTGTTACAAGAACTGAGTAGCTTTACTGTAGGGCATTTTAATTCTCAATTTATCTGTACAAAACTTGGATCAAAGGGGGTTAGTTGGTATAATCTAGCATAAGCCAGAATTGAGGGATATTCCATTGGAAAGTTTACTTGTAATTTCATCTGGCTGCCTGTATTTGCACCTCTGCAAGATTTACAGCCATTTCACAGAGCTTTTTCATTGTTAGACATTAGCCCATATCACCTTGGTGTTTTCCATGGGCACTAACTCTAATCAGGCAATTTAATTTGCCAGGGCATTTAAAAAATATATGCTGCAAGTGCTTCTTTTTATCTTGAGACTTCTTTTTCTACCAGAGTAGTTAACAGAATATGAGTAGTATTGCTGTGGCATTATCAGGTGGTACTTTTTTCTGTCAGTATCTTGTGCAGGGATAGGCAAATATTTGGGTTCGAGGGCCACATGTGCTGTTTTGGTAAGCTGGCATGGACTGGGTCAGCATCCCACCCCCACCCTGTAACTTGCCAAAACTCCCAATGTGGGATGGGGCCCAGGGCAGTGGTATTCAGAGCAGGAGGGGCAGGCAAAGCTGGGATTACAGGATGGGGTGATGGTTCTGATCTAGTGCCTGGGGCTGGTACAGGGGTAGCGTCTGGCCACATGGAGTGGGGTGGGCGGCAGTCTGGCCTGAGCCCAGCCCTACAACAGAGAAGGGAGCTTCACACAGGCCTGGTGTGGGGCAGGGGGTTGTGACCCAGCTGGTGGGGGGATGAGGGGGCATGCCTCGATCCTAGCCTGGCCCCATGCATGGGTGGTGGGGGGAGGAAAGGGCTATGACCTAGACCCACTGTGGGGTGGGAACATGGTGTGATCTGGCCTCAACCTTGCCCTGCAAGGTTGTATATGCAAATGTATATGCAAATTGGGGTGTGACCCAGATGGGTGGGGGACGGACTGTGGCTTGGTCCCAGCCCAGTCCTACTAGGGGAAGAGGGTACAGCTTGGCTCCAACCAGGTACATGAGGCTTGGGGTTTGGGAATTTGGCAATGGGAGCTTGGCTGTATTAATAACCACTGCTCCCCTGCTACCAAATTTCCTGACCCATGGGGAGCCGTGCAGGCCAGATGTGATGGCTCCATGGGCTGCATTTGGCCTGTGGGCTGCAAGTCGAGCACCCCTGATATAAGGCACTGATATTTTTTTGCATGTGAAATTGACCATCTCACTGTGTCAAGTTTTTAGCCATGTAGCACATCATTTTACCCACAAAGACCAGCATCACAGAGCTGTGGTTTTGCACAGAGGACCTGTGGGGAATGTGTTAGGTACAAAGGCCTCTGTCCTGCAGGGAACTCTGCTACTCAGAAAACCCACTTAGCATCCTTGGCAAAGGAGTCTGCCCAAATGGAGCTAATAAGATGATTGGTGCCCAGACATTAGAAGCTGTAGACAGCCTGTGGATGGAGCAGGCTGTAAACTGCCTGAGGTAGTTCTTAACTTTTTAATTTCAGAGTCTTGGTAAATATTTTCTATAAATATTTCATTAGAAATACATTGCTTTTAATATACTTAAGTGACTCCTTATTTGTCAGAGGTGTTGTGTTGACAGGTTTGGGAGGTTTAATGGTCCTAATAAAATTCCTCTCTCTTCTAAGACTGGTCACACTGTATATTTACATTATTTCCATTTACCTTGAGAAATAAGTCCTGTCCACACATTGGCAACACAGGTCTGCCACTTGTAGTATCCCAGGGTGTAAAGTTATATAGGGGCCATGGAAGAATTTACTTTCCAGTAATCGTTCAGTTCATGGTCTCTCTCCTGAGATTGATGGAAAGGACATAATGAAGATGCAGACACATGTCTAGTAAAATTTTCAGAATTGTTTGCATATATATGTAAATTGAGCCCCAGTCATGGATTTACAAATGATGCTGAGGTATGTTTTCCATAATGGTCTTGTGTGGGTGGTATATAACTTCCCCCTTTTTCCTGCTTATTTGGTTTCACCACTGACTCATGAGGCCTGTAAACTCTGTGGTAAAGCAGATCTAGTTTCTCCCATCTTTTTATGGCTAAATTCACCAGAAGAGTAGAAATTCTGAACCATTTTCATTGCATAAATTAAACATTGAAATGAATATGAGTTCAAACTTATTTGGGCTATTTACTTTTTTATGTTGAATTTAATTCATTTTACACTGTCCTAAGTTTTCAGTGTTTAATGCACAACAAGTTTTGCTCTTACAGAGCCATTAATTTGAAGCTATCACCTTTGGCATGTGGAGTGGAGACAGTTGAGCCCTTTGGTATGTAGAAAGACAATGGAGTTTATTTGGTTTTTGGGAACCCATCTGCTAGGTTGTGGGAGGTGTGAAAATGCTTCCCTCCATTCTTCCATCTTTCTGAGAGTTAGTGTGACATTTAGAGAAATTTTTGCTCCTTATTCCTTGTCACATCAGCACTTGACAGCAGTCATCTGTCTACTGCGCCCTGCTTCAGGCTGTACTGCTGCATCCACTGCATGTTGTTGAACACATTAACTTGATAATTTTTGTGGTTCTGTTAAATGCTCTGCAGCAAAATTGACAATAACACTGACAGTTAAATATTTCACTAGGTTTCAGAGTTAACATCCTTGTAAGTGAATGTATCAAGTTTATGCTTCTCATAATTTAATAGTTGTTAAGACCAGAACAGGCTATTAGACCAGTTTACCTGACCACGTATATATCACGAGCCATTACATTTTTGTCCAGCTAATTCCATATTAAACCTAATAACAAGCATAGCTTGTGTTTGAATAAATTTATTTTCTAGCATGGCCTCCAGCCTTGATTTGAAGATACTGGGGGAGAGAGGTAGACAGTCTGACATTTTTTTTTTAGTAGTATATGGATCATTCTTACTAATAACAATTTTTTACTCGTTTCTGATTTGAATCTGTCCTGCTTCAGCTTCCATTGGTTCTTCATGTGCTTTTTGCTGCTAAAGAACCCTGTAGTACCCTTCTCAAAGAAGTTGCTTTATATGTTACTACCAACTTCAGCCTTCCTTTTGATAAATAAACAGATTATATTCTTAAAACTCTTGCTGTATTTGATCCAGTGTTCAAATAATTTTTGTGGCTCCTCATTACACCCTGTTCAACTTGTAAATGTCCCTTTTAAAGTGTATGCATGAGATGTGCATGCAGCTGTACTTTTTTTTTTACCTACTGATTTAATGGTTCAAACTTGCTGATATATCAGTGCTTTCAGTCATGACCACCTACATGAATAACTGGCCTAATAGTTAAGGGTGCTGAGTACCCAGAGCTCCTACTGAGCTTACAAAATTTGTAGGTGTTCAGTACTCCTGAAATCCTAGCCATTTTTTATTTAAACACTTAAATCAGATTGTGGCCAAGGTTTAACGTTTTGCCTCCAAATCATATTTAATCACGTATGGCCTGGTTCTCAAAAATGAGGAGCATCCAGAAGTTCCCCACTAAGGCAGCTTTAAGCAACCACATTTTGAAAATGTTGGCCTAAGGTTCTTGTTAAACCAAGACAGTCAAAAGTGAGCGAAGGCAGTAGAGATTAGAACCAAAAACTGTGACTCTCAGTTGCAATAGTTTAACCACATTATATTCCCTGTCTCAAAGCAAAAGCAGTATAGTATGGTCTCAGGATACAACAGGGAAAGTCCAGTCCTTTTCTTCCGTCTCTGAAAGTACCGTGCATATGTGAATGCCATATTAGTAATATTGAATGCTGAGAAACAGACAGTAAGCTGAACCATGAGATAGAAATGAGCCCTGTAGAAGGAAACTAAAACAACCTGACACCTCTAAAAGGAGCCTTCAAGATATGCAACACTGCTCCTTTTATCATCCCTGAAAACTGTTTGACAAGGTAATGCTGCATAGAGCTGGAAAGTAAATGGATGGAAGTTTGGGCCAAAAAAAAAGGAGGGGAGTGTGCAAATCATCCTCTAGGAAAGTGTAAAATAATGGCTTCGTAGCCTTACTGAAGGAAGAGAGGCCACAGCAGTGGTCAGGCCCAGTCTGAAGCAAAGCAGGCATGTGAGCCTAAAGCCTTTTCTGTATGAGCATTTTTCTTGAAAACCTTCACTATTGTACTGCTGCAGATGCAATGGCAATGGCAACAGTGGTTACATTTGTAGACAGGATTCAGTCATGTTGTTGTTTTGATCATCCAGATCAACTCAAATTGGAGTTATGTCTACTATACCATGGGTTAATTGATTGCCAGTCAGCTCAAGATAATTGTGTTTGTATTAAAATCTAATGTTGACGCTTCCCACACATTTGTTCTAAGCTACTAATTTTTGTTTCTTACCCTAAGATACCACCTTGGGCAAAGAACAAGCAAAAAACACAGAACTTCCAACTGCTGAACTTCAGGGAATTTACCTAGTGCTTGTCTTCACTGTATTTTATCTTAGGACAGTTGATGTGTTAGTCAATTTAAGGCAAAAAATTTACCTTTTCTTAGCAATGAAGACAAGCCTACAATACTGACCCTGGCATCTGGTCTAACCAGTACTGTAATCCATATAACACAATAGTGGAATTAAAAAAAAAAAAAAGAAACTAGTGTTGACACAGTCAGATGGGAGGAGTAGAACAAACAGGTATTTATTGAATGGTGTTCAGTGAATACAGCAGGGAGCACAAACTGAACAGTGAAGATCAAAAGATACTGCCTGCTCTGTACTGATGAGGAACTTGATAAACTGTTTGTGAAAAATGGGTTCATAATACTAAAACTGAGGGCTGACTTATTTTTAACTTAGAGCTTTACCTAAGTTTTACATTAAACTCCACCCACTTGCTAGTGAGAAGTTAGGTTTCTATATAGAGATTTATTGCCTTTCCACTGGAAAATGGTTTTAGATAAGCTTGCTTTTGTCCTCTTAGTTAACTCACTCCTTTCTTATGGTAATGCTTCCAGTAAGGTAGCATTTATCAACATGAAGATATAAGTGAAGTTTGCATTTGTCATTGGAGTACTTATGCCCAGCATACTTAGTGCAGGAATTTTCTTCTTCAGTGCGCTTTACAAAATGTATTTAATTCCATCATGCCTCTGCACATTGTGTATTATTACTGCCTTTTATTAAATGAAAAACCCTGGGCACAAAGATTAGGAAACTTGACCAAGAATATAAGATATCAGAGTCAGGATTAGAAATTAGCCACTCCTAATGTCCATCTCTGAACTCAAGCCATGACACTCTCTTATTAATATAAAGACCACTGTATTCCTCTGAGAACTACTGAATGTACTTTACCTGGTGGATAGGAAAAATTCATATGCTGCCTTATATATTCAGTAGACAGGTGGTCTCTTGTGATATTTTGTGGCCCCTGCTAACATCTGAGCACCTAATTTTTTATTATTTGTTTTTATTTTCACAGTAGCCCTTGGAAATTGGGAAGTACTATTAATGAAGTTTTATAGATATGGAACTGAGACCCACAGAGACTCAGGCCCAGATACTCAAAGGTATTTAGGTGTCTAATTCCCATTAACATCAGTGTGCACCTAAAATACTTTTCAGGATCTGAGCCTTAGTGATTGCTCAGAGCAGTCTGTTGTAGAGCAAGGAATTGAACATTTGTCTTCTGAATCCTAGACTAAGTGCTCTGACCGTTAAATCAACCCTCATGTCAAGAACTGCAGTTTTTCTGTAACATTTCCTGTATCGTCTGCAGACAACAGTCAACGCATGATGACTTGGATAATTCAAAGGCTTCTGAATTCGGCCTGTTGGGCAGGTGGCTTCCCTAGCTTAATAGCAGACTTCACTAGAGGCACTCAGCTGATTGCTTATTAGCTGAAAGCTGTTGGCTGTGCTAAATATATTTACTGTCAAGTGTTGCAGCCTTGATAATTTAGAGGTGTTGAATCTGGTTAGGGCTCTATAGCTCTCAGGGTGGTGGTCACTTATGGACTGCTGACCCATGTGTTGTGTGAAGATAAAATGTATTTGCAGTAGTTTCAATGCACTGTAAATAGGAGCTTGGGAAATGAAACCTGCCATGGAGCAGGCATGTTCTTTGAGTATCCAGAGATGTTTTTTCTTCCAAGAATAATATCAGAAAGTTGTGCAGGTGTGTGTGTGTGTGTGTGTGTGTGTGTGTGTGTTGATGGATGGATTGATGGATATAAAATAAAAATACATTTCTGGGGCTCTTATTTTCTGTGTTTGCCCTGGATAGTGCTGGCAAACCAGCTTTACAGTTTTTCCCTTCTGACTGGTCCTACCTTGTTGCTTTGACAGTCAAGAGACACAACTGGTTCTATATTTGGAAATTAAACAGGATTCACAAATTGCCCAGTTCACCAGATTTTCTCATTGCTTTTATTAGCTGCAGTGGCCCAGGTACCGATTCCCTGATAGCCAGCTTGACTGGTTACCCAGAAACACACTGATCCACAGTGGTTCCTTGTGTACAATAGAGTTGGCTTCACCTCTGCAGTGTATTTCATGGTGTGGATGTTTTTTGGGAAGCTGCTGAAAATGAATGGCCTTTGGGAATGACTCCAATCCATGGGATCAGCCTTGTATTTACACCAGGTGTTACTTCTTATTCTTCCTCCTCCCCATCCATGTGTACACAGACTGTTCTGTTCTGCGTTCCTCTTCATTCCCTGCAGCTCCTCTCCTCACTACACTGTCAAGCAGAAGGATGAGCAGAATTGGGGGAGCTGTGAGAAAGGCCTCTTTGGACACTGTTTATTGCCTTTATTTTCTTGCTGAAGAATTGATGGGTCTCTGAACAAAATGAAAAGTGACGTCTTCCAGTTGTCCCAGAGCAATCCTTCTATTGTCATGTAGTCTTCCATGTCCCAATCCCTGCAGAGCCTTAGTAAAGCAGTTTGGAACCAAGTAAAGAGCACCAGTGCAGTACTCAATTCCACAGGTTGGAGGTGTAACTGCAGCCTGCAATATAACATACCTTTTGTTCGGGGTATTTGGCCAGTGGACTCATATGGCTGCTGGAATGTACTCTAGTGCCATCATAGAGCAGTGCTCTGTGGCATATATCATTGTAGCTTTCCTCTGTGACTTTCTTGTGGCTTCTTTTTCCTTCCAAAGTATAACAGAACCATAGCAACCCCACCTGTTTGGCATCCTTATGTACTTGCCCAAGGGACAGTTCAGAATTTCCCTATAAATCTCTGCAGCTGCATCTCATAAATTATGGTAACATTGCTATAGACTTTTCACTGACTTAGCTGCGGGATGAAATTGAGCCTAAAGGAGTGACTTCCCTTAGAAAGGGGGTGAGAGTTAAGGGTGAGATGCAACCAGGATAAACAGAAACAATAGCATCTATTTACATGCATGGACTCTTATATTTACAAATGTGTAAATCTAACACTTAAAATAATTAAAAGCATGTGGAAGTAGATTGGAACAAGATAGAAACCAGTGAGCAAATCCAATGATGAAAGAACTGCCGTTACTTGTGACCAAATAGGAGTGTCTTCTGCATCTAGCCACAGTAACAGTTCCCTCAGTTACCTGATTTCATTCCATGTCTGTCAGGATATGTAGAGAATCTTATTCAGAGTATAGTCCGGGCTGTTGGTTCTGGCCTTCTTTACCTATGAATGGAGATAAAAATGAACTGTATACAAATAGGCAGGCCAGGTTGTTTGGCTAGATGTAGCATCTTTTATTAGACCAACTGAGTACGTAGTTGGAAAAAAGTTCTTGGCAAGGTTTGGGGCACAATTACCCTTCTTCAGGCAATAGGGAGTATCTGCTGTGAAGAAGGATGTTTGTGCCCAAAAGCTTGCCAAGAACTTTTTCCCAACTACTCAGTTGGACTAACAAAAGATATCACATCTACCCAAAGAACCTGGCCTGCTGATATCCTTAAACCAACACAGCTACAATGAAAAATCGTGTAGACAAATTATTCTTTTCACCTGGGATGTTTAGACTGTGTTATCCTTTATTGTATTATATCAGTTAAGTGCAAAAGGAATTATGTGACAAACGGGGTATAACTGCTTTCCTTAATTGTATGCTTCACCTTCTAAACTCCTTAGCTGTATGAGCTGCTACACTTCAGCTGCATGTATATAAAAATAATCCACCCATTTCTAAGCATGTATCTAAAACATCCAGAGGATCTTCTTTGTTAAAACAAATCAGTTCAAGTGGAAAAAAATTCTTATATATATGAAAATAAAAAGGGATTGTGAATGATCATAGCTAGTTCAGGTTTATGAGTTTGAGTCCTCTAAAGAATCTCAGCTACAAAGAGAAAATGCCTTTTTTCAGGGCTTCTCTCTCTTTCTACAAATCCCTTGTGGGACCATCTGTAATCAGTGGACGTGTCTCTAGAAAAGCAAGTACTTTAACTGACTATAAATGGAGTGCAACTCAGTCTTTAAAGCTACAGGTTTTGGCATCTGGATTCCTAGGGTCTGTGCACAGCTTTGCCAGCTGATTGCTCTGCAATCTTGGACATCTGTGGGCCTGAGTTTAATGTTATGATTTAACTCTCTCTCATGGACACTATGTAACCTGATTAATGACAAATTTAGATGAAAGGCCCTTGGAAGTACAATTAGTATGCAAGGCACTTCAGGTTTAGGTATGTGGAAATCCTTTTTAATGGTTAAATCCAACATACAATTTCATTGGCTGTTGACACAGCCATTTTAAATTACAGTAAATTATTGTGTAATATTTACGAAATATCTTGTTAAACCTGGAGGCTTCTCTTTCTTGTGTAACTGCAACCTAGGTTTTTGGATAATGCATTGATGATCATGTGTTGAGATAAAATAAAAACCAAAACTCAAACTAAATTGGTTTTCCCTGGATGCAATTTCTTGTTGCTTAAGAGAAAGATGAATGGGTTCCATTGTGTTCTGTCCAAGCCCCACTATGGCTAATTTTTTTTCTTTTTGGACAGAGTTGTTACTTATCACATTTTAAATTTAATCCAGTGTGATAGATAGATCTCTTAAGGTACTACTTCAGCCCTCTTAGTAATCTTATTCGTATGGAAAGGAAAATATACTTATCTACAGCAATGATTACACAAAGCAATGAAGCTTTACGACAGTTTCATTGCAAGTCTTTCTGTTGCATTCAAGGCTTAAATACATTAAATTAACTGTTTGAATGGAGCTGTATTATCCTTTCTTGACCCTAATTTGGTTGAATCCATTCTTTTAATACAGGATAATACTGGAAGAAACTGGTACAATAACTTCCAGAATGAACCAAAATATATACTATGTATGATATTAATTTGTTTGCAGTACGCTGTATTCTGAGTTTTCCTTAAATTTCCTAATCCTCAAATGACATGCTGTACTGCAGTAAACCAAACAGCATTTTAAAAAGGACTGCTTTGAATATCAGGTACTTTTAAACTGTAAAGGGTAGAGAAAATTGAACATTCTTTCGTCTAAATCATTGGGATACAATGGCACCATGACTTTGATTTCTACCCCCTGCCCCCACTCAAGATACCAAGGAAAAGATTAACGAATGGAACAGAATATTTGAAGTATTTTGAAGAAAATGAAAGGAAAATGGCAAATGTTTTTTTTCCAAATTGAGGTAAAAAAACAGAAAAAAGTTGTGTAAGAGTAAAGAAATAAATCTAACTGAATATTAGCTGTCAAAAATTGATTGAACTACTCAGTTTTCAGAGTGTACATGAGAGAGTCTGTAGAAAGGCTAGTAACTGTAGGAAGGGAAGACGGGTAATGAACAAGGAATAGGAAGTAGAAGTGTTTGGCTTAATGTGGTCTGTTGACTAGGGCTGGAGATTTGGGGTCAGGAGCTAAGAGTCCTCATTCTGGCTCAGCTATTACTATTTTCATTGAAGTCACTGTTACTAGGTCACAACATTTCTGCTTCAGTTTCCGTAGGTGTGAGGCATTCCCTATGCTCATTTCACATAGAGGAACTAAGGCTTAGGTAGCATTTGTAAAGCACTCGGAGATCTTTGGAGGAAAGTGGTAGTAGATTTGCAAATTGTTAATATAGCAGGGTCAGTTTGGATTGCATGTAAATGACTGAAAAATGGTTGGGCTTAAGAAATTTCTCCAGACGTACAGGAGATACCAAAGCCGTCTTGTATTGGCTCCATGTGGCTGGTAAGGAGCAATGAGCTACCTTTCCTCAAACTCTTCAAAGAGGGTCATCTCACAGCTACTGCAGACTTTTCTATTCTGGTCTGGATCAGGAGAAATATCTAAAGATTCAAAGTTCAATTCAGTTTATTAAGGATTCTGGCTAAAAGCCATGCTCCCGAAAACAACATAACAAACATTCTGGGCTCCACAATTTAAAAAAGGATGGTACTGCATCCAATTCTGGGCTCCACAATTTTAAAAGGATGTGAAGAAGCTTGAGAGAGTTCAGAGGAAATCCATGTGCATGATCAGAGGTCAGGAGAACAGGCCTTATGATGAGAGCCATGAGGATCTTCAGCCTGGAAAAGAGCAGGCTTAGGGGGGACCTGGTAGCTGCCTACAAGTATATAAGAGTTGTCCATCAGGACCTGGGGGAACGCCTGTTCACCAGAGCACCCAAGGGATGACAAAGTCAAACAGTTACAAACTCCTCCAAGGCTGTTTCAGGCTGGACATAAGGAAGAACAGATTGCCACCAGAGATTGTGCAAGCGCTTACTCTGGACTCCTTTAGGAGACATTTATCTTGCTGGGATCCTTTGAAGCTAGCTGACTTCCTGCCCCTGGGGCAGGGAGCTGGACTCGATGGTCTTCTGAGGTCCCTTCCAGCCCTAATGTCTATGAAATCTATGAAACATACAACCATAATATAAATAAATTTAAGAAAAAATAACAGAAATACAAATATAATAATATAATAGAGCCAACCATTATAAAAACATTATTCCTACTCCTAGAATTAACATAATCAAGGACAAATGTAGTATAAATGGTTAAAGTATAAATATAGTGATAGATCCTGAATGTATAAAAATATTGCATATAGGTCCACAATTGACACAGTAAAATCAAATATAGTGATAAAATTTATCAGTCATATCAACAATAAAGGATGTTTAACTCTGATCGCTTCAGCCTTATAAGCAAAAATTGCAAGACAGTTTACTAAATATGGATCTGTTTGCTGAAAGAGCCAGATTAATTTCTCTGTTTGAAAAGTTGATCAACTTCTGGTGAAGATGCAAAGTATTATTTTTTGCCACATGCCATGTGACAGCTCATTGCAATGATTTTTTGAATGTTTAGTGTTTTAGGTAATGGTATGATTTACCATGTTTCCAGTTGCAAAAAAGAGTACACCTGTCGGGGGCATTGGCGAAGCATTGGAGGCGCACACAGGTGCACCCCCTGAGATTGGCTACTGCTGGCAGTGCATGCGGGTAATCACTGCTCACCATCCCCCCACCCCCCCTTGGCACTGACACCACCAGGAGTGTCTGCAGGCAGTCGCTGATCACCACTGGCCACTGCCAACACTGCAGGTGATCGCTGGTTGGTGTTTGTCACCCCCCACTTGCTGCTGACACCACCTGCAGAAACTCCGCACTTGCTGCTGTCATGCCCCGACCGGCGATGCTGCCTGTGGCTGGTTGCCATGCCCCCTCAGCCTTGGGAAGCATGCAGTGTTCGTGGTCAGGGGGATCCTTGCTCCTAACCCACAACCCCCTGGCCCTGCCAGTGCCCCTCACTCTCAACCCACAGACCCTCACCCCCCAGGCTGTTCTGATGCCCCTCAGTCCCAACCCGCAGCCCCCCATCCCTGCTGTTGACTCTCACTCCTGACTTGCAGATCCTTGGCCTTTCTCGTGCCCCTCACTCCCAACCCACAGTCCCTCCCCCTCTCCCCCTACCATGCTGGTGCCCATCACTCCTGACCTACAGTCCCCCATCACCCCGGCCCTGCCAGTACCCCTCACTCCTGACCCACAGCCCCCTGCTCCTCCCAGGTGTGCTGGAGGGGCCCCCCAACTTCCCCCATTCCAACCGGGCCAGAGCATGGCAGCTCCAATTTGTGAGGGGAGCAGCAGAACAAGTCTGGCCCCAGCATGAGTGGGAGGGAAGAGGGGGATGCCTGTGGCACTCTCACCCTGGACTGGGACTCCAGCACTGTGGCCACACCCCCTCTGGGTAGCGTCTCCCAGCCGGCCTGGCCCCACCATCCCGGCCATGAAGCTCCCCACTGCCTTCAGAGGGCCCCCCCACTCCCCTGTCCCACTGGAGGGGCAGGTGCCTGCCCCCACCCCTTCTTCCCTGCTGCAGCCTCAGTGCTGGACACCTTCCCACAGCGCCGGCAGGCACTGGCCCCCTCACACACCCATCCCTACCCCCACAGGCCCCCAGACAGTCCCCAAGCCCTGGTCCTCCAACCCCTGCTTCCTATTGACTTACCTGCATCCAGCTGCTGAGGCTGCATCCATCTCCCTGCCTGGCTGCATGCTGGCCACGTGTGGTGCCCCCTGCCTTTAATGCCCTCCCACCAGAGGAGTGGAGCAAAATCCCAAACATTGGTTCAGATTTCAAAAAACCGCCCAGATGGAGAGTGGGGGATCCAAAAAGAGGACATGTCTGGGAAAACCCAGACATATGGTAACCCTAGTTCAGTGAGAGTTTGATATATTTTGAGAGAGAAGTTTGTTCCATTCCTTTTGTGCACTTTATTGAGATCTGCTGCGCAACTTACTCTGTCATTGTCATTGTGACTGGCTGTATCAGTATCTTATGCCAGAAGACAATAAAATAAGAATGAGATGTACAGGATAAATTGTGAGATATTGAGATCTACAGATACGCAAGGTTTATAAAACATAAGAGGCTCCTAAATTTGATACAGCAGCAGCTCCAGCAAGTATACATCCCAGGGTGCTAAAGAAAGCAGAAATCAATATTGCAGAAGCTTTCCTGAACACTTTTATGAGCACATTCGGTTCAACAGTGATCCAGGAAGATTGAAACATGGCTAACATAATGCAATTATTTATGAAGGGGCCTAGAAGTATGTCAATGGTATGTAAATGAAATTGGAAACTAATACATGTCAATCTGGGATCATGAATTGGGTAAACTATTGAGGAATTAAGTTGGACAATATATGGAAATAAGTACTTGTTAAAGCTATTCAGAGTGTGTCCAGGAAAATAAAGTGTTATACAATTAGGCAGACTCTTTTGAGGCGCTATAGGTGGGTAGACAGGTGGATTGTAGTAGAGGCCACATAGCAGTTACCAACTATATATAATGTTTATAATAGTTGGGATTAATGCCTGGGTGTGAAATGTTTCCCTAATAGTCCCATCTCAAATCTTTAGGGTAGCATTTTGTTCTGTTTGGATTAGAATGTAGCATAAATGGAGATTAATTTCTCTTGAGTCTGGATTTCTTTCTTTGGCATTGAAGTCTTTTCTATTTGCATTATAACATATCCCCTTGTACTTTCCAGCATAGTGCTATTCCTATTCTAGTGACAGTGATAGTGAGATTGTATTACTCACCTTTGATGTCAGTAAGGGAATAGCACTACAACATTTGCTCACAGGGGAGAGCACCAGGTGCACAGACCCTGCTCTCCCTCTAACACTCCAGCTGCAATCAAGGAAAATCCTACACAGACAAGGGGGGAGCCTTATTCTCTTGTGCAGCCATACTTTCAGGGCACAGTCCTGTCTGCAGCTAGTGATTACATCATGGGAAAGCAGAGGAAAGAGAGAGATTGTAGATACAAACATTTTAATGGTGGGTTATAAAATACAAAGCAGTGAATGGAATGAGAACTATGAAGAAAACAAAGAGACTAGGCCTAAGAAGTAGTAGACTATCCTGTTTCTAGCATTCCTTGTATTTGACCTGCCTTTGATAAAGGCTGATAGTTTTAACATGCAGGTTCAGATTGATTTCTGCTGCCCTCGGGAGAGATGGTTGATGTATCACCCAGAATCCATACAAGCAGAATTGCACTTTCTGTCTCCAAACACAATGATGCTTGGTGGGCAAGTTTATTTAAAGAAGAAAAAAGGAGAGCTGCCCTCTGCTGGTTACTGTGTTCAGGCTCCTGGTGGGCCACTGTCTACTAAAGGAAACCATTCATCACCTATTCCACTTAGAAAATGTCATTTTGAAGAAAGTGTTGTTTTGGTAACATAAAGCCACAGTGCAGTATTATTTATTCTGTATTTATTTTTTCATGGCAGTATCTCCCATCTTTTCCCCTAAGCATCCCAGTGCAGATGGTTTCTTATCCAGCTAATCATTTTCATGCTGTTTTTCTTTTGGTCAACTGTTCTGGAGTCTAAGAAGCCAGAAGGACTGATGTTGCTGTTATATCACTGGTCTGGGACGCGGTGCTGAGGTTCAGTTTCCCACTCTGCCACAACCTCTGCATTACCTTAGGCTTTTTGTGCCTGAGTGCCACATTTGTAAAACAGGGGCTCTAAACTCTACACTGCTGAGGTTGAGGTCGTAAAAAAAATCTTTATTTGCAAGCTTTTCGGTGCAAACACCCTTTGTTAGGCATAGGAGAATGCAAAAGATTGTGAAATTTATCCTAGGTGGAAATGAAAATTTGTATTTCACAGGAGAGCTGAAGGTGGTGTAAGAGCTCTTCGTTGGAGTAGTTCATTTTGTGCAAATTAGGCTCAGATAAAAGTCAGAACAGTCTTTTTACCTCTTAAGTTGACTGGTGGCAAGCAGGATGTAGAATTATGTTTTCTTCTGGTTATGATATTTTATATTTCACAAGAAAGTAGGAAGATGAAATGCTCTCCTGGGCAAGGAATTTCTCTTGTGTTGAGATGCCTCTGAGCTCTGTGAAAATGCAAATTTTCAGGGTCGAGGCCTTGCACTTGTAGTGTAACAGTACAGCAATACTCTTAGCTCTTTTATGTGTTTGGCCCTCTGGGGTGCTGGTGGATATAAATGAGGCTGTGCTTTCAACTATCATGCCACAGCAAATCCCTTTTACCCCTTGCAGCGGTGAATGGAAAAGAAATGTGCTTAATATTCAGAGTACTGATAATGGGTCGGCTCTGTTGAGAAGTCTAAAATCCCAAATAACAAGCTGGCATTCATGTGTTGTCAAGATTTGACTCAAGAAATGCTTGAAGGTACCATCTAGAGTTCACATCCATGACAGGAGAATAATTGTGCCTGTGTGCGTGCATGTGCTTACAAACCCAGACCTCCCTGTGTGTATCAAAGTTCAGCGCACAGTTTTGCATGTGCAACTTTAAAGATTTGATCCCCTAATCTAAAAATAGGAAGAAGCAGATTGAAGAAATAGACCGGCTCCCTTAACTTATCAGAGTCCAGCACCTATATTCTCTTCTATCCAAAATTCCCAGTACTGCCCAAAAGAATTATGTCTGACTTGGAATACAGCACTTTTGCCAGCAACCTATTGTTTACTTCTCTTTTTGCCCCACAAATACCAGTACATGACTGTCAATTTGTGCTCCATTCCCTGCATTCCCATCTTTTTCTCTGTTTTGTTTCAGTAGCAGGTTGGTGCACAGCAGCACAGAACAGCACAAGAGACATAAGCTTGGAAGGTATCCTAGCGACACATCATTCTAGGAACCTGCTCTATTTCTCTGAGCAAAAATCAAAGTAAACATCATGGAAATGCAGCTGGGTGGGAATAGATTGGGTTTGGTTTATGACTAGTTCTTCTCTTTAAAATTGTGTCTTGGAAGGGACATTTGGAATATTAAAGTCATCTTAACAGCCAAAGCATGCATAGGAAAGAGGAAATGATTTGCTTTGACTGTACCCAGGAAGCTGTTTTTTCAGATATTTAGTATTGGTTTGTTGGCATATAAACAAGCATCTCTTGCTAAATCATTTATATTCAGTTCTTTTTCACCCCTTCATCTAAGAGGTACCACAATACATTTTTCATTTACTTTTCTCCAAAATTATTGCAACATTCATGTGCTTTTCTTTCTCCTTACTCTCTTCAGTGTCTTTGCCTTTGGACCAATATTTAATTAATATAAAGCTGCAGCTGTAATCCTGGGTAATCCTCTGTGTTTTATTAGCTTTGCCATGAAACTCCCCATGCCAATGTATTGCACTTCCAAGCAGGGGCCAGTGTACTGCACTTCCAAGCAGGGTTGGTGTCCACATCTCCTGTGACCTCTCTGGTGTGCTGCTGGGAACATCCTTGTCCCCTTTTTGTGTCTTTCTGGCAGCAGGTGAAAAGTCTCCTTAAGGAAAATGAAAAGTGAAGCTGTACTAATCCCAATGCACAAGAGCATATAGATGTGTATGCCCCAACTGTAACCTCTGCCCAGCATTCACCCCAGAGGGGACTCTGCAGCTGGGGTGGTTGTGGGATGGTCCTGTTCTGTTGGAGTTCTGTGCTAGCATGACAGTCTCACTATTTCAGTCATTTTTAAAACAAAATTAGGGGGAATTTATAGAAAAATGGTGTATATATCATAAGAACAGATCAAGGAAAATCATATACCTGTTTATAAATCATTGTGACATTCATTTACTGATGTTTTCGAACTTGTGCCCTAATGCGTACTGTTTGTTGTGTCTGTTCTTGGTTGTCCAGGGACAGCCAAGGTAAGAGAGTAATAGTGCCATTTATATAGTACATTACAGCCAATTAACAACTACAAGTAAAGCTGCACCTCCATTTGGCATCTTAATAAAATACAAATACTCTTTCTAAATCATGACTGTTTCTAAAAGGCTGTCTTCATATAACAGCTGTCTGAGACTTGACTATTGAGCTGTTTACAAAATCTGCCTATGATGATAGTCTGTGTAGCTGCCTCACTATTTCCCTGCTGTGGCTAGAAGTGAGCATTGTAACTTTATCAGTGATTTCCTTGGAGATTGTCCAATCCTGCCGAGCTGGGCAAAGTGCAGGATTGCAGAGCCACCTCAGTTACCAATAATGTTTCATCACAAAAGCACCAGCCCTTTCCCCAGGGACACTTCATACAGAGTTGGATGGATCCTAGCTCAGTCTAAACAGCAATGAGTCAAGTAAGTGGCTCTGGCTGTAACCGCTCACATTGATCATCACCAGTGGTGCTCAAGCTTTGGGCTAGATGAGTGGCACAGGACTGGTCTACAAGCCAGATTGGGCCCCATGCCTCAGCATCGGACTCTGGAGCCGGGCACTGCCTCCCCCTTGGCCTGAGCCCAGGATTGGGTCCTGGAGCCTGTAATCACCCCTTCCCACTCCTGGGCACTAGGATTGTGCCCCAGGAGTCTAGCACCACCCACTCCCAGTCCTGCACGCTGCATTTGGGCTCTAGAAGCCTGGTGCCATCCCTGCCCTGGCCCCCGTACCAGGAGTAGGGGCCCTATGCCACCACAGCCTGGCCCTGTGCACTGGGATTTGGTTCCCAATTGAGCAGTGTCACTGCTCCCCTAAAAATGTCCAGGCCTGTAGGGAGTCCTGCAGGCCAGATGACATGGCAAGGGGTTGAGCACCCATGATCAACACAAAAAAAAAATCACAGGTCTCCTCCAACTTATTGCCTCCATCATCCCTACCACTGACCCATGTGGGCATGCACTCTTTTGGGTGGGGCTGTTTGACTTTTCACTTTGGTGCCACTGCTGAGGAACTGTTTTTCAGTGGATCCAGAGGCCAGAGTCATGTTCTCCCCTCTGCTTTTCTTTTAATGCCCATGTTTTTGCCATGCTGTTCCTCCTTATTCTTATTAAAAAATGTTTTTACTTTATTGTTTTACCTAAAAGTATTTTAAAAAATTACCCTAAACTTAGTAATGATTTTGTCAATTTACTGATAACTGTTTGATGTGACTGTTTTGCTTTCAACAAAAATGCAGAACAAGGGAAAGAGTGCTTGTTGTTTTAACTTCCCACACCTTCTCCCATCTTTCACACTGGTCTCACTAGTTGATGATAGTGCGCAGGATTATTTAGCAGGGAATGTCCCACGTTTCCTCTGCTTCCTGTTTGCAAGTATAAACTTCTAGCAGCTTTTTCCTGTGCTCCTCCCATCTCTAAGAGGATGTTTTTTCTGAATGTATTCCACAGGTGCCCACAAAGAAGCTGAAGAAGTATGAGAGAGAGTATCAGACAATGCGGGAGAGTCAGTTACAGCAAGAAGATCCTATGGACAGATACAAGGTACAGGGGAAACTATGAAAATCTACCCCATTGGCTAAATGACATGGAAAAGTGATCTGATTTCACTAGTTAAAAAGAGGTGTTTATGCCAGTATCTCATCCATACTAGCATACACCAACACACTCCAGAAACATGGAACTAAGATTATGATTCAGATTCATCCCATTTCCATAGTGATCACTTTGGACACATGGAGTTATTCTTTTTTTTTTTCCCAGGAATATTTCAGTAAAAAAACCCAACAACTTCTAAACAGCCCTCAAGTAGCCACATATAATATTTTTTTTCTTTCAGTTTATATGTTTTTAGGTAACGCTCCTGCTGTTGCACTTTTACGGGAATCTGCGTGAGATGCTGAGAAAGAAAGGGTCATTCTCAACTACTGACACAAAAAGGAGGAAATGCATTTTATTTTAGTCAAAATGTGCATGGTCACATCCACAAAGACTTTTGGAAGGTGAACTCTTCCAAGACTGACATAAAGTTCATTCATTCGTATCTGTTTGTAGCAAACGTTAACATTTTATTTGTCAACACAGTGCCTGGTACAGTGGAACCCAAATCAATGTTTGGGGTCTCTAGGTACTATCACAATAGAAATAACCATGAAAAATATCCTCCTTTACAGGAGAAGCAAAATAAAGCCTCAGTTGTGTATGAAATGGAATAATGTCTGGTTTTGTTGCATGCATCATAATTGATATCAATTACATATTCATTGAATCAGCAATAGTTGGCCACTGGTTCAAAGTCAAATTATTTCTTTTTGATATCTTAATTACTGTTGTATGGTCCAGGATTAGAGAGATGGTTGACAAAAAAGGAATAGCTTATTTGCTGTGGTTCACCAGTGCTTATGAAGTAACATATTTGAATTTCTGAATTCCAAGTTAAAACTGGGTCTTCCTCCGTCAAGTTGTTCTCTGTGGGTAGAGGCCTGCACTCATGTTAGATTCCGAGGACGTGCAATTATTTTCACACAGAGCGGACTTTCGTCCTGATATTTGTGTTCATTTGAAGTTTTTCCAGTACCATATTACCAAGGAGCAGGCAGAGTATTCTTATCGCTACCCTTTCTTATGTTTATCTTCAAATGCCACATTCATAGGTAAATCCAAAGTTATTCAAAGAAACAACGCGTGAATAATTTCCAGTAATGAATAAATTTGACTGTTCCATGATCTACTCATGAACAGTTGCAAACAGATGGAAAAGGCAGAAATGTGGTGAATAAGTTACTCATTGCAAATTAAAAGCCTGAATCTGCACTCAAACTTGGGTGCACAGATGCTTATACCTACAGGAGCCTGTGGACTTCAGAAGGGCTCCATGCAGATGCTGGAGCCCACCTACTCATGTCTCATTATAGGATCTAGGTCTGTTTAACTCCATTGCCATAGTTAATAACATCTTAACTGAAACACAAGTCCAAGAAACCACATTCTGGTTGATTGATTAACATTTCAGTGCAGAGCGTATCTTTTGCTACATAACAGCAATTGCCATGGTAAGTGCAAATGCACTGCGAAACACTGATTAAGATTTATTAAGGAATATTGCAGATGATCCTTAGTTTAACTAGAATGATAGCATCTGTAAAACTACAGAGGAAGCACTCAGTAAGCATAAAATCACCATTTCCCACTTCTGGTCATGCTCCTAGAAGAGTTCAGCTGGAGCAGAGGCCCTATGCCCTTTTCTTTAATGTCATGACTACATGTTGTTCTTATATAGTAAGAAGATTTATATTTATAAGTCCTGATAAACATAGATGGAACTGTGTAATTTTTAATTATTGTTATATATTTGCATTTTTTGTCCTCATATTGACTTAATTTTTTTGATAAGTTCTGTATTTATTTTATTTACTATTCAGGACCTATTTACTGTATATTTTCTTTTCAACCAGAAGCTTAGGTTTCCTTAGGTGGAGCCTTCAGATATATGGCCATTTAACTGCCTAATGGGTTACTTAGCTGTGAACTCTTATAATACGGCTAATACATGCCAGCATTTTTTTAACTATTTTTTAATATTATGCTTAGTATGTTAAGTATTATTCCTATGTAAATGACATTAATGGATTCCATTGGGCATACACTGTTAGTACATTACAAGATGCTACATCTTGGCTGCTTACAGATATGAAAAAAACCCCAAAAATGAAGCTTTAATTTAAACTTGGTGTGCCCCTGCACTGAATGCAGCACGTCCCCAGAGATGGCATTGCTTTAGTTGGACCCACCTCACCCAACATCTGTATAGAACTGTGGTACAGCAGGGCTTTTTAGTGCCTTTATTTAATAGCCGGTTGAATCAGCTTTAGATAAAAGTGCCAAAAACCCTGCTGATGTGCCTGAGCTATACAGACTCTGCAGAGCCAGGCTGAACTAACATGCTGCCTCTTTTGGTAAAGCACTGTTTTTGGGGGGATTTTTTTTTTTTTGGTCATGTCTGTCAGCAGCCCTTGTATCTAAGATTGTACAAAAAAAGTGTATGATACTGAAGACTTGAATACAGTCCTTTAGTGAAAGGCTGTACTGTAATGCATTCACAAAGTGGGGCAGAATTAAGATTGTGTTGAAAGTATACATTTCTTGATTTTGGAATATTTAACTATGCAAAATAATGTTCTGTAAATTTAGTTCTTTTTATGGAATATAGCATAGATATGAATTTTTATTGTAAGAAATAGTACTGCAATTGTGGCCAAGAAATTATTAGCTATTTTTTCTGTTTAGAAATAATCCGTTTCCAGCTCATTAACTCTGACCATATTGTCCTTCTCTAGCTTATTTATATTAATACAGAACTAAAATCATGCTTAAGAACACTTTTCATCTCCAAAGCACCATGCAAGCTTTGTAACTAATTAACCCAGCAAAACTTGGGGAATGGATGAGCAAGGATTATTGCCCTTATTTTGCAGATGAGGAAACAGGAAAAAAAAGACTTATTTGGCCACAACTACAGGGCATTTATACACATACTTTTTGGTCCCACAGTGCACTAAATATCTGCTGCTTTGGAGCGAGCCAATGCGCATGCAAGCTGACATGCATTGTGCTATGTTGTGTGCAGTTGTATAGGTGATGAGATGCATATCAGCATGCAGAAAATGGCGGCGGTGCACTTTCGAACTAAAGCACCTTCTATATGTTTTAGTTCAAAAGTGTGCCACCACTATTTTCTCAGCTCTGATGTACATTTCACTGCTTATACAACTGCAAGCATTGCAGCACCAGGCACTTTTCAAAGCACCTGGCACTACAGCGCTTGCAGGTGTAAAAATGCCCACAGTGAGTCCCTGTCAGAGCCAGTAATAAGCAAAGGGTTCTGGTTTGCAGTAGGACAACTCTTGTGACTTCTGTTATCTGGATTGGGTTTGGGCAACTTTTTGTTGACACACTGATTTGATAAGTAGGGAGATTCCTCACAACCAGTTAAGTCACATTCAATTCAGTCTAAAGCCATAGTCTTTAGTCGATAGCTTTCAGTACAAGAAAAGAGGTTCTTCAGCGGGAGATATTGTTTATGCTTGATTGATCCCAGTTTTGTATGTTTAATGTTGTCACTGGCCATGTCCAGACGAGCACGCATGTACATTTCCCTGGGGACAAATAGCAGCAGCACAAAATGTCCCTGAGGAATGCCTGTGCACACATGCTCTGGTGTGTGACAAGTTGCCCCAGGTTGGGTAGGAGAGGCTGGGACCGGCACTTGGGCTGGCTCTAGCAGCCTTAACTTGGGTTCTGTGGGCCTCCCAGGGCTCTAGCTGCAGCAGTCCAGCAGCAGGGAGCTTGGCTAGCAGACAGTGTGGCTCCAGCTGGACAGGCAACTTCTGATGTCAAATAAACCGTCCGCACTGCAAATTAGTAGTGCAGGGGCAGCATGTGCGATGAGCAGTACCACATGCCCGTGCTCATCTCCACACGCCCACTGTGTCAGCCTAAGAACGGTAGAGATCTGTGCATGCAGGGTTCAATTATGAAAGAAGTTTGTATACATGCATATGGGAAGGAGTTATCTTAAACAAAATGAAACAAAATAAAACTCAGCTTCAGTGGTACCATTGTAATCTGTTGTAACCTTTAAGGACTACATTTCCATCATGGCCAGAGCTAGATACCCCTGAACTGCTCCGACACTCTCTGTACTTTGTCAAAGGAGCCAGGATGGCTCTGCACAGAATGTCTCCCTACTTCTGGGAGCGCCTATTGGGGTGATGTTGTTCATTTAGGCTATTGCTTAAGTGCCCTATTTAGCCCATGTTGTTCTATAATTTTACAGATTTTTCTTCCAATAAGAAAAATAACTCATCTTTTCAGGTCCCCATCCAGGAGCAGGAGGTTTTTTTGTTGGTGATTTTCTCCTAGTTTCTGCAGAATGGAGATCTGTGCAACAAATTAGTTTAAATGTAGAATGTTTGGTTCCTCTTTCCTTTCACAGTACACATTAAGCATTGTTTTGTTGCCTTTGCATATATGGGGTACAATACCACAGACATAATCCTTGTCGTGTGACAGATCCTGAAAAATGGAGGGATCAAGACTATGATCTTTACATAGGCTTTATAGATCTGACGAAGGTCTGTTATCAGGTGAGCAGACTGACATTGTGGTTAGTTCTCAAATGATATAGATGCTTCCCCAAATTTGTCAGCATTGACAAGCAGTTACACAACATCAAAACAGATCCTGTTGTCATGCAGACCAGGATGAAGCAGGGTATATGCTAGCTGCTCCCCTCTTCGTGTTCTTTCTTGCTGCTGTACACCACACAGACACAAAGTTCAAAAGTGGCATTTCTCGAATATGACCTGGATGGAAGCCTGTTCAACTTACGCAGGCTTGCAGCCAAAACCAGGTTATCTTATACAAACACTTGTAAACTTCAGTGCACCAAATATTGCACCACAGTGACTTTGAGCCACTCGCTCCCATAACAGAAGCATACAGCATCATCATGCCCATGGTAAATGTAAAGAAAACTCAAGTGCTTCTCTAACCAGCTCCAAAGACAAAGCCCCCATGATTTAACATCATGGTAGAAGAAACGAGATAAAAGAAGGGCCATCATTTCAGGCTCCCTCTTCAAAGTGTTCTTTCAGAATCACCTGTTGTGAAGATGTTGTTCTAGACATTAGAGGTGCAGTTTATGGATGCTTTCACATCTGTGTTTTTGAATTTCATGAGCTCAAGCAAGGGATGAATGATATTCTTAGCACTGTTACATGGATGTGAAGCTCACCCTGCTTACCAGAATCATATCAAACAGAGTATTTCCATCAGCCCACATCATATACTGTCCTCTATGCCAGTGTTTCCCAACCAGTGTGCCACAGCACAAAAGTGTGCCGTCAGAAATGAACAGGTGTGCCGCAGAATTTTGCCATGGCAATGAGCTACAATAGGTATGAGGATGAGGAATGTCTTAACAGGTGTGCTGTGGAAAATTTTTATTAATGTAAATGTGCCTTCGGCTGGAAAAGGTTGGGAAACACTGCTCTCTGCTTACTGGAGAGACTGGCTCACCAACACAACAGTGCTTCAGAAAGCCAAAACAAATCACTTAGCGATCATGCTAGCTAAACCATAGCTTTGCTGGGTAGGACACGTTCAGAGCATGCCTGACACAAGACTACCCAAGTTCTTACTACATGGTGAGTTATGGAATGGCCGCCTTTCTTAAGGTGGCCAATACCAACAATGCAAAGGTAATGTGAAAGTCACCTGAAAAAAGTGCGAAATTTCCTATGGATATTTAGCAAGTTGTTTCTTCTATCAAACAATACTGGCAGGCTACAATAGAGTTGGGTGTGGCCACATTTGAAAAATCAGAAACAACCTCCTCCTTTCTCTGCTTAGTCTGTGGTTGGCCTCAAGAATCTCAGGGTGCCTGTACACGAGCAGCAACGCTGCTCCAATGCGCTGGAAATCCAGTGCATCGGAGCAGACTTGATTAATTGTCACACTCCAGCAGCCTCCTTTGTCGTGTGTATCAGCATCTCCATGTTTAAAAATGGTGGCGGGGCACTTGAACTAAAGTTTGTCGAATGAGCTTTAGTTCAGCTGCCTCTGCTGCCATTTTCAAGTGTGGGGACGCTGCTATAGGAGACGTAGCAGTGCTTTAATTAGAGTGGTTCTTGGAGCCCCTCTAATTAAAGCACTACCCCCCCCCGAGCACATGTAGAAGTGCCCTTAGTCTCAAGAATTGGACTAAGTAGCCACCAGAGAAGAAAACATGTGGGGCAACCTACTTGTCTTTGAGGGAGTGCCATCACTCCCATCAGTAATTAAGACCCATTACGGTTGCTCAAGAGTAGTAACACCTCCTTTTTAATTGGCCCCTCAATTGAAGGGAATTGAAATGTACAGCAAGGAAAAATAAAAGCTTCCCAACTCTGCAGATTGTGAGGAGCCACAGGGAAGAACTTCTGAAGTGATAGCTGAGAGCTGTCTGCTGAGTCGACCTCCTTCTTCTCCTCCTAGCAGTGTGGCTGTAGTAGAAACTATGCAACCCTTGGCACGGTCATATTGGGACTATTCAGTGAGAGTCCAGGAGGAAACCAGGAGAGTTATACAGCTCTGAGGTGTTTTAATTCTTAGTCAGATTTGTATACAGAAATCCACTGGACACAAGCGATGATAGAAAGAGCGGCTGGTCTGCTTCACCTTCCTCCCACTCAGTACTTAATAGAATTTCTTCCAGGCGGTCCAGTTACTGCAGGGAACAGAGCTGCTGAGGAAGGGCTCCTTTCTCCCTCTGAGCACACACAGCTCCCCAGAGGAAAATTTTGGATGTAGAGATTAATTTCTTATTTATTTATTAGATTTATATGCTTTCCTCCCCCAGAAAGGCTCAGGACAGCTTATGCTTGAAAAACAAGATAAATCGGCAGTAAAATGTTATGTATACTATTTAATTGGGTTTTTTAAATCATTCACCAGAGATGATCAAGTTGTATGTCTAAACAAAGACTGGTAAGGGTCTTCTAAGGAATGGGTAGTATTTCTGTTCATGGTGAGTGTGTTCTAAGGACTGTCGAACCCCAAACTATCGATTAATTCTGATATCTTTTAAAAGGGACTTTTTTTACGGTATCTGTTTAACCATGAACTACCCACATAATGTGAACAGGTTGAGTGTGAGCAGTTTAAGGAATAAGTCTGTGTACTGAGCATGCTTATCCTCTGCATGTGAATTATGATATTCACTGCCAGAGGGACAATACTTGGAAAAGAGGGCTTAGAAATTCACTTAGGGATTTAATTTGTTTCCTGCTCAATTCATAACTTTTATTTAGAATTACTAAATTCTTATAGACATATTTCTGGTGAGGGATAATTTTATTGTTCAGTTTTTATGTTAAAAAAGTATAACACCTGACATTTTTCACAGCTGGTTTTTACAGAGATTCAAAAAGAAGTATAGGCTAAATGGCTGTCCTTTAGTACTGGGGTCAGTAAGCTTCTAGTAACAGTGGGTTGCATTAATGCAGCTCAGTCGAAAGGTGAGCCACAGCTTGCAAGCTAGCTGCCCCAGCTCCTGCTGCTGATTCCCCACCACCACCGAATGCCACCGTGGATTCCTGATTGCCCCCCAACTGCAAAAACTCCAGATTCATGGGCCTGATAAAATTGTTTGTTGGGCTGAATCCAGCGCATTAGTTGACCCTGGCAATATAGCCACATACATCCAGCACCCTCCCACCCCTCACAGCCCAGCCAATTAGCTGCGCCTTTCAGCAGGATTAATTAGCCCTCCTCCAGCCCCACGCTAAAGTGGCTGCTCTAACCAGAACCAGAAATTGTGTAAACTACTCCCAGGTTGCAGAGGATTGTGGTGCATCTGGGAGTGTCCTGGATTTTGCTCCCTGGAATTTGGTTGCTGGAATTTAATGACAGTTAAAACGCATTCCAGTTAGTCAGTAAAAGCCAGTAAAAACAGTTCCATTTCCACGAAAAGCAGCAAAATAGTTCTGATATTTTCCCCATACTTCAGGTGATTGTTCCAAACTGTTGAGACATTTCCATATCTGGCACAGGGTTATGGCCTGATCTCTGGTGAGGAAAACTAGTGAATCCTGGCAAAAGTAATTTGTGTAATTGCACAAATAAAGGACAGGATCCTCCAGGCAGACTCTGCATCTTCACAGTGCCCTTTGGACCTTAGAAATATCGACAGCTGTATGTACTTTATTGTATAAAGGAGAAGTTATAATCAGACTTTAAATGTAACCCAAAAATTGACCTTTTTGTAGATCTAAAGTGTCACTAAATAAAAATTAACCAGGTAATTAACATTTTGGTGTAGTGGAAAGCCTGCATGCAAGAGAAATATAAATGGATCACTATTAATATGTGTAGTTGAAACAAACTACAACATGACACTTGCTGAAATGTTTTCTTAAAAACAGAGCCAAATAATCATCATAGTAGCAGACACCACAGTGAAAAACTTTGTGCCACTTTCCACAAAGTCTATTCTTATTGGATTTTTTTTTTTGTTAAATCATTGTGGCTTTTTAGAGAGTTTATATTCCTTTATTTTTCCTTGTTGGAATCCATTTCAGAATCAACTGTTCTTTTGCACTGACTCATCAAGACTTGAGTCTTACTGACATCCAGAAATATGAATTTTAATCCATCTTTTTTTCCCCATCAGTAAGAAATGTCCATGTTCAGTGATCTTCTTTTTGTCCTACTAATTTGGAAAGTTAAGATTTTAGCAAGGTTTGTGAACCTGAGCCACACCCAGTTCAAATAACACCAGTGAGAATCGTTTGCATCATCATCGCTAATCATGTCTTGTATTCCTCCTCCATGCTAACTTGAGGATAACAGAGGGTGGAGTTTAGCCTTTTAGTCTTCCTGAGTTGCGACTTGCCTATTGGTTTCAGTTCAGCTTTCCTCTTTCAATCAAACATCTGCTTTAATAGACAGCAGCTGGAATAGACCCTACTTTTATAAACCAAACCAAAACAACAAACAAAAAGAATCATCAAGTTAAGATTTTCAGTTTTTTTGAGTTTCCTGATTATTTTTGTTGGTATTTAAAATTCATTGTATATCCTGTTTTCACTGTCTTTACACGAATGGTTGAAAGCAGTAGTTGGTCTATGACTTTTCAGGAGGTAAGTTTATTTGTTTATGTATGTGATACTGGTGTTTGTCTTTTTTTTTTTTGGAAATGCAGTATCCTCCTTTTAACAGCATTATAACTAAACTTCATCAGCTGCCCTCTGTGGCGAGAAGGAGCAGGCTATTGGGGAAAACTACATCTTTTACTTTATGGAGTGTGTAAACTGAGTGATAATAAAAACAGTGCAGTTTACAAACTTTTATAAGTATTGCTAGTTAAAGATAAGAGGCAGGAAGTTATTTGGGAGTCTCTGTTTACATGTAGCAGGTCTGACAGGTTGGCTCATGGGAGGTTACAAAATACTTGATCTGCTCTGAGTCCTGCTGCAGATAATACATAAACTGAGCTTATAAATTGCTCCCTGTGCACAAAGGCTGGGTTGAACCCTGTAAAATACTTCAGAAGCATCAAAGTTAGCTTACTTCTTTTGTGCAAGCCACAGTTTAGTATCTTCCTCTTCACTGTTAATATAATTGCTTTGTGGAACTTAAATAGAATCAAGAATTTCCTCCTGAGGAAGCAGGCAGTTATTTATTGATAGGCTGTAGGGAAAGACTGGAGAAGACATATCGCAAATAATCACACTTAGACTTTGCATTCATTGTTCTGAAGAAAAGGAAGATTAAAATCAACTTGAGAAATAATTCTAAAATAGAAAACAAAATCATATAGAAGCAGAGACTAAGCAGATGATTGCCAGCAGCTGAAATGAGAGGTAGGACACATCAGTGTTTTTAAAACTTGTCATGCAGATTCCTAATGGGAGGAGGATAGTGCATTTCCAACCACATAGCTTGCTTCTCCACTTTTGTGCAAGTGCAGAGCAGGAGTTTGAAACCTCACATTATGCTGCTTGCTTTGCGAACACTCAAGCTTTTGGCAAAAGCATAGCAAATCATCTTTCAGGGTTATTTCATGTAAGTCTGAGGAATCTGGCTGATGTCATCTTCTTTTTTTGGGAAAAATTCCTTTTTAAAAAGGCATCAGTGTTACAATTGCTATAAAATTGTGGCATTACCATTTCTATCTAGTCTGAAGATTTAAGTAAAGTTGAGTGTCTTTCATCTATGCAGTTAGGTATCTATCCTTGCCAATTTAATTAGCATTTCTTAGATACTGTGAACAAAAGTCTGAACTAAGGACAATTGATAGCTTTACTGAAAACGAATTTAGCTTTGTAGTGAAGTGTATGTTGCCTCTACCTGAAGAATTATAGTTTTAAGAACTTATAGCAGAATATAGTGTAATTTAAGTACAAAAAGCAGACGAGCGATGTGCATCAGATCCCAAGAAACAGGCTCTTTAGGTCAAAGTTTGCGTGACAAAGTAAGGCTTTTTTAATGTACGAGCTCTTTTAAAAAGAAACAAATTTACTAGACTACTGTACTGCACAGCAAAGCATTTTGGGCCTGCAGTTGCTTAATTAAGATCACACAGAAAATTAAGTATTTACAAATACTTCACTTCTTGGCATAGAGCAAGCAAGCTGTTTTATTTACTTTTTTACTATAGTTCTCCTTTTCTCTATTGGTCAAGTATGTGAAATGCTCTTACAAGAAGAGCAGAAGCAGAACTGGCTTGCTCTGTTGGGGTTTAGAACAAAAAAAAATACTTTTATTGGGATTGCTGTGAATTCATATTTTGTAGCAATGTATTGGTTGAATAACCCATGGAATTTTATTAACAAGCTGGTTTATTTCCGACCCAGATGCTGTAATACATTTATTTTTATTTCTGTTCAGTATGGAAAATTGGCAATCTATTACTTGTCCTCAAGTAATGAAAGAGTCTTTCTGAAATTTCAGTATGTGGTGATTGTTCCTTTCTCAACCATGAGCAAATCCTTCATATAAAAAAATGACATTTTGTCTTGATGTTGTATTATTCATAGATTTCCCAGTCCCTTTCCACAGTGTAAAGGAGTGTAGGACTTTAAACAGGATGAAAGCAAGCAACTCCTTTGCTCCCTGCAAATCTATTTGAGTTTCAGTCCCTGTATCTGTCTTAGTCTGGCTTAAGAGGACTGTGGGAGCCCCTTCTAGCTGGAAGGGTGACAAGTTGTCTCTGCTCACCCTGACACATCTTTTAACAAATGTCTTGGCTTTTCAGCTCTTTGAGAAGGAACAACATTCTGAATGTGAATTTTTAAAAACCAGTAATTATTCCTCTCTCCCTTCTTTCCCAGTATTCTTACTCTGTTTTGATAGCATTTTTTTGCTACTTTGCACAAGGCTAAGCAATTATATAAGGCATGAAGCAGGGGGAGAATCAAGCCTGCAGTCTTCTATAAGCTAAATATTTTTGCATTTCTAAGTTGATCTCCATCACTGAAACAGCAGATATCTAGAAATATGTATTATCTAGAAACATCTATATTGGCACTCCTCTTTGCAGGTGTTGCTTGCCATGCACACACAGTATCACTTGCACATATCTTGAAGAAAGTGAGCAGAGGGAGAGTTCAGGTCACTTGAGCTGCAGAAGGTTTTGCTGCTGAGTGCTATTCTTTACTGATGGACAGTTGATATTACATCATTTACAGAACATATTATTCTTATGGAACACTAGAGGTCAAGACTGAAGAAAATGGAGCAAGATAGATTCTACTCTGGACCTGAAAACACTATTAAGAGCATCTCTTGTTATCATTGTGTGCTGTCTAGGATTTTATTATCTACCCAATTTCCCTTGATTACCACAGAAAGAGAGGTGCTTCTTGCTTTCAGCAGGAAAAACCTATAATCAGTGTGTCATTCCTGTCTCTCAAATACAAATAGCTTTTGCTTTATAAGAAACACTGTAAGGATATAAATGGAATTGCTGCCTTTCAGGATACACTTTCCTAGTAGTGTTTTGGCTCCATTTTTCTAAAAGCGCCCTGTCATATAGGATACTGCATCTGCACCGCTGGCTTAATTCACTGTTGTTTTCTAAAGCAGCAAATTGTCTTACTGTGCCCTGCTGCCTTCTCAGTTTTTTACACGCACCCTATATTCACTTGTCTTTATTCTTTCCTTTAAAATGGGTAAGAATTAACTTCTGGTTTCTGTCTTTCTGCAGAGGGAGAACCGCAGGCTGCAAGAAGCCAGTATGCGGCTGGAACAGGAAAACGATGACCTTGCCCATGAACTTGTAACAAGCAAAATTGCCTTACGAAATGACTTGGACCAGGTAACGCAGACACTGATTTATAGCTAGGCCTCAGCACAGACTCTACTTTGGGAACACTACTTTATGAGCACAATTAAATATAGATGCAAATTAAAAGCAACATTATTTGTGCCCTTAAATCTTGACTAAATTTATCTGCTTGGATACCTGATTCATAATTGCAGTCAGTTACTTTCTACATAAAAGTAGAAACCTATGTAAGACAGAGTGGCACCTTAGAGACAAACTGGATTGGAAAGGCATGAGCTAGGTAACCTATCTTATTAGATGCCATGATGAAGCCTAAGGTGTTTGTTTGAGAGGATAAAGGGTTCTTAGGAGATATTGGCACTACTGGGCAGGTTTCATAGGATTACCCACAAAACTAAGGGTGTTGTCCATTTGCACAGCAATACTTCATGTAATATTCTGAAATTCCTTTTACAGATGTACTGTTAAAAATAATTCATAGGGGACAATTTTAACCTTACTTACAGCGATCAACCCTTTATACCCACCAAATCAATGGGATTTTGTGGGGTAAACTGCATCTCGACTTAAGCAAGGTATCTGAATTTGGCTTTCACTGGTTATGAGTCTGTCTGTCTATATCTAATATGGAAACTATACCTATATACTACACACATAGGTATACTATATATACCTCTCTCATATAATAATACTGTCCATGCCACACTGCTGCTATCATGTTTCAATTTGCAGATACTTTTTAAAAAATCAGAATCTGCTGTTTGGTGCTCATGTGGCTCTAAGAGCCTGAGCCATGCTAGTGGAGGGAAAATAGGCGGGGAATAAGAATATAAGAAATGCCGTACTGGGTCAGATAAGGAACCCATCTAGCCCAGTAGCAGAAGTTGATGTTATACAGGGAGAATATCAAACGGGATATCTCTACAGAGTTATCTACTTAGCTGTGGCTGCAGGCATTATGCTGTGGAGGGTTGTGGTGATGCCTTGTGGGACACTGAGTGGTGCTTGCCCCCAGCAGCAGTTACAGTTCACACACAACTTTTTTTTCCCTTCTGTCTCCAAAGCAAATATTTTTCTGCCTTGCCCCTCAGTGATCTCCCATTATATATAGTCTCCTCTGTGGGAGGTCTAAGGATTGTAGTAACTCCTTATCTTCTCTTACCAGCAATTCACCCACATAGGGGCACTTACCCTTTTTTAGATAAATGCTCCATTACTTCCCTGTAAGAACTGGTATCAAATACCAGTAATGGTACTAGGAGGACTAGTCCCTGGGATTGATATTCACATAGTCTTCTCAAAGAACATATTGAATCATGCAGATCTAAGACCTTATACTGTGATTTTTATTAAACAAGTCAGGTCACCTTTAAGATCCACTATACCAGCCTTACTACCCCCAGCCTTTCCTTTCAGTACTCCCTCCCTTGAACGTTCTTCTGTGCTACCTTCTATGCATGAAACAACTTACCATGCCTTCTGCCTTCCACGCATTCATATGCTTGGTAGAGATCTTCCACACACACATAGTAATCCCTCTGGTTAATAACCAAAAGCAGAATGGCAAAGCAGCGAGCCACTATGCCAGCAATCATGGAAAAGCAATGTGCAGATTCAAGTAATCATTTTCTAACACTTTTCCTACCCTTTTTCAGCTAATGAGTTATTTTTTGACTCTGCCCACTGCCTGCTCCATCAACATATTTATCGAAGTGAATGGGCTGCATGAATATTTAGTTACCAAGCAGGGAACTAGCCAGCTGATTGATCTTAAACCCTGATAAAACATCTGCTTCACTGGAAACACAGTTAGGCCAACAAGAAGCGCTTGCAAAACCAAGACATTTGCACTTCACTAACCCATCATGCTTGGCGCTTCAAATGGGGAAGTAAATTCATACTCCTAATAGACATGGAATATCTAGCTTCTCTAATAAGTAGTATTTCTCTTGCAGTATTTAACTGAACAGTTTTAAATAACTCTTTTCTGCCATGCACTGTGGTCTGAACACTGAGTTTTGCTATAGAAACAAGACTTTACTCTTTCAAACTCAAAATCTCTCCTGAAGTGTAAGCATCTTCTCCCATTTAACATGTGAAAATTGAAGCCTGGAGAAATGGGACTGGTTACCTAAGGCTGCCTATGACCATAGCCCATTAAACCATGCTGTTTGTAATTGAAATTGCTCTCTGTATTCACTTGCCAAACATCAGAAATGTACAGCATGCCCATATATATAGGAAGAGCTATAAACATGATTCAGGATCCTTAATCACCCTTAACATACCCTGGCATATTCTTTGGTACTCTAATAGGAACAGCCATACCTAGTCTTTTGCACAGCAGCTGAAACGCAATGCAAGAACCTAGTGAGCAGCTATTTAAAATATATTTGTCCTTTAAAAATAAATTATGCTGAGAACATAATAGATAAAGTATCTGAGTGCATGAGGCAGCAGTTGCATCCAGATTCTCATTCTATAACAACTGTGGCCTGTATCTTGACACACATGTGCTGTTGGTACATGAGGAAGGCAGTTTTCTTTAGCTCACCTCTTCTACTTAGGCTGAAGACAAAGCAGATGTTCTGAACAAGGAGCTTCTCCTTACCAAACAGAAGTTAGTGGAAACTGAAGAAGAGAAGCGGAAGCAGGAAGAGGAAACCGCTCAGGTAAAACATGTTTGAGCTTTCTCACCTTCTCAATACACATGTGAACACTAGGAATTTGAGGATCCATAACACAGCAGAAACGCACAAAACATTTCTTAAAGCCCTACAAAGGATTCCTTTAAATTGAAGTGAGGGGGGAAAAAAAAATGCCCAAGTAGAAATATTCTCTATTGCCTAGTGTGTTCCCTTTCAGGTTGAAGCTCTGAGGGGTCCATTTCCTTACCTAACATAGTGACCATCCTTTTCACTTTCATGACACAACAGCCACCTAATTAGACCCTCTTTAGTACCTAGAAAGGAGCTGGAATGATTGCTTATGCATAAATTGGCCATACAGAATCCAGCTGCTGGTTGCCTTCTTAGTACTCCCAGAATTTAGAATAGGTTTTCCCTACCTGGGCATCACCTGATGTTAGTTTGCAGAATGTTTTATGTGCATGTGTGAGGTTACAGACATGGTATTTTACATCCTGAACAATGACTTCTGTGTGCTTTGATAGCAAAAGTCCCTTTTATCTCAGAGTGGTTTTTACAGCTTGCAATTAGGCTTATTTGCATCATTGCTTAACAGGACACACTCAGTTCACACATAATAAAGGTTTCATGCATCACTTTAGGTACTCTAAAACTGAGTCCCATGATCAGTTTCATCTATGCTTGAGCTGTGCTATGCCTGGCAAAGGAGGCCTTTGTTTCCATTGAAAAGTCTTTTTAGTTTTTATAATACTGCACAGTAGAGTGGGGAAGTGCGGGATTAGTGGTTCTGTAATGTACTGGCACTTGGAGAGTCAGAACTGTGGGCAGTCACTGTGATAATGCTGGGACGTTTTTTTCTTTTTACTCAGGACAAGCTATTTGAATAAGTGGAGGTAGGATTATCCAAGTGTTAAACTATGTTTAGCTGTGTTTAACAGGCTAGTTTATATTTACCAGAACAGGATCAGGCATTCAATATGCATGGAGGCACACTTACTCTATAGCACAACTTTCCAGTAAAGGATATGTGCTAATCATGTGACAAATGGGGGAGACCTAAACTGCTGGTAGACTTTAAGGTAAATGTGCAATTGTGATCTGAGGAATTTTTATGCCCCACCTCCAGAGCTGCATAACTGGCCATGCCAAATGTGCATGCCAGATTGTCATGGCAAGTCATGCAGTTTTGGGGGTGGGCCATAAAATTCCTTAGATCCCAGTCCATGGGCATTTCCACAGGCCCTGGGTGTTACCTGCATGTTCACTTCTTTTAAGTTGCAGGTTACCGTAAGCTCAACTTTGCAGCATCTCTTAATGCTCTGCACCTTAAAGCAGGTGTGAAGCTGGTAGCCAGATGCCCCCAAAAGTGACAACTGGGGAGTGAGGAGCTCCCAGCTCCCCAGCAGGTGCTTATACAAGACAGAGAGAGGTTTCTGGGTCCTGGCACCTAGGTAACTTTAAAGAAAGCACCTGCAGCGGGGCTGCAGCCATGCTTTTTAAATCTCTCTGGGCACTAGGACCCAGACCCTGGGGAACCTTTTCCCAGTATCTAGGTCCATCAACCAGGAGGTTTAACAAACAAAGCTGCATTTTTAAAAGTCCTCCTGTACCAGGAATCATAGTGCAGAACACCGGGAGCTCCCAGCTGCCGATGCCCTGCACTATGAACTTGCACCTGCAGCTGGGAAGCAGGGGGCTCCCAGCTGCCACTTCCACAAGTGCCACAGAAACTTAAAAAACAGGGCACACTGCTGGGGCTGCCAACTGCATACCCACATTTTAAGGGTCCAGGACACACTGACCCCAAGACTCCCTGACGTCAGACTAATGCTGTCCCTCCTGTCTGCCTCTGGGGGTTGGGCAGGGAGTGGCCGTGCCCAGGACCCTTGGGTTATCCCATGTCAGATCTGAGCATTGGGATTTGTCATGGGTCAGCTCCAACATGCAACATGTTCAATTTGAGGCATGATACAAATGAGCCACAAAAACGTTGCACATTACATGATGTTCACGTTACATGTGGAAGTCTTTGTGGCTCATTTGCCATGTTGTCATGCCATAAATTGGCTTTAACTCCTTGGTGATTTTTAACTTTAATCAAGCCACAGATGGAATGTGTGCCAGGCCCCCATACTGAAGTTGATAGTAAGTATCTGTATATTGAGAAAAACAGACTTTTAGAGGCTTTCAAATGCCAGACTTTCTCAGGTGATGGGAACTGGTTGTGAAGAACTGTAGTAGTATTGTAGATGCAGCATACCTTCAAGAGAGAGCACTGTGATTACTCCCCAACGCAACCCACTAATCTGATTTCTCTCCTTGAACTTCCAGCTGAAGGAAGTCTTCCGGAAGCAGCTGGAGAAGGCAGAGTCTGAAATAAAGAAAACTACTGCCATTATTGCAGAATATAAACAAGTAATGTTTATATAGAAATTGTTTTTCATACATCTTTCTTGTAAGCCATTTTAAGGTTCCCCCCACTCTACCCCAGGCATACTGTACCTCTGGAGTTCTAGTCCCACTATTCTTGCACATCTTGGTTCAGGCTTTCTGGAAGCATACTCTGGAGATGGTTGTAATTCTTCTTGCAGTTGTCCAACAGGAATCCCCTAGTTTCTGTGGCTAATCATTTATTTATTGGATTTATATGCCACCATTCCCAATAAAGGTTCAGGATGGCTTTCATTACATCCATTATTCTGTTCTCAGCACATTGAAGTTGTAATGTTTTTTCTGTCCTTCTCCTGCATGTGAGGCTGAACTGTGTAGTCCAGTTGCACCAATAAATTGACTAAATCAATCTGCACATTAAGGTTGTATCTTGAATACAGCCATATCTTGCTATCACTAATGATGGATTCCCTATAAGAAAACAAATGTGCTGATTTTCTGCCGCAGGAGTTAAGTGAAGCCATAAGGAGGTTCTAATAATAAATATTGCTGAAATGTACTGCAATAATTTTTTCTTAGCAAATTAAACTTTATTAAAATATATGCTTTCTCTCCTTCAGATTTGTTCCCAGCTGAGTACTAGGCTGGAGAAACAACAGGCAGCAAGTAAAGATGAACTAGAGGTTGTGAAGGTGAGAATGAAGTCTCTGCATGTGAGATGTCGTTAACTCAAATATTTCCTTTCCTTTGTAGAACTGGCAAAAATTGTGAAGGAATGACATTACATTTTCTAATAAAACATGAGGGAAAGGTTTCCCTTTGTAGGAGACTGACCTTTATCTCCATTTTGCACAGCTGAAGGATGGGGATGGAGAAACAAAAAGAGCTTTGAAGTTACCTCTGTATCGTGTAAATTCTGGGCTGGCCCATGGTGTAATTTAGGCAGACCAGAGAACTGCTTTTATTTGCAGTGGTCCCACCTGGGCTCCTTAGAGTATCTGTATCAATACTTCTCCCATCCTCAATGTGCCCTCAGGACTCCAAGGGGACTTGCAGAGAGCAACCTATAACTATCCTATGCAGTACTCACACTTTTGGACTTGCAGCTGGTCAAGGGACTTCTACAGCCTGTTTCTACCATCACAGCAATGTGTGCAGTATTATAACAGAGAGAAGACTTCCTCCTTCTGCTTCTGTAGTTTTCCAGCTTTCTGAAAAATACACACATTGCTCTCTAGTGGCAAGTCTCTGTCTTGTGCTATGGTTATAAATATTTTACTGCTTAGTATAGCATATTAAACCAGATATTTTACACATGCTTACAAGCAAGTGGCACTATCATATACTATTAAAAAAGTGGTAATATTTCTGAAATGGGAATGTCATCCACTCTTATGGTTACTTCTATGGTACTAAAAGTAGTGTCACAAGAATAAAGACTAGGCTTAATGTTCTACTATTATCTTTAAATAGTTCAATAAATAATTTTGCTTGTTTACCATTGATAAGTGTTGTGAAAGCCATGGAAAAATGACTATTAGCAGCCACTGGTAGTTGCCTAACTCTTCAGATCAACATCATACACAATTTACTGTTGTATGACAAAAATACTTGGTACACCATATAAGACCCTAAAACTTAATAGTGCAGTAGCAACCACTGTATCCAGAAGCGGTTTCTTGCTTCTAGGGGCTAAGAAGAATCCGAGTGAGAATGGGTTTCTGAGCAGTGTCACATAGCAATAATTCTTTTCCAGGAGCTGCATTAACCTTATTTTTTGGTCAAGGGCTTCACTTCTATTTAAAAAAAGAAAATGAGAAAAATTCTTAAATTAAACCTACTCTATTGAAACATGCTAATATGAATGCTGCAGAAATATTGCAAGTCTTGGCAACAAGAAAGTCTGCATGAGTTTCAAAGTTCACAGTGCTGAAAAAATACATAATTAAACAGCATCCTGAATGGATTATTAGGGGTTATTATCCTGTTGTAGGAGTCCATGTCTGTGGTTCCATTAAGGTATGTCTAAGTGTGAAATGTCACATGCTTGATGGCTCCCTAATTACCACCAGAAAGGAAATCTGATATAAGTGCAGCTTGAGAAATGGAATACTCGCTTGTAACACAACTAAAAATGGTTCTGTGCCTCTTCCAGAGTAAAGTGATGGCCTGCAAACACTGTAGTGAGATTTTCAGTAAGGAGGGGGCACTAAAGCTGCCTGCTGTAAGCAGAGAGAACCAGGGAACAGAAGTGGATGATGAGAAGGATGCTCTTAAGAAACAGCTGAGGGAGATGGAGCTGGAACTGGCGCAGACTAAACTGCAGCTTGTGGAAGCCAAGTGCAAAATTCAGGTATGCATAACTTCTAGTTTCCTACTGCAGAAAACTGGTATGTGTGGGGTTTGTTTTTGTTTTGGGTTTTTTTGTCATCCACAAAGATGCAGTGATTATATTAAAACCTGGCTATCCTACAACTGCATGGGGAATCCAGTTGCAAAAAACTGTCTCTGAGCTGGTCACATTCTGTAGTATAGATGATATTTTAATAGTGTTAATGATTCATAGAAACAGTTACTCTCAAGGGTAATCTAAAGAGGTACAAGAGCTACACTTGAGTTTGACGTTATATAGGCCTAAAATTTCTGTAAATACATGGTGTCTCTCTCTTTTTTTTTTAAAGACTAAACCTGCTTGTCTTGCATGTGCATGTAAAGTGGTTAAGAACTTGACACTGATTAATGGGTTATATGAAATATAGCACATTACATCTCTACAGTGACTCCATGTGAAAAGGAAATCTGACCATAGCTAGTGCTTTGAAACTCTGGGCTCGAGTCATACTGCGCTCTTATCCTAGGACATAAGGGGAGACATCTTATGTCTTTTCACTCTTGTACTGGCATTGAATGTAGCCATCCTTGCATAAGACTTGGAGACATGAACATAGTATAGAAGAGTGCATACTGCATCATCTTGAAGGTCAGTAAGTGACAAGGAATTTTGGGAGGGTTGAGACCCAGAACTTCTTTGAAATTCTGTTGGGGTAATACAGCTGTACACCATTCCCATTCAGTGACATTCCAGCCTTTAGTAATCGAAACAAACATAGTATTCTGTTTTAGAAATATAACTTACTTTATGGCCCCATTTTGCCCCATCTCTATCTGGAACACTCTCTTTTCTACTTAGCTTGTGGGGACTACTACTTGTAGCGGTAACCTCTGCCTCAGGTTGTGCTATCTTGTGGGGTATCTTCAACACTGATTAGTAAGAAGTTTTGTCTGAGTAAGGCACCCTTAGACAGTGTTCATCCTTCACTGGTTCAGACGTAGCATATGACAGCTCCTTCCTTTTTATAATGTTATTCTGCTGTGCATTTTGACTTGTGTGCCATGATAATTTGGTGCTAACATCATCCTTTATCCAGTTTCAAACCTCATGAGCTTACTGTGTGTGTATTACGCTCTCTCGCTCTCTCTCACCTGTACCTGTGCTACACCAGCCCATCTCACCAGTGAGAGTTTATCTTATGCTGACCTATAGTTGAACTTAACCAATATTTTTGTGAGCTCCAAGAACCATGAGGTGTTAATTTTCAGTCTCCTTTCCATGCTGTCAAAGAAAAAGGATTATAATTTGTTGTAATATCTTCTGCCATTCAGCAAACTCTCTCTTCCCCTGCATGTATGTGGTGACAGACAGCTGGGTTAAAATGACTGACTTTGAAGATGCCTTTCTGTAACAAATGGTTTTCTGATTGTATCTTGACTATTCTACTTCCTTAGGAGCTGGAGCACCAGAGAGGAGCCCTTATGAATGAAATCCAAGCTGCCAGAAACTCTTGGTTTAGCAAAACCCTGAACTCTATCAAAACAGCCACAGGCACACAGCCACCTCAGCAGCCTCAGCCATCGCAGCCACCCAAAGAGAGCAGTACATAGTTCCAGCCAGATCCTAGGCACAAGAGCACAAAAAACAACGCAACTGAACCCTGGAGGATTTTTTTCACTAGTCTGTCCTCTTGGGGAAAGGATGGAAGGCAGGCCTTGAAGTGAAATCCTTCAGTGTTTTCCGTTTATTCTGGTGTAACCCTTTTCAAGGGGAAGTTAAAGAATCCCGTTTTATGTTGAATACCTGTTTCCCAGCTGCCTTGTTGAAAGCCACATTCTGATACCTTCATACTTTTACACTTTATTTTATATGCCTGAATGTTAAGATGAATAATAAATAATTCAAAACTAAGTCTTTAGTATATGCCTAATTATAATTATTCAAAATTATTTTTGTCTTGCATAAACCAGATTTTTTTTCCTTCTGGGGGAAGAGACAGAGGGCAGCATTAGAGTATTGAAACATAAATATCAAAGAAAGCACAGTGTAATGCCAGGCTGTACTCTGGTGTCTAGGATTACTCATGCCATGGAATCATCTCAAAAGTTTTGTAGCTGTGATTGCATCCCCAGAGAAGCACTTTCCCTTTATTATCAAGCATAAGTCATAGGCTACAGCCAGGAAGATCTGCTCTTTCTGTTATAGCACAAGTGGTTATATAATCTTCCCTGGGAATAGTCTGTGTTTGATTACTTTTTTTTTTCTGCACAAATGCAAGGAGTGCAGGTCTTCCTGGTACTAAACAGCAGCATTGTTTTTACTACTAGTTTAACAGCTGACTGGAATTTAAAAAAAAAAAAAAAAAAAAGTTTTTGTTCCCTTCTTACTTTCTGCTGCTCTTACTACTCCAGAAATGATTCCTTGCATTAGAACAATGGTAAAACTATTCTTTTTCTTCCAAGTAGGTAAGAAACCTTACTTAGGTTTGATACTCGGCTTGCCCTGTACAACAGCAGGTGTTTTTTGTGAGAGGAGTTGATAGAAGCATCTTCCTAAGAAACTCAAGGCTTAAGCATTGAATTTGACACAAAACTGAAGGCACTGAATCAGAAAGTTCTTTTGCATAGGAAAATAAAACGCCATGGGAAAAAAACATCTATTTGTTTTTTATGATAGATTACAGAACACTTAAGTCGCTGTGTGGTTTTTTGTTTGTTTTGTTTTGTTTTTTTAAGAGGAAAAATATTTAAATAGGAAACAAAACCTAGACTTTTTCCATGGGGTAAACTTTTCTGATGATTCCAAGTCTGTCTGAAAATGCAATTGTTTTATATCTTTAAAACAAAAAAGTGCAAAAGCATTTGTTATGTTTTTGATTGAACATAAACATGTTTATAAAAATATTTCGTGGAAAATTAACCTATTGCTTAAACTGATGGAAATATTTTTTGAATTATATTTAACATGTCTTTAAGAAAGTCTTGCAGGTAAATATAATTCCTGGACAAGAGGTTAGTTGTGTGTTAAGTTTCCCATGTTATAAAATTGTTTTTGGGACATTAGTCTTGTTTTGTTTTATTAAACTACGTAATGCAATGTCAGATTTGTACAATAAAGTTTAATGATACTCATCTCATGTAGTACACGTTTAACATTTACCTGTGCCAAATGAGTCATTCTGAGAAGCAGTCAGCTGTTTCAAGTAGAGATCAAGACAGTCACTGTTTTCAGGCAGCAAGTGTCCAACAACTTGGTGATGTAGATTCTTCCTTCTAAGAACAGAGATGGATAGAAAGTTTAAAAGTTCCTGTAGTGATTAGTAATTTATAAATTTACCCACAAGAACAGTGATTGTCTGAATGTTGTTACATAGTGAAATCAAACCGAGAGAGTTCTGCAAATAAAACTGTGTTTCTCCCATCAATTTATTACTACTAATACCTATCAGAATGATCAAAGATCATATTCCCATCCTGTAGAATCTCTAATACCAAAACTGTTAATTCGCTTGCCAGTGCCATCTCATGCATAATTAAATTCTCTAGAAAACTGGATTATTATTAAATATACCTTACTAGCCTCCATGATAATTTCTGTACTGAACTACTTAAAAGTGCTATGCTGGTAGCCAGCATTATTGGTATCAAACCACCACCATTGTCCAATATTTCCCATTTTATATTCTAATTTTTTAAGTTATGCCTGCAGTTTGATTTGTAATATTTTTCTGATGAAGCTTGTAAATGCAATTCCAATCAGAAAACTGACTAAAGGTGGCACTCATTTTACCCAATGTAGCAGCTCTCTGTGGGTCTTCCAACTCTGATCTCTCTTGTCAAAAACATGTTTGCTCCTCATTAGCCATGATGAACTCTTAACAGCTTTAGGAGTGGCAGCTGGAAACTCATGTGCGTTATATTAGCAATAAAAGGGCTGATGGCAGAATCTTCATTCCTGGTAATGATAAAAAAGGTAGAATATAGTTTAAGTCTTTTCTGTCTCTCTGAAGGTTGAGTTTTGTAGCACTGGCAATTAAAAGAGTAATATTTTGACCCAGAAATTGCAAATCTTGCTTGAAATTACTGAAAGAGAATAATCAAAATAACTTGATGTTATTTCTGTGCCACTTTTTATGATGGTGACCTTGTTATATTGAATAACATGAAGAGTTGATAAGATTGCAAAGTAATAACAGGTGAGCAAAAAATCCTACTTCTAGCTTAAATACAAGTAATTTAATATTGTAATAGTGATTTAAAATTTGGGTTTTATTTAGCCCTTTCAGTGCTGAATGACAGAACCAGGTACATAACGGCAAGAGGAACGCCATATGCTGGCTGACCTGTCTGGTAGCTTGATATTTATAAAGTTTCCCACTGAAAACCTGAACAAAGTCAAAATCACACACAAGTGAATATGTTGACTACTTCAGTTCCAGTTGAACATAGCTCAAAGCCTTCAAGACAGTTAAGAGATTTTTTTTTTTAAACTCAGTACTGCATGTCTGCACCCAACAGTTGTATAAGATTGACTTCAGATTCATATGTAAGGATTAAGCATCATAGATTTTTTTTCCCATTAAGAATAAATCATTCTAAAATATGGCCTTCATTTTACATAGGAAAACAGTTCTGTGAAGAATATATTTTGGTGCAGTTGTTGGGTACTAATCTCTTATTGGGATGCACAAGACAGAAGGAAAAGGAACTTGTTTTCACTTTAAACAGAAATTGTTTTTAATTAGGGGACAGCACTTTACAAGATAAATAAGCAAGTTAGGTTAGTTGCACTGGAGATCTCTTAACTAATCTTAAATATCTTTGTGGATCAGCCTTTATTTATAATGCATATTTTACATGATTTAACACATCCCAAATTGGCTGTGGAGAATTAAATGAACCTTTGGAAATCTAACTATATGGCTTAATTCAGAGAAATGGTCGGTTGCTCAGGGTTTGAAGCATTAATACTGATTGGAACCAATAATAGGAAAAGTAATCAACCCTGTAATCAGTTGCCTAGCTTGATAAACATATCCCTTTCTCTGTAGTTGTCATTAAATAATATGTTCTTGTCCTTGCTACAGCTAAGTTACATTTTGATCAACAGACAAAGGAAGATTTTTTTTTATGGGAAACCATGTGGAAGAGTTTGTTATTTAGCTGTTACATTTTCTGTTTCACCAGATTTTTTCCCCTGTTTTGTCCTTTTGCTGTTTCCTTAAAAATCCTAACCATTTGGAACAAAGAGCAGAGATGAGGTTTCTTCTCCCATTAAAGAATGGAGCATCAGGCAGATCAAAAGCTCTCCTCTTGAAATGAGGGTCTTAGTAGTCATGCCAGTCAAGTGAATTTTTGTAGTCTACATAGAGAAAAATTGACTACCACATCATGTTTCTGCTGCAAAACGTTGACCTGAAATCAATGGATAAGCTCCTGCTAACTTCAGCAGGACTAGGATTTCATCCACAGAGTTCAGTACATATCATAAACATGCAGACTAGTGAAAATGGACATGCTCATTTATGATATAGAAAACATTGCTGTACTAACTGCTGCAATTAAATATGTAATTAAATATGAATAAAAATGTCTTTGCTAATGTGTCACAGTTGCTTTTTAGGAAACAGGCAGGAATAAATTTTGATGCAGAGAGAAATAAACCCTTGAAATTCATGGCAAAACTTATATAAGCAAGGATGGTAGGAACTTGTATTTTCTTTGGTGATGAAGCAATGAGAGGGATCCTGGGCTAATCAGTGTATGATCATATAATCTAATAAGCCTAAATAGTTTTCAGCACTGAAAATGTGAACTGTTCATTATATAAAGCTGTCTTTATTTCTCAATCAGTAGAGAGAATCCTTCAGCATATGTTCTTTCAGTATTTTGAAGATCCAGGTAATGGCTTTGTCTAAAGGATGAATCCGTGTTTCGATCAACAAGTTGATGCATTGTAAAGCAATCTATTGTACAATAATGGGCTTTGGCAGACGCATGGCATTGCGTATGCCCAGGGATGTGAACACAGCATAGCACCATAGATTTTTCTCTTAATAAATACATACTTTTTTATTCTGCATTTCCTTTCTAGTTGTTATACTAACATCCCATGGGGAGCTGTACCATCACAAAAAGCATCTCCATCCAAATACTTCAGTGCTAATAGTGCATATATAAATGTTATCCCCTCTCTTACTGGACCCTTTAATTAGAAAAAGGTAGTGAACTGACTTCTGAACATGCAGACATACAACAATATTGTCTCCAAACTGGACTTAAATGTAGACCGCATCAACAGAGAATCATACAGAATTAATTAATACCTTTCCCAGTTCAGAGGACAGCAAAACGAATTTATTTCAGAACTGTTATCTACCATGCACACTTTTATCCCACAGGACTACAGAGCTGTTTGTAATTTCTTCCAGACTCCTGCTGTTTTGCTCTTGAATGTATTTCATACTTATTTTTACCAAGAAAACTATGAGCAGGCAATTAGAACTTTTCTTTCTTCTCTTTATTTTCTCATTGAGACTTGCTCTTATTTAACCTGTAAAGGAGTATATATGTATCTTTGGGAAACTATATATATTATATAGAATAATATATAAGAAACTGAATTACAAGGGGATAAATGCATCAAAAGGGTCTAGTGTAATGTTTCACTCGTGATTTAATACAACTGGAATCCTGGGCTGTACTGATTTCCTTTCAGTTTCTCTTATTTTTGTATTTTGTATAGTACATGGATCCACTTGCTAATTGTAAAGAGCAAAAATTTTCAGTTTATTTCCAGTTCCCTCTTGTCCTGATTCCTTCTAATAAACCACAGAATGAAACCATTGTGAATATTGTTTTCAAGAATTATACTGGGAGCCATTTCACTTATACCCATTGTTTTCTCATGAAGTAAAATGACTGGCAAGAATCACCTTTGAGATTTATTTAATCAGAAAGAGAAAAGATGACAGCTGAAAGCAGATGAGAGCCTAAGCCAAGAAATCTGGACTCCTATCCCTACTTCTCCAAAGACCAGGGGGGTGGTTAGTTCCAGAGGTATTATTTAACTTAGTTAAATAGGGGCCACCTGCAAAAGTTTGCTCAAGACTGAAACTACTCAAAAGCTGGGGTTAAAACCATTCAGTATTAATTTTGGTCCATCCCTAAGAGAAGCACTGAGAATGGGTTTGGTAGAAACAGATGTGTGGCATTAGACCCGTGACTCGGAATATTTCAGAACTACCAATTATTTGCTGTGTAAGAAATCCATGTATTATATAAAGTATAATATAGAAATATAAATGTAATGCTTGTTATTAAAAGTGCAATTTAATGTACATGGTCACAAGAAATGTTTACTTTTTTAAATGTTACAGACTTGTTTGATCAGTATCTTGTTATCATTGTGTGAATGATGCCTTGTAAAATAAACGGAAATGCAAACAAAATGGGAATGAGGTGCTTGCTTTCATAGGCCACTCGTGTAACTGATACCTTCATGTGGTCTGCTTAAGTGGTTTGACTCCACATAAAATAATAAATGTTACTATAAACAGATACACCTGCTTTGCTGATGTACTTACAGTAACTCACTTTGGTTATTTCCAGTTGCAGTGTTAGCCTACTAAATTCCATCAATAAATTCAATGTTTCATACCAGCTGACTTGTTGCAAGGCCCTTTGATAATGCAAGGATCCACTGATAACATTCTGGCATGCAAATGGAAAGATCTGGTAGGTCATGTGGTTTTTCCTCTCTGAAAGCTGCTAGAGGTGGATATCATCTTCATTACTGAGAAGATCCCATACTTAAAAAACTGCTAGAAACAATGGGAAGTTTCTAGTCAATAGTACACATAATACTTGAGGATGTTGCTATTGAAGTAGACCAGAACGGCTAGTGGAAGTATATGCAAAGTGAGTAGGCAATGAGGCAGCTGAGTAGTATACCTAGGAGAAAAGAATGGCCAGGGAAGCAGAGTAGAAAATAAAGTGAAACACATGCATAGGAAGAGGATATGAAGGCACCAGCCAGAAAAGCTGTGTAAGCACAACAAAGAGGATGAGGCAGTTCAAAGCCCTAGATGAGAGAGAAAGAAAGCAACAGTTAAAAAAAAAAAAAGAAGACAATATTAAAAACATAAGTGGACATTACATTGGTTAAAAGTACACCAATACTTTCTTAAAGCTATTTTTTTCATGTAAAAAAATAGTCATAGGTGCCATAAGTAGAAGAAGACAATTCTTCTGTGCAGCTTAAGAATCCTGGAACTGAGGCAAGGGGAAGTGTAGTCACTGCCACAGAGGCAGTGGGTGGCACTTGGAAAGCAGACATGATGACATTAGGGTAGGCAGTTGGTCAAGTAATTTTAACCAACCAATTACTCGCAACATGTTTCTCATTCATTCTCTTTCCTAACAAGGTCCATGGACGCTTGCCCTTCAGCCTTTACCAATCTCAAGTGTGCAGAATAGGGCGTGCCTGCCATTGGAGGAGGAGCCAGGCCCTTCAAGGAGCCTGACACTTGCTACTTTGCTTCACCAGTTGAGGTAGGGGTTGCACAGCTCCCTGATGTGCAGCATTTAATCAATCAAATGAAGAAAAAAGGATGGTGGTCATTCAGTACAGACTTTGTGCTCTCAGCCATTCCAATTGGACTCTGGTTTATTTTTCCTGAGTATTTTCATGCTTTGTTTCCGGCTCAGTGCCTGTCGCTTGGCTCTTTCTAATAGAGTTCCACAGAAGATACCTAAACCCAGTAAGAGTTATTTTTCCTCCCTAGCAAAGTGCACATAGTATCCAATCCCTGAAGCAGCTCCTTGATTTCTTTCCCTAGGTATGAGAACAGGTAGACAAACCTTCCTAAAGGGGTCCTGCAGATGTCAGACGGAGGATCACTCTCTTAACTGTCTAACTGAAACGACTCCTCATTTAAATGTGACACATTCTCAGCACTTCAGTTCAGTGGTTCTTGTTTCTAAAGAATGTCTGTAGTGAAAAGCACAAGTTTACAGCACCATACATGTGGATTACTGGAATGAATGATGTTTTCATTTGTGTCCAAAACTCAAATTCTAAAGTTATATAGCTTCCTAATACATGAATACTGGAGAAGAGAGGGGCAGTTACAACTAGGCACTCATAGGAATCAGGCTGGGGACAGACAATGGGAAAGATCCCCTTTTTCCTTTAAAAATTAATTAAATAAAACTGGTGACCTCATTGCTCTAAGCATCCAAGATCTGACGATCACAATTATGGCTGGTGGCAGCAGCAAGTCCTGGATTTGAGTATGCTCTATGGTCTCTACCATGGTTGACTGATCTCGAGGTGATTTGAGAGTCTAATCCTTGAGTCTCAGATCCATCCTCAGAAGCAGACTGCTGCTTGGTTGAGGTTATGGCACCATTGGAGTCAGTTAGCAGCTAGCCCCTCCCAAACTCTTGAGATAAGGACAGACATTACACACAAACCGATTTAAGTGATCAGAAACCAGTTTAAACCTGTAACAGAACAGACATTCAGTGCACATAAACAAGTCGCAAATAGCCAAAACCAGTTTGGGAGAAATCTGGTCGACTGCAGTATCAGACTTAACTGACTTGGCTCAAACCTGTTCCCAGCCCCCTTGCTCGTTTAAGATAAACCGGGTACCCCCAGCCTCCCGGCATGCTCTGAGCTGGGTGGGACTCTGCTCCACAGCACGGCTGGCCCCTCCCCTCTGCGCCCTGGCCAGAGCAGGGACCGGCCCGTACGGCCCGGCAGTGCGAAGCGGAGGGGGGGAGGGAGTGAATTCTTCCTTCCGCTCCCTCACGCAGCCGGGGTCTGCGGGGCGCAGCGGGGAGGGGCTGCAGCGGTGGCCCCTGGAGCTGGCGGGGGAGGGGCTGTTCCGTGCTGGGGCACTCGTCCTCCTCCTCTGCCTCCCTCCACAGGGGCAGCGGGCGCGCAGAGCTCAGCCGGGCAGGGGATTGGGGTGCGCAGCGTAGAGACCCCACACACTCTCCCCGGGGCGTGCAGCCCCCGCTGCCTGGCAGGTGCGTGCCTGATGTAGGCGCAGAGCAGGGAGTGGAGCCTACCTTATCCCCGAGCCTCTGCTCCCTGCGCCTGTAACTGCAGCCCTGGCAGCGGGGGAAACCTTGCACTGGGGCCTGCTGGCCAGCGCGGGGATCCCCTGCTGCGAGTGTGGAGCTGTAGGGGCAGCCGGGCAGGCTGCGCGGGGCTGTGCTCCTTGCCCCCGCGCAGCGCTGGCTGCCCCCACCCCTGGGGCTCCGCGTTGGGCGCCGGCACCTGCACACTCGCAGCAGGGAAGCCCCGCGCTGGACTTGGGGAAGCAGGAGCGGGGCTCCCTCCACTCCTCTCAGTGTGAGGACTGCGCAGCCGCGAGCGGCGGAGACCGCAGGCTGCCCCCCGCTGCCGAGGCCGGAGCTGCAGGCTCTGCCAGGTACACACCCTGCCCAGTTGAGCTCCGGGCTCCTGCTGCCCCTCTGGGGGGAGAGGAGGGGGAAGAGTCCCCCCCCACATGGAACAGAGCCTCCCCTTGCCCTGGAGGGGGAAGGAGTGAAAGGAAGAGTCTGTCCCTAGTTAAATTGTAGGCGTCTGTTTTCCTGCTGTGTCCTTATAGCATTTTCTCTGGCAACTGTGAGATTTCAGGCTGCAACTAAGCTAGGAATAGGGCACTTGTTTTGGAAGCTGCGAGTTGTGCATCTGCATATGATGTCCACTCCAGAGAAGTCAGTCCTTGTGGCTCACAGACTATGCTGGTAACATTAGCTTCAATGATGCTGGTGTTTGTGCAGCGAACATTTGATGCAAAGGATTTTTTGGAGGCATTGTTAGTGATAGTGGTAAGATTAATCACAAAATTACCAGTGTAGTTTTTGTTATGACAGTTTAGCTGAAGACTTAAAAAAAAGAGTATGGATTGATGGGCCAGGTGTGATTGAGAATCTGTTAAAACTGCTCTATGGAACGCTGCTATCCTTACAAGTCAGTTCCAGAATTTGGACATCAGGATTTAGTTATTTCAACTTGATCTGGTATTCCCCCAAGAAACTTAGCTTTCTAATGACTTAAGTGTTTTATTTGTCAGGCTTTAAGTCCCTTTTCAATGTAGCATTCATAAAACCAGTCAGACTGTCGCATGTTCTGGCTCTTCTTGAATCTACTAAATTTAAGCAAGTTAATACCCAGCAAACCTCTCCTTACAGCAAGCAGTACAGTATTATTTTTCAGCATCCAGCCTTTGTATTACCCTTGTTTATTTCTCCCTTGGAACTCCAGTATCTATAATGATTTTCGTGGGCAGAGCTTCCTCCTTTATTTATGTATAGAAAATTTTCCATCTGATGTGGTTGAATTCTTCCTTCAACTTGGTTAGTGGGATACTTCCACTTTTTCCCATATATTCTAAGTACAAATGTGAGAAATGCATCAGGTGTAGTTTTATAAGGATTCTTGTTGTTGGAGGTCTTGAAGTACAGAGGATGCAATGATTGCGAGGGTCATCTTACAATCTCTTTTTGTAGTGGGGGAAATGTGCTTGATTATATGGCCATTGCAATATTGTTTCTCTAATTTCTTACTGGTGGTCTTTACTCTGACAGCAATCACCAATCCCTGCAAGTACATTTCTACTCTTCAGAAGCTTTATTCTGGAGGGATTTGGGGAGATTGTGTCTTATTCAGGATTTTTGAAAACTCAAAGTGAATTAAGTGGAATCCTTTAGCTAAGTCTAAAAAATAACAGAGCATCCCAGTTTTGTACCTTGATGATCCAGAGTAAATCTACATGCTATTTATTAAGATAATTAAAAAATACAGACTAAAAAGGGGTATTTATTATCTTTTAAAGAATAAAAAATATATACCATTTTAGTTGCTTTGGTTGTAAGAAATGGCTTCATATTATGCCAAAAACTCTTTGACATAATGGCTCCCGATTCTATTAAGACAGCAGATATTCTAAAAAGGAATATTTAAAAACGGTGAATAAGAAATGCTATACTGCGATAAGACCTTTCAGAAGGCATTTTAACTTTTGGAACCAGAGAAAAAAATAGTCTCTTATTTGGAAGTTGGTAGCAATACACTATGGTGAGATTAAGGTAAATACCAAAGTCCTTATCTCTAGGCATGCTGGGGAGAGAGACCTTTTCCTGACATTTATAATGTTATTTCATCTTTCAGGAAGTAAGGATAAAATTAATTGTGTTAGCAAAATGATTTACTAATAAAAAGTCCAGAGAAATGATGATGTGATCCTGAGATTTATTGCCCAATTAGCATCTTAGATGTGACTTTTAAAAACTATACTAAATATTTCCTAGGGAGATAACAGGAATTGTTAAATATATTCACAAACAAAAAAGCCAGTTTCAGGAATGGCTGTACTGCTACTGCTGTTTTGTCCTCTCATTTGATTTGTAGGCAATGGCTGCTCAAGAGGGGAAAATATTATATGGCCTTTGATCTGCAATGCTTTTTTTACTTTATTAGATAGTCTACAGGACCAACTTGAAAGGACTAGTATAGATTTTAGACAACTTTTTTTTTTTTTTTTTTACCCTCTATAGTCAAACAGTGGCTGAGATCAGGAAAAGGCAGAAAGAAATAAGGACGTTCAGTTCACTTGTCACAAACAATGTCAGTCCAGGCCCCACTCCTTTTTAACTTCTTTATGGAGAAAGCTCTTAGTTTACATGAGTGGCAGTTTTTCTTTTCACAGATGAAATGGTTTTACTGTCCAAGGTCCTCTGGCCCTGGAGTTGATTAAAAGATTTTTCTTTTTTTCCTATGAGGTGTGCCTAAGGGTTAGTTGTCAGACAACTTAAATAATTTCCCTTGACCATTGGCCAAGGCAGTATAAATTGAAGACTGATAGTTATATGGAACAGGTTAGGTCCCTCCCACGGGATAAACATGTGACACAGAGAAGTGCCTTCCTTCCTATATGGACAGTGCTTTGTTTCCTTTCTATCCTCAGGGACAATTGAATCCCATTGGCTTCTGAGAGTTTTCAGGGCTAATGGAAGTGTCCCCTTGCAGTACAGTGCAGACATTTGAAAGAGTTTATACTTGTGCTCCCATTGTACCGCAACGGCTTCTGGTGGGGTACAGATTGGGAATGCATTGACCAGCTAAAGCTCAGTCCCCAAACACTTACTGTATTTAATCAAATATAAGATGAGGTGTCCTCCCACCATCAGCATGGGGGGGAAAAAAAGCCTTGAACCTTATATTCACATACGAAGCAGAGGGGGAGCAGGAGCCTGCTGTGGGTCTAACTCTGGCCTTGAGCCCGGATCAGGGCCAGAGTCAGACTCACAACCACTTCCTGATGCTCCCAGCCACTGCTTCAGGCTGATGTAGTAGTGGGGTGGAGGGGATTCAAGAAACCCTCCAGTACTTAGATTCTTTACCTAGAAAACTATACAACTCTATACACTTTTCATATACAGCATATAAGTATTGGAGGGCCAACTTGTATTCGAGTAAATATAGTCTAATGGCCAGGGCACCTAACTCCCCTGGACCCTGAGCAGGTCTGGACTGGGCCTGGCAGTAGCAGCACAGCCCTTGCTGGCACACTGAGGCCGATGGCCACACCCAGCAGGCCCTGGACCCCAGTTCAGCTGCAGTTCATGCTCCAGTAGCCCCGCGGGGCCCGTCTGACCCTGCGACCAGGTGAAGTAATGTGCCTGAGCACCCCAGTATTGCCGGGTCTTAAATATGAAGTTATACTATTCAAACCTCAAAATTACCATATTTGCTGAAAAACTACTGTATACTGAAAAATATGCAAACAAGTCTTATTTACTTTCTGTTGTTCAGTGTTGCTGCCAGTGCCAGTGAGCGAGAACCCGGGCCTCGAAGGGGCCGCCTTTATTTGGAGGCATGCAGTCATAAGGCCGTGTTGACAGCAAGCCCAAAAGTCAGCAAAGAGAGTTTTGGCCATGCTGCATCCAGGAGCTACCTCAAACGTCAGTGTACATTTCGGACACGTTCACTATTATTGATTGTACATCGTGCAAGGGTTGCCATTATTGCATAAATATGGTAAGTACCGCGCCCAGCACCACCGCTGGCCCCGCAAGCGCCGCGCCAAGGACTCCAAGCCCGCTCGCAGGGCCGCACCGGCTCCTCCGTTTCCACGGAAACACGGTTGCCCCGCCTACTCCTACAACCCGCCTAGAGTGAGACGGGCTGGTGGACTTCTGCGCCAGGACCTTCTAGCTCGGCTACCACCTCTATGGTTGTTCCGGTAGAGCGCCGCAGGAGGGGCGGGGCTTATGCAGATCTCGTCGCTAGGGGGCAAGTCCCCGCCGGCTCCTCGAGTGGCGTGTAACTAAGGGGCGGGGCTATCGGGAAAGTTCCAGAGCGGGGGGAGGGGAGGAGCGAGGGCGGAGCAGCCGCGCGGCTGAGTCAGTGCGACGGGCGCGCACCCTGCCTCCCCTCCCCCGGCGGAGCCAGCGCGCGGCGCGCCGGGTCGGGCCGCTTCGAGACATGGCGTCGGCGCGGGAGGAGGTGAGGAGCCGGTGGCAGTAGCACCTGGGGGTCCGGCTGGCGGGGCGGGGAGGCAGCGGGGGACACGGTGCCCCATGGCCCTCGGTGAGTGCGGAAGCCAGCGGGCGCTGCCCAGTGAACCGGTGCCGGGTGGCGCTGTTTGCCCCTTGGGGCTCCGTGGGCCAAGGCTTCCGACACCGCGGGAAACTATAAGCCACCCCCCGAAAGGGCGGCCACAGGGGAAGCGGCAGCTGGCCCCTCGGGTCTAGTGATAGCAGCCCGGGACGGGCGCGGGGGTCCGAGGTCAGTCAGTCACGAGTGCGGGGCGGGGAGCGGAGCGCGCCCGGACAGTCCTGGGCCCCGCCAGGGAGACTGCCCCTGCGGGGCCGGCCGTCTGTTACCTGGGGCTGATTCCCCGAGTAACCTACTGGTCTCTCCCGCCGCGGGAGGCTGCAAAAAAGGTGAGAGTTGATTACTGGGGACAAATAACAAAAATAGGGATGGGGGTGCCAGTCAGACTAGTGCACCAAGAGGGGAGATGAGTCCGAGGAGCTGGTGGGCGCTTCCCAGTGAAATGCTGTCGTGTGTGATGCAGGAAACTGGGCAGGATGGACTCATGGGCTGACCCAGTACAGGGCAGTTCTTGTATGTTCCTCTGTTCACTGCCTGGGCCACGTGGGAAACAGGGCTGGCTGAGGCGACTGCTCACTGAATTTCATGCTGGGGGGGCTACTTTGCTGGTTTCAAAAAGACTGCAGGGCTGTGGTGCTGAGTGTGGTACTGATGGCACTGTTGGTGATCCCACTACTGAGAGCTCTGGGCAGGTACTTCTGCTTGCAAGATCAGGGCCAGCATCCTTGGAACAAATAGCCCAGAGGTAAAACCAAAGTCAGAGTGTGTTCAGAGTGGCTTGACTATGGAACTGACATATGTAGGAAATTAAAAAAAACAACCAACAAGTTACCTGGCTCTTATCTGTCAGGTTCTAGAAAAAAATGTGAAACTGAGTTATACTGAAAAATTCTTCACGGTCATTTTAATGTGTGAGGTTAAGTTTGAATGTGTAGCTGTGAAATGCATCACCAAACAATCTTAATGTAATGTACTATGTTACTTAGCTTTATTAACCTTCATGATCTGGTGCTACCATACGCCTTAACTTTTACACTTAGAAAACATTCACATCCTGTCTTGGAGCATGTTTACCAGCATAATTATACTAATATAGATCCCTGTGTAAGTTATCCTTGTGTAGAACCCCCCCCGCCCCAAATAATCAAAGTCATCAAAAAATTGCTTTCTCAGGAGGAGAATAATAAAGGTGGACACTGTCAGAAGGCAGATTTCTCCTCCAATTGGTGGGAAAAGGAAAATTCTGCAATAGTTTTTTTCAGAGAAGTGAAATTCAAAGGTGGGCAATGCTCACTAGCATAATAAAGTTACAGTATACCTCAGGAACCTGCCTGGGACCAATACAGTGAACAAGAAGAGGGAGAAAACTTTCCAGAGCATCTGGCTTAACAATTGTTTATATATCCGTCTTTCTTATGCAACACCTTTGGGGGAAAAAACACAAAATTCTAGAAGGCAGGAGAGCTTGGGCTCCCTGACTTTGGAAATTGGATCTCCAAACCTAGGAGACAAATGTTTGTCAAGGCCTGAGAGAGAGTTGTTTTTAATTTATTAACAAGATTGCTAATTTAGAATTACATAGGTAAATAAACTACAACAGTATGAAGTTTGATTACCAGATGTTTTAGGCCTCTACCAACATGCAAACAGTTAACATAAAGCAACACTATGACCAAGTAATTACACCAAGTGTGGGTGGCAACAGATGTCACCTGATGTCTCATTTGCACTGTCATAAATTTTTTTATGGCAGCACAAATGCTGAGCAATTAAGTGTTGATACCCGTTGTTATTCCACATGAAAAGAAAATTGGTGGCACAACAAAAGGTGGTAATAGACTGTGCTGCTCTAATGCAATTAATGTTGATTACTAGGATTGCACCGATAGAGATTTTCTTGGCCAATACCAACAGCTGATTATTCATTAGCCATATTGGCTGTTACCGATCCAGTAGCCGATTTACAGGGGCATAGCTGGATGTCGTGGAGAGCAGCTCCCTGCAGGTAAGTCTGGAGGGGAAGGGGCATGAAGACATCAAATTAGCTGTAGTTTAAGGACCAACACCACCATTTTTAAGTGCAGGGATGCATATGCCCCCCAGATTTGTGTGCAGGGCAGAGGCGGGCTGCTGGCTCTAGGCTCTCCAACCTGCTGTCTTTGCACTGGGAGCCACGTGCTGTCCTCTCTGTGTACCCCGCCTGCCTGGTGGCAGGAAACACAACTCACTGCCCCTACTGCTGCCAGAGGCAGGGGACGCCAGGCTAGCATGCGTCTCCTGAGGCAAAAGGCAGCAGGGGCAGAAAGTCCTGAGCCCACAGCAGACAGCCCCCCTGGGGTATGTGCAGTGGCGGGAAGCTTCCTTCCCTCCCCTCCCCGCTGCAGTCGCTGGATGAGCTGCCTGCAGTTCTGTCCTGCTCCTTGCCCTGGGCTCAGGGTCCCACTGACTGCCCTGGCAGGGCAGTGCCCCCACCCCATTTCCTCCCTCACTGTGGGGACCTTGATCTCTTGTTCCTTCCCCCTCCCCACACCCTTTTCTCTCCACAGACTTACTTGCAGGGAGCTGCTCTCCACACTGCCTGGCTACACTGCGGATGCATGTGGCATTGGGGCCTGGGCCAGAAGGCATATTTTATTTATCAGTACATGTTGTCAGCTACATCAGCCAAAAAAAGCTGATAGCCAATAATGTTAATTTTCCTTTTATCAGTGCCAGACTGATATATTGGTCCACCTCTATCGATTACCTCTGTTTTGCTTTCTCTGCTTAGTAGGATCCAGGACATGGATCTGGCTGGGTGAGGAAAAGTTATTCCCTGCTTTCCCTGCTCAGCCAGGTCTGGGGTGCGGGTCTGCTTGGGTGGGGAAAGTGGGGAGATCACATGGCCTCTTGTGCCTGCCACCAAGGGCAGGAAAAGGGGCAACATTTGTTTCACCCGGTGAAATAGATCAACCGTGCCACGGCAAGTTTCTTGAAGTTATTACATGTGATTCTCTTAGGCCAGAGTAATTGGACTTGCAAAGGCAAAACATACATAAAGCATTGCTCAGCTAAAATCTAAAATATGGCTGTATGAGGTCTTGCTAGAAAAAATGCAAACTCAACAAGATAACTTTCATTTTTTTATGTTAAAGGACAGAAAAATATCACCTCTAAAATTCGTCCACTTCTCAGTTCTGCTAACCTGGGGATAAGGGAGTGAAACTAGTCCAAGTATTTGTAGCAGGTCTGTATTCTCCAGCTGCTTTTGTGAGTTCAGCAAAACTTGGGTCTACATGGTAACCTAAATTTTTATTTAGAGCTGCTTTAGAGGCTGCTGGAGGATACATATGCAGGCGCTTTATTTCTTTTGGACACTTGATGAGTGAAGGGGCTCAACAGTTTGCCTCAGGTGAAATAGCATGTTATCCAATGCACATATATGGTCTTTTATTCTTAAACCCAGCTGCAGAAAGACTTGGAAGAGGTTAAAGAGCTGTTGAACAAAGCCACAAGAAAAAGAATTCAGGATATCCTGATGGCAGAAGAGCATAAGATAGAGACAGAAATCAAGAACCAGCCAGGACCCAAGCCCAAAGGTGATGCAGTAGAGGAAGAGAAACCACCAGCTGGAGGATATACTGTGAAAATCAACAATTATGGTAAGATTGTTCTTCCAAATTCCTGCTGAGAAAATACATGTTTTAACAGAACTGAGGACACTGTTAGTGCCAACCAGTGGTTAATGCATTATAATTGTGTAATCATGAAGGTGACAGAGGGAGGTCATGCTCAGTTTGTGTGTTTGCATCTTTTAAAATATAGGGGCAATAACTGCCCAGTATGGAACGTGAGGTTTGAAATGTGGGATGTTTAGAAGAGGGGAGGACAGAGTTTCTGGAATTCCTCATCTCTCTTCCTAGCCCCAAGCAAAAGAAGCCGAGCCTGTAGGAGGGGGGCAGGATATGTTACGCAGCGGTTGCTCCTGTGAAGCATTGAGATGCTTTCCCGAATTACAATAAAAATCTGTTAACAGGTATCTTACAAGGCAGCATGCTCTACTAACTGGCATGCCAGCTTATAAGATAAAGTGAAACTGGAAGTGCCCACTGTGGCATTTCTGGTTTCTCCAAGCCCCCATGGCTCAGGGCAAAGCAGCTTGCACTGCTGAGCCCCCACAGCCCAGGGGCATAACAGACTGTGTGGGGCCCGCCCCCCTGTCCCATGGGCCCTCGGGGCCTGCAGGAGTGGCGGTGATGGGACGCCCCTGGCGTGGGCAGGAGAAGCAGTGGCTGGGGCCGCTCAATTAACCGGCATATTTTGTTATCCAGCATCCCCCATTCCAGGAGTGGGTCTTTGAAGCAGCCAGGTAGACTAGTCAAACCAGCCACCCAGCTCTGATCCTCTCCATCCTTTCCTGCTCAGTCAGGCTGAGCTGCCCTGGTTCTCTGTGAAGAACCAGAGGAACGAAAGAACTTAGCTGATAATTGTGTTTCTAACCTTGTTGCTTCTGTTCCATTTATGCTTCTCATGGTGTCTTTCCCCAGCTATCTGAAGATAGTTGCAGCAGAACATTATCTATTGTGGTATACTGTACTTGCTTCAGGGAAAGCAGGTCCTGAACTGGTGGAGGAAGGCTGAAAGAAACCTACCTGTCCTTCTCTCTTGCAGGTTGGGACCAGTCAGATAAGTTTGTGAAGATTTACATCACTTTAAATGGTGTCCACAAGCTCCCAGCTGAGAATGTGCAAGTGCAGTTCTCAGAGAGGTGAGTCCAGACTTCTGCTGTGCCAGCCAGAAAACACATTTGGAAAAGCTGCATCTCAGATGAAGGAGCTTGTTTTGTTGAACGCTCCTCTGGGTCAAAATATAAAATGGTCTATTGTCTTTAGTACGTACTGGTATGTATGTGTGTAGTTCTTCTCAGAGAATCTCAAAACATTTTACAAATTCTAACTAAGACTCATAACACTTGGTTGGGGTTCTGAAACAGAGCTATCATTTGTCCAGGTTCTGCAAAAAGTTGGTGTGACAGAGCTGTAAGAAAACCCTGAACAGGACTACTCTTACTTTTTTTATACCTTCTAGATAATTATTTTTCCAAGGATTTGTACAATCTTGTAGCAAGCTGGAGATGAGAAAATCCCAGGAAAAACAAATATTCTCCTCTCTGTATTATTTAAATGTCATTTTACATGTTGTGTATGATGATGGGGGCATACAGATGTACTCTTTCTCCATTCTAGGTCATTTGATTTGTTGGTGAAACATCTGAATGGACGGAATTACTCCATGACATTCAACAACCTGCTGAAACCCATTTCTGTGGATGGCAGTTCAAGAAAGGTATTTGTTTAGATCAGGGAGCTCTACCTCAGCCCACGGCTAAATCCAGCCCATGGAACCATGACATCCAGCATGTAGGGCTCGCCCATGGGTCAGGGAAATTTGGCAGTAGGGAGAGGTGGAAGCTTCATGCAGTTAGCTCCAGTCTCACTTGGGCCATTGCAGTGAAGGGGCACCAGGATCCCCCTCCCCCCCCAAGTTGCATGCCCAGATTTGACCAGGCTGCTGCCCCTCCTCCCAATTGTTTGGATTGGGGCTGCTCCACCCTGTCCCTCCCACGCATCTGGATCAGGGCTGGACTACTACCCTCCCCTCCCCTAGGCACACATCTGGATCAGAGCCATTCTTCCCTCCTTTCCCCAGCACACATCCAGATTGGAATTGGGACTGGGCTGCCCCCACACCATGTATCTGGATCAGAGATGTTCTGTTTCTCCCTCCCCCATGCACAAATGGATTGGGGTCACTTTGTCCACCTTTTCTTCCCCGTGCTTCCAAATTGGAGCACCCTGCCACCATCATTGCCCCAGGCAGATGGATCAATGTTGGGCTGCGCAACCCCCTGCAGCCAGATCCGGCTTATCAACCATATCTAGTCCACAGAGGGACCTAGCACTGCCCATCCAGCCCACAGGGTGAAAAGGCTTGGCATTACTGAATTAGACCCCTTCCTCATCTGAGACTTTGTTTCATGGCTCAGCAGAATTCTCTAGTTCAGCCTTACAGAATCACTCTAACCATAAACCATCTTGCTTGCTCTCATCATGACTTCACATTTTCTATGGCTGCAGAATACAGAACATTAAGGATGTTGTCTAGTATAATTTTCAAGGAAAATCAATGGGAATTAAGTGCCTAACCTGCATTAGTGCTTTTGAATATTCTGTTAGAAACCTGCTTTCATCTTTAGGCTTCTGAATCCCTTTAAAATTTTCACCCCAAGTATCTAGTCTTCACATTTCGGAAAAAAAAAATCTTGGCTTACTTGGGAACATTACATAGAAACATTCAGTTTTAGCAAAGGAAAAGTTACAGAAGAAAGAGAGAGCAGTACAAATGTTCAGTCTTCAACTGCTTCTTCCCTGTTCCTTGTGACCAAGGTGATCCCAGTCTGGGGAAAGCATGGGCTGCTCCAGTTGTCCTGTTCCCAGAAGACTGTAGAATTAGAGCAAAGCCTCCTGCCTGCTTCTCACACCAGGAACTCTGGTGTGGCAGATAGGCTAGGGGTTGCGTTGCTCCAGTGCCTGGCAGCCAAGCAGAGGGAGCTGTAGAACAAAGTCCTTGCAAACTTCTCATTTGGGGAAACAGCTGGCTCCCCTCCTGGTTTATGGGAGAGGTGGTAGCAGCTGTACCCTGCGTGTTTTCCAGGCTGGGGTGACTGGTCTCTGGAAGGCACAGGAGCCTTTATCGTACCTCTGCTCTTCCTGATCTCCAAGAAGAGTTAACTGGGGGAAAGTATGCAGGCATTCTTTCTCCCAGGAGAAACTTGCCTTGGGGGTGATTTCTATCTATTATAGTTCTGTTATTTTTCCCCAAGTGGCCTTTTTATGCTCTGAAAGAAAAAGTTTAAACATCTGCACACTTTTGGTTTCTGCCAGGAGAATGGTGATTCTCTTAATAGAAGCTGAATGCCTGTATGTGGCTTAAGTTTGTATACAGCCTGAAACAATAGCTAGAGCCATACGTGCCCAATTCATCTGGATGGTCTGCTTCATTTGAAAGTTAAGGATGACAGCTTCATTACCTATTTCAGTACTGATTATTTTAATATATAGCTGATGTGTCTATCTACAAACTCAGATCAATACCATGATAAGTGCCAAATGCCTTGCACGCCCCCTGCACACCTGCCTATATGACATATATAACATATGGTAGTGATCCACAATTAATGTGTTTAAAAGTATAGGCAATGTAAAGTAAATTGAATTTAACATTAAGTATATACCAAGTGATAATGCTCCTTTTAATTTTACATTTTTAAAACATGAGGTTTTAATTGAATTAATTTGGAGCTACAGCAGAGTGTTCTGTTTGCTGCAGAATGCCTGGGTCTGGCTGCAGAACGTAGATCAAGGTTGCAGCTGAATTTATGGGCCTTGCTTGTAGTGCCACAGAAAGAAGGCAGAAACTAACTTGGCATCCCTGGAAAAAAATCAGTTCAAATAAGGTCTCTCCTGAATTCACTAGTAGCTGTATTGAACTCTTAGATCACTCATGCTTATCACAAAACAGTGGAATGGTAAATGAGATACAGATTAGGTTAAAAGTGGGTTTGGGGCATGAACTAGAAGTGCAGAGGTCTAGACAGGTGCATTGATAGCATTGGGTAACTTCACTTTTCTGTAATTTAAAACCAGAATTTGCATATTCTTGAAAATGGCATTTTTTGTCTTTTTGCACTGAGGAAAAAAAGTGCAGTGATGGCTGAATCCACAGGCTGGGTTGCAACATGATATGATGTGAGCATAAGTTGTGCAGGTAGATACCCACAAGTAATTGGTGCTGATGGTTTTGAATGAAAGGGTTAGAGCGATGTTTCTCTTGCATTGCTGATTTGTCTGAGATGGCACTTACAAAAGTTCACGCTAACCCAGGGGTTCTCAAATGTAAAAAAATATTTGAGACTCCCCTCCTGGTTTCTGTAACTTCTGAATTTAACAGCACCCTAATCTAGTGGGGAGTGGGGAGGAAGCAAGCTCTTACCTCCTTGCACAGGTCCTTAAAAGGATCTTGCAGTACCCAATTTGGGAATCACTGATCTTGATCTACTGTCCAGAACTGAAAATAGCTGGGGAAAAAGACCTCAGAATTCATGAGTTCTCAAATTCCTTTGAGCTAGAAGGTTGTGATGTAATGGTATTATGTGATTTCCCTGCTTTCTCCCTTTCCCCAGAGCAGTTCAGAATTGTATCTCCTCTGTATTTGTCATAAATGTACATAAACTGTGCAAAAGTAACCCACCTATATTGCTTCACCACAGCTGGGTGATGGCTTAAGCTTGGTCAGTCTCCTTTTGGTGTGCCTGCTGAGTTTGGATTCAAGGTTTGGATCTCATAGGCTCGTAAACCCATTGAATCTGAATAGTGTCCAGGCAGTGTCCTTGCTTTTAGGGCTAAGGACAGACAGTCAAAAAGCCCTAACCTGAATCAGTTCAGTCTTTGCAGGTTAGTGTAAGCTGCATAGATTGAACTGATAAGCAAGTGAACAGACATTGGCTTTTGATTCTGGAAATGCAGCCACATGCCTGCAGTGGCCCAGGCCAGAAGCCAGGGGGCACTAGAGAACACCTCCCTGCTCAGCTGGAGCATACAACTTGGGTGAAGGCTAGTCCATCCACCCTACGAGGGAATTGGGGGTAAGGTAGGGGTTGCAGGGAGGTGCAAAGCATCATGCAATGCTGGAGGACTGTGGGTTAATTTGAATCTGGAGAGGGTCTGGAACAGACGTTCAATAAACTGATTTAACCTAAATCAGATAAGTCTGATACGACATCCATCCAGGTTTATCTTAAACTGGTTTCAGCAGTTTTGAAAGTAGTTTATGTGCGCTGAACTTCTGTTGTGTTACAGATTTGAACTGGTTTCCAATCACTTATACCAGTTTGTGTGGAATTTCTGTCCCTAGCCCCAGAGCCCCACTGGAATGTATGTGCTGACTTGTTCTCCGTTGCAGAAGTGGGACACTGCAGTGTAGCTGCCATATGCCTTGAACAGTTCAAACTCTGACTCGTCCTCTAAATCTCCCCAGGATTTCCAGCACGTTGTTTCATAGAGCTCTACCCACACTCAGGTTTCAAGTTTAACTAGTCAGAGATAAATAACTAATACATTAAAGAACCCAGAAACTTTGCATATTAACTTTAACACACATACACACTTTACTCATTGGGAAAGAAGAGACACTTCCATACAAAACCCTTCCTGGCTGTGTCCTCAAAACTCCACAGACCAGGGAGGAGCCAGGGAATGAACCAAGCTAAAAAGCACAGCCTCCCCACCCATCAGCAGCCTGGAGTGCAGGGGCAACTGTTAAGTGGGCTTCCAGAGAGGCAGCAGTGAGTGCCCAGATGAGCAGTTGTGGGTGCTGGGTTGGGGAAGGAGTGAGCACTTATCCTCTTGCATGGGAGCCAGATGCAGTAGCACCCTTTAAAAGATCTCGTGCCACCCCACTTCAGGATCACTAACTGCTTTTTCCAGATTATGATTGGTGTATGTTGTTTGCAGACCACCAGGGAGAAAAAGTTAAAATTGACTGGTCTGGCTCCTTTGAAAAGGTAAAAATAGAGGTTATTTATTAGACAGGACTGGATGCTTTCAGCATGCCAAATACCTTGGACCAGTCTGTTCCTACAATAATGAGGGTTGTAGAATTTGTAAAGAGTATTTTTGTCTCCAGTTTTTTAACTGAGTGCTGTTCCACATAATTGTGCCTCTCTTTAAATGATTCGAAACAAATTATCCTTTGTACCCCCACGGTCAATGCTTAATACAGATTTAAAAATATGTACTAGCTAGAAAAAGCTAGCTTAAACACGGAACATTTCACGAAGTTAGGAGCATCCAGAACCAGGAGCTTATAACAAATTGTTCTGTTACCCGAATTGTTGTGGATGCAATCTACATCTGCTATAAATACCTTTAATTCATTTCTTGCCCTTTAACTTAAATTTACTTTCTTTTTCCAGATCAAGACAGACATGATCCTTGTGTTATGTAAGAAGAAACAGGAAGACAAATGGGAATGCCTTACCCGAGTGGAAAAAGAAAGCAAAGATAAAGAGTGAGTGTATATCTATTCCAGTAGCTTCTACGGAAATTGCATTAATATCACCAAAGCTGATTATGTACTATCATCAGTATTATGTACTATGTCATCTCCAAAATACAACATGAGAAGTGTTGATCTAAGGAACTAGCATGTAGGTTTGTTGTTAGAGTTGAGATGGAGATTTCTTACCCACTCACGACTAGTACCATTTGAATTAATTTGCTTTACATTGCTAAAGTTCTGCCACCCTTGATTGCTTTACTGTTGTTGAAGAATTTAGGTGGGAATCTGCATTAGAATCATGGATTTCACCAGGATATTCATATATGTATATAGCTCTTCTTATTTGTCCTTCCCTTCTGGCTCTACCTTGAAGCCTTATAGCAAAGAACTAAAAAACATTACCTGACGGCAGTCCCTCAGAACCTATCAACACCAGTAAGGTCATCTGAAACTTCGTGTAGGGATTGGTCTTAACTACAACACTGGGATTTAGAACAAAACTACCTTCCCCTCTGGACCCATCTGTAGAGGGAAATGACTTAATATATGCTTAAGGGGTTGGGTTCATAGAATCATAGAAAGTGGGCATTGGAAGGGACCTCAGGAGGTTCATAGATTTCATAGACGTTAGGGCTGGAAGGGACCTCAGAAGATCATAGAGTCCAGCCCCCAGCCCAAAGGGCAGGAAGTCAAATGGGGTCATAGGATCCCAGCAAGATAAGCATCCAATTTGCTCTTAAAAGTTCAGTGTAGGTGTTTGAACCACCTCCAATGGCAGGCTGTTCCAGACCTTGGGGGCTTGGACAATAAAGAAATTCTTCCTTATGTCCAGCCTGAAACGGTCTTGTAGTAGTTTATGACTGTTCAACCTCGTCATCCCTTGGGGCGTTCTGGTGAACAAACATTCCCCCAGATCCTGGTGGTCACCCCTGATAAACTTATTGATGGTCATCAGATCACCCCTGAGCCTGCACTTTTCCAGGCTAAAGAGCCCCATGGCGCTCAGTCTGTCATCATAAGGTCTGCTTTCCTGACCTTTGATCATGTGCATGGCTCTTCTCCGGACTCTCTCAAGCTTCTCTACATTCTTTTTGAATTGTGGAGCCTGAAACGACACAATACTCCAGCTGTAGCCTCACCAAGGCCGAGTACAGGGGGAGAAGGACATCCTGGGACTAGGTCATCTAGTCCAGTGCTTCTCAACCTTTTAAGTAGCAAGTACCCCATAACTTCTGAAAATTTTAATAAATACCCCAACACTATTTTCCAGGGGATTTTATACTTAGACTAATGTGTGCCATATGTTAGAAGAAGGGCTTTGTATGTAAGGCCATGATAGGACAGATGTCTCATCTGGTGTGGGTAGGGTGGGTTGCCATCTTTTACACCAGAGGTGCATAACTCAAGTATGGACCTGGGCTAGAGGTGATGTTGGCCAAAGCTAGGAGGGCTGAACCTAGTGCCGCACAAAGCGCAACACACCAAACTGTTACTGGAGAATTTAGCACCAATTTTTTTGCCATTGTTTTGAGAGGAAAAGAGGGTGAGAGAGAGAGTGTGTTGGGGTACCAGTGTACCCCCTGCGTGTCTCATGTACCCCCAGGGGTACACATACCACAGGCTGAGAAACTATGACCTAGTCTAACTCCCTGCTCAAAGCAGGACCATTCCCTACCCAGATGGATCCTTCCTCCCAAGGCTTTGTTTAGCCAGGTCTTAGTGAAATCTCCATCCTTGGAGGTTTCTACCTCTTTGGATAACCTTATCCAGTGCTTTACTACCCTCCTAGTGAGAACATTTTTTCCTAATATCCAACCTAAACTTCCCTTGCTGCAGCTTGAGCCCATTGTTTTTTGTTCTGTCATCTGCCACCACTGAGAACAGTCTAGCTTCATTCTCTTTGGAACCACCCTTCAGGTGGTTGAAGGCTGTTATTAAATCCCCCCCTCAGTCTTTTCTTCTCCAGACTAAATAAGTCCAGTTCCCTCAGCCTCTCCTTAGAAGTCATGTGGCCCAGCCCCCTCACCATTTTTTGCTGCCCTTGCCAATTTGTCCACATCCTTTCTGTAGTGGGATGCTCAAAACTGGACACCAGTACTCCCGGTTGTGGCCTCACCGGTGTTGATTAGAGGGGAAGAATCATTTACCTTGATCTGTTGGCAGAGCTTATATTAATGCAACCTACGAAGAAACAGATTACTAGCAAAAAAGCCCATCAAAAATAGGCTACTTGTTACATGGTACCACATTTCTGTTACTGTGCCATTACCAACTTGAGCTGTTCTGCCTGTTCTTCTACACAATGGGTAGCCATCACCATTTCCAAGTGTCTTCTCTCTAAACTCCTTTGGTATGTCTTCAGACATCGATGATTTTCTATGCACAGTGCATTTGGATCCAGTCCTCCACACGGTCCGTGAATCATACAGCTCATCACAATGATCTTTGCTCAACAGACAATGCACTGTTGTACGATCGAATGCATGTTTTACACTTCTAGTAATGCTCCTTGTTCCAATTCATCATCAAATCCTGCAAATACTCTGAAAATGGTCTTACTGGAGGCAGAATCACTTTACTCTTATGGCAACAACTCTGGAATTGGCCATCTGATAGTCTTTCAGCTTGGAAGTTTAAAGAGTTACAAAAGTGGAACACCACATTCATCAATCCAAAACTATGTTCCTCAGTCTCGTTTTCAGTGAATCTGTTATTGTCTACTCTTTCAGCCTGTCTTCTATTGTCTCTGTGAACCCTTTGCCTTTCTATTGCATCTCTTCTATGACATCCTCTTTGCTCACTTGTTTCATTTTGTCCTACTCTTGCCATTCTTTCTGCATTCAATTGCCGTCTTTTCACAGCTTCACCTTGGTAAGGGTGTTATGGGTTAAAGTAAGGGTGTTAAAAGACTATTTTTTCTCGGATACCGAAAGTATACCATAACTAATTGAAATAAATCATTAAAGTGAGCGCAAATATGATTTTTTTCAGTGTGAGAGATGGAATGACAAAGACATAAGCAAAGCAAACTATTATAGATTAGAAATAGGTATTGAAACCGTCTCTGCAGTGCAGTAGTGCACCATTTAGGCAGTCCTGCAAAGATTTGCGCTGGCTCCCATGCAAAGTGTCAATCTATAAATCTCTAATATGTGCAGGACCAAGTCACTTTAGAAATCACCTAGGATGATTTTACTGTGAGACTAGTGCTTAGCTTTCAGAGATGGGCTCCCCATGTGGAGAAGTTACTCCTTTCTGTCTTAGAGCATGGTTCAATCCATTACTTTAAACTAGCTAGCTGGTGGTATGGCCAAAGAGTTCTGAAGGCAGGTTAAGGGGAGTAGCTATGTAGCTATTGGGTGGGTTTTCTCCATCCTATGTATTTCAGACGTGTATGATTTTAGTAACATCTGTGGCACCAAAAAAATTAATTTAGGTTCTTGTCACTTGACTACTTCAGCTGTGAAAAGTACTCAGTGAAACTTATCTTAAGGAGCCAATCCAATGGTGTCACAAACACGATCTATTAAGGTGGTACAGACCTGTGTCTCTGTTTTAGGGAGGGGGACACCATGCAATTTTCACTTAGGAGGCTGGAAACAATCACTTGCACAGCTTTTGTAGCAAAAGCAAACATGGGTTGTGGCACTCCCTAGGTCCAGTAATAATTTGTTACATCTCTATGAAGTTTAAACACTTCCAACCGTAACTCTTAGTACGAAGCTGTTCTCTTTAATGAGGAACAGCTCCAAGATTTTAGTTTATTCCGCTAAACCTACTAGAGCTTTCACCTTGCTATTCTTTTTTTAGAGGTTCCAACTCTGTATGATAGTGAGGGACTACATCCTGTTAGTTTGTAAAACCAGAGGCAAAATCCTATATATTGCTGATCCTTTTGCAAAAGAATTGTTAAAAGCATTTCAAATTTAGCAGAGAAATGACAAGTCTATTTCATACCCATCCGTTTTGTCTTACAGGAAGGCTGCATATGACACTTCAGACCCTGGTGAAGGGCTGATGAACCTTCTGAAAAAGATGTATTCAGAGGGGGATGACGACATGAAAAGAACCATTAATAAGGCCTGGGTTGAGAGTAGAGAAAAACAATCTAAAGGGGACATACCAATGGATATTTGATACTACTCTAAAGAAGGCCTTAATATGGATCTTCCAAGGACTTGGTGTGCTGCAGAGGGCATGTCTTATAAGTGTATTGTTTACATAACCTACTTCCAAGCAAAGACACTTAGCTGTTTTTGATTTCAGGCTGGAGAAATTTAAATAAAGTATGCTTAAAACCCATTTCCCTCAATCAAGTGGGACCTTCTTTCCTGAAGAGTACAGGGTATTTGTCTTTCCATGGCCTCCAATAGCATTTCACTATTTTTTGTTCATCTGAGAAACTGACAACATGCAACCATTACAAAGGAAAATAAAAGTAAGTTGTTGGTCAAACTCAAAGTGTCTGCTGTTCTCTAGTCTAGTTCCTAGCCCTCTTGTAACAGCTGCAGCCTAAGTAATTTTTCTACGTGCCGAAGAAAATGTTTTCACATGCTCCAAAAGGACAGGCATGTCTGCATTTATGATGAAAATGTAATGGTAGAAGAGGAACCTCTGTCTTGCAACAAAACGTCTGCTAGGTGAACTGAAAAACAGCTCTGATCTGTTGGTATTGACACTGTTTCAGGCTGAAGTGCAATGGTAAGAGTTCTGTAGAAAGCCTGATTAGCACACACTTCTTTATGGGCAGAGACAGAAGTTACATTTGTCATGCGATCAGCCCCTTGCAAGTGCTCTACAGTCATGCCTTTCCAGAAGCACACAGCTGCAGAGTGCTTTAAGAGTCCCTGATCACAGGACAAATGAACCCTCATTATGTAAGTGTTCAGATGTAGGAATTCTAAGGTGGAGCCCCTTCATTAACTTCTGTCTGATTGGGTGGCTGGGCTGATAGCCAGTTCTGCCTCCTGTGCTGTTTCCACAATGGGAGGGGAGGGAACTTGGGCTGGAGTTTACCCAGCCTGCATTGTAGTGGGGGCAGATGGATCAGAGCTCCCCACCCCACCTCCGGTGCAGCACACAAATGTCTGTTGGGTCAAGAGGGTTGGTCTAACTCATGGCACCTTCTGTAAAGTGCCATGAATTAGACCAGGAAGCCACATGTCTGTCAGCACCATATGGCATGTACCCGTTGCTAGTCCAGAGACTGATTATGTGTGCCTAGCAGAATTTGTGTACAAGAGACTTAACCAGTGGCTGCTTCTGGCCAGCAGTCTTTGATTTTATCAGTATCCAGCAATGTAGCTGTTGTTCCCTTCTCATGCCTCCCAAATCCAGCAGGCTGAGGCACAATTAGCCACCACATGAAAAGCAAGATGCCAAACCAATTCCAGGCCTAGCAAAATAAAATGTAACTACCCTCTACCTTTTGGGTCTTGTAGGGAATGTACAGTACCAAACACTAAATATTTAGATTGCTATGACTGTAAATGTGAGGCTATTGTAGCCTACTGCATTGCTGACTTCTCCATTCAGGCTGTGGAGCCCTATGTTGATTGACCTCAGGCTGGCATCAATAAGGGGCTGCTCAGCTGCTTTTGGTCTAAGGGATGGGGTGTTGTAGCCGCAATGGTCCAGGAAATATATGAGAAGCAAGGTTTGGGGGGTTTGTGGTAAGTGTGCATTGCTAGGAGTCCTAGAGAAAATCTTAAATTTGTACATGGGGAAAAGGATATAATGTACCATCATTTAGTCAAGTGACAGTAGGCATATCAATTGCAGAAGAGACGATCACAAACCCCCTCCACCCTTCATTACCCCCCTCAATCTGCCTGAATGGAGGGGTCACTGCCAAATTAACTGCCTACGTTGCTTTCCCAGTGTTATAAGGAAAATTAGGCTCTGACTCATTTCACTAATGTAGTTCCCTTCAAAATGGCATATTCTTTTATACCAGGCCACTGAAAGAGGAGAACTGAGTATGCTTCTCCATTACACTGTTGATTACAGGAAGGAATGGGAAAGATTAGAAGATAGGCAGCACACTTGACTCTATTCCATGTCTGTACAGAAACAATGCTGCACTTGAGGAGACCTATGTAATGTTCCCTGACTGAAGCCTTTGTCTAATGTTGAAGAGAATTAAGCCACAGAAAAATTAAATGACTTGATTAGTGAGGCCTAGGACCAATTGTTAGTTACCACGTTGAGCCACCATACCCAGCTCTGTAACTGCAAGCATGCTGCGAGAAGTCTCAGCTTCGCTCTAGCTTGGTGGGCTATTTGTCCACTAGTTAATCTGTACGGCACACTTGCACAGCTTCTGACTATCCACATCAGGAGGTGCACACAAACCTCACACCAAATTGGAATCAGCAGTTGGCTTATAACTGCATTTAGCAAGAGTACTTCCATGCTACATTGTATGATTGTTTTTGTTGCTTCTGATCAAACTTATGGAGAAAAGTGCACAACAATCATAATGCAAGGAGTAAACCATCCTTGTGCTATATCTGTTTTTAATGTTTCTCATTACAAATTTCAGCTGTCTTTAATAAGAAGGTAGCAATTCTGCATCAAAATAAAGCTGTCTCATACAGACTGGCTCAATGTATTCATGCTTTCTCCTGCCCCTTTCTCTGCCAACTGGCAATTGTCGGGGCCCTTAAGACTGAACTGTAGTGGGACCACTGCTTCTATTCCTTGCTATAACACCTATGCTGGACATAGAAGCAAAAACAATTTTGCTGTAATTCCTGGAAAGCATGAACTGGCCCCAGTCTGTTACTCTTTCTAACAAAGAAGTCCTGGTGGTGATTTACCACATAGCTCTCTGTATCCCAGACAACTGACCATGGTCAGCCAGGTGGCGGAAGACAATTCGACTAAGCCGCCAGCGCTGTTTCACACCTCGAGGACGGGATGTCAGGACACACCTATTCCGGATTCTCACAGGGCAGCTGTCCCGGGGCAGGGTAGCAATCTCTTTGTCAGCCATTTCCTGGAATAAAAGAACACAGCAAGGAGTTAAACCATATTTTGCCAAGGTTATTTTTAAGGGACATTAGGTGGTACTGAAAAAGGACATGACTGTCAGGTCTGAGGACTCCTAGTCACATAAGTGATGCTTCCTTGTTCATCTATCGCAGCTGCATTTATTGTACCATACTCCCTCAGTAAGAAAACAATGAGCCTTACAAACCTGCTAGCTTTTAAGCTTTGTTTTAAAATATAAATAAAACATCAGGCTAATCCTAAATATAGACAGCTGCCAAAAACAAGGTACTGAAAGCTGGGCTTCCTTGCTGTTTTGCCAGTTCCTGGCTAGTTTGAACCGGCATCTCCTGCCATAAATGCTAACTCTCAGAAACCAAGGAACTGACAGCTCAGCTGGTGGAGACAGCAACTTCCAAGCAGGAAGTTTTCCCCAAAGATTCAGACAAGTGCTTTTTTCTCTTCTCCTGGCACTTTCACCCTGTAGCAATTTCTGCAACAATGGTGACACCTGCTGGCTGTGATAGTTTTCAGACAAGCTGCACAAAGCAGTACTAAACAGCCTCAAATTGTGAAATTTCCCTGAAGGACCAAGTCCTGCAAAAACTCCTTTATATGAACTGAATCATGCAGACAGGTCTGTTGAAGATAATGGCGTTTCATATATTTAAAATTAAGCAGGTAAGTTTTTGTAGGCTCATACTCCTAATATGTAAGAAAAGGTCAGTACCAGGTTTGTTTAGGAACTTATAACTGGGGTGGGGGGCAGAAGACGACTGTGAACTGACTTCTCATGGGGAGGTGGCCATTAAACACATCTGTTAGTGGTAGTTATGGGAAGAAAAACTAGAGTCTTCCAAAACAACCTAGTATCTTAGTTCAATGTAACCCAGCAGAAAGCAGCCATTTTCTGATCAAGAGAATCCAGGTTTCCCATTTCCCACAGAAAAAATGGAGAAAACCACAGATTTCCTGGTTTTATCACAGAAAACACGGATTTTCTCTTTTAGCAAAGAAACCTACGGATTTCCCCCTTTGCAAAGAGGTCTGCAGGCTGGGAGAGTTCCAGAGGGGACTAGGTGGGGGCAGAACCTGCAGCTCTTAGTCAGTGGCAAGGCTTAGGTCAGGCTCACTTTCTTCCTGGAGCCTGTGAAGTGGTAAGTGGGGCTTGCAGGGGACTGGGAAGTTGTGGGGCAGCACTGGGGTGGAAGGTGGCTGGAGGCTGAGGGACTGGGGAGGTGTTGGGGAAATACATGGAGTGCCTAGCCAGCACCTCCATGTGCAGCTTCCCTTAAGGACTGCCAGAACCAGTTTGGTTTCACATGCTTCTGGCCAAGCACTCCAGCCACAAGGGAAGGCAAGGTGCTCCCGGCGCAGCTGCACTGTTCCCAGCTGTGCCAGGTCTTGCCTGAGAGGCGTGGGTCCCCCTTGCCTCACGGAGTGTGTGCAGTCACTGGGAGCCAGCCCCACGCAAAATCAGTAGCAGACAAGCAGCAGTGGGGGAGCTGGCTCAGTGCTCCTGCTGCAGCTGGCTTCTGTTGGGGGGCAGGGAACAGTGGACCAGAGTCCCTGGTCCCATAGCCCTGGCAGCTGGGGGGCCCCCTCAGGCAGGGCAAGGGGCATGAACAGGGCTGGGGAGGCTGTGGGGTAGAAGTGAGGGGCATCAGCAGGGCTGGCAGAGTGAGTGAATGTGCGTGTGGGGGGGTACTTTAATTTTAATAATAGATTTTGGAGTTTGTCAGAGAATTTGCAATTTTCTATCGTGGAAAACCAGGATTCCTGCTAATCAGTCTTTCAGGAGCACAGCACTGGCAAAGAAGTTTCAGTCGAGAGGGGTTTTTTATTTTTCTTTTTTCTTCCCTCCTCTGGTTGATAATGACTCTGAAAGGACAAGGCTCTGAAGGCAAGTTTCAATACCAGCTACAAGAAGTGACATGATCTTAAAACTGTGAATGACAAATGTGGGACTGGCCACATGGTCAGATCCCTACTTGAGTGGCTAAGGAGGTTCAGGTGCTGTAGCTGTGCAGATATCTTGTCCTCTACCTCCTAGGTCATAGTTCAGCAGGACCAGGCAGGTGGGGTCACTCTAACCTGAAGTTCTTTGGGCAAGATGGTGTTCTTCCGGAGGGCGTTGATCCGCAGCCTCTCATCTGCATACTCGTAAGCCATCTTCCTCCTTTTTGCATCACGTAGCATCCTCCAGTTCACAAAGTAACCACGCACCTGCCCTGTGCATGATAAGGGGAATATCTAACAAAGAAGAAATACAAAAATTAAAACATTTACAGCATCTGTTTGTGTTCTTCCTCCTCCCTTCAAGTATTTATTCCAAGGGACTGTTCTTTCTACCTGTCAGTCACTTCTTTCCCCAATTCCTCCAGTCCTCAATAGTAGTAACAAACCCACTCACCTCCAGGGACCACTCTGAGCTCCAGGATTAGTCTGCCTCCTGCACGCCTTCCCTCCCTTACACATTTTACCACTTACAAGCACCTGTGTCAAAGCCTTCATATCTGCTGTGATTTCAGGTGAGGCTTCACTGTAACACCGCTACTACTCAAGTGCTAATCCCGCTCGCGGACAGAAAAAACGAAGCATCTGCCGGCCTCCTCAGACCCTGAGCACAAAGTCAGGGCTCCCCCGGCTCCCACAGAGGTTTAATCCCCGGCAGAAGCGGGACGCAGCCCCGCTAAATAACCCCGTCGGCCTCGCTTCTAAGTGTCCTTCTCCTCGTCCCCGCTGGGGACTTCCTGCGCCTGAGCCGCTCCCCTGGTGCTGCCGGGAAGCCAAGCCTGCCCGCCCGCGCAGGGGCTGCTTCCCCGGCCTCAAACAGCCTCCAGTTTGTTATTTCTCTCCGCGACCCGGGGGAGCGGGGTCCAGCCCGGGCCGCCCCGGCAGCAGTGCCGCGGGTCCCGCGCTCTGACCTGCCGCGCCGCCCGCAGCGCCCATCCCAGCGCGACCGCCGCCATCTTGTAGCCGAGCAAAGCGCATGCGCCAGCGCGCCGCCACCGGAAGGCCTGGGGCCTGGAATGAGGGATTACTTTTCTCCCCCCTCCCCCACCTTGAAGCCCGTAGTGGTGGTGGTGGCACAAGCAGGAGCAAGCGTCGTTAGCTGTTTTCCCGTGTTCACCACGGGGCTGTCCACAGCTAGGTGCTGCGGAACAGAGAGGCTGTGGTGGGCAGCAGCCGAGATCCGGTGTCACCTCCGTGACGAGGCCCACGTGCTAGCCATGAAGGCCGGGACCTGCCTGTGGGGCTGGAGCCCCCTGGTCCGCGTGCCCGGCTCTCCCGGCCCTGCTCTGTAGCCGTGGCAGTGCTGCTGCCTTACCGTGTGCTGACCTGTCATATGTCCTCAGGGCTGCCCTTGCGTCTGCTGCTTGGAGCTGAGGGGGGATCTTGTGGCCTGTTATAAACTAGTCAGGGGGGACCAGCAGGCATTGGGGGAGTCACTGTTCCCCCGAGCACCACCAGGAGTGACCAGGAATAAGGGTCACAAGCTGGCAGAAAGTAGGTTTAGGTTAGATATCAGGAGGCGCTACTTCATGGTCAGGGCGGCTGGGGCCTGGAACCAACTTCCAAGAGAAGTGGTGCAGGCTCCTACCCTGGGGGTGCTTAAGAGGAGGTTAGATGAACATCTTGCTGGGGTCGTTTGACCCCAGCATTCATTCCTGCCATGGCAGGGGGTCAGACTAGATGATCTGCTCAGGTCCCTTCCGAGCCTAGAAACTATGAAACGACCTGAGTTCATGTCCACCTTGGTTCTCTGTGGAGAATATGAACATGCCAGAGCTGAGTTCGCTGCTCCTGTGTGACCTATGAGAGCTTGGAGGGTTGCACCATGTCAGCCTGGATTGCTCTCTCACTGTTTCTAAACTTGCCTGTTGCTCTCTCTCAGGCCTCCTCATGCACCCAGGCAGCAGATGTAACCCCTGCTGAAACCAGTTTGACTTTGATTTACATTTGTAACATGCAAAGCACTTTGTAGGAAGAGACTGAAAAGGTTTAAACGTTATTCCCTCTCTTGCTCTCTCTTGCTGCAAGAGAGAAGCTTTAACTGTGCTCAAGAGATATAAACTGTCCCTGACACTCAGTCAGATAAAAACCACACCAAAGCAGAAGCTACAGAGGAAAATGTTTATGGGTAACATATGTTGTTTGCAGGGAGATGGATAATTCCCTCAGGCTGTAACGTTGCTCAGTTTAGTGTATTGAAGGGTATTATGCCTTCCACTGAAGAATGCTGCACTGGTTGCTGTTGGAACCAAACTACCAGCCTGGATGGACCTTGAGGACCTTCTGCCACTCTTTTGCTTCAGGTTTAAGTCAGTTAAAACATGGGGATTCAAGCAGCAGAGGTGTAGCAGGGCAGCTCTGCACCTGGGCAGCCAGCCATGGCACATGGGACAGTAAAGGGTGCTGCCATGCCAATAATAATAGGTATTTTTCCATCCCCCCCACCCACAAAGGCAGTGCCTGAGGCTGCTGGGACTAACAGCGTAAAGGTGTAACAAGCATTGTTTTCTTTAGGGTCAAAGTTCTCAAAGACTGCAGGGACTTTAACTTAGAAGGATAGAAAACTAGGACTGGAAGTAACCTCATTTAGTTTAGTGCCCTGCACAAGGCAGGAGATCCCAGTGTCAAAAAAACCCCATGCCTGAAAAAAGTGGGTCAGTGCACGTGGCAGCAGCATGCACAGCCTGAAACTGGAACCTGGCTGGCTGGAGCCACACTCCAGCTGCCAGCCAGGCTGTGCATGTCAAACTGCTGCTGCTGGAACCCTGGAAAGCCCCCAGGACCCCTTGTAAGGCTGCTGGGGTCACCCTCCCCTACCCCAACTTGCTGCATGCCAGAACGTGCATGCACAAGCATTCCCCAGGAACAGGTAGCAATGACACAACTATGTGCCACTGTTATTTGTTCCTGGGGAAATACAAGTGCAGGTTCATCTGGACAGGTCCAGAGAGGATTAGATTGTGGAGGAAGACTTGAGTAATGGCTGGCTAGGTCTGCAGAGTGCATGGGCTTCTACAGAGTTGTTTTCCCTCAGAGGAATTTACCAGATAGGGAATGGGAAGAAAGTAGCAGTGACTCTGCCTTCTGTCCCTAGCAGGGCTGCAAAATACTCTTTCCCCCAAGCTATCTTATGACCTTCCAGGGCTTTCCCTGTGGCAGTGCCAATCCTGGGTAAGTTTCACCACTACTACTCCTGGCGTCATTTGGCTATACCTAGGCTTTCTACCAAAGAAGGTACATTTGTGGTTGACCATCAGTTGGAACTGGAGCAGATTGCTAGTGCAGACAAGGACAAAGAGGCTGGTAGTTGTAACTCTGCAGGGAGAGGGAGAGAAATCTGTGATTCCTTATATTCTTGTAGCTGCTTCCACAAGCAGGGAGAAAAGAGTTATGGGCTAGGCTTGATCCATTGTGAGTGAAGAGACTGGTCTTAGAGCTTATCACTACCAGAGCAACTGGTGTCCCATGCCACAGCTGAATGGAGACAGCTCCTGCTATCACTGGGAATAAAGCTGGTGGATCTTTTGCCCTTAAGTCTTTCCTTTTACAGTGAAACGCCATTTAAAGTGCTTTCCTGGAAGAATTAAACATAAACCATTCTAGAGGGTTAGTTACATTGTATAAGAACTTTATCCCAGTGCTGATGTCAGTTTGAGTAAGTACATCCCTCATTAGATTAAACTGGCAGCCTCTGAAAAACCTCAGGATAAATCTTTGTGCAGACCACAAGGAATTGATGTTGGGAGGGAAGAACTGGTACAAATGACAGGGGTAAAGTTCCAGCAGGAAAATCTGATGCAACCAAAGTGAAGTATACACCACAAAACGTGGACACTTTCCATTTGAGTCTGTCCTTACTGCATGTCCATAATTACTATGTAACAGGCTTATCTATCCATCTCTTCCTCAGCTTTCTTTTTCTGTCTCTCCTGAACTACTTTTCCATCTGTCTTACCTATTCCTAGATCTTACCCTCTTTTTTTCAGTAGCTAACTTATAGTGGCAACACCTTGCAGCTGTTCAGCTCAACAGTTTTGATTAACTGCATGAATTTTACATATATGAGTGACCCTCACTGGTAAAAAAATGATTGAGAAGTTCTTATTTGATGTGTTTTCTTTCTGTGTTATTAGTGCCTCATAAAAGTAACTGCTCTGTTGTACTAAGTAGGATCTCGACTGAGCAGAGTTAAAATAACTGTTCAGAAGTAAACTGAGTTGTGAGTTCCTGAAGTAAAATGAGTTTCAGACGGAACATTCATCACACTTTTAAGGTTAAACAAATCATCTGAATGAAACTAGAACTTCATATGGATCAGATGGAGCATCTAAAAAGTCTCACTTGTGAATTCAGCTCCTTTCATAGGTCTGTCACGTTGCCCTTTGTCTGTGTGAAAGGTTTTCTACTGAGATGTCTGGTATAATGCCTGAACAACAGGAAAAGGGTTCCTGCATATTACTTGAGATTTGCAGTTTTTTTCAGCACACAATTCAATCCTGGAGAAAAGTGCTAGATAACAGCAACAGAGACTGAAGTCTTGTTTATCCATACCACAATAAGTGACACAAACTTTCAAGAATGACTCAAGGCCATGAACACCAACTCTGTCCATGTCTTGGAACAACTGTTCATTAGATTTAAGACATCAGTTCAGTCTCCACAGACAATTCAGTCCTTGGTTTCCCTACTGACCAGGATACTAACTGTGGTCATGGTTCCTGCCATATGGACATATGTCACTATAAACTGAATTGAGATCACTAACTTATACCTTACAGACAACAGCGCTGCCAATTTTCAGTCAGGCTCACCAGAGATGGTTCTGACCACAGAGGTAAAAGGTTCAGGGCTCAGTCCTAGTGCAAAGACTTTACAATGCAAAGGGCTCAGGAGACTGACATCATAAAGCAGCTGAGGCTTGGAGCCCATACAGCTGCTCTTGCACCAGCTGAAGATTTCCTGTGTGGAAGGAATCTTCCAGTACATAAGTAGTGCAGAAGCAGTTTTGAATCTGCTAGTGAATGAAACCCTGGGTCTGGAATCCTTTTAGGGAGCATTATCATCTGCATAATAACCGAGTTATTTGGTATGCTCATGATTACCTTGAAGTCATATCCAGCACTTGGAAGACTTGCTGTGTGCAGGGCAGATCTCCGAGTTAACTATCAGAACCTTACAGGTGACTGAATGGCTGGCTGACAGATCTATAACACTTAGCACGCACATAATAATGTCTGACCCAGAGCACAGGACTGTTCAATATCCCCATAGTTAAGGTGAGAATGATTAGTTCAAGTCTGGAGCCCACTCTGAGCTAAGTTGGTCCTTCAGTATAAGTTAGGGATAGCTTGCACTGTACATTGTTCCAGCTTCCTGGGATTTCAAGAGGCTTTCATGGCAGAAGAAAATCACAAGGGCATGGAGACAATCTGCATGCTGTTCTCTAGACTCTGTCTTTTCAAACCAGCAAAGGACAAAGGCGGTGGCAAACTATATTATGGCAAATCTGCTTTAGCCTGCTGTGCTGCTGTTAGGGCCACACTGATGAAGTGTGGAAGCATAAAGTGGTGCATAGCACCAGAGGGTCTGGGCCATTGTCACCGTATCATGCACTGGGTGGGACACTGATTTACTGAGTGATTCACCCAAGGCAATGCTGGTTCTGTGTCAAAAGTTGGGCAAGAAAATAGATGCTCCTGGCTCTCTCAGTTCTCTGCTTAGAACGCTGGATCATATTGCTTCCTACTAAGCACTTCCTGATAGGAATGCAAAACAGGCAATACATAAAGGGCAAGAAAATGAAACCTCAACAATAACTATCCAAGGCAGCCTCTGGTTACAATCAGGGCTACATTTTGTATGGGAGGAAAGTGGTGTAATTCACTCCCTCAGAGGGTGCCTTTATATGTTGCATAAGCTCTTTGCCTCTTTTGCCCTCCTTTCTGTGCCCCCGCTCCTTCTGTGGTGTGTATCCAAAAGGCCTTTGGCCAGTATCAAGCTTGTCATTAGTTTGTGGGTTTGCCCTTTGTGAATAACAGTTGCCACACTCCACCCAAGAAAAGGGCAAAGTCCTGGAGGGTGGCTAATAAAGCTGGCAAGGGCTGTGTGGGATGCAGGCTTCATTTCAGAACAATTTTAGGAAATCTACTAATGATGATTAAAAAATGGAATTTTTAAATAAATTATATTTCTTATTTTGCAAAGGATTCTCAAAGTTTTTTACTTTGTGTGTGAAAAATGTGCCATTTTTCAATGCATGAAAGTGATGAAAAATATTATTGAAAATGTCATCTATGTTATAAGAATTGTTATAGAAATATGCAGTTTAGCAAAATCAGGTTGTAAACAAAATATTGTAATACAATTTTCAGTATAAATATGTATATATTTTAAAATATAAAATCATTAAAAGGGGCCATTTCAAATCCTTTGACATTAAAATAACTTCAAAGCAGTTTCCAATATGAATAAAAAACAGGCAGCAAATAAAAAAAGTAAGGAATAAATTTAAACCTCTGAATCTTAAACCTCAAAGTTTTGAAAATGTTAATGAAACTTCTTTTTATTTTATTTTTCAGCAAGCTCTAGCACTTCATAAGCAGAATAGGGCAGATTCTATGGAACTCTACCAGTTAATACATGGTTCTTTGCATGTGTTTAAGATTAATGGTTCCTTTACTTATATTTTGCTTTTCTTCAAGTGCCTGAAATTTGTTAGTGATGTGATAGGTTATTACAGTATTGTGATTTAACATTAACTGGGGTTTCTTTTATGTGTACCATAATCTTGTTTTGTATGTTGAAAAACTCACGCCTCCAGAAAATAAGTTTTAAAAGTGCTTATGGCTCTTCATAATATATTCTGTGATCTCTGCTTTTGCATTTGCAAAATTCTAGATGTCTGTCAGGTTTTAGTCACAAGTCTTGCTGCTGGACCTTCCTTCCTTCAGTGGTAGGCGGTGAAGAATTTTTCACTCTCTCTCTCTCCACTGTTGTTCATCCCTTAGGAAAATATTAGAAGGGAAACACCCAAGTGTCTCTATTGGCTCCTTTCATTTGGTCCAAAAGAGATTTAAACCCAGTGGGGACTGGTGGCATCAGCAGCTGAACTGGAAAGAGAAGAGCAGTGGTAGCTTTCAGCTTGCTCTTGCAAGTGACACCTGAATTAGAAGGGCCCTAAAGCAGAACACTAAAGACTATCCCAGAGGTAAGGGAGGCATTTATTTTTTCCAGTTTAATTTAGGACAAGCAACATAGATGAATGAAACATGAATTTTATTCTTTGTTTTTTCTATAGTGTCTTTCACTTAAGAACGTTAGAACACTTCCTATGCCCTAATGAAATAAGCCTTTCAACATACCTGTTGGTAAGTATTAGTATTATAATACATAGTTATAGGTGGTGGTTGGTAAGTACTACTTTATAATACATAGTTGAGAGAATAGTGGTGTTCTAAATGAAAAGGTTTAAACTGCACAGAGTGTATCTCTTCAAAGAATCATATCTTTAGTCTGACAACTTGTCTCCATTGATGTCCATTGGATTTTTGGCATTGAAGTCAATGAAACCAGGATTTTGTTACTAAACTAGTCTGTTTCACAATGAGTTCTGCTATTTCCAGATTTTATTTCAGATACTAATTTGTATGTCATTTTTATTGTTGTAAAGGCTTTTCCAATTGTCATGGACTCATGCTAGGGTTGTTTATTCATATTTACACATTAGAATTGTAGTGCAAGCTAAGTACTAGGAGGATCATTAAAATGACCTTTCACTTACAGCATGTGCATCACACCCCATGGGCATCAGTTCACACATTCCATAAAACAAAAATTTTTGAGCTCTTGATCTTTATGTAAAATTAAACACATTTTTGTATGAAAAGTACCGTTTTGATTTTAATAGTTATCTCAGAAAGATAAAATTCAGGAGATAAAATGAAAGAAAACAATTGAACGAGTCCAAGAATTACACAAATTATGAATTCAAAAAGTGACCTGTCTTAAAGCGAGGCCTAATTCTGTTATAAGCCAGTTTTCCACAAGTTAAAATACAGACCACATGCTGAGCAAATAATACAAGTATCTGGTTTGTTACTATCGGTATAAGAGAAAGAACCTGACCTTATACACTTTCTACAGAATGATTAATATGTTAATTAACTCAGTCAAGAAATAAAGAAGAGAAAGCAAAGATACTGACAGATTTTCAGAGAAAGAAAGGAAATTTAGACACACAGTAAAGCAAGCACATAATAATGTAGTCTTTGTAGGAGAGAGAACACATGTGAAGAAATAATACATGAAAGATAAATAGAAAGGAAAGGCCAAAAGCACAAATACTTACCTGGCTAGTTTTCATTTCATATTCTAATAACTGTTTGGAATCTTCTTAAATGTCTATAGATTTAAGCAGAGTGTGGGGAAGCTGTGAGTGATATTCTTGAGAAAAGGCAATGGCACTTCTGCATAAGAAGAAATCTTGCTGGTTTGTACTAACAGCCAAAGTGGAACATGGTTGGCTTATGCTGTAGCCACAATGACCCATTTCTTTGGGACCCAATATATGATCTGTGTTTCACTAAAGTAAGAGTTATTCACACACATGTAGCTCACAGAGGAAAATATAATTGTTAGGAGCAGCTTTGTAAAGGAAATGGCTTGGAAATAGTTGCAAAGCCCCAGTACAAAAAGTAAAGACAGGAATTCAACCATTTGAATTAAATTACATTTATGGAACTTTTGTAAAATTAGTACTTTGTCTCTGAAGTCAACCTGGCTGAGCGCCCTGCTAGACTGGGCAAGACACAAGTAACTATAGTAGGAGGCAACTGGCAGGGAGATGGACTAGGATGCTGAAAAAGTGACTAGGTATTTTCCATATCCAGATTCTGTGAAATTTTCTCACCTTTTGTGCACCCAGGGAAACTTGTGAGCTGGTAGTGAATGTAGAAAGCCTTCAGAAATGACCTCTGCTTTTCACTGTTATTGGCTTCTGTTAAAAAACTTTTTAATTGGTAAAAAGTTTGTTAGAGTATTGAGAGACGTAACAGACTAGATTCTGCTCTTATTTACACTGGGATAAGTCAGGAGTAACTTAATCAATCTCCATGCAGATACTTCAAATCTACTCTTGCATAACTGAGAGCAGGTTTTGCCATGTAGTTCTGAAGACATGTTTATTTCCTTCCTGAAAGTTGCTATTATTGCACACCACCCTGCTTCAGAGTTATTAATCTCTGTGGTCTTAATACTGCAAATGTTTCTATAGCTGATATCTATAATTATCTATTATGGACACTAGTGGAAACTAATGGAACATTTTGTATTCATTAACACTTGAGTCTCTAGCACACTACGCCAACCTTCCTGGGGGCCTTGGCAGCTACGGTGTTAATTTATTTTCATAATGTTGCTTGCACATAGTGATAGCTTTTCAGACACTACAGCCAAACTAGCCCAGAAAAGAGACCTTTTAGGTGCTCTTTCTCATATCTGCCATTCCCTTCTTTGTCAAGAAACCTTCCAGACCTGTCTACAATCTCCCTTGAGACTGCTTGAGAAGCAGCCTCAATATCCCAGGCCAGTTTCATTCTGGACTTAGCATGGGAACTGTTTTCCTTGGCATTAGCACAATACCCTGATTTTTATGGAGTCACATTCTTAGCCTTCACCTCTTTTCTATCTGCCTCACGGCCATTTTCCCTCAGCCATTTATTAGAACCAGCTCTTTGGCTCTAGTATGATACTGTATGTACACAGTCACCCCCTGTAAGAACATCATTCTTTTTACAGCTTGTCTTAATCACTTTGTCTCAGCTTCCTTTAGCTAAATGTCTCAAGGTACAGACAGACGTAGAGCTCCCTGTTGTAACTCATGGTGCTTTGTAGGAACCACCATCAGTTACAATGATTCCCTGGACTGGAAGAAGTTTGCTGTTGGGTCCCAGGGGTTGGGGAATCCCAGCTGCTGTTTAGAGCAGCTGTGAGCCCAGATATGCTTTACCCTAGCAACACCCCTCCCCCCTTTCTAGCTCTGGCAGTGTTTTCAGAATGGGAGGGGGGAAACAGAGTGGAGCAAGCTCATTTTAGGGGTTCCTCAGCTGGGACCTAAGGGTGGGGTGGATGGTTTGGAGTCCCCCCCCCTTGGGGAGGGGGGCTTCAATAAACCCTACCCACCCTCCAGTGCTGGCTGAAAAAGCCTGGGACTGAACTCCCTCTGCTCCCTCCCTATCCCCTCCCCTTCTGAAAACACTGCTGGGGCTGGGAGATGGTGCAAACAGAAGTTTCTGAAGATGCTCTGTTTTGAAGCATCTTCATCTAACCCTCATGCAATGAGGATTTAGAAAAGCACTCTGCAGCCATGCACGTCTGTTTAGTCATGGCTCTAGAGCACTTTCAGGGGCCAGATCAAGTGAAAATTGTCACTTCTCTGTGTGCCTTCAAAGACAGAGATGTGCTCCCTGGGTAGAGGAGAGCCAACCACAGACATTAATCTAGGTCCTCCATTTCTGTCCTGGAGTCAGAGCTTCTATTTACTTCCATTCTCTGCAATCTTGGAGAAGTCTCTGACTCTGGACTTTCCTTCTCCTCCCTTACCTCTTATTGAGAGTTTTTGTGTTAGAGTAAATAACATGTCTTAGGCCATGGACTGACATAATATTTGATATGCCTTTGAAGCACTCCAAACATAAGTGACTTGGATGAGGGGGTAGAAAGCACCCTGTTCAAGTTTGCTGATGACACTAAGATGTGGGGGGATGTGGGTGCACTAGAAGGGTGC
>NW_017728907.1:16954202-16968880 GCF_001723895.1 Crocodylus porosus
TTGGATGCTTATCTTGCTGGGATCCTATGACCCCAGCTGACTTCCTGCCCTTTGGGCAGGGGGCTGGACTTGATGATCTCCTGAGGTCCCTTCCAGCCCTAATGTCTATGAAAATCTATGAAAAACAAGTAGAGAGCAGATGGGAGCAGAGCTGCAGGGCCAAGTAAACCCCTGATCCACTGTACCCCTTGCAGTGCTGATATTTTCCAGGAATGCCCTCATGGCCATTTTGGAGGGCTCCAGTGGGGTGTTGCAACTGGGGGCTGAACATGTGGGTGGCACTGAAGTTCACTGAAATTGAAGTGTCTTATTATGGCTTCAGTATGGCTCCAGAGGTATATTTGAGCCTTGCTTTTGGACTTTTGTCAAAGACTGCCCCTAGCTGCCCCAGCTTTAAGGTGGCTGGATGTGGTGCTAACAGTTCATTTCTTTGTGTGCTCTTGATAACAGAAACTGGTGTGCCTTAACAAAACTGGCTTGCTGAGCCTCTGTCATTTGATCATAGTTCTTCATCTGCAAATCTCCATTATTTCAACCTTGGCAGCATTGCCTGTGTCAGTCCCACCCCAGCTGAATACCATGTCCATGTTGTTGTCATCTCTTACCTTGACTATAGCAGCTTCCGTCCCTGAAGCCTCTCCATGTTTTATCTTGGTCTAGCATGTAATAAAAGATGCTAGCTGCTTTTGCACATGTAAGAAGATATGTGACCACATCACCTGCCTCCACAAGCAGCTTTTCTGTTTCCTTCTATTTTAGGACATAGCTGAAAATGAACCTCTTTCAAAATCTCTTTTTAAAGCCCTTTGTTGCCTCCTTCAGCTTATTTAATAGATCTTTAGGCCATATTTTCAGCTCGTGCATACCACTACCATTCCAAGGTACTCAGTGCAACTATGATGATTTAAACCAGTCAAAGAGTCTGGACCTTTGTCTCTCAAATTCCTTGTTCCCCATTTATGTTATATTAGCCTCCCTGCATTTTGCCCAAGGAAAAGAGCATGTTATACAATTTAATACACCAAAATACTTGGCCATCAACATTAGGAAGGGAAAAGACTTACGGACTTAGATTATGTTATCCTTCTCAGAATACTATTTTTGCTTTACTGGACCAGTTATCTTGTGCTTTCTCCACTCTAGGTTTAAATGTTGCAAGCAGTGTATCTTCCACTACATTTCTTTGGAGATTATGCCATAGTATAATAACTCTTATTGGTAGGAAATTTTTCCTGGTTTTCAGTCTAAACTTTTCCTTTGCTCAATTTCATCCTGTTATTTCCATTTATGTTTTCTTACACACATGATATCATATGCTCAATGTAGGTTCAGTTAAACCCCCCTTTTTCTTCTTAAACAGCAGGGAAAATCTCTTTATTACATGATGTAGAAGCCAGAAGAGCTGCTCTCCTCTCTCATTAGATTTGACAGAAGTGCTTATGTTCAGAGGTTTTTCTTTTGAATGATCTGCCTGCCCAGGAAAATCTGAGATCAATTTGTGGCACTCAAAAGGCCCTAATTAGTAGGGACATCATGTTACGATTCAGAATGGCATGTAATTCCCCGAGCTGAGAGAATGGATATGTGCATTTGTTTTGGGGAAGTGGGGAAATGTAAATCCTTAGAAATATGAAATTAAACCTTGTTAAAAGAGGCTTTCAATATTTCTAAAGTGGTTTATGACAAGAATCTGTGCATCTTAAGTACTATATTTCAAGTACAACGTCTCAAAGCAAATACTCATTACTTGATTTGTCTCAGAATGCGACAGAGAGAAAGACAACTGAAGGGGGTCAATTTTTATGACTGTCCTAGAGAAAGATGGTAAAATGGAATAGCATATTGAGGATGGTTGAGGGCTTGACAGGTTGGGTGCAAAACCTCAGAATAAGGATGAAGGGGAAGAAGCTCTGCTTCAGCAGAATAATATGCTGAGAGATGAGAAATGCATGAGACAGATGCCATGTGAGAAAAATGCTGCAGATTGCTATTTTTTTCCATTTTTTTATTATATAATAACGGCTGAAGCCTGAAGGCTTCCCCCTGTTTCATTCATTCTTTCCCTGGCAAAATTCCCACTGACTTCTGTAACAGTTTTAGTAAACAAAGGACAGTAGGGTGTTCAGAACTGGACTCCGCGCATGTTCTGCTATGCTAAGTTACACCAAATTTGGAACATGTACAGAATTATTTTTATCTAGGAGCAAGAGCATCATGCTTCTGAACATGTAGGAAACTTTCTTATATTCTGCTTAGGTAAAGCCAAGGAAACTACATGATAATGCCATGTGCCATGATGTCAGATTTTGGGTAATCAATGTGATTATCTGTAATGTCATGCAGAAAGCCCATCCATTTTCCTGGGCATGGTTAGGGAAGAGAAAAGCAGAGATGTTCTCAGGTTGTGTGTATGTGGTTGGGAGGTGGTGCAGGGGTGGCCATGTCTCTAAAAAACAGCTTTACTTTTACCTACAAGTCCCATGCCAGGAACTATTTTTGCTTTTACCATCACCCAGAAATTGTTTGCTTGCCAGTTCCATTCTCACTTGAACAACTAACAGTGAGGTTACATGTAGTAATCTATGGTCTGACTTTTCAAGTGGCTACATAGTAAATCAGATATCCGCTTCAGAGCAAGCACTCAAATTATTAACTGCTACTCTGGTAGCGTAGATCTCAGTAAAAGACAGCTAAACTACCCCAGTTTAGCTTTGATTTACCACAGAGGGTGTATGCATTTACCATACATCAGCTAACACGTGGTAAATCCCTGCCTGATCTTGTCAGTATACATTACTGGTAGGGGTACTCAGAGAAGGCGTACTGGATTGAGACCCTTGAGGAAACTTAAGTGGATCCCATTTGAACTTCTTTGTAGAAATGAGGCACTGAGCTGCTCAGACTGAGGCAATTTTGAGCCTGTGCAGAAGCAGGATTCTCAGGGCCCAGAAAACTTGAAAGATACATACTGCATTTAAATTCCTTCAGGGTCAGGTGACAGTCAGACAGGATGCTTTTAATCATGATTTTAGATTTAGGCAGAACTGAGACACCTAAAGTCATGCTTTAAGCCTGGAAGTCCCTTACTGGACCTAGCCACAGAGCTGTGAATCAGCTATTTAACATCAGCCATTCACTCACTTTAAAACCAAAACAAATATTTTACATTTATGCAGGGAGGTTCATTCTACAGATTCTGAATTGTTTTCCATTTAACAAGCTGATATATAAACTTAATAGAGTGACACCTGTACAAGATCCTACTTACATTAGCCAACCTCTCTTCTTAAGAGACTGTCTCAAAATATCCTACATTAAGGAGCTGATTTGATTAGACACTTGAAAGATTACCTTAAAACAGGCTTCTTTGTACTTCCATCTGTGAAATGAAACCCTTTATGAAGTGAACTGTGTTTAACAGCACACCACAACATTGTGCATCAACTTAATGTAATAAGTGAGAGAATGCCATGTCCACTTAAATTGCAGTAGCTGGGTATAATAAGCAAGGTCAGCACCACAAGCTTCATGGAAGTGATGTGTGGTATTTAATAGCCGTTATGGTTATCATCAGTTTTAAATTTCATCTTAAAGAGGGCACACTCTTAGCACAATGACTACTAAAACAGTCTGGGACACTAATTCAGAGCTGATTCATGGAGCCACCTATTGATCAAGAGAGCCACCTACTGATGAATATTATTATTATCTCTTCCTGCACCCTACGCCAGCAGTCTGTGTTGGCTTGAGCAGCAGTACTGAGCAAGTAATGTGTTTGAATCAACATCATAGTTTGCTTTTTCAGTCAATCTCAATTTTAAACTTTTAATTTCTGGTGGTCACAGGCAATAGTGGAGAATCTTCTGGGCTACCTGCAAGCCCTGGGTTAGCAACCACTGCCCTAGACACTGTCTATATATTTCTCATCCAAATATTGTTCCACAGACACTGAACTTTGAAGATTGCACCACAAGAGGTCATGGTAGCTATCTTTAGTCTTTGAAACTGCTTTAAAAATGGTTTTATGGTAGAATTTCTTTTTTTTTCCTCCTCTGAAACCAGCCTTGCTATTTTTATGAGACCAACCATCTCTCTGAAGAACTACAAGATGGGTTACTGGTATAATATGTCCTTCATTCTGGGGGTGTTACTGTATAATGCTCTCCAAACAGCAGCTCTTCAACTGCCTGGATCTCAGAATTGCACCAGCAAAGGTCAGAAAATCTCCCTCAGCCACTCATACAAGATTGATCTGCCCAAGTCATCCCAGATCCAGGTAGAAGAAGATCCATTGCCCCTCAAAGATGAAAGTCATACTCTGCCTGATATGGGAGAAACAGAGGGTGAGGAGCAGAATATCATATTCAGGCATAACATCCGAGTCCTCACACCGAAAGGTGACTGTGAAGCCTTGGACCACCTCAGAGCCCTTCTGGAAAGGATGGAGAAGCTGGAGAAAGAAGTGATGGAGCTGAGAGAGGCCTGCAATCCACAGAAGTGTTGTGGGGGAGGCCAAGGTGTGCATTATTTTGGGGTATATTTTTTCTAGCTCCTACATAACTTCAATAGCACATCCGTTGTGCTGTGCTGTGCTGTGCTGTGCTGTACTGCTCTGCACTGGGAAAAGCTTGAGCAGACTGGATCCTGGGTTTCTGACATGAGTTGGAAAGTCTGAGGCCCCTGGGTGGAGGGATCAATGGGAACAAGTAGTTTATGGGGTGGACATGGGGCATCTTGAAGTTCCTGACATGGGGCTTGATCCAAGTCCTATTGAAGCCAATGGAAAGGCTACCATTGACCTCAATGCACTTTGGCTCAAGACTGTATGAAGGAAGCTCAGGTTCAGGGCCCGTGATAGAAGTCTGGTATATCTGAGGTGATGGTGAGCTTGGTTTCCTGTACGCACAGGTGATGATGGGTGAGGGAAATAATTTCAAGATTCTTGATACTGTCAAGGAGCTCCTCATACTCTTCACTGGGATGTGAAGTTCTGGAGTTTTTGGTAAAGGCTGAAGCTTGGGCTAGAATCTCGCAGAATGTCGATGATTTGGTTTCTTAACCTGAGAAGCTCTGGTTGTGGGGAGATTCTTCAGTTTAGAGTTCTGGAATTCCCTATAGCAGGAGGCTAGCTTGTGGAATTCCCAGTCAATTTTCTTTTGTTTTGCATTGTTTTCAGTGCTGGAATTTTACGTTTAAAAGGAAATTGTTGAGAATTCACATTTTTTTTCTTTGATAGACAAGTGCATTGTCTAGAAGAAAGGAAGGCTGTAATGACCACCTTTGTGATAGAAGGAATGGGTGGCTAACACCAGTCCATTTAGTCGCTCTTCTTCCTCCAGTAGTCTAGAATGGACATTCTCCATATTTGTCTATGGCTTTGTTCCTAATTCTGTTTGTCTGCTTGTTTCTTTTCTGCCTGCTGCCTGCTGATGTGGGTCCTGGGTCCCCCGCTTAGCAGGCGTTTCAGATTGCAGTAGCCATGGAACTTTCATCCAAGAGATCTGCAGCTGCAACTGTGACGAAGGCTGGGAAGGAAGCGACTGCTCTCGTCCCAGCTGCCCCAACAGCTGTAGTGGCAATGGACGCTGTGTCAATGGCAAATGCATCTGCCATGAGCCCTACGTTGGTGAGGACTGCAGTCAGCGTCTGTGCCCTGAGAACTGCAGTGGCAATGGCATCTGCAACAATGGTGTTTGCCAGTGCTATGAGGAGTTCATTGGAGATGACTGCAGTGAGAAGAGATGTCCCAATGACTGTAATGACAATGGGTTCTGTGACACAGGCGAGTGCTACTGCCATGATGGCTTTGTTGGCCTTGATTGCTCCCAAGGTGAGAAGCACCCTTATTTTATTTATATCCTCTTCCTTTCTTGCAGAAGTTTCCCCTGTATCTCCCTCCTCTCCACCCAGTGAAGCACTTGCTTGGCTCCTTCTGCAACTAAATCAAAACCATAGACAGTGGCAGAATAGGGATAGAAGTTAATTCTACTCCATATCCAAAATCTGGGTACGGAGAACTATGAACAAAGAGGGAGGCTAACCAACCATAACCAGCTTATCACAATAGAGCTAGGGAGGGTTTATTCCTTCTTGCCTGCTGCAGTCTGCACTAGTTATCAATAAGCCAATGGATTCAGTATCCATCATAATAACTTGAACCATACAACCTACATTGGGACTGAAACATTTGAGAAGCTCTTTCTTGTGCTGTTTCTTTATAAAGCAGCTGTGGTTGTATGAGTTAAGCCTAACCCTTGTCAGAGGCTCCACCTAAACTAGACAGAGAGCAGAATTTTCTCAGGTTAGAAATGCCATACTTGGAGCCCCTTTTAAAATGTCTCTATTGCTGTATTCGTAGCCTTATTCTTTGAGTCGTTACTCTTAAACTACATTTTCTGGTTTTACAGCAAATAAAAAGGTTGAAAACAATTAACCTTATCACCTATCATATGCAGGCCAGTGAGGGTGTCCATAAGGAGAATGCTTTACAGTGCAGTTTATATACAAATGTGACTAGAAAACCACATGTTTTCTAAGGGTTTTTCTAAGAGCTGAAGAGTACAAGGTGCCCAGATCCAATTGGCTTTGAATGGGAGTTGGGCACCCCATTCCTTTAGGCTTCTTTGACATTCCTGGCCTTAGTCTAATTCAGAAGCTTTCAGCCAAATATAAGAAAAATCCTAGGTCTTCTTATTGAGCACAGAGTAAATCCTACCCTGGCCACTCAGCTCAACCCAGCTGCAACAGAAGCAGGGCTATAAAAATTACTGACATGTTATAACCATCCAGCTAGAGGTCCTGAATCTGTCCATGTAAATCTCTCATTCCCACACATGCTTACCCCATCATACTTGTTTTTACACATTCACATGCATTCTCACATGCTATCCCTCCCTCTTCCCTTATATCTGAACACTTCTCTCTACATCCTTGAAGTTACTTCCCCAATCTGCAGTTCGTTCAATGGCAGTACAATGTTACTGACAGCTCTAACTAGTCCCAGTGTTTGGCCTCCTTCCACCAGTAATAGTGGCAGGCAGTGCATCAGAAAGAACTTGGTTTACATTCAGAACTGCATTTCAGCTGCTTGTAAGCGACTGAGCAATTATCGTGTGAGAAGAATATCAGTTTTCATCTGTCAAGGTACCTAAGAATTCTTTCTGAGCTTCTGTATTGAATGTGATGAGAAGCATTAAGGTCTGCTTTTCCTGCAAATTCATCTATCAAATTCAGCGATGGAGTCTTTCCTCAGCTGCAGCTGGATGGAGAGGACATTTGCTTTACTGTTGCTATGGATGCCAGTTAAACTATATACACGGGGCTGCAATGCCAGAACAATGGCTTTAAATGGCCTGCTTAAGGTATAAGAAGGGCTGTGAAGCTGGCATTGCTTCACAGTGTCTAAGTCCTGTTCATACTCTTGCCTCCAGATTTGAAAACAGCCTTGATCTTTTTGTGTCAATACAAGGTTTTTCAAACCTTCTTGAACAGATAATTAAAAAGTCCTGCATCTACCTATATTCTGGGCATTGTAGCATCAGTACTGAATTCTTTTGTATTCCAGAACTAGAATAATAAAATAGCAATTGTAGTCAGCCACGCAGGCAAGAAGGTACATATATTGCCTATACAAACTTGCACAGTACTTTGAGGGATATTGACAATGTTAAGGAGGTTTTTCTGGCATTTGTTTGATATAATCGATTTGTCAGGTGCAGCAGTGTAGCTCTGAGTGTGCCCAGTTCTGTACAGTGCTGAGTATACCCATTTGTCATTTGGCTGTTGATAGTAACTTGTTAGAGAATAAACAGAGGACTTCAGTCTCCAAGGCTGCCAGTCAAGTCCTGTTCAGAAGTTCATTCACTTAACAATTAAAAAGTACGGTTCTTTTCCAAATGCCATTGACAACAATGGAAAGGCTCTTATTGACTTGGGCCAGGTTCCAAGAGGAGATATCAGTTCTAATATTGTCTTCCTTTTTTTCCACAGTGCTTGCCCCTCAGAATCTGCAGCTGCTAAAGACCACAGAGGGTTCCCTGACCCTTAGCTGGGATGAGGTGACTGATGTGGATTATTATCTCATCAGCTATTATCCAATGGGATACCAGACCTCTGTAAAACAAGTCAGGGTGCCCAAAGGACAACTCAGCTATGAGATTGTGGGCCTTCGCCCCAGCACAACATATAACATCACGCTTCGCCATGTGAAGAAGGGGATTTCCAGTGACCCAGAAAATCTACAAGCAAGCACAGGTGAGACCATTAGCAAATTACAGGCTAAGGATTTGCTGCTCTGCAAAGTTGGATTTAAACTATATCAGTGGAGCAAACCATTAGGTTTTAGAGGTGGGTGCGCTTTATATCAGTCTCTGTTTGAATACTGGAAGAATCCATTTAATTTCCTATCCAAGTTCTGGGTATTTGCCTTTCTTCTCCCATTTAAGGATTTTATTTTCCAAATAGATTTTTTTGGGGGGGAAGGGGGGAGTGAGGGGAGAGGGGCAAATTTCTTTTTCTCCCAAAGTGCCAGCCATTGGCTTATGGTTCTGTATTCCAAGGAGAGCACAACAGAACACTGTCCATTGTCTTACTACATGATGCAGAAATGTATGACCTCATTTTCCCTCCTCTATCACCTTCACTGGCCTCCTGTCATTCTCAATTGCTCTGCTCCTTTTCAGCATTCTCCATGGACTTTTTCCACCTGATGCCTCTGAAGTGTCACTGCCTTACTGTCCCTGCTTGCTCATTCCTCCTCATCAAACCCTAGCTGAGGTCTCTTGCCTCAGTGTGCACCTCTTCATTCCACTCTTCTGATTCTGGCCTTCTCCATGCTCTTTTTGCCTTTGGGAGTGGAGAAGTTTGATCTCACTTTTTGGGCCTTCCACTCTTCAACACAATGTAGTTGCCTTCTGTCTGTCAGCCACAGCATAACCCTTTGGAGACTTTGGGCATGAAGGCTCAGACTTAAAAAAGGGTAAGATTTTGCTCATAATTTGAAAAATTATTTGGGGCGAAATGTGTGCTGTAAATGCAGAATATTACTGAGAACAGTGTAACTATTTCAATTTAAGTGGGAGGGCTTTTACAACTGGCAAAACCCAGGTGGGATTTGTCTAGATGAGAGCTAATACTGAAGCTATTTATTGTAAGTTATGCCATAATGACCTTCAAAGACCACAAGTGGTAAGGACTTCAGTTGCATGCATGGCACAGTACAGCACTTTGTCACATCATGCTGGAGCATTCTAAGTACTCAGAGGGCAGAAGATTAGCAGTGAGCTGCCAGCACTACTCTATATAGTGTCTAAAGTTTCCTCCAACATCTCTCAGCTGGAACTGAGCAAGCCTGACTACTTCTTTGATAAGTTCTGATGAGTTCCCTACCTGAGTTGAAAGGCTAATGATTTGAAGCAACCACCTAAAACTAAAAGGTCAGTTTATTAACAGGTGTCACTGTACCATCTCCATGTCCTTGGTAAACCCAGTGAAAGATTTGGTTATTGTGAGGTATTAATTAATTTTTAACAGATTATATGGGAGCTGGTGGCCTGAGTCCTTTGTGTCTGGAGTGGGGTGTTACAACGAGTCAAAGTCAGACTTGTTGATGAAATAATTGTGCTCTTTCTAATTAACCCCTCAATTCATCCAGAAAACCATCTTAGCGCTTACAAGCAGGTGTACTGGTGGGGAGCAGTTTGGCCACTTCTTGTCTTGTGTTTACAGGACAAGGAAAGATTTTAATATTTCTGAAATGCTAATGTGCTGTGTCCTTTTGGCCCTCCCTATTCCGTTATCCTTAGCCTTGTCTGTGGTTGGTGCCATCTGGGTGACAGACGAGACAGAGGACTCACTGGAAGTGGAGTGGGAGAATCCTCCAGCAGAGGTGGATTATTACAAGCTAAGGTTCCGCTCACTGCCTGGGCAAGGTGAAGAGGAGGTGATGGTGCCTAAAAGCAGTGACCCAAAGAGCAGATACATCATCACTGGTAAGTGGTTGTGTACAGCTCAGCTTGCACAAGGGCAGGGGCAGCTGATTCATGAGCCATAATCTAGCAAAAATTTCCCATTGTATGTGTGTGTGACTGATCTTTAGAGTTGAGACAAATGGTTAGTACAGTGGCTCTCAACCTTTTCAGTCAGGCACCACCCCCCCAAAACTGTTTTGAATTTGACAGCACCTCTGGTTGAGGACTGCTGTTAAGTTGCCTCTGCTTGCTTCAGTGGTTCTCACCCAGAGTACTGCTGGATGCTTCTGCCTGTATTAGGGTTATCTAATGAACCTGAAGCAGGCAGAAGCAGAGGTGTAACTAATGAGTTCTGTGCCCTGGGAAAAACTCCCCTGTGCTCCTGGAGGGCAGGGAGGAAGGAGGGTGGTTTTGCCTTCTATGCTTGTCCCTGTACTTGACTCTCAACCAAGCAGTATCATGGGCTGCTTCAGCCCAGTCTAACCCCTGTGGCTGAGCAGTGCAAAGGGCTGAAGATAGAGCACATGCTTTTGCCACAGCCCTTCCAGGTCTGACCCTGTATGCTCCTCCCACAAACAGTGGGGCAACAGGATAGTCCCACCTGCTTGACATGCCTCTGTTTCTGGAGGACCATGTGGGGGTCTGACTGTAAAAATTTGCAGGAAGAGAATGGGCTTCAGCCACAGCTGCTCCTCCATCTTCCTCTGTACCTGTAACATGACATCCCTGGAAGGGGCCTCCAGCACCCCTGTTGAGAACCACTAGGCTAGTAGAACTCTTTAACTTTGTGTCCAATCTGGTGCCCTGTGAGACTTGCAGCAAACTCCAAACATGCACAGGTAATATGAGCCATAAACCTTGTGGAACATGGATGAAGTCTGGCAGGTGAGCCACACTTTAGCACCTGATCACCAAGCTAAGAGAGAGAACACCAAGAGTGTCCTTTATAATATATCTCACTCTCACTTCAGCTGGAAACAAATTTGGGTTTCCTTCAAAACATCTCTTCACTGATGAGGGTTTGAATTGGAATCCAACTGGCAGAACCACAGAGCTGGATGTACTTCCCTCTGCTGTGGCCAGCACAATCTCTTCTTCCTAAGTTTGAATACACAAAGCATGAGCCATGAGTTTGTTACTGTAATAGCTTATAATCAGAGCCAGACAGTTAATCAGACTGCTGTCAAGGCAAGCACTGTATACGTTTTACTTTTCTTGTCCTTTAGAACAGTGGTCTCCAAACTTTTTTGATCATGAACCCTTATCAGTAAAAAATTTTTCAGCAAGCACCCCAATATATGTATATTTATATTCACACACCCCATCAGTAAAAAATTTTTGAACGTGCACCCCCAATATATGTATATTTATATAAATATACATCTAAATAGAAGGTCTAATATTTTCTTCCCCCACCCCAATGGATCGTTTTGTGCACCCCTTGGGGTGCACGGACCCCACTTTGGAGACCACTGCTTTAGAATACAATCCAATACATAAATCTGCACATTGGTAAAGATGCAGGGCTTGTTGTGGCATGCCGAAACCCCAATCAAATACTGATTATGCCTAATTACGAATAAGCACATTCCATTGTTATCTTGTTCTGTACCATTCTGTACAAAACCTTTGGTTCTCTTCTCTTAGTTTTGTTGGGTAACTCCTGATTCTCTCTTATCTTGTTTATTGCATTCTTCAAGGAAGACTTGTTGTTCACTGCCTTTTCTAGGCACTGTACCATGGCCTTTGATTTCATCAAGTGAAACATCCCGGATTTTTTGTAAGAGTATTGGACACTGCCAGATTGAGCAACTTCAGCTGCTTCTAAGTTTTCAGAGCATTTTAGCAGTTAACTCTTTCCAGCCATTCTAATTAAGTCCTTCAGTCTGGCTTATAATCATGAGAAATAGTAAGACCTTTTTTAAATGACCAGGCCACTTAAATTTGGTTTGTTCTTCTAGCAAAAGAGTACACCTGGAGTATCTTGCATTCATGAGGCAGATCCACATGGTGGAAACTGGAATAGTGGTGAAATCCGGTGATTTCAATGGGTCTCAGCTGTGGATCTGGTACTACATGTTTACACCAAGTGTAGCGCTCTTAAGATCTTCAGGAATTTGGCAACATAAGGGTATCTTGTAGATGTCTGGATAGTAAATTTCAGTGCACACTCACATAGCTGAAGCTCAACCCATGTCAAGAATAGTTTATTTTTAATTTCAGAGCTACGAATACTAATAATAATAGGTAAAATGTAAATTCTCACAAATTATGACACACATAGAAGACAAAGATGGACTTGAACCACAAACTCAGATTTCCCAGAGAAAGGGAAGTTTTGATCCAAATACTACAATTCAGACTCATTTTTCAAGTATGTCCAGGGAGGGTATACCAAAAATGCAATTTCCTTAAGAAAAGCTTAATTTAATTTTTTCTCTAATTGCTGGCATTGCTTCTTTTGTTCTCTCTAGGCTTGAAACCTGGCACAGAGTATAATATTACTGTCATATACATGAAGGACAATATAGAGGGGAAACCATCATCAGTGACTGGCAGGACTGGTATGTGCGAAGGTTTCTGTTACTATATATTACTACTATGTCCAGAGGACCTTCCACTGAGATCAAAGCTCTATTGCTCAATGCATAACACAGACATCAAAACAAGCATGAGAAAGAGAAGCTTGTTTTGAATCTTTCTTATTAAGAGGAAGGAAGGTTGACCCTTTGCGGGGTGGTTACTAGCTAGTGTAAGCTATAATGGCTTCAATCTTCTCTGAAGTGTGCTGGGGCAGAACCAGTTGCCAGGATTGGGAAATGACTCTAAGTCCCTTTTGACCTTCACTCATATCCTACACTGAACACTGATCAGTCAGCCCTAAGGATTAGGTTTATTATTTGATAAGTTTTTTTCCCAGGGCAGTAAAGCTATTCCTGGGTATCTCAGATATGAATGCTAAAACTGACATGAAAAGCTGTTTCTCTGGAATTCAGTGATGCAGAAAGTTCCTTGAATGGTGACAGAATATATTGGATCTACTGTACAGTAGTAGGGAGGCTTGAAGAAACTGAATTCTTTTTCTATATAAGATTTAGGGGGCTATGAATCTGAGCTGTATTACAATAGGGGTAGGGTTAGAAAAAAGTATAGAAAGTATAGAAAAAAATGTAACTCTGGCTTACAAATTGGCTGAAAACAGGAAATTTAAAAATACCCCCAATTTTGGGTGGTTATTATTTCCTTACAGGACGATGAGCATTTAGAATACATTTGATTTATTTCTCCAAGCTTTTGTCCACCACCACAGACATAGGGTTATATGCAAGACAAAAAAAATATCCCTCTCATTCTTACATAATACTGGAGATCTGGAGCTTTGAATCAGACAGCAAATACCAGTATCACAAAACTCCTGATGCAGTTATGAGAGTTTACTATACTGTATGGGGGCTTACCATATGCAACATCACTAGCCCAGAAGAGTGTGGGAGGTAGGAGTGGGGAGCAGCAGCAAAAAGTACTGCATGTATTTGAATATAAGATAACCCTGAATATAAGATTACCATGCAATAATTAGATTCTACATATGGAAAATTTTATAAATTTGTTATAAATTGTTAGGTATATAATCTAATTATTGGAAGTTGGCCTTGAATTTGTTCCCTTCCCACTGCTACAGAAGAGAAAATAAATCTGGGAGGTCAGGTAGCCCCTTTGTCATCCCCTCCAACTTTTCCCCCCTTCAGCCCCTTCCCCACTCCCTCCTTACTGTCAGACCCTGCTCTCCCCAAACTCAGGGGCAAATTTGGAAACACTGACCTTAGGAAAAACACACATGTAGCAATTTGCATATAATTCCTATAGATTTAGTTCATCCAGAATTTATGCATATTGCATTTTTTAAACTGCTGCAAGTTTTAATACAGGCACTCCATAAACACACTTTTAAGCAGCACTTTGGCACCTACTTATATATAATACAAACTATGTATAAAATTAGTCCAAAGCCAAAAGATTCACAAGTATCCTATAGGTCACTGGGTTTGGCCCCAGCAGTTAACAGCATTTTAAGCTATGGTAACCCCACAGCTCAGCACTGCTCAGTATGTGTGTACTCCAGATACCCCCAACAAAGGATCCATGTACTAATTAGTGCCCCAATCATGACTAGAACTGGGTGTTCTTGTCATTAGTCCTGGCATCTTTCAAAAACTTATGTACAGATAAAGCACAAAGCAATGTGGTCTGGCTTTAACTTATGGAGGGCACAGGGTCCCACTAATCATATGCAACAAGGTGAGCGAGGTAGTGTTGGCTTCGACAATGAAGAGCATTTCTGGTGAGTGTCCTGGCGGCATGGCATCGGAGGTGGTTGGGGACTGGTCCACGGTGGGCCGAACAGGCAAGGTGGTGTCTTCGGAGAGGAAGAGTGGTAATGTTGCTGGGCACAAAGGTTCTAGAGAGGGGGCGGTCCCGCTGCCAGAAGGGAGGCGGAGCTCTGCAGAGAGCAGTAAATCTGCCCGGAAGGGCCTGGAACCTTCCTATTGTTTGTGGGAAGAAGGAGACCCCTGAAGAACGCTGAAGCTGTGGGTGAAGGCCACTTTGACCCCAGAAGGGGTCAAAGGAGAAACAACTATGCTGAGAGCAGACTTTATGACCAGGGTGCTTTTTGAAGAGTTGCATGTGAACCCTAAAGATTTAAGTTGC
>NW_017728907.1:16968891-17003850 GCF_001723895.1 Crocodylus porosus
TAAATGATTTCTAAATGGGTTTTCAGCAAGTCACAAGTGATATTATTTCTCCTGTGAATGTTAGGAAATTTTGTGAAAGTGAGTTTGTATTAACTTTGTGAAACCTCAGGTGGGTTTCGTTTATTTGTTGTTTTTCTTAATGTGTTTCATAGTGTCAGTTTTTCTAATAAAATGTTTTTAATAATAAAAAAACAAAACAAACAAACAAAAAACCTTATGCTGTTCAGGGGAGAAAGTCTTATTTTGTTTTCAAGTAAATATGGGAGCTGGGGTGTATGAATGATCTTCCCACTTCTAGGACTTTGAGGAAGGGAGATAATGAGGCTATTGCTTTATGTCATTCTACTATACAGAGAGGCAGATAGCTGGAAGACTTCTCTAATTCTAGGAGTAAAAATACTACATCTAAATGGCTGGGGCTGGGGCTGGGGCTGCACAGCTGGCAGGGCATGGAACTGAGCAAGGCAGTTTCATTTTGTACATGCTCAGAGTACATCTGTTTTCCATCCTTGAGCTGGCCAGGAGTCCATTGCTAGTGGAACCACAGAGATCTCCACATGGAATCACCATCCAGTCCCTCTCATATTTTTGTTATTGGCATAGTAGGGGTCTAATAATTCATCCATCCAGGTTTATCCTAAACCAGTTTCAGCCATTTTGAAAGCGGTTTATGTGTATTGAGCTTCTGTTGTGTTACAGATTTTAACCAGTTTCCAATTACTTATAGTGGTCTGTGTGTCATTTCTGTCCTTAGCCTAGAAGTCTCTACTGAAGAATATTGGTTTTTTTTAGGATGACCTGTGTCAGGTAACAGTGTAAATGGAATAGTTTATTTAAGATGAGTACAAAGGTGGGCACTGGGAACTCATGACTCTGCATGTCCCTGGGGAAGCCAGTTAGCCATTTTGGCTCAGTGTTGTCCTTTACCAAATGAGGATGACAGTACTTGCCTCACAAGGGATGCTATTTTGAGGACAAATTATTTATTGCTGTTAACCAGTAATTTGAAGATGAACTGAATTAAGTATCATTATTATCCTCAAGTTCCACCTCTCTCTAAATGGTGTCAATCTAATATGGACTGGTCCCCTGGATCCTAAATAGCTACTAATGCAAAGGGTGCCATTTTTTCCACAAAAAAGTTAAAGTTTTAAAGAGCCACTGTATGTGCCTGATTCATCAGAGAAGGACTTTGGGCTATCTGGTCCAGCCTCAGAAGTTAACTGACTCACTATTGGCATCCTTAAATCTTTCTGCATTCTGAATGGTCTCAGTGGTGGCTTGGGTGCACAGACCAGGATGTAGCCAAGTGAAACTTGAGTTGCTTCAAAACAGATAAGTACAGGCATACCTCGTTTTATTGCACTTTGCTTTATTGTGCTTTGCAGATATTGTGTTTTTTACAAATTGAAGGTTTGTGGCAACCCTGCGCTGAGCAAGTCTATCGGCGCCATTTTTCCAACAGCATTTGCTCACTTCGCATTTTTTAGCAATAAAGTATTTTTTAATTAAGGTATGTACATTGTTTTTTTAGACATAATGCTATTGCACACTTAATAGACTACAGTATAGTGTAAACATAACTTTTATATGCACTGGGAAACCAAAAAATTCATGTGACTTGCTTTATTGCGATATTTGCTTTATTGCGGTCATCTGGAACTGAACGCGCAATATCTCCAAGGTATGCCTGTATGAGCTAATGTTTGTCAGATAGAAAACAGTGACATAAAGCAGTGGAAAATATTTTGACCTGCTGCAAGTGCCTACGGACAATTTGAAGGAAAAGAAATAAATAAACAAATTGTCTAACTGGTTAGTCTGGGATATCTCTCTTGAGAATTTGAACTCTGTACTTTCAAATTTCTTTTTACAGGATTAGATGGCCCAACTAACCTGGTGACTGACCGAGCAACAGAGGACACTGCCACCATCTCCTGGAAGGGGGTCCAGGCTCCCATAGACAGGTACGTGGTGAGGTACACCTCAGCTGATGGGGACAGCAAGGAGGTGGCAGTCAGGAAAGACAAGAGCATGACCACTCTGACTGGACTGAGGCCAGGCATGGAATACATCATCTATATTTGGGCTGAGAAGGGAGCCCATCAAAGCAAGCGGACAAGCACTAAAGCTGTGACAGGTAACTAAGGGAGAAGATATGTGGGGTTTGATTCTGAATGTCAGAGCCTCTATCAGAGTTCTCCTTTAGGGCATCTTTTAACTTATCACTTTAAAACCTTCTCTTAACAGAAATGGATGGCCCAACTAACTTGGTGACTGACCAAGTAACAGAGGACACAGCCACCATCTCCTGGAAGGGGGTCCGGGCTCCCATAGATAGGTACATGGTGAGCTACACCTCTCCTGATGGTGATGCCAGGGAGCTGCCAGTGGGGCAGGACAGAAGTGTCCACACCCTGACAGGACTGAGGCCAGGTGTGGAGTACACCATCTACATCTGGGCTGAGAAAGGAACCCAGCAGAGCAAGAGCACGAACACTACAGCTGTGACAGGTAATGGGGTAAAAGAATGAAGTGGAGAGTTCAGGTTTGTAATAGGGAGCCAGGGGCTCCTGTTACTTTAAGGAAAATTTGCAGCAGGCAGCTGAGCAGGAGCTAGCTGTACTACAACAAGCAGGCATCCCATTAAGCCCAAAGGGCATCCTCTGTGCTTAATTAGGGTCACGTGACCAGAACAGGCAGTGCTCCAGGGTATATAAACCCAGCACTAGAAGCAAGGAGGGTCAATCTGGCCCTACAGACAGCAGGAGAAAGGAGGTCCTGAGCCGGCTGGTCAGGAGAGGAACTGACCAGTCCCCGTGAGCTTCAAGTGAAAAGGGGACTTACAGCTTGCAGGATAGTTAAGCTCCAGTGAGGGGAGATTTTTGTTAGATACCCAGTTTCTTGTGTGTATATTTATATTAATACTGGAGGACCGGATGTGGCTATCGGGGGAGGGCTGGAGGCCATGGAGGGATGCCTCGCAAGTACTCAGTAGCAGGCAGTCTAGCCCGCAGTCAGGGACTCAGGGTGCCGAGACAGGTGTGCTGCATTAGGCCAAGTCTAGGAGAGCTAAGGCCAGGGTCAGGCAGCTAAGCCTGGGGTTGGAGGCCCAAAGGGCTGTGGTCTGGCACAAGCTGAGGCTAGCAGGGTCAAGGCCGGTGGGAACAGCCCAGCCTGGGGTCAGAAACCCTGAGAGCAGAAGTCTGGGGTAGTGGAAGAAACTCAGCTTGGGTCAGGGACCTAAAAGGGCAGAAGCCTGGGGTGGTGGAAATAGTCCAGCCTGGGGTCAGGGGTTGAGAGAGGGCTACAGCCACTGTGCAAGGGCTAGGGGCCCAGGGAATGCAGGGCTAAGGTCAGAGCAGACTTGAACCAAGAGGGTCAAACCTAGAAAGGGATTAGGGCCAGGTACCTAGAGAAAAGAGAGAGCTTTGCCAGAGACAGGGGCCCAGTGGGCTGACTGGAATGTGAGCAGAAGCAGAGGCTGGAGTTAGGGACTCAGAAGGCTGAGGGCTTGGATAGACTACAGCAGCATGGCAAGGGCCAGGGGCCCAGAGAGCAGAAGGCTAAGTCCATGGCAGGCGAAAAGGACTAGGAGGCTGAAGTCTAGGAGAGATGGAAGTCAGACTGGGGCCTGGGGAGAAGAGAGTCTTGTCAGGGCCAGGGATATGACAGGCTAGAACAGGGGTAGGCAACATTTTTTGGCTGCAGTGCCGAAAAAACCACAATGTCTACCCTGGAAGGTGCTGAAGTGCTGATATGCCAGAGCAGCTGTTTGCAGCCTCCCGGCTGCAGCCAGCCCATGGAGCCCAGTCTGCTTGCAGCAGGGCTTGCAGCCTCCCAGCTGCCTGCTGGGAGCAGCCTGGGCTCCATGGCTGGCAACAGCTGCTTAGAGACTGGGCTGGTGGTGGTGTGCCAAGCAAAATGGCCTTGCGTGCCATGCTTGGCACTCGTGCCAGGGGTTGCTGACCCCTGGGCTAGAAGGACTAGATGGTTAACAGGCGGGGCTACCAGGCCCAGTGGACAATCTAAAGTAACATCTATGAGGCATGGCTATGGCTGTAAGGGTTGAAGGAGGACATGAATAGGCCTTAAGGCAACTGGTTTCCTGGGAACACGGATAGGGCCAGGAGGGCCTCACTTAATATTGAGGGTAAGACTGAGATCAGCTGGGTCTGGGAGGTACTTACTGGACCAAGAATAGAAGAGGTCTCATTCTGGGACCCTGGGGCAACCTCCCTTTTTGTAACCTAATTAATTTATCAGTCATGGCAGGAAAGAGGAAAAGGAAGGGTACCAAAGGAGCCCGAGCAGGGCAGGAGCTGAGTTGCCACCGGGGTGAGGGAGGTCATGGCTGTCCCTGGGGCCCAATCCAGTTACAAGATTACAATCAAGTTTTTTCTGAGTGAAGTGTCTCTTGTTAAAGCACAGGTTCATTTTGAGGAGAGGCTCAGTATAACAAATTGTTTGCTGCCTAATGCCTCTTGCAGTGAAGTCTATTCAGTATCATCACAAAAAAATGACAGAATTCTAATTCACTGTTGACAGGATCTACTGTAATTACTGGTAGAATGAGCAGTCTCCATTTGTGAAAACAATGCTTTTCCAACTGTTTGTCTTAAGTACTTCTAGGACACCCATTATTTTATAGCGATTGGGCACCTCCAGAATCTTTTAAAGTATTTTTTCTGATAACACTCCTGTGAGGTAGGGCAGATATCCCCATTGTTAAATGGGACACTGAGACAGAGATACTCAGTTCCTATTCCATTAATTAGATGCCAAAGTGTGAGTCCCTGTGCTGCTCAGGTCCCTGAAAATCTGTTAATACTTTTGTAACACATTGTTATCTTATCTTTAAAATGAAGTCACAAAAGAACAGTGTGGAAGAGGAGGAAGATCTACCCACCTTTTGTATTAAGTTTTTCAGACACTCAGAGAGGGTGGAATAGGATTGCACTTAGGTAAGTACATCTGCTAATAAAAAAGTGGGTGGGTCCATCTCCTTCTCACCACATTTTTATGACTTGGTCTACTTAGGCATCAGATAGGTAGAAAAGGCTCTAAGTGATCTGTTCAAGGTCACATGGGAAGTCTGTGCTGGAGTAGGATATTGAAACCTGGTTTCCCAAGTGCCCGGTTGGTGCTCTAACTTTTTGACTTCCTTTTCTTTCCTTGGGAAGCCTTAGTTATGGATAGGCGTTTTTCTCACCACCAGATGCATAACTGGGCAGCACTCTGCCCTGTGCAGTGGCAGCAGATGGGGCAGTGCTGGTTGCTGTGTTGGCAGTGGCAGCAACATGGGCAGCCACTAGCTGTGCCCCATCCCACCTCTTTCAAAGGAAGCACCTAAGGCTTATGCCCTGGTTACCACCCGTCCCCTGCCAGTTACACTACTGCTCACCACAGTTATGGTTGCCATCATAATCTTATGATGCTGATTCTTTAATCTGTTGCAAGCAATCTTGAACCTTTAACCTTCAGGTCATCCCTGTGATAATACCAGTAATACTAACTATTTCATTACCTTTGTTGAAGGAGGAAAGGACATAATGAGATAACAGCATAAGGTATCCATGCAGTCTCCCAGTGGCAGGACCCCAGCCAGTATCTGAAATTTTGGTTCTCTCACTTCTGCTTCTAAATTAGAAGGTGCTTAGATATTCCACAGAGGATGTGATCTGAAGGGGACCAAAAGGCAATAGTACCTTGCTTCATGTGGCTTTTCCTGTGTGTTGGTTCAGAGAGTGGCTGTACTGTTAGCTTTAAAAAGCAAAGCCTAGTAGCCTACCACCAGGACTATCAAGAGTGAAGGTGTACCTAAGTTAAAACATCAGATTCAGGCATTGTCAAACTTTGTGGTACAGACCCACCTTTGTTCAGAAATCAGAGTAAAAAAAGATAAAATAAACTGATGGATTCCCTGAAGCAAAGGAACCTTGCTCTAACACAGTTTGATTTTTCATGTTTAAACTTTCTCTTAAAGAAATTGACAGTCCAACTAACCTGGTGACTGATCAAGTGACAGAGGACACAGCCACCATCTCCTGGAAGGCAGTTCAGGCTCCCATAGACAGATACATGGTGACCTACACTTCTCCTGATGGGGACAGCAGGGAGATGGCTGTGGGGAATGACAGGAGCATTACCACCCTGACTGGACTGAGGCCAGGCCTGGAGTACATTATCTACATCTGGGCTGAGAAAGGAATCCAGCAGAGCAAAAGGGCAGACACTAAGGCACTGACAGGTAACCTGGGGGAGGATCTTTGTGATGTAATATTAACAGAAGACATATCATAAACCTTTTCTGAAGACTTGCTTTTTTTTTGGTCCATCATCTACCAGTCTGTTGTGCAATCTGCAACATACACTGAGTTGTCATTCCCCCATATATGACATGGACACATTACATGCTTCAGTAAACTTCAGGTGTGATATTTAGAGCCTAGCTCCAGTTGTATTTAGTCAATTCTGATTTTCTGTAATAGGTTGTGCTGTCAGTTCCAAGATGCACCTCAGTTTTGTGCAAGTTTCCCCCATGGAGCTCTGACAACCTGTTGCAGATTTTGCTTATGTTAGTGGTTCCCAAATTAAGTAACATCATTCCTAATAGGGCCACAGCATTTACAAACAGAGTTGTGAGCCTCATATAATTCTCTCGAAAGAGTCTGTTCTGGAAGTTGGGATGCAAGCTGACTGGAAGTTGAGTCATGTACCCAGAAAATCTGGGAACTGCTGATGTACTATTTCCCTAGTATTCCTTGGTTGGCACAGCTCTGTAATTCATCTTGATCCTGACCCATGATACACTTTACTACTCCACACCAGAACCTCTATAAATTCTTCCAATGTACCCAAGTCCTGAACCACTTGTAGTGAAAAAGATGCTTACTCAGCAAGGCTAGGATGATGGGACTTGCAAAGAAGCAGGACTATTTTCGTCTCCACCTCACCCTGCCTCATAGAAAAGTTTTGAACATGGAAAAAGAGTTGCTGAATGGCAGTAACTTCAGCATCAGTCAGTCATATTTGTCATAATCAAAGCTTTTGATATAGAAATCAGCAGGAGAAGTGGTGTTTAGCCACTGAGACATGAACATAAAAGTAGATCAACCCATATATGATGCTTCATAGCCAAGGAGCATGAAAATAAGGTGTACAGACTAAAAGCTTCAAGGAATTACTTGGGAATCTTCGTAATATTCTAATAATCTGCTTTCGGTCACAGAAATTGACAGCCCAACTAACCTGGTGACTGATCAAGTGACAGAGGACACAGCCACCATCTCTTGGAAGCAGGTACAGGCTCCCATAGACAGATACATGGTGAGCTACACCTCTCCTGATGGAGACAAAAGGGAGATGGCAGTGGGGAAGGACAAGAGCATCACCACTCTGACTGGACTGAGGCCAGGTGTGGAGTATATTATTTACATCTGGGCTGAGAAAGGAACCCAGCAGAGCAAGAGGGCAGACACTAGAGCTGTGACAGGTAACTTGGGGGAATCTCTGGGACATGATACCACAGTAGTAAATGGAGCATTGGTAGTTCCATGTGGAGCATTATTGATTCCATGTGGTGCATTAGCTATGTATTTGTCTTCCCTTCCCATGACCAAGTTGTTGCATAGAGTGTCATATACGACTTATTGCAATACAGTCTTGTTTTGAAGAAATGTATGCCCCTTAGGCACCTTAAGGCTCCGAGAAACAGCTGCTGTTGTGAGAGGGTGAATGAACTGGCATGCATAAGATACAGTATGAATAAATGCTGTAAGTGCTGTTACTTACAAATCTATTAACATATTTTAATTGTAGCTGGTTGCACCACCTGTTATATCAGTACAGCCACTTTCTCTGACAGATCTACTAATGGATTCCTTTCATGAACTACAGCATTTCTACTATTCTGGCCCTTAGTTCTTACACAGCTTAGATTTTGAGTTGAAACCACTAATCCAGAAAAAAAATCCATTGCTGGTCTTACTATTTTACCAGGAGCATCCCTTGCTGTTCCACCACTGATGCTTCTAGCCAGGGCAGTTCTGCCAGTGCTCCTCAGCCCTGTCTTTCATCTGTCCTATTATTCCTGTCCTGAAATACCAGTAGTAAAATTCATGTTTAGGCACTGAGACAGAAATGTACAAGTAGGTCAACAAATATATGGTCTTTCACCTCCTAGGAATAGGAAAAATAAAGTGTTGAGACTAGAAGCTTTAAGGAGATGCTTGGTGTCACAGAATGGGGTCCCCAGGGATGGTCGTGATACCCCTAGGGCTCCTTGACCATGCCAATCTTGCCCAACAGGCACCATCTTTCTTGCCCACTACGTCTTGGTGGTACTTTTAATATAGGGAGGCTGCCCTTGATCTTATTGCCTGGACTCGGTCTTGGTGGACCCCTCTGAACCCTGTGGGTTCTTAGACCCCCTGGCATCCTGCTTCAAAATGGATGATTTACGGGACACCCTCAGCCTTATGGACTAGATGTGTGGCTCCAAACTGCCCCTATAGCATGCCCCAAGCCTTGTAGATGGTATTGATGTTGTTTCTCCTGGGCCTTGCTGTAACTCACCCCCTTGTCCTCGCTGGGCTCTCCATGACCCCGTCTTCGTGCTCCACACTGGTGCTGGGCTCTCCACAGCCCTGTCTCCGCACCCCACACTAGCACTGGGCTCTCCGCGGCCCTGCCTCTGTGCCCCATACTGGTGCTGGAGTCGTCTCACCTTCTGATCACTGCACCCTTCTCTGGCGCTGGGGTCCCCACACTGTTGTGGGACCCCAATGAGGCTTCCTCCTTCCCTAACAACCTCAGCCCAATCCACCGGTCAAATGGCAACTAAAATCTGAGCCCATGGGCTATAACCTAATATAAGCAGTTCTGGGTGTGCTCTGTTCCTTTAAAACATCCAGCTTCTCCCAGCACTAAGTGCCTTGTAAGCCAGAGTCTCGGGTGAGCTCCTGGAGCGCCTTAATCCCACCCGAGGTAGAAGAAGCAGCCAAGCCTCTCTTGTGAGCTTCTTCTCCGAGAGCTCCTTCCCCCTCAGCTGCTGACAGAGAACCCCCTTCCTACTCCCAGCCCTGGGTTTTATATTTGCCCAGGGCCCTGCCTCTCCCAGTGAGCTGACTGAGTGCAGGTGCAGGCTAATTTACTCATTGGCCCGTTGCCACAGTAACCTGTACCTGTGGGATTCTGTCTGGCTCTTAGGACCCTCTTCCCCAACAGTTTCTGCTCTTATAGAAGCAGGCACCTTAGTGCCCTGTGACACTTGGGAATCTTCATAACGTTTTAATGTTTGCATTTTTTTGTTTCACAGAAATTGACAGCCCAACTAATCTGGTGACTGATCAAGTGACAGAGGACACAGCCACCATCTCCTGGACAGGTGTACAGGCGCCCATAGACAGATATATGGTGAACTACACTTCTCTTGATGGGGACACCAGAGAGATGGCAGTGGGGAAGGATAGGAGCATCACCCTGATGGGACTGAGGCCAGGCATGGAGTATATCATCTATATCTGGGCTGAGAAGGGAACTCAACAGAGCAAGAGGGCAAGCACTGAAGCACTGACAGGTAACTTGCGGGGAATTTGGGGACATAGTGCTACAACTGTAGGGAGGCCGCATGGTGCTTTGGCTGAGAATGTGACCAACCTCCTTCTAGCTTGCAATGTCAAGAATATCACATAGGACCTGTTGCCATAGAGCCATGTTTTGAAGAACATGTAGGTGTTTCGAGACCCTCAGAAACAGTTGCTTTTTATGAGGTAAATGAATTACCACAAGTAAAATGTAGCATCAATAAATTCTGTGCATGCCTTCCCTCACACATCTGTCAATGTGTTTTACTGTTGCTACTGACACCTCCTGTTATTGCAATCCTGTCCCTTTCGCTCACAGATCTACTAATGGATCTCATCTCTGAACTGCAACACCTCTGCTCTTTTGCTCCATAGTCCTTACACAGCTAAGATTTGAGTTGAAACCCCTATCTCACACAGAAAAAAAATAGTCTTGGCCTTTCAAGAAATTCAAACTTTCCCCTTCATTTGCAGCATCTCTTTTTTCCATGGCTAAGGCCTCTGCTCCAAGAATACTTTGTGAGGGCTCCTCAGATTTCTCCTTCATCCAGACCACTATTACAGCCCTTAAACAGCATTCTGGCTACTGCTGTTTCATCACTGAGAAGTTTCATCATCTATAAGAAGGCTAATTGACTAAGAGTATGGAAATAAGGCATAGAAACCAAAACCTTCAAGGGGGTGCTTGGGAATCTTCATAATCTGTACTTCCCTTCACAGAAATTGATGGCCCAACTAATCTGGTGACTGATCAAGTGACAGAGGACACAGCTACCATCTCATGGAAGCAGGTCCAGGCTCCCATAGACAGATACATGGTGAGCTATACCTCTCCTGATGGAGACACCAGAGAGATGGCAGTGGAGAAGGACAGGAGCATCACCACCCTTACAGGCCTGAAGCCAGGTGTGGAGTACATCATCTACATCTGGGCTGAGAAGGGAACCCAGCAGAGCAAGAAGGCAGACACTAGAGCTGTGACAGGTAACCCAGGGGAATTTTTCAGACCTGATACTATAGTAGCAGATGTAATACTGCTATTGCAATATGGTGCATTAGCTGCGAATGTGTCTTTCCCTTCACTTGAAAGTCAGAGTATATTACATAGGAGTTGTTGCAGCATAGTTTTGTTTGGGAGAAAGATCCATCCTTTAAGTAACTTATGTCTCTCAGAAACAGATGCTTTTGTGGCGGGTAAATGAGTTGCCATGAATAAGAGCTTCCCTGCATAAATGCTGTGCTTGCTGTCTCCCCACATCTGTCAACGTATCATGTCTTAGCCCCTGCTAGTAGCACCTCCTGTTACAGCAGTCCTACCCCTTTCCCTGACAGATCTACTAATGAATCTTACTTCTGACTTGCAGCTCCTCTGCTATTGCAGTCCTTAGTCCTTACACAGCTCAGATTTGAGTTGAGCCTTACCCCAAAAAAACAAAAACAGTCCTGGCCCTTCTAGAGAATTCAGCTTTTCCATTCTACCTGCAACATTTCTTACCCTACTATGGCCAAGTCTGCCAGTGCTCCTCAGCCATGACCTTCATCCAGCCAGTTATTCACATCTTGAAATGTCAGTAGCTAGATGAGTATTTAGACACTGAGACATGGATACTAGAACATAAAAGTAGGTTAATCCATATGTGGTTCCTCATCTCTTGAGAGTATGAAAATAAGTAGTAGTAACCAAAGCTTCAACAAGATGCTTCTGAGTATGTTCATAATATTCCAGTAATCTGCACTTTTCTTCATAGAAATCGACAGCCCAATTAATCTGGTGACTGACCGAGTGACAGAGGACACAGCCACCATCTCTTGGCAGGGAGTCCAGGCTCCCATAGACAGGTACATGGTGAGGTACACCTTACCTGTTGGGGATGCAAAAGAGATGGCAGTGGGGAAGGACAAGAGTGTCACCACTCTGACTGGACTGAGGCCAGGCATGGAGTACATCATCTACATCTGGGCTGAGAAGGGAGCTCAGCAAAGCAAGAAGGCAAACACTAAAGCATTGACAGGTATCCTGGGGCAGGAGGGAAGCAATATGAAAATACTTTTATTCTTTCATTATTTCATATTTCAATATTATTTATTTATTTTTGTATTCCTGTGTGGCAGTAACTTTGCCAATTAATATATGGCAAATGGAAGTCTAGCGGCCATAATTACTGAGTAATTATGGACTGCTAAGCATGGAAGATGGAACAGATCTAAGTGATAATGCATTAGCTCTCTAATGGCCTGTAGATTGCTCTGTTGCTTTTTTGACCCAGTAGAATTTAACACCTTTGCAGTGGTGTTAATGAATGTACAAGGTACAGCACAACCAGGAACTTAGGCCCCTTTTATTTCATCAGAGGAAGTAATCATCCAACATAAGGGGACTTCATGCTTCTAGAGAAGTGGAAACCAAACTTCAGCTGCCTTACTCAGGCATCCAACCTAAAGACACATTGGGATGCTGGAGAACATTCTGCACTTCAGTGATCCCATCTTGTATGATCCCTGAGTCCTAATACAAATAAGATTAGTTGGAAAGCAAAGCAGCCCTGAGCCTAGACATATGCCTTAGAGTCAAAATGCTCTCCAGCATTTGGAGAACTATCAAGAGCAAAGTTAGATGGGCTAAGCTCTGAGACAGAGGGTCTCAGGTGACACTTAGCTATAATAAGCATATAGAATTTTTATGCAGGGAATTCCAGCATTTCAAATTTTGATTTTCCCCTGCAAATTATAACGAGAATCCCTGAAATATCCTTTGAAAGGAAATTCATGTCTGTTCTGGGATGATCTGAATATTTTGTTCCAAGTTAGATTTAAAAACCACAAGCTTTCCCAAGTGCAGTCATTTCAAGGTGAAAATTAAAATATTTAATTTTTTTTCTAGATAAAACTTTATATCAAAATTCACACTTCCTGAGAAACATTTCAATGTTAAGGAAATAGCAAGACATTTTTCAACTGGCTCTATTAATACTGTGAAAATCTTATTCAAGTCAACTTATACCCTGTGATTTTCCTTATCCTTTCCTATCATTAAAATAGGAGACATGTAGTGGAGATCCAATAATGGAAGTGTTTAGACCAGAGGCAATTCTGTTGGCATCCAAGTTGTAAGAGTCTCCTAAGATAATGGACATTTTGCTGTGCATTCCAAGCTACAGATGCTAGCTGTAGCATCATGGGGGTACAACACTGCTAATTTCGCTCTCCATCCTGTGAATCCAATATTTTGATCTCCCTCTGCTGCCCTAGATGGGGAGGGGGAATAAACTTCCACTGTTCTAATCTGGCAGGATTTCTGCATTTATATGTAATAGGATGGTGGGCCTCTCCTTATTCACTGAATTCCCAAGGTTAGATATTTTACTTAAAATGAATATCTGGTGTCTTATAATTAATAATGGCTTTCTAGGTATAATCTAATGTCCCTGCTCCTGTCTGTTTCTCCTTTTAAAGGTGTCTTAACCTATGTAGGTTTACTTATCTACTTTATAAAAGAAAAACCTTACACACACAGAATTCAGGTGCTACTGGCTCTTAACTCTGGGTGCAGGCTACTACTGCTGTACTAATTCTACCTACCTCCTTACATGGCACCCTATGACAATAGTCTCTGAGGACCTCAGTCTCTATTGTGCTTGTACTCAGAACACCTGTCTGATTTTGGGGGGAACCAAGGCACAGAGAAGCTAGGTGATATAGCAAACCTCACACAGGAACTCTGTCAGAGCAGGGAATTGAAACTGCTCTGGAAGAACACGGAACTGAAATTAGGAGGTGCTGTGTCCTAAGTGCATAGTTGCCTGTGTTGCTAGATAGCACTCTTCCATAAATACCAGCCCTTCCTATGAAATAGCTCAGGTTGAAATAAGAAGAAATAGAGGAAGTGAGACAACTTGGGTGGAGATCTTTGTGAGATTAACTACATGTTTCCAAAGCACCTGCAAATAGAGTCTGCAAAGGCTGCTTTCACTTCTGTTCTTTCAAAATTTCTGGTCAGAAACTAGGAAAGCATCTTTCCAGGGAGCAAACCTCATAAATTGTTGTGCTCTAATGATACCACATCTGTATGCCCAGTAGAGAATAATGCCAGGCAATTCTGATGCCTGAGGAACATGACTTATGAGGAAAGACTGAGGGAACTGGTCATATTTAGTCTAGAGAAGAGGAGACTGAGAGGTGATTTAATAGCAGCCTTCAACTACCCTGAGTGGGGTTCAGAAGAGGATGGAGCTAGACTGTTCTCAGTGATGGCAGATGACAGAACAAGAAACAAGTCTCAAGTTGCAGCAAGGGAAGTTTAGGTTAGATATTAGGAAGAATTTTCTCATTAGGGGGGTAATAAAACACTGGAACACATTACCCAGAGAGGTTGTGGAAACTCCATCCTTGGAGGTTTTCAGAACCTGGCTAGACAAAGCTCTGGTTGGGACGATCCAGTTGGGGATGTACCTGCTTTGACTAGATGACCTCCTAAGGTCCCTTCCAGCCCTAACTTTCTATGATTCATGATTGCCATGAAGTGCTATGGGTTAAAAATAAAGCTGCCCTTGTCTTCATGCTTAATTTCATATATCATGTTTAGAAAACAAAGATACAGCAAATCTTGTATGTGTAGGTGGGCCTGTGTTGTCCCTGCAAGAGGCAATCTCTTCACTTGGTTTCAGTCACATCCACCCTACAAAAAAGACCAGAACAACAGAGATGTGGATTACTTTGCACTTGTATATTGCTAAGGTGAACAAGTGTATAGAAAAATGTTTAATTTTAATACGTTTGAAGGGACCCATGCTCCCAGGGGCAGATCTAGGAGGACAGGTGCACTTGCACTCCCCTTTGATTTCTGCTCCACCCAAGTTTAAAACCAACTTCCTGGCAGTGGCAGCAGGACTTTCATTCAGGCAACAGTGAGGGAGTCAATTGACTTCATGGCTTATTAAAATCTACCTGATTTCTTCTAAATTCTTCATCCCACAGGTGTTAATGATCCTTTCTCCTTTTTAATGGTCTTGAGGTGTTCCACTAAGTTAGTTTTTATTTTACAATTTTGCTGCTTCTGGTAATGTAGCTCCTATGTCATAGTCCAACAGACTGTTTTTAACTCTTTCCAAGAAAGTTACATTTTTATTTGCATCAATCTTAAGATGAATAATACAGCTCTAGGCCCTAGCATATTAGTAAAGCCTCTAGTTTCTTTTTACCTGGAGAAAAATGTGTGGTGATGCACCTTACAATGTGCATGCTCCTTTTCAAAATCCTAGATCTGCCCATGCATGCTCTCATACCTAGAGATTTGTTGGTAGAGAGTTCTGTGGGTAAATGTAAAACCTGCTATGTTTCATGGCAGGAGAACAGAACCCCAAGTACTTTGTGGTGTTTACTTCTGAAGAAAGAGAAGAACCAGCTTAATTTGTATCCTTCCATCTAGTTCCCTTGACACTTCTATCTTTAGCAGGCAGAAGTGCACACTTGTTTTCAGTGTGGCTTGTTCTTCAAAAGGGAGGAGGGAAGGGTTTATACTGAAGATCTTCAGTGGTTCTGCAAGTGTGGACTGGCAGCCCTACCGGAAGATCAGCTTGACGTGGGCACAGGGGGAAGGCAAATGCATTGTACACCTCTCAAACACAGTTTTGTTGTGACATCCAGATTCAGGCCACCAGGACACTGTAACATTCTAGCACTGGCAGCTCTGCCGGTGTAACTTAGTGCTCTGTGCTCACTCTAAGGCACTGTTTATTGCTAAGCTAATCTATCATTTCTTTGATGGGCAATACTTTGTGCTTTTCCAGTTGCAACTCTGCTGCCAGTACATCTAAAATCTGATCTGTATCAAACTTTAATATCCCAGTTCTGAACCCCCTTCACTCTTTTACTGTACTTCACACATTCTTCTCTGTTAACCATGGATATACATTCCATAGGTTGCTTGCACCATGTAAACAATACCCAGATTTAAGAGTTTCCTTACCCCTAGGGTCTGTGCTGAAAGTTCACTCTATGCACTGCTTCTCCTTGAAGGTACTTGCATAATAAAGGCATGTTTTTTATTCTTTTTTTGTTTGCATATAGAAATTGACCCTCCAAAGAACCTCCGTGTGTCGGATGTTACACAATCTACTAGCATAGTGAACTGGACACCACCAACTGCACAAATCGATGGCTACACTCTGACCTATCAGAGTGTAGATGGCACCAGCAAGGTTGTGGGAACTTTTTAATCCTGCATGTTACAAACTTCCCCAGTTCAAAGCACAAATTGGCAAGTGAGCTTAGTCAGTCAGTTCCCATCAGTGAAATCATGTGCACGTGCATGTGCACAGAATTTAACTAGGGGAAGAGGGGTCATTAGGAATTGGATATTCCATCTTAACTACTCCTGCTGGTGTCTCACTGAATGGCATATACCATTGCAATTGCCCTGGGGGGGTAAAGTGTGGGGAGATGCTTCTTTTATACAGCTGGAACATTCCCATTCAAATTGGGGACAGTGGTGTGCTTCCAGGCTTTCATTTCTTATATCATTCTGTGTGGCCAAGTGCAGTTTGATCATGGGGTATCTCATTCAGGTAAGTACATGAAGCCTATTCCCTGCTGTCCCTAGAGTAGTACTAAGGTTTATACTGGGCAAGCTCAGCATTTCTTCAAATTCTTCTTCCAGAGAGAGAGGGAACTGCTGGTCTGCCTGCAGATATGTGGACAGTCCTGTGATAATGTCCTACTTCTGACCAGTATTTTTTTGCCTGTATCAGGCTTACTTCTAAAAGAGAAGTTATAAGTGCCTGGAAAGCAGGGAAGCAACATGGCCTGAGAGAGCTCAAGCAGCATGTGGAGCTGTCCTGTCTGTTCTTTGTTTGTCAGGAAGTACAGTTGGGTCCTTACGACCAAAGGTTCATGTTGGAAGGACTGGGAAAAGGGGTGAGATACACAGTTTATGTGCTGGCTTTCAAGGGAGACCGCCAGAGCAGGAAAGCAAGCAATTCTTTCTCGACAGGTAAGGCTTGGCACTGGGTATTTCAGTAATATTGCTGTGTGGCACTTTTTTCATTTGTGACATTTTACAGGCAAGGGTGAGTGCTGCTGTTTTCATTCTACATAGGCCTAGAGCAGTGATGCCCAACCTTCTGGCCCCCAAGATCATGTATGGGGTTGGTCCATGGGTGTGATCCTGCACACCTGATCTGGCCAGTGCCAGCTGCGTACCAGCTGTGGCCATATGCCGGCCTGATCTTGCATTCCTGGAACCAGCTGTATGTTGGAGGGCTGGAAGGGACTTTGAGAGGCCATCTTGTCCAACCCCTGCCTGAGGAAGGAAATCCCATGAATTTGCCTTGTCATTAGTGTTAGGATAAACTCAGATGCCTAATTACTTATACATTCCAGGAGATGTACAGCTGATGACAGTGTGGTATCTGGTCAGACAAACCCACAAAAATGTTGTCCATCATAGACAGGTGGTAAAAAGTGGAGATGGGGACTGCAAGTGCCCTTTCCATCTATGGCTATTACTCCTACCTTTACATGCACCCAAAGTTCCAGTGTCCAGAGATGTCTCCCACATAGCTCGAGAACTCCTCAAGGACAAGGTTGCCTCCTCCAGCCTTTCATGGCACCATTCATGAGTGGGTAGGCATCAGATAAAGCTGTTATACAGCTTTATAAGGGCTGGTCTATGCTTGAAATTTTTGCTGGCTTACCTTTGTCAGCTGGAGGGTGAAAAGATTATACTTTTAACTGACATAGCTATACCACTAATGCCCCCCTTTGTCATGCAGCTTTGTGAACAGAAGAGGGCTAAGATAATTTGGAAGGGGTGAACTTATGGTGGAAGAAAACCCTGTATTGTTGGCATACACTCTCTTCACTAGGGGGCTCTGCTGCTATGCCTATGTTGGGGTAGTTATTGTGGTGACTCTTCTGTAATGTAGACAAGTCCTCAGTGGAAGAAGACAGTCCTTGCTACAATATGGCAGCATCCATGGCATCAAGCAATAGTGCAAGAGCAGACAGATGTCTGTAGACACACATGTGACATGGGGGTTGTATATGGTCCTGTGAGCCTAATGACTGTCATTGGTCCTGTGCCTCTGTTCAGACCACACACTTTCTAGGGGGCTTGCTTGGGAATGCTTCCTTCCCATCTGTATCAGATATGCTGATGTCAGTTTTTCCCTACCTTGTTCCCACAGTTGGCTTCCTCTACCCCTACCCTGCAGACTGCAGCCAGATGCAACAAAATGGGAATGCTACCAGTGGCATGTATACCATCTACCTGAATGGTGATGCTAGCAGGCCCATGGAGGTGTACTGCGACATGACCACGGATGGAGGCGGATGGATTGTGAGTGATGCTGTGGATCTGTTTACTTTCATAAGTCCAGTGCTGGTTGATACTCTTGGACTTGCATCCTGGGGGATCTGAAGTCCATCTGTTTATCTGAAGCACAAATGTGGCCTGGGAAGTGTCACTGAAAATAACCCCTCTTGCCCTGCTTTTCCTTTATACCTCTATCCGTGCCTTGGGAGTACCACCTATCAGAAGCAAGGAGGAAAGCTGATTTATAAGCTGTCTCACACCATGGCTTCCCTGCTTAGATTGCCAATGAGAATGTCTAGTGGGTGCAGACAGAAGTGCAGGTTCCTAGTGTAACTGAGAATACTTTGCAAGAAGTATTCTGAGTTATAACCACCCCCAAACCAAGAAGTTCACTGTTGGTTCCAGGTGGGGAGGGGAATCTAGCTGCTGGCTGGGAGCCTGCAGCCAGTTTCCCCTAGCAATGGCCCCTCCTCTCTCTCAGCCTGTCCTTGTTTCAGAATGGGAGGGGGGAAGGGAGGAGAGGGAGCTCCTTCTTCCATTTTCCCACCTAGCACTGGAGAGTGGAGTGGGTGAATTGGAGGGGGTGGGGGAGGGGCTCCCATATACCTGCCCCACCCTCCAACGGGTTGAAAAAACTCCAGATCAAACTTCCTCTGCTCCCTTTTCCCACTTCCATCCTGAAAATAGCTCAAGGCTGGAAGGCAGTGCAGATGGAAGTTATAGAAGATACTATGTTTTGAAACATGTGCATTTGACCCCTCATTCACTGAGGGTTCAGATTTTTGTGCAATTGGTCATTTTTTTGAAGTGGTCTGCAGCTGTGTTTGGTCATGGCTATTAGGGGTGCACCCATGAACAACTGGTGCCTCCCAAGACTGGGGGGGTCACCATTTGTAGGTGGCAGCGGTGAACACCCGCAGATGCTGGTGGCGGTGTTGGCAGTGGGGTGGCAGGTGGCGAGTGGGTACCACCCACAAACGCTGGTGACCGTGTTGGTGGCAGGGGGGCAGGTTGGCAAGCGGTGAGCTGGGACTGCCTACAGATGCCACTGGCCATATTTGTAGTGGGGAGGGCGGGTGGCACGTGGCTATCTCCCGCAGAAGATGGCAGTGGCTTTGGTGGCGGGCATTCTCAGGGAGGCACATGCCCCCCATGCTCTCCCTATGCATTGTGTATGGGTGCACTGATAGAGATTTTGGGGGTCAATACTGATAGCCATTTTTTAAGGAGGCTGCACACATACACGGGCATTTATTAGCCAAATTATTGGCCATATTAAGCCGTTTTCCAATACAACCAATTTTCTTTATATTGGTGCCAATCTGATATCGGACTGATGTATTGGTGCACCTCTAATGGCTGTAGGCTAGTTTCTGTGGCTAGATCAGGTGAAAATTGTCACTTTTCTCTGTACCCAATATTATTCCCAATTCTGGTGGTGTTGGGGACAAGACATCTCAAAGGTATGACAGGTACAAAGTCATTCAGTGCTTGGGCTCTCACTCTGTTCAGGCCTATATTGGCAACTAATTAATATAATTACCACCTGGCAATGTCAGAGAGGCTTGTGTGAAGTGAACAAAGACTCTTAAATCCATTTCATAATGGACTGTGCTCACAGCAAAGAAGCTATGGCCAGGGGATGTTGTACACAGAGGTGGGAATTGTAACACTCCAGAAGATTTTTTTTTGAGATGTGTCTCCCTTCTCTACCAAAGGAAGTTGCCCTTTTTGTTTTTGTTTTTAGCCATAGATGAAAACAGTTTTTCATGCAGATTCATTCCTATATTAAAACAAATTCTGGTCCCATTGTGTATGTACTCCCTATTAAATTTAGTTATTTTTACCCATCTATCAAGTTTGTGCTCATAATATACTCATAATGCTCATAGTGCTCATAATATACTCATGTTAATGTGATTCATGGTGTACCAGGAAAAGCATTTGTGGAAAGCTAATTTTAAATTTATATGCACGGGTATTCACAGTAGATACGCTTGTGTGCTTATCCAGTCAGGGAACAGAAACAAACCCACATGCATCAGCAATCAAATCACAACTTACTGTGAGCTTGAATTCTGATTATTCATTGACACCTGGGCTTTGTAGAATACATCTGAAACATGGATAATAGGAAGATAAAAACAACCTGCTGGGGGTATCCCACAGGCAGAACAAATCAGGTCCTTCTACCCCCTAGCTATCCCACATTGCTTACTCAGCAATACTTTTTTTGTAGGTTTTTCAGAGGCGGAATACAGGGGACCTGGATTTCTACAAGCGTTGGAGGAATTACGTAGAAGGCTTTGGAGATCCTATGGGGGAATTTTGGCTTGGTACAGTATCTGTGACTGACTGTTGAAGGATGAACAGCCAGAGACTGGCATTGTAGAAGTGGTCCAGCATTTAGATGTGTCCAGACCTTAGAGGTCTGAAGAATTAGGTTGGGAATGCCACTGGAGCTGTCAGTGCCTTTGCTTTGGAATGGAAGTGCAAAGGCCTCATTGAAATTACTGATGGGAGATTTTTTATTGAATTTGCTGGGTTTTGAAGCAAGTTCTGGTTGAGCCAAACTTTTCCAAATCTCTGGCAAAAACTCAGTTTAGGGTTTGCATGAGCTTGAGCCAAGAGAGGAGTTATAAGGCTGTAGCACCTTGATTTGGAGGAACTGGCATTTAGACAAATGTGAAGAATAGGATATTTATGAAAAACATAATGCACTCAGCCCATCATTTTTGTGTCTTTTTCCTGGCATACCACCTGGCTGTGCTTGGATGGGAGAATCCAGAACCTTGGTAGTACAGTGGTAGGGATTCTAGATCTTTTTTCAGAGACAGAAAATGTTCCCTTAGTCTGACTTGTTTGATTCAGTATGATGCCATTTCAGGATCAAGGAGGGGGAGAAGATGGCTGTGAAGGATCAAGCCACTGATTTAACATCAAATGGGCCAAAAAGAAATACTGGAACACAAAGTGAATGCATTTTTAACCTTTGTTTTCCTTCTTTGGAGTAATAACCTTGGCTGCTTCTTTTAGGTCTTGACAAGCTGCACAGTCTCACCAGTGCCACACCCATCCGATATGAGATCCGGGTGGATTTGCGGACTTCCAATGAGTCTGCCTATGCTGTCTATGATTTCTTCCAAGTTGCCTCAAGCAGGGATAGATACAAGCTGTCTGTAGGGAATTACAGAGGCACTGCTGGTAAGAAATGCTGATCCTCTCTCACTTAGTACAAATAAACTTTATTACTGGGGATGCTTGTGTCATTAGTGGCATGAGGGGTTGATTAGACTGGGATGCATTAAAGCCAGGTTTCTTCAGAGGTATTAGTGTATTTACTGGTATTTCTGGGACTGAGGACAGTGAGTTCAGAGGGTCTCTCTTGAAAAAGAAGAGGGTAAAAATGAGTTTGCCTTCCACTGGATCAGGAGGTAAAGTAGGCAGGGGTGAGGGAGAAACCCGTAAGACTGTCCTCAGACTTTCCTGGAGGGCAGGTCCAGCTGATTATCCTATGAAGATACTGTAATGGCAACTGGGCATTCCCAGCCAAAGCAAACAACATTCGAAAGTGGAGGAAGGAAGAGTCTGTGAAAAGCTGACCTAAACTGAATTGAAATTTAGATTCCTTGACAGTACACTCAGGCTTAATACCCAGCATGATAACATAATGGACTTTGCCATCTGCACTCCAGGCAATTCCCTCCTATAGTGATTTAAATGCCCTTGATTCTTAAGCCATGTTGTCTGCCATTTTCCTTGTACCACTCTTCCTTTTCAGCATCCTGGAACTATACTTTGGGAAATGCTTACTCTAAGCATCCCATCCCTCCAAAAGTGCAATAATACTACCCCCAAGTTGCTGTGCTTACTGTTTCCTTTTGTTTTTGAGGGGATGCGCTGACTTACCACAATGGCTGGAAATTCACAACGTGGGACAGAGACAATGATGTGGCTCTGAGCAACTGTGCTCTTGCGCATCGTGGTGCCTGGTGGTACAAGAATTGCCACTTGGCTAATCTCAATGGCAAATATGGGGAAACCAAGCACAGTGAGGTGAGTGCCAAGGCTCTGATGTATGTGTGTGTCTTCGTACCAGCCTCAGGGACTCAAGTGGGCATGGCCAACTCTAATGTCATGTACAAGCCATAGCAACAAGTAATTTCATAATTGTTTATTATGGTACCCGCTCCAGCCAACTGAAACCTGAGAATGGCTATAGGATCCTATTTACAATCTCCTGTTCTGCACACCCAGCCTCCTCTTGGTTGAAATAAAGGCGCTGTAATCAGTGTCGGGTCTGTGATGTACAACTGAGGTGTTCTGATTTCATCCAATGGCAAACAGTTGTTTGTGCCCTGGCATTGGTCTGCTGATCAGAGAATTGAATAGTCAGTTTAGTGCTGCTGAAAGGTACCAGATTGACAGCCAGAGCGGCTGGAGTTTTGTATTTATTCACAGAGGAAGGATGACAGAAAGTAGACTCTCTCTTTCATGATCTAAGTCAGGAGTTGAACCCTTGTCATTAGAAATAAAGGCTAGTGCACTTTGCTGGGGAAGTCTCTTACAGTGTTTTATACACGTGCTGGGGGGTGGGGAGGGGGTGTGTGCTTTAATTAGAACGGCCCTGAGAGCCGCTCTAATTAAAGCACCTGGAGCATTCCGTGTATCAGTATCCCTGCACTTCAAGTGGTGGCGGGGCACTTTATCTGAAGGTTGTTTGACCACGCTCCCATAGACTCGATTAATTGAGTCTGCCCCGACATGCTGGAATTATAGTATGTTGGAACAACTGCCCTGCTCATGTATAGTCACCCTTAATCTCTCGATTCCTATGTTTTGCCACCTGATGCCTGCCAGCTTTTGCAAAACAATTTGAATTCACAGGTGAAAAGTGGGATAGATGATCCTGTCTTGACACAGAGGGTGCTGACAGAAGTGACATTTGTTGTTATTGGCCTCCTTAAAGTGCTCTACAGCCATACCGTGACACATGTGCATGGCTGCAGAGCACTTCAAAAGTGACTGATCATATGACATATTAACCATCTTTTAATGAGGGATCAGTCGAAGGTACTTCACTGTGGAGCGCCTTAGGGAACTTGTATTCCCTAGGGTCAGTCTGTCAGCATGATCAGGGCAGGGCTGATGCAGCCCAGCCCTGCCCTTAGTGTTGTCTGCAGGAAGGGAGGGGAGTGGGGAGAAGGGATTGGGAGGGAGCTTCATCCTGGGGTTTGCCTGACCTAAACTGGAGGGGGCAGATGGATTGGAACTTCCCCCTCCCCCCCGCCTGGTGGCCTCCCTCCACCCCAGCATTTTCCCACTCCAGCTCAGGTCTGGTAAACCCCAGCCCACAGCTCCCTCTCCCTCCTATTTCCCCCTCCCTTTCCACAGACAGCACCAGAGCTGGGAGTGGGGGTCAGGGCAAGGGAAGAGAGACTGCAGGTAGGGTCCACTGCTGGATCAGCTCCAAAGTGGAGCTCGATTTTGCTCTCCACCCCTGTCCCCCGTCTCCTCCATTTGGACTCAACAGACAAACATTTGTTAGAGGGGAGGGGGGTGTTACTTTAACTCATGGCACTTTATGTGAAGTGCCAGGAATTAGAGCAGGGACTTGCATGTCTATCAATACCCAGAAATATGGATTGTGTGACCTTTCAAGGCCACTTCCAGCCCTATTTGTGTTGATTATATGATGCATAGTACAAAGGCTTACTTGTACAGAGGTGGCAGCACGTGGCACTGCTGCCCCATATTCTACACTGACTGATTCTTGGCTGCTGGGCTGAATTTTAGAAGTGGCTATTGACTTACAAAGCTGTAAATGCTTGGGACCTTGTCATTTACTTCTCCCCTGCTTCTCCCCTTGCGCCACACTATTATGATGGGCAGAGAAGCTGGAGCAGGATTCCCCACACCCTGTTTTAGAGAGACAGAGCTGCTGGTTGAACATTCTTCATGAATGGGAGCCTAAGCTTGGGAACATGATTTCCTCACCCAATAGCAAAACAGCCCAGGTCTGCTAGTGTTCAGGTCATGCTACAAAGTACATCTTTTTTTTGTGAGCTACTCCATAGTCTTTGCTCACAGGAAGATGTTTGATTTACTGCCTACCTGTATGTATTTAAGTTATATTAGAAATGTCTAGAGACTTGATAAGATTTCCCCTTCCTTTTTATTCTGATAGAAAGCCAATAGTAATTCTTCCAGTAAATATAAGGGATAAGGGTTACTGGTATTATCCTAGTACTCTCCTTAGCCCCCTAATATATGCATGCTTTAACAAGGGCAATTTCTTGTTCTCTTTTCAGGGGGTGAACTGGGAGCCATGGAAAGGCCACGAGTTCTCCATTCCTTTCACTGAGATGAAGATCCGTCCTCAATCATCCAGCAATGAGCCCATCCTGGGGAGGAAAAAGAGGTCTCTGGCAGGGAAGAGGAAGAAGATCAGGGTTTAAAATAGCCTCCTGGCAATTCACAGCAATGCCCAATGATGACATTTCTTTATTTTGTAACAGTGTCAGGCCTCAGGCAGCTTGTTCCAGCTCATTTATAATCACTGACCAACCTGCTTCAGTCCCCACTTGGAGCTCTCTGGGTTTGCAACCTGGCCTGCTTTTAAGCTGCTGGAGATTCTTGACAGGTGATCAGTAAGAAGGTGGGAAGGGACAGATGGGGAATGTTAAGGACTTACAACTCTCTTGGTTCATTGAACTCAACAATGACCTTACTAGCCCAGTGTACACAGTTGATCTCTCCTTACTGATCTTTGTGAACTTTACAAGCAAGCTTTAATTCATGATGCTGCTTCTTAAACTCCCATCTTAACAAAGGCTCTCCTCTGCTTGATACTGCCACCATCTGCTGTTCTGAAGCTTCAGGCCTCAAGAGGGTCCTGTCAGGGTAAAAATACCATCTTGAAAAACAACTATTCTGGTCTTGGTTGGATTGTTAAACACAATATTATCAAGGCTGTTATGTACTTGCATCAACTTTTCCTGCTTGTTTTTCTTTCCCTGTTTTCTGTCTTGGATGATGGGAAGAGAATAGTGACTTTCATTTCTATTCATAATTAGTCTTTAATCACTTTCTCTTTCATGTCCTTGAGCACTAGCAAAATTTTGCAGTGTCTGGGTTGCAGACACTGCAAAGGAAGGTTTGCTACTTCCACTGGGATTTTAAAAACCACTTGGGAACATTTCCCTTAGTTTAGGTTTTTGTATAGTCTTCTTTTTTATAAAGACCTACATTTTCCTATCAGTTATCAGTGTCTCTTTCAATCCTCTGTTATGGAAGGGAGGCCTAAATTTGAGTTTACTTTAGCTGGCCCTTGAATTGCTCTGTAACATAGTTTGGCTCTTTTAGAGCCAAGTTCTTGGTGTAGTACAAAGCCAGCTTTCCTGAGTAATGCTTCATTGCTGACATGCTCTGCTTTGATGGGGGAATATCTCCAGCTCTGGTTGGCAAAAAGGAAAATAAGGAATTGATTCAGGAATATATGCAAATAGGAGATTTGTCATATTCTTCCAGCTGGAATCCACTGAGGAGTGCCCTTGTAGTCTCTGAAAAGGATTCATTATGTGGCTTTTAAAAATATCATAACCCTTCTACCTTGGTTTTTCTATATTTAAAATGGGGGTAATAATTTACCAGCCTACCTCCCACATTGTGTTTTGTGTTAAATGGTCAATGCTCTTCCAACCACTCTATAAGCATTAAATACTAAATATTATTTTAATAACAAGAACTAATTCTTAAAATAGTGCCACTGATCACAGAGAAAGGAAGAGGGTGGAAAAGTCTCTTAATTCATCCTCTCTCTGTCCTCAATCCAGGCAGGTAGAAACAGGATGTTGGAACTGGAAAACCCAGGACAAGAGACTTCAACCTGGGTAATAAACCTTACCAGGAGCTTCACATTTCGCATAGCCTAACCTCTTAACTGAAGGGGCTTGGATGCCTAAGAACTGGGCTACATGAACTGTTACGCTGCTGGTCTGGTTCATTAACTCAGGTTAAACTCCTGTATTTGGGTCCTCCGACTCCACTGTCCTGTCCCTATCTGTTTAAAATTCTTCTATGTAACTGAATTTAAACTTTTTGGAATGCCAATCTCTTTCTACCAAAATAAATGCCTAGGGAGTGTAGAGTATGGTAGGGTTCAAATTATCAGGCAGGGGTCCAAATAGGGAAGGGGGTGTAATGTCAGTACTCTCCTAAACTCTGCCTGCTGTCCAAGCTCCTTTTCTGCTGTCCCAGCCATGACTACGAAGAATGGTGGCTGTCCTTCTTTCTTGTATGCTTTTCTCTAGCATTGAAATAATTAACAATGCTGAATTTAACGCATCAGGATCAATAAAAGTAATCTTTGCTGTTCTCAGACTTTTTTTCTGTAGGTACTGCTGCCTGGGTTTACAACCAGTTCCCACTACAAAACTTTTTTCTTCACAATCATAAGGGAAAAATTAAATTATTTTCTATGAAGAAAAACTTAGATTCTGAAGCACAAGATGTGGCAAACTTGGGAAAGTAAAGAGTTCACCACACTGATGAAAACCAGTCATATTTGATGGTTCTGCAAGTTGGAACATAGTCCTCCTGCATCTTGTTGCTTTATTCTAACCTGAATGTTGTATGGAATTTAAAAAATACATATAAAATGCCTAGGATAATCATTCACTCATAGATATTTACAGGGAGCCTTAACATTATACATAGAGCCCTTTGAGAACAAAATCTCTTATCAGAATGGGAGCATTTCTTACTTACTCACCACTGGTATTATTGATGATATAAGGGGGCTGATTTCATTTACACTGGTTAAGCAGTATAAGAAATGTCAAAACATGTTAAGGTCCCTTTGCATTGGCAAAACAATATAAAGGGATCCTAGTGTAAATGAGGATCAAGCACAAAGGTCTTGGGCAATGGAAAACTGAGAATCCAGAGGAGTGGTTCCCAATCTCTTTAGACTCGAGATACCCTTCATTAGATTTAAGAGACCTTCAGAAAATGCCAGCTCTTAGTTCAGACTTTTTTGACTACAGAAAAATAAGTGAGCAATTATTTTGTTGAAAAGCACTTAGAAAGACCAAAATAAGTCAGAATCTTATTGACACTTTCTGACTCCTATCTGAAATATTTGGACTAGTCTTGTGACTCATGTGTAGGTGTTTGCACACTGACCATTGCTAACATGGCACATAACCTTAAAGGATCTCACAATACCCTGGCTGAGAATAACTGATCTAGATCTAGCCTGCTTTTACAATGGGGTTGAGGACATTTGGGAGTACTTACTGTATTTCTATATGGTGCTAATTAAAGTCACTGAAAACTCACTGATCATTTACACAGGAACTCGGATAAGGGTCAGGATCTGAACATGAACCTCTGTCCGCAATGCATTCAAAACTCAGCTGTGCTTTTTCAGGGCACAAGCACCAGAAATACACAAATAGCAATTGCACAACACCAGCCCTTGTGTGCTGTACTTTCGATCTCTATTTAGAGCCAAGAAAAGGAGAGGAGACAAATAGTCTGCAGATTGATTCCTAGAAGGGCTCTGCTGGAATGACAGGAACTGGCTTCCCACAACAGGTAGTAAATACTCCAGAGCTTGGCCTATTTAGGTCAGGATTAGTTTTCTTTCTGAAGCAGGTGTTTTAGTTTGGCCAAAGGTGATGAGCCTAAGCTGGGTCTCATTGGGCAAATTTATATGGCCTGTTATTTTAAATAACTTTCCACAGACCTGGGTACACTGGTATGCGTTGGATTTGGTGGAACAGCTGAGTCTTGGAGAGAGGACTCCTGGAAATGAGAATAGTACCATACCTGTTTCTCAGCAATCACTTTATTTGCGGACATATCTAGATCTGCTGCTTTGTTTTGCTGACAGGTGTGACTAAGACCTTTATTAAGTGCTTTCAAAGCCATTCTCTGTTTCAGCCTAAGTCTTCTACAAGATAGATAATATTTGTTTGGAAATAGTGAGTTTCTTTCAGGATGGTTGGAGTGATGGCCAGTAGCTTTCATCAGCAGGTCTGGGAGAGCCAGGAATAACTATATGCTACTCAATCCAGACTAGGAGTTTAAGGTGAATCTGGTGGTGGTGGGGGGGTGTACTTATTATGGGTGTCAGTGAAGTGAGTTTTCCCAGGCCTTGCTGTCAGGGTGAACTAGGCTGGAACTTGAAAACAAAGCACCAAGTGGAGAGATCTTAAACCCTTCCTCCCATTCAAGTGAGCTACAGGAAGTGTCTTTGTCTGGAGTAGGAGGAGGTTGGGTGGAGAATACCTACCCTGGGGTCTCTCAGGAGAGTTGTTGTAGTTTCTGGGTGTACTTGTCACTGGCAGCATGAGAGCATTGCATAGTCCAAACTGGACCTTAAAGTGTTGCCACTGATCCCCTTTCAGCTGAGTGTCCACCACAGATGATGACTTCCTGTCTCTTTTGTGTATTGGGAGAATATTCCAAGCACTTAAGGTGAGAAGAGTCAAGTAAACTTAGAGTAAAAGCAGAGGGCCCACTAGGGTTTATTTCTGCTACCATCCCAGCACCTCCTGTGATTGTCAGCAGCCCATTTGTATAATTTAAAGTTCTGTATTCAACCCCAGACCAAGGTTTACACTGCAGCACCTCCTGGTCACTACTGGTGCCAGTCTCTCTGGGTACCCCCCCATTCCTTGCCTAAGATCTTCCAAGGATCACCCTAAGAGACCTGAGCTTCTGCTAACACTGTAAACCATCCCAGCCAAAATATCACCCAATGGCAGGGCTTCAGGCAAGACCTAGTTTTATGGTAGTGCCTCCTGCTGGCTACTTCAGGGCTTCTGAGCAGGCAGTCACACCTCCCTCACCCTGTTGTTTGGCTCTGAGCATTTTGGTGTTTCTCTTGGTGAGGGAGAATACTGGTACCCATCAGAATAGAGAGAGTTCCTCCTGTTGATAAGCATTTGTCCCAAAAATTTATGTCACCTATGCTCAGAAGGCCAGAGTCTTTCCAGACACACTCTCTCATTCATGGAAGGAAAGCCAAGAAGGACACTTTGAAGAGTCCAGGGGCCTTGTTGCATGGGACACTTAATATGAATTAAATCTGCGCAGTATTACAGTTGGAATATGTTCTGAGCAGTTGCCTGGTAATGTTTACTACAATCTCCAGCATGCACAGGTCACTGATCATCTGTCCCAGCCCTGGTGACCCTCCAGGGCTGTGGGCACCCGGCTTTCTACTTGATCCTGGAGGAATCTGACAAGCAAAAGTTTCAGGTTGCTTTCTCCTGTGTGGCTTTCCTTATCCCACCTGGCAGCTTGGTACAGCAGAGGGGTCCCTGGCTGTTGTCTTGGCTGGGCGAGGACTGCAAATCACTTGTACTATCTCCATGAAGCAGACCAATGATACCTCAACATGTTATTTAATATGATCTGCAAATACTTCTCATACAAAACATGTTTGCTATGATATGAGCACGCTTAGCATGTGTTTTGTTGCTTGTGCTTTAAGTACATTTAACACATACCAACTGTAATGTGTGACATGGCCCTAAAGAAGTTGGCTCAGTTCCTCAGCTGCTGCCAATCAGTGTAGCTCCCTTGATATCAGTGCTAACTCACGTCAGCTGAAGATTGTAGAAAGTAGGGTTGGGAGAGACCTCAGAAGTTGTGGGCAGAACCAGGAGGGACAAGAGATGCATGGCCACACCCATTTTGGGGTGTGCAATTCACTCCCCCCACCTGTCCCCTGAATTTATCAGCAGGGAAAAAGAGACAAGTGGCAGTTGTGCAAAAGCAGTGGCTCTGGCAGGAGCCTATGCCAGCAATCTGCTGAGCTGAGAGACCTCACAGTGCATGTACTGCTCAGCTGAAAGGGGGAGCAACTGCAGCCTCCCCTGTTTGGAGTCATTTAGCTCATACCCCATGTTCAGATGCAGCACCAGGTCTACCTAGGCCATCTCCAGCACATTTGTCTAGTCTGTTCCTAAAAGCCTTCCTTAGAAGGGGACTTTATAACTTCCCTGGTAAGTTCATGAAGCATTCTCTGGCGCCTAGGAAGTTTTCCCTAATATTTATTCTAAAACTTTTTTTGCTGCATATTAAAGCTAATTTTGGCACTCAGTTCACACATTCTCCAATTATTGATACTTTATCATGTTGCCAACTCTACTGCTGCTTCAGCAGTTGCCAGCAGCTACAAACTCAGTAGGGTGCTACTCCATGCGAGGCCAATTATCGAGTGATAAGTGCAAGCCCATGGCATACTGCCCCAGCTAGCTTTATTGACTACAGCATGAGAGATGCCAAAACACCGTGAATGCTCGAGTGCATGGGTGCCTGAGAAGGTCATAGGAAAGTGACTGATTTTTTGCTATTAGGATGCGACAACCTCCACAATGACCTCCAGATACTGAGCAATTCCAATACTTCATTCAGCTAAAGGTCCTAGAGTGGATGGGTCAATGTGATTGGGCCTGGGGTGGGGTGGGACTCTGATTTGCAATTAGGGCTATAGTGCCACACACTATCAGCTGTAAAAGCCCACATATGTCTTGTGTAAACCAGGAGTTCATTTATTCCCAGGAGCTCTCCACCGTACAAAGTTCAGGGATGAAAACCCTCAGCTCTGAAAGCTGAATCTTAAGAAGGGCTGTTAGTTCAGTGAGCTTTTTAATGAGAGATGTGGGCTCTGTGTTGACATCCAAGAGCTTATGCTTATTTGGTGTTCCCGCATTTGGGAGGAAAAAAAGAGAACCAGGTATTGTGTCTGCAGTTCAAGAGTGAGAAGTCTAATTTTGCTGATTCTTTTGGGCCCCAGTCTTGCATCAAAAAGGGCAGTCAACTTGGGTTTTGCTTTAATCACCTGGAAAATGTACGAACTAGAACAGTGCAGTGTTTCAAAATAGCCAGAAGATGGCAACCTGGGCCCATATCGGGCTCAGGGAATCCAGACATTAAATATTTGACTTCTGTGGGTGTAAACAGATGTCCCATTTCTCCCCTGAGAAAGCCCTTTGTCCTGGGATCCTACAGAGTACAGACCCAGTGTCCCATTTTAAGTACCTGTGTAGTAACAAGATAAAATGTGCTGCTGCTTTTTTTCCCCTGGGACAGTGCTGCATACTAAACAAATTGTGGCTCATTCAAGTTAATTGCCATTTTTTCCAGGGACAAGCCTGTCAGCAACACAGCTTGGAAGGGCTATGCTGCTTCTCTTTTGTCCCAGGTTTTTGGCTGGGATCAATCAAATAAGACATCTGTTTATAGTCCACTAGAAGATCTTTTGGAGCTAAGCACTTTTTTCAAAGGTACCTTTGATGCAGTATTCTGTGCAGCTCCAACAGTGCAGCTGTTTTGCTGTTTTCAGGGAGTTAGTGAATTCTTTTCATGGAAGGAAGCTACGATGTGGCCACTATGACACATGGTGGCAGCCTAGAGGTCACAAGTTTGAGGCCATAGCAGAAGCACTCATGGTGCAACTGGTTCAGATTGCAATGAATCTGCAAATTCTGCTAAATACCTCATCATCAAAAGGAAGCGTGAAAGGGAGGGTCTGGTTGTACTAGTTTAGAGTGAGGTTAGGACAGGCTAGTGCTGTGAAAGCTTCCTTTTCTGCTTATTGCCACAGATTTGCACCTAGGTCTGGTCCCCAGAGAGGCAGAGATGGGATTTAGACACATGACTGCCATGTAGGTGGCCAAGTCCAAAATTTAGATCCTCAGTGGGTGCGTCTACGTATTCATTAATGTGTAGTAGTTACTGTGCATTTAGTTTAGTATTTGCTTAATGAAATACAGGCAGTCCTCAGACTTGCAACACGATTGGTTCCTGAAAACTACATCTTAAGTTGAAATGTAACTTGGAACTGATTTTCCCATAGGAAACAATGTTATAAATGGGGGATTGGTTCCTGAACCAAGGCCTGATACCGTGTTTTCAACAAAAATAACCCAGAATGTTGTACTTGATCAGTTATAGATGAGTAATATAGCTACATTAATGTATTTATATTGTAAATAGCAATCATATTGATTTGGAATGACTTTTTTTAGGAGACTTTGCTGGATGTTTTGAAGGGCTCTTGGTTGGACTTTTTGAAGGGTTCTTGGCTGGAGTCTTCTCAGGAGTCTTGGCTGCAGGTTTTTCTGGAGTCTTGTCTGCTTCCTTAATGAAAATGTCCAAGGAAGTTCGGACAGATGTTCTCCAGGGAGATGGGTGATGCAGCGAACTTGTTCGCTGGCGTGGCTTGGCATCAGATCAAGTGTTGTAAAGTCAAAACTGACATTAGAAAGTTGAAACAGGGTGTCAATTTATAAACTTGTAAGTGCGAAACGTTGTAACTGGAAATGTTGTAAATCAAGGACTGCCTGAATTAACTAAATATACAATACCGACAGTTACTGTGCAGTAGTGCCAGGGCATGTTTTTTTTGTGATGCTTACTGCACAGTAGCCTAACGACACTGCAAAAACTGTGCAAATATGCTACTGTGACCAGCACACTACTGCGCGGAGTTATTAGGCTACTGCGCAGTAAAAATCTCGTGTAGATGCACACAGTGTCCCTGAGCACATGATCTAATCCAGGCTACAATTAAGATCCTCACTGTACCAAGGAACCCCACATAGAAAAACATTCTGTGCACCTTAAATAACATAGGGCAGAAGCCTAACCTTTCTCCTTCCCAACTGGCTTTTATTTTTCCTGTGAGCGGCATCTGTCTGCATTTATTAACAAAGAAACATCATTTGTTTGCATTTATTAACAAAGAAACATCATTAGAGTAAACTGCCAAAGACTAACTCCTCTGTGACCTGCAACTGTTTCCAACCAGTAAGAATTTAACATTCCTATTTACTGATGTCTACAAATATCTGTCTGCTCTAGGGCTAGGGAGATGATATAAAAAGATTTTCCCAAAGAAATGCATGGCAGAGACACTGACGTTTTCACAGGCATTTTTGGTTTTCCAAAAATACATTTATTTTGAAAACATTTGTTTTCCTCTTGCATGAACGGTGCAGAAAAAAGGCTAAGGGTGGAATGCAGACAAGGCTCTTGCCCTAAGTGCTTGAGCAGAGTTATCTAAAGGAGCCAAAGGCCCAGGGAGTCCCAGTCAAGTGAGTAACAATGTATCAGACATTGCCTTATCAACTGTCTGCAAGTGCAGCCTGCTGGTTACAGCGTGTAACATGATCTCTGGGCCCAGTCCACAGTAGGTATGAGCCTGCTGAAGCTCAAGCTATAGTTGCTTTTGCTTTATGGATGTCCTCAGTTCAGTCCCCTGTTTTGCTAGCAGCTCCCTGATCTTTGCTGCCAGTGGCTAGACATGAGTCCAAGTCAGGAAGCATGAACCTACTTCTGAGCGTCTTAGAGCAAGATTGTATGTCGGGGTGAGGGGTTGTGGCTTTTTTTGCATGCTGCCCATTATAGAAATAGGGTTTCAGTCATGAAGTTTTCATTCAAACTTGCCCTAAATTGGGAAGGTTTGGACTGGAGGTTGTGGTTCGATATGCAGGCAAAACCATTTATTTCCCTGCTACCCCTTGTGAGTGCAGGCTTGAGTAACCTTACTGAAAACATTTCCCAGAATGCCTTTCTGAGATGAAGCCTTTCAATTTGGCTGAGAAAAACAGCTGCGGCCTTAAAGTAGCTTTGTTATAATCTGGTGCTGCTGCCTGCATCTCCCTCTCCGCTGGTTGGTAAGTACTTTTACCTCTGATTACATTTTCCCTTAATTTTGCCTGTCTTATTCCTGAGAATAACGGCACATTCTAGAAAGTTTCAGAATTGTTGTGTCTGAGCAGTAGCAACCAATAAGTAGGCAATTTTTCTACCTGTGGAAGTGGGACACTCAGAAGAAAAACCTGTTTTACCCTGGGGATTGTGGGAATGAAGAAGACTGCAAAATCCCACTCTTTTGCTAAATAGGCTTAGCTCCAGTCAGGAGCTAGGATACGGACCTGAGCACTAGAACTATTCATGGAGCGTTTCTCTCTAGGACTGAGCTCCCCTTAAAGCATTTTAAATGCAAATTTCAAGCTCACCCTAGGCTTGATTTTGGGTGAGGCAGTGTCACCATTTTTTTTAAATGGAAGTGAAATGTCACCAAGGCTAGGGACAGACATTCAAAAAGCCTGAACCTGAATTCATTCAATCTTTGCAGGTTAGTCTAACCTGGCTAGGCTGAACCAGTCTGTAACTGGACAGACATTCTCTCTGGACTGAGGAAATGCTGGCACATGCCTACAGTGGCTCAGGCTAGAAGCCAGGGGTGCAGAGCAGCCCCCGCTTCCCTTATATAATGCTGAGCTGATGGGGGTGTGGCCGGTGCCTGGGCAGGACCTCTGATTAGGGGGATCTGCCTGCACCATCCCAGGCTTTTTCCTTCTTGCTGCTCAAGGGGTGCGAGTGTTGCCAGACCCCAGCCTTCTGCTAGCACTCTGAAGCAAGGGGGGAAGGTGCAGTACATGCATTTATTGATGATACCGAGCTTTTCAATCTCCCTCCCTGATTCTTTATATGGTCTGCAGGGGGCTGATAACAGTGTTTATCACCCCATCAGCAAAACAATAGCCTCTCTCCATTACTTAAAACCCTTCTTAAACAGCTTACCAGCTGACCTGTTGATTAGCTCCAAACAGCTCTAAGCAGTCGCTGTTCTGTCTGCCAGTCCCAGTGAAATTGGAGACACGCACACACGTCTTCATTAGCTAGCATACCACATAGCTAGGGTCCGTGGGGCTGAGGTCCCTGCTGTGGGAGATGGGAGGGAGGGATTTTCTGCTTCAGCAGGGAGGGGGAAGGGGAAGGAAGGGGGAGGGGAGGGGTGCTGGGGGAAACAAACAAGATGAGAGCCCATAAAAGCAAAGGCTAAGTACAAGGATTCAAGAAGCCCTCCAATCAGCGAGCGCGCCCGCGCCTCCTTTTTCTTGTTTGTTTGAAAGCTGGAGGGCGGGGGATCTCGCAGACGCTCCCTTCCCCACACCCCGCGAGGCCGGAGGGGGGGGCGCCGAGTAGCGGATCGTGTCGCTTTAATGCGCGGCGCGGCCGCCTATTTCCTCG
>NW_017728907.1:17003950-17012650 GCF_001723895.1 Crocodylus porosus
AAGGGGGAGGGGAGGGGGAAGCCAGGCAGACCCTGCTGTGCCTGCAAGTCTCTGCTGGAGCTCCAGCCAGGGAGCAGAGGGGAGGGGCCAGCTGTGCTGTGTAGCAGAGAGCCTCACCTATCCCAGGGAGCATGCTGGGATGCTGGGGGAGTCTGGTTTATCTTAAATCAGCAAGGACAGACATTGCATAAAATGGGTTGAGCCAAATCAGTTAAGTTTGATACCACATTCAACAAGGTTTATCTCAAACTGGTTTAAGCCATTTCAAACTGGTTTATGTGCAGTGAACATCAGTTCTGTTACAGGTTTAAACTAGTTTCTGATCACTTAAACCGGTTTATATGTAATGTCTGTCCCGAGCCCAAGTGAGATCTTTGAAAGGGCCTAAGTGGTGAGAACTCTGGGGTTGAGATCCCAACAACACAGGTGAACAGCAATCCCAGTGATGGGATTATATTATATCACCATTATCTCAAAGTTGGACAAAATGGGCCATGCTGTGAGGGTACAGAACAAAAGACTCAGTCCATAAGTAGCTCCCTGCCTCCTCCTTTCCCATGCACCCATCCACTAGGAATGGTTTCCTAGAGGGAGCATGGAAGACCTGTTTTGCTACAGATGAGGCTAGTACCTTTGAGCTTGCCATGCTGGTGGTTGCAGTGTGGCAGGCTCTACCAGCACTTGTCTGGGTTGGTGTGTATTATTTCTTCCTCTCTGAACTTCCTGGTCAGTTTGCTTTGGAGATTAAAAATAAGAGAACAAAAAGTTTCCAATGGAGCCTTTAGAGTGAAACTGTTTGGCTCTTGCATTACCTTAGTGCAAAGAACAGATACAGTGAGGCTTCCTGACACTCCAACTATTTGCAAAACATGTCAGTGAGGCTTCAACAGACCTTGCTGATAACTGCAATAGCGGACTAGGGAGAGGTCAGGCTGGTTCCTTAGGAAATAGGCTTGGCAGTCTGAGTATGCTTATGTGGAACGGGGCAAGGTTAGCTGGGATGGAGTGAGCTGCCTTAACTCATGAGGAAGGGGAGTCTATCAGATCTTGAAGTTCTGGTGACGACAGTCTCTCATTGGGGTGAGCAGTGTGGGACCAAAGCTTTAGTGGGCAAAGAAGTGAAGTATATGTGGATTACATGTCATTTAACGTCATCCCCCGTTTATCCTAGACTCAGCTGCCCTTACAGTGACAGAATGAAATGCACTCAAAACCAGCAGCTCAGCTGAGTGCTAGGGGGTCTATGTGTGTGTGTGTGTGTGTGTGTGTGTGTGTGTGTGTGTGTGTGTGTGTGTGTGTGTGTGTGTGCGCGCGCGCGCGCGTGCACATGTGCACACATGGACATGCACATGCATGTCTCTGTATGCAAGAGTGGGGCATGCCCTGAGTTATTGCCTGGAGCCAGTTTTCTGTAGATCTCAGTGAAAAGTGCGGGCCTTTGGTCCAAGGGTTAACCATTTCTAGTAGTCACTAGATAAATTAATGCTGTAGACGTGCTTCCACATGGAGTCTCTTATCTCACTGTACCGTGGAAATGAAGCCACCTCAACCCCAGCATGATGAGCTCTTAAAAGACCAGTTTTAAGCAGGATTCTCAATGTCCATGTAGAGTTTTCAGTCCTGTATGATGCCACATCTGTTCTGTTCTGGCCTGCCTTGGTCCTGTGCAGCAATGTCATTTTCTGCTTTGCTGTCTTGGAGTCTATAAGGTTGGATCGGGTTACTGCATTTGCTAGGAAAGTCCTGTGATGGATAGAAAATTTCTCTTTTGGAGCAGCAAAACTGTTACCTGCCATGGATTTGGGGGAAGAATACTTCTCATTCTGATATGATTGTATGCTCATCTCCTCTTGTACCTCTAAGCCAGGGTGGTATCTCCGTTTAGTCTGCTTTGATACTTATGTATTACCCATACAAGCATGCAGGCTTGTCCTGTGTACTTTACACATGCCTCAGTTTGTAGAGGGGAGTTCAAGATGTACTAGATTTCAGGTGCATGTGTGAATGCATGAATTTATATACCACCTTTTATACATGTTAGTACACATGACTATATTTATGTGCGTCATACTCATGAAGGCACATGACCTTGTGCATGGGTATCTGCATGCACGTGACAGCAGGCATGTTTATGTGTGAGCATATGTACATCTTTACGCACGTGAAGCTGCATAGCCATGTCCTCATGAATATGTGAGTAGTTATACATGGAAGTGCATGTATGTCACTGCATGTGTGTGTGTGTGCGCATATGTCCTTGTACACACTGCTGGCATATAAACATATGCCCAACTTTATGTCTTCTGTTTATCATCTTAGTGATCTTGCCAGAGTCTGGCTTGCCCTGGAAATCCTATTTAGTCTAGAGTCATTATTAAAGGGTAAAAGAGCCATTGCTGTAGCTCCTTCCCCTCACAGTGCATGGCCTGAAGGACTCACTGGGTCTTGAGGAGGAGTGTCCTCTCTCTTTCCCATTATTTAGACTGGCAGTGATGGCCTCTTGTCCAACAGGAGCAGCTTGGGCTGAGCTGAGATCCACAGGTCATCTTCATCCTTCTTCTTCTTCCTTTTCTTGTTCTTTTCTGCTTGGACTTGCCCATTGCTGCTGCCGCAACCTCCATTGCTGCTGCTTTTGCCCCTTTGGCTACAGAAGCAGCAGTGACAACAGATGAAGAGGAAGACCAACAGGACGATTAAGGGCAGCCCAGTCAGCACTGCCAGGCAGACTGTGTTGAAGATGCCCTCCTGGTGCTTGCTGAGAATGAGATCCCAGATTGACTGGAAGAAAGAGCGGATCTGCTCCATGGTGGCTTGCTGGCTTGGCTCCTGTTCTGCCTGCCCTCAGAGTCCCCTGGGGATATGTTCAAGCCCTGGTTGGTAGTCAACAGGATTCAGAAGCTCTTTGGACCAGCACCTGTGAGGACATAGAAAATAACCAGAAATCAGAAGGCAGGCCTAGGCCAATCAGCATGTCCTCCACATTGCTTGGCCACACCAGCTGCAGTCCAGTCTGCTGAGCCTAAGTTGTGTGTAGGGCTAGGACCAGGAATGCAACTCATGCCTCTGGTATGGCAGTAGTGAATCCTAAGTGTAGGTTTAAATAAAATAACTAGAAACTTGATGTTTGCATGTGGTTTTTTCCAGTTTGGGGCACTTATGCATGTGGGATTTGTTATGGGCTCAGCTCTAAGAAGGACTTTTAACTAGCTTGAATAGCCTTTCTTCTCTTGTTAGTCTCCCATTTCACACATCTCTGTATTTCTGGTTTGCAGCAAAACACAAAAAAAGATGATCTCAGATTTTCATCCCTAAGATGAAAAGATAGTTTTCCCAATGTTTGGGTGTTTTTTTTTAAGACTGGCTTTTCATAAGACTTGAAGTTTTATCATACTATATTGAGTACAAGGCTGTATATTATACAGGACACTGTTTGCCAGGAAAAGGTGTTGGACATGGCAGTAGCTGGTTTAATGGTAGATGACGCAGACTAGAACAATGGTAGACAATGAAATGGTAGACAAAGCTATTTGTTCCTTGCTTTTATAATGACAGGATCCCTTTCAGACAATTTTAGGCACAGGAGAAGGTGCCAGTTTTGTTCAGATTCTTCTACTACCCTCACCACCACACTGTGTTAGCACCTTTCAGTTGCTCATTAAATGGTGTGACTAACATCTGTCACATCTGGTTCATACTCTTATCTTCTTCCCAGAGGAAAACTGTGCATTCAGTGCAGTGTTTTACTATTTTCCCTCCTTCTTCCCCACCTTTCCCTCCCCCAATGCCCTGATTACATTGCTCTGTGTGTGTTAGAGAAATGCCCTTGGCATGGAAGGTGGTGACATTTGTGAGGAATGCCTAGACTTGTGTGTGCGTGTGTGGTGGTGGGGGTTGTTTGTTTGCTGAGGTTTTTTGGTTTTTTTTGCTCTATACAATCAGTCATCAACATTTTCTAGATGTGGGCTTGGAACAGCCTGGCTTGGATCCAAGGCAGGGCAGTGTTCTGACCCAGTTGTCACTTTTTCCTGCCAATGCTTCTCCTCACCCCTGGCTGTGGCATGGGTGCAGCTCCTTGCTGCCCAGCCCGGTGTGGCCATGGGTGAAGCTGCCTGTTGCTGGAACACCACCGAAGTCCACCTATATCTGTACGTCCTATGGTTTTGACCCCTGCCTTATATGTAGAAGAATCCAGACAGCATCCCCCACTGCTCATGGAGGCATGATAAGCAAGACAGCTTTTTGTGAAACCTGACTGCAGTCTACAAACTCCTACCAATAGCTGGTTCTCCACTGAAGCTGTGACAGTATCTTCTGTAACAAGGACATCTTTCCATTAGAAAAAGAGCTGACACCTCCAGCATATAGATTACCCGACAGCTTTCAGATAGTAACACTGGTCAGCTTTTGCTACCTGGACTTAGGTTGGAATTTATGACCCTCAGGTTTGCACATAAAACTTGAAAGGCTCCATTCACTAGTACTAGTCCCCTCCTCACATAAGTACAGATTTTATTTGAATATTTCTCACAGTTCATGTCCCCTACGTTGTAGACAATGACTCATGGATCAAACATTTTTCAAAATGAAAGTCAGCTCCATGACATTCCTCTAGCTGTGGGTATAAGCTACATAACATCGTATTCATGGTAGTGTCACAGACCACTTCCTCCTTCTCAGTAATTTACATGCTCCTGGCTCTTCCTAGTACAGCTGCGTTACTTTTGGTCATTAGCATAGTGTTTGCTCTGGGCTATGGCCAAGCTCCCGTCTAATCCATGAGGCTGGCTTCAAAGTGATTCTACAGGTGCTATAGCTTCATCCTAATTGGTCCCCGAGATCCCACCAGGATGTACAAGCAGGTTTTGTGGGTCAGCACAATCCCAGGCCCTAAGGAATTGTGGTTTATGTTTATCTCCCCACTTTTCCTACTGCTAGTCTGCCTTACCTTGGCTTAACCTTGTAGGTCGCTTTGCTTTATGGAAGGCTGCTCTGACTAGAGATGACAGGGGCAGGATGGTGCAAGACAGTTTTTCTGGTTCACACTGAGGTTGGCTGTGACTGAACACTGCTGTCCTCTGATGCCTGTTTGATTGTAGGAGATGAGGGTAGTGACAGATGCCTGTGCCACAGCAACTATACCTGGCTCTGGTTGGCAGGCTTAGGGGGCAAGGGATGGGCTATGTGGACTGAATTCTACTTTAATGCTGGGCATAGCAAGTCCTGGATGAGGTATGTATGTCCTGGCCAAAAGCTCACTGAAACTGAGGAAATCTTTCTATAGCCTTTAAAGTGCTTTGGATGGGAGCTTTGCTGGTATTTTGCTGGTCTCCAGAGGTATTGGTGAGAAACGTTTCACCCGGAGCATGAGTCACACCACCAAGAGTCAGAAGCACATGCACTGTGATGAGTATCTTTGGATGGGGTCAGTCTGATGACTGATGAAGCTGCCTCCCTGACTCATTTAGTGATTGCTCTAAGAGGTGGGTAGGGCTGAGGAGCATTTTTGCTCTGTGATATAAGCCTTTCTTCCCTGCACAGGGAGGGAGTGCTGCTGCTGAGTTTCAAATTACCTGAGGGAAACCCTCCTGCAGATGTCTTTCACTAGGATAAAAGGGCAGGTTTTGCCAGGAACCCCACAAAACCCTTTGAGATGCTGCACACTCTCATTTAAATGATCTGAAAATGTTGAGCCACTCCCACTGAGGTGACTAGGTTACCGATTAGGCAGAGTGTCTGCTGGGAGCCACCAGTAGGTGATGTACGGTTTGCAACACAGTTATTGCATAGTTTTTTTCTGATGCCCTCACTGCTTTTTCTGAAAGAATGATTCAAGCCCCACAGATTCTTGGTCAAATATTAGGATTCTCATTTTACAGAGGAAGGTAGGCCCACTTTTTCAGAGGCATGTAAACTTTTAGCTCAAATCCAGAGCCTTTGATGGATGGTAGCAGATCCTTAGTTATCACTAATAAGTATGACCAGACCTTGCACACACCAGAGGTCTGTAGCTGACACAGGAATAGAACCCAGATAGCACAACTTCCCTCATGTGACAGTGACTGCTAACTTTCCTTCTTCTGTGTCAGTTTTCACTAAAAGGGATTACCAGGAGCTGCAGGCTTTTTTTTTTTTTAAAGGACCCAGATTAATTGCTACTTTTCCCTGATGTGCATCATACTTATTGTCCTCTTATCCTCTTACTGTTCTGCATAAACAAAGACCTCTTGTGCAAAAATGTTAACGTCTCTTGGATGCTTGGTGATATCTGTGACGGCCCCCAGTGGGTGGGTACTACGTCTTGCCCAGCCACCTGGTACACATTCCCTAGTCTTGACTTGCAGTTGTATCTCATGTTTTAACAATCAACAAAACAGGTCTGTTCTTTTAATTAGATTGACTTTGTATGTTTGCCTGTCCCAGGATTTTAGTCATCTGTTCAACTGCTGAGAGGATGTGGGCTTCTTGAAGGAGGTGTTAACTGGTCACACATCATGCTTACATCTAAAGCAAGACTGCCTGCCAGGTGGGGCATATATGTGAATTGGACTGTCTGGGCCAATCTGCTGCCTGTGCTATTTGTTATATGCATACCACAGGTTGGCCACCCCTAGTCTACACCATGGGCTTTACTGGGATGTGCTAATTGGCTGGTATGTATTGAGACTTTTTTCCACATCCCAGCTGATGTAGTTGTGTCAGCCAAACCTTATCTTGTAGACTTCTCCTGTGATGAACTTTAACTTTTTTTGGTTAGTGTCCCTTGCTTCCTAGGTGATTAGTCTCCCTCTATCCCTTTAACAGCATACAGGGCAATGCAACATGCCCTGTGCTGCTTTGTCACAGCTATTAATGAATATCACTGCCACTGAATCCTGGCCCAAAGCCTCATGTCACAAGTCTGGTGTAGACTCAGCTCTAAGATGGCAATTGATGCTCTGGCAGTGCACAGTAGGACAGAAGGACAAATATAGGAGGCACAGATGGCATGGGTAGGAGGCAGGAATATCTGTCCCTGGCACCTCCCTGACCTGTGAGTGGCCTGCTTGCTCACATCCAGAGTTGTCTGTTAAAAGTTGGTGCAATGGATGATGTCAACCCAATCTGATCTGCTTGTACTAAATACTTTGTGTCTGCTATATGCATGTTCATTTCTTACTGCTTTATTTGTATGTGTCTGTCCAGATGAGGCTAGGATCAACAACAGAAAACCAGGAGGGGAGGCTCTTGGGGAAAATGGTGTAGTGGCTGTGGCCCAGGTCTGGGAGACAGGAGTAGTTCAGGTTCTATACCCTTCTCTGCCATTGACTAGTTTGATCCTGTTTAGTAACTCCATTTCCCCCATCTGTAAAGTGACATTGACCTTAGTTTTCTACCTCCCCAGGGGGACTGTGAAGTTTCCTTCATCAACATTTTAAGACTGGCTATAATGAAAGTTTTCATTTGCTCTAGTGATGAAACATATGACTGCCTGACCTGGGGCCATACCTCAGCCTATGCTGCCTCCAAAAGTGAATATAGCCCTGTATAGTACAGTATGATGCTGAGCGCCTGACTGAGCAGTAACACTTCTGGGTGGTGTTTCCTATGTCAGCATCATTCTAAGTGGTAGCCCTATATACTTAAGCATCCAAAAGCAGGCTGAGGTTTGTGGGTATCCGTGGCCAGTCTGAGGGATGATCAGGGTGACTTAGTAGCTGACCAAGCCAAAAATGCTTTCTGTCTCCATAAAATGACTTTAGCCCCAAGCCCCTCTGTCACAGAGGGAAAGGATCTGTTACACTGCAGGCAAGGCAGGAGCTGCACATTGCTCTGTTGCCATCAGAGCACAGCTACAAGGGGTTAAATATTATTTGATGAGTAAAGTAAGATTTTTAAAAAAGAAGGTGAATCAGGCCTGCATCCAAATCCTTGGGTTTCCAGCCTTGTGTGCTGCCAGATAGAGTGACTGTAGCCGCCTTAGCAACACTCAAACAGATCACAGAGCCCTGGCCTGCTCTCCATTTCCTGGCTGCTGGTACTCTGTTAACTGATCAGGAGGGGCTTTTATTGTGATGTGATCCTGCCAAGGGCTGTAGCCTTGCTGCTCTTAAATGTTTGTTCTCAGAAGCAAACTCCTCATGTTGTGATGTTTGCATCTTAATGCCAGACTGTCCCATCCAGAGCTAAATGTACCATGCTGCAACAGATGATTTGACTCTTCTCCTAGTGGCAAGGCAAACCGGCCTTGCTAAAGCAACTGGGATGTCAGGTGACATTAGTGGGAGCAGTGAGGTACCTGTATCCATTCATGTGTCTCTGCAGGGCAAGATGTATTTCCATTTGCCTCTTGAAGCCTATTTGGTTACCAGAAAAAATCATTTAGGTTTCAATAGAGTTACCCAGTTACTGGGTTCTGTAGAAGGAGCCAGTCCATTCACACCTGTCTGAAGGCAAGTGCAGCCCAGGTCTGTCCATGTGCACTGTCCCTTCCTCTGGATACAAGCACCTGCACACACACAGAGCTGGTGTTCACCTTGTCAATGTATGGGGCATACACACACTCTGTGCCCCCCTGAAGATGACATCCAGTCCAAACCACAAGGTAAGAAAGAGACTAGAAGAAGAAAAGAGACTGCTATATACGGGGCACCGAGGAAAGAGCAGAACTCTATATAGAAAACTATCTTGCCTAGAATTTCCCTCTGGCTGTGACACAGGGGA
>NW_017728907.1:17013260-17046509 GCF_001723895.1 Crocodylus porosus
CACATTCTAGAGGAGAGAAATCTCTCTCTCTCTCTCTCTCTGGGTGAATGTGTGGCATGGAGCATAAGGGGTCCAGGTTTTGGCTGGGACCTTTACCTGCTGTTCTAGTAGATAGCAGTTCAACGAAGACAAGTGCAAAATGCTGTGCCTGGGCAAAAAGAACCACCAACACACTTACAAGCTGGGGGATGACCTTCTCAGAAGCACAGCAGCAGAAAGGGATCTTGGAGTTATAGTTGACTCCAAAATGAACATGAGTCATCAATGTGATGAAATGATCGACAAGGCTAACTGTACTTATCATGCAGTAGCAGATGCATGACAAACAGGTCCAGGGAGGTGATGCTTCACCTCTATGTGGCACTGGTCAGGCCACCGTTCAAGTACTGCATCCAGTTTTGGGCACTGCACTTAAAGTGATGCAGAGAATCTTGAGAGGGTTCAGAGGAGGCCACTCGTATGGTCAGAGGCCTGGAGGCAAGGCCCTACAAGGAGAGATTGAGAGACCTAGATCTCTTCAGCCTTCACAAGAGAAGGCTAGAGGTGATCTTGTGGCTGTCTATAAATTCGTCAGGGGAGGGCAGCAGGAAATAGAAGATGCTCTGTTTACTAGGGCACCCCTGGAGTAACTAGGAACAATGGCCACAAATTGACAGACAGCAGATTTAGGTTGGACGTTAGAAAGAACTTCTTCACAGTAAGGGTTGCCAGAATCTGGAATGGGCTTCCCAGGGAGGTGGTGCTCTCCCCTATGTTGGGGGTCTTGAGACTGGACAAGCAACTACTGGAGTCCCTTCTGACCCTAGCATCTATGAATCTATTAATATAATGCAGAATTAGGTATAATAAAGCATAAATGCATATAGCAAATGTGTGTGAGAGGCAGTGATTTCTTAGGCAAGATCTTTCATTGGACCAACTATATAGCTGAGATACAGTTAGATGAGCTTTTGAATGCAAGACACTTTTCCTCAAGTCTCAGCAAATGTAGCCTCTCTCAAATTTGGTGGTTCTCTCCTGGCTTGTGGTTATTAAAAAGCCTGTCCCTGTTTAAAGGAGAAGATAAATTAAATAGATTCTGTAGGCCCCCACAACTGCAGTGGAGGGGTATCACGTGCCAGTGGCAGCAAGAAAATATTGAGTCTTCTATTTTTTAAATATTGTTATCACAACACTTGTCTTCTCCTGGGGCCTATTTTGTGCAAATGCAGTAAAGTTTGGAAAGGGTTGTGTTTCACTAATACTTACAATTGTAAGCTTGACCATATTGCTTTTATCTGCAAAACAAGCAAATTATCTTCTTTTTTTCAGTCTGGGTTGCCTGGTATTCCAATACAAATATCACAGCATGGGAAGTTTTTGTCTGGATATTCTGTGTAAAGCAGGCTTGTCACTTATCCATAAACTTCCTGACAGCTCATAATATGAGGCAACACTGACTCTTGATGTGCTGTTCTCCATATATAAAAATAATTTTCTACATATAAAAAGAATTTTCAGACCAAACAGGATGTATAATTTTATACCTGTCCTGAGGCTCTTTTTATTTACTCCCTTTAAAGTTTTAAGTGGGTTGGAACTTCCTTTTTCAATTGTAATAAATTGGTTACAGAAAAACAGAGCCATTTAAAACATTTCCATGGCTACTCTTTCCCTTTAAAATATAGCTTAGTAAACTGAAATGCCTCTCACTATGTTTACATAAAATGCCTAACCCAGAGAAGCCCTCGGCTGCTGGCTCTGAGCCTCAGTCACGGATAGCATGTAACTGTTCTGCCCAAGAAGCAGATCACAAACTAGACTGTGATTCTTTCTTTTGCTCCAGGGAGAAGTATCATGCACCAGCCCTGTAAGCTACTTCCCTGTTCCCTAGCCTGGCTCAGTGCTGGGAGTGCACTGTGTGAGAGCAGACTTGAAGCCATACCCCATTCCCATCCGCCTGTAACCACAATTCAGGAAGAAACAGTAACCATAGTTCAGAAGTTCTCTCCTCACACTTCTAGAAGAAAAGGAAACTGGTACAGGGAAGTAAGGGCAACTTTATGCCTGAATCATAATCTGATCCTCTGTTAGCTTTAATACACAACTGACTTAAAATAATTTATTTTTAGCACACCCATTAAAGCCTGTAATTTTGTAGACTTAGAGTTGCTTGTCAGTGACATAAAAGGCTTGTTCATTAAAAAAAAAAAAAAAAAAAGACATTGGCTGTGAGGCTTTTTGCCTTTGGACTGGCAGCTTGGATACCAAGATGTCATTTAAGATTATCCAAGGTTGTACATCACTAGTCTAAACCCTAAGTTAAATTGTGCAGTAAGAAGGTGTTTATTTTGCAAGGTCCCTGTATAGGAACATTCTGCTTGGTATGATAAACAATGCCTTCTTGTAGGAGACCCAGGGTTCACAAGAGTGGGGAGGAGGCCTAGACACAGGGGCTAGAGACAGACATTCAAAAAACTGGAGCCTGAATTGATTCAATCTTTGTAGGTTTGTCTAACCTGCAAAGACTGAACTGATTTGCAAGTGCACAGGCATTCACATTTAATTCTGGAAATGAAGGCTGCAGCTCCTGCTGCACTGTGCAGCACTGCTGGGGTGGGGGTGGGGGAGCTTGCTTCAGCCCAGCTCATGGAGCTCTGCCTCTAGCTTCTGGACCCTTCCAGAGCTTCATCTGTTGGGCTAAAGCCACGGGCCCTGAGAGGTGCTGTGCGATGCGGCAGGAGCAGGAACCATACCTGGAGGTGAGGGGGAGAAAAACATTTCTGTCAGGCCAAGCCAGCTTCCTTTCACCTCCCTCAGTTACTCCCTTGCCATTCCTGCTGCTGCTGCTCCACTCTGGGAGGGGGGATTGGAGGCTCGTACTTCAGCTTGGTGGCTTCTGCCCCGCACATGGAGCTCTGGCTGCAGGCTCTGGATGCCTTTGCCTTCCATGGCATCCAGAGGCACGCTCCATGCGCTAGGCAGAAGCTGCGGGGCTGAAGCTTCCTGCACCTCCACCCAGAGTGGCATGGCGTGGCATGGCCATGGGAGCTGGAGGCGAGGGGCTGCAGAATAGCTCCCCAGCCAGCCCACTGCTAGTTGTGCAGCTGCAGCCCTGGGTGCTGCACAGGATAGGGGGCCCACAGGCACCTCTGAGTTGGCCTGGGAAGCCCACTCCTGTGCTGCCAGACCAGGCTGTCATGCAGCAGGATGGGAAGCACAGACATGCAGCCATAGCAGGTTGGGAAGTCCAGGCTGGCCCCTCTGCCTCCACCCTTAGCAGGACTAGTAGGTTGGTTGGGCTCAGCCCTGCAGCCCCAGCTGCTGGCAAGACAGGTGAATGGCAGGGGCCATGCCAGCCGGCTCTGGCCACGCTCCCTCCCCTGCTGAGGTGGGGAATGGCTGACAGGGGCCTCAGTCATCCAGTGGGGTGGGGGAGGGGAATAAACCCCCTTCTTGCTCCCTTTTTCTAAGGGGGCCCTGTGTTGGGCCATGCCCCCACCCTTGCTTGGGCTAGAGAGCAGAGGGGCAGGGTCAGCCCTTCTTCGCTGGAGCAGAGAGCACAGCCCCATCCATGACTGCAAAGCATCTGGGATCCTGGGGGACTCTGATTTAACTTAAATCAGGAAGGGTTCTGGGACAGAAGTTGCATAAACTGGTTTGACCCAAATCAGTTAAGTCTGTTACTATATTCAGCCAGGTTTATTTTAAACCAGTTTCAGCCATTTTGAAACTCGTTTATGTGCACAGAACTTATGTTCTGTTATAGGTTTGAACCAGTTTCTAATCACTTAAACTGGTTTATGTGTAACTTCTGTCCCCAGCCAGGGAATGGGTAGCACAGCTGTGTGCATGAGTTCTCAAGCTAGGAACAGAAGAGGAGCCCCAGGTCCAAATTCACTTGCAGCAGGAGAGTTAGACCTGTTTAGAGCTGGGCATGGTAGAGGCAGGCACTGTGGGATCAGAAGCACATTTTCGGGAGAGCTGCTAAATCCATTTGTAAAATAGTCATTTAAAATTTGATAGGGAAAAATGAGTAGATTAGGACAAACCCTTCAGGTTGCTAGGCATAAAGAATGGATATCAGAAGAGAGTTGACACAGTCATTTGTTCTAAAGAATTTGCCGCAGCTATGGATTGGGTCTTGGCCTGATGTAAGGTACTACATCAGCAGGGCCCCTAGTGTTTGCATTTTGTGCTTCCATTCTAGATCATATGGTCAAAGAAATGTCCAAAAGTTACATTTCTTGACCTCTGTTCAGACATCTCAACAAGTGAGCTTATTCTAGGAGGTGCTAGGTGCCCACAGCTCCTGTTAAAGGTGCTGGGAACTGCCAGTTTTTACCTTTAAAAATGAGCTCATGTATTGGTCACTTTTCTGTGGATCGCTTGTGTTTTCCAGTTTGAACCTACAGAATACAATGCTCAGGCTATAAGATCAAGCATCAAAGAGTTGAGAAATTAAAATATAAAGGCTGCTCAGGAGGAATTAATGTTCCACATCCTATATGTTTTGTAGCAACCATATATTTTGCAGTAGTAGTTTAGATTTACCTAGAAGAGTGGGGGCCAACCATTTTGGCAAGAGTGCCACAACCTAGCCCTGTACCCTTATCAAGTGCCACTCTGGGCAGGGGAGGGGGATAAATCTGTTGCTTTCTGCTTCCCACCCTATCTGCCACTGTGCTGCTTGCCCCCTCCCTGATCTGCCATGTGCCACACAAAGGCTGCCCATACCACTTGTGGTGCATGTGCTGCCTGTTGGGTATCCCTGACCTAGAACAAAGCAAAAAATGAATAGAAAAAGGATTTAAGCTCCATGTGACAGAAGTGACAGGGCTGGGGGTCTCAGTACCTGATCCTGAAAGTCAATCAATGGAGACAGACCTCTATGTCTGCACAATCTCACTGATTTCAGCAAAATTCCTTGCTGGCTAATCTGGATGCCTTTGCAGGACAGACGCTGTACCATGTAAACTGTCCTGACTTGTTTTTGTTCTTGCAACTCTTATACTGCAATAAAGACACCTTTGTATATTTAATGTGGTAGGGGGGAATACTTAAAGGGGGAAAACCAAGAAAACAGAACACCTGGAAGGTGTTGGCTTGATACTGCAAATCATGAAACTGTTCATCTTGCCAACATTAAAAAACATTGTCCTGGTAGAACTGCATGGATGTAGTTGAGCCCATCCCCATTGGGGCTGTATAACTGACACAATGCAGGGCTTATCCTAGGTACTTTCAATGTGATTAAGTTACTAATAAGCCACTCTGATATGTGGCCCACTTAGCACCAGAGCAGCCTGCCAACATTCAAAGTTCATGCCAAATCAATAAATTTGCATGGATGTATGTTTTTCTTCATGTGGACAAGGCCTAACTGATAGGCCAGCCTTCAGCACCCTGCACCGTGTGTTATCTACTATACTGGTACAAACCATTAGAATGGGAACACTGAATCACCACATTGGCTCAGACTAAGGGTCCATCTAGTTCACTGTTCTGCCTCTTACAAGTAATGGATAATTTAGAGAAAGCACATAAGAAACAGTATTTTGATCTGTGTGCACTAGGATGAACTACCTTTGACTGGTGTAGGATTCCACTGACTTCTTCAGAAAGGCTTAAAAGCTCTTTGATTAAAGCAACATAGACTTACCTAGCTGTACAAGCATTTCTAATGTGTCTTTGGTTTAAACCTGTAGACTAAAAGCATATGTTCATGCTCACTTAGTTTTCCTTTTAACTAGGAAAGCCTAGTTAGAGTTGATTCAAGTGGTGAACAGTACATTCCTGTCACTCCTATAACTCACAAATGTCACAAATAACTTTACTCAGATTCCTCCTGCTCTCCATCAAAAATGCTACCATTATATAGACGTTAAGTGTGGCCAATTCTATCCTCAGAAGCACGACCGTCCCTAGGGGGGTGCGAATTGGGACAACTGCCACAGGCTTTGCGCTTTGGGGGCCCACACAGAGCTGGGCAGACCAGCTGCAGTGACTCTGCACCGCCGCCACCAGCTTTGCATCCAGCTGCTTGCTACCCCCCACACCGCTGACGCTGCCGATAGCAACTTCTTCAGGTCTGGGGTGCACGGGATCAGGACGGGGCCCCACAGGGGCCAATTTGCCCTGGGCCCCACACTCTGCTTGGGTTGGCTGTGCTCAGAAGTGAAGGGTTTGAAAAGTTATGAACGTTTGAACCCAGGACATTAAAAACAAAACTGTTTTGCAAATTTAACCATAGAAATGATACCTAGAATCTGTGATAATATCAGTAACTACACAGAAATATAGTCTATGCGTAGATACATTCTGATATGGCAGTAAAGTTCAATGACAGAACTTGAACCTAAAAGAGAGTGGTACCATTGCTATTCAATTTTTATGTTCACCATGTTACTAATGAGCTTTTTTGACAGTTTATAAAATCAGGCTTGGTAAACAATTTGTTATCCATTAAATGGTATAGATGCTACCCCTCAATAATTCTTCTGATATATGTTGTACATGATACATATATTTAGGTCCCAGTCTGCACACTGGGCTCTTACTAAGCATCTATGAACCTCTTTAATTCAAGATGATCTTTAAATAGGGATGATCCATCCCTTCCTATGGTCTGAGAGAGCCATTTTGGTTATCTGAATAAGCTGTTTGTATCCACAAGGATATTTATGTATGATACATATTTATGTATCTAAGCTCATGTGGGCCTAAGTAGACCTGTGTAAAGCTTTTGTTATAAGCCCGGCGTGACACTCCGAGTTTCGTTTTCTCTTAACAGTCTGAAACCTCTGCTGCTGCTCTAGCTGAGGGTTTTCACTGAAGCTCATAAAGCCTTTGTGCAGGTCTGGGCAAACTGTGCAGAGGGCCTGGGCTTCTTTGTGGTTGGGATGCATTCCATGCAAATCCTGGAAGCTTTAGATAAACTCTGCTTTGCCATTTGGGATATCATTCATCCAGAGAATTGGAGAGGATATGTGGTGGCCAGGCAGCGGACAAAGTGGAATGAGGACTCTGTTTCGAGGTCAGCCTGAACCAGCAGCCTTGAGATTTGCACCTCCTCCAAGACTGGAGAAGTTTATTAAAATGTGTAGCTCAGCCCCATCTAGGTCATGTGACTCTCCTTGAACTGACACTCTCATGCTCTGCAAAGGTCTCATTGTGACCCATGGTTCCCTGAGGGAAATGATTGATTTTCAACAACACGGTTCCATAATGTCAAAGAATGATCAGCAACACAGAATGCTTGAAGGCTGGGCAGACTTTCTTGTCCTTTTCCCACCTGGCCAGGGTCTCTCAGGGCTTTTCTTGAGGTGCCCTGCCTCTGTTGGATGATTGCTTCAGCTTAGAGCTAGATATATAGCCCTCTCCAGCATCAGAGATTTTTTCCACACATCATCACTTTGCATCTCTCTTAACAGTTACTACTATTAGCCAGGGGATAGGCCCCTGTGCAGCATGGGTCCAGGAAGGTCCAACACTTTGTGACCAGACCCTGCTGCATATGTGTGACACTTTATGGTGAAGCAGGGCCCCAGATGTAGATGCAAGGCACTCGCCTTATCTTTTCTCTTCAGCTGAACCATAAGCATTTGTTTTCAGAGTGTCAGTAGCTCTCTGTTCCAAGGACCTAGGCACAGTATCAGGATCCCTGAATGACGGCAGCCTGGAGTTCTTAGGCCTTTTGAGCCTCTGGGCTGGACCAACAATATCCTCTGAGTGGTGCAGTTAATGTGGTTAAAAAAAAAGTTACCTGTAACTACAAGCCATTTCACTGAAAGAGTTAGAGGTAAGAACCCCGCTGTCTCTGACGGCAGCTGAATTGGGTTGTTTCTCAGGGCTGGGGAATGGATGTAAAGGGGAGATGCTGTTGCTCATTAAAAAACAGGTGATTTTATTTTAAAAAGCCCAAAGCTTAGACTTCAAAGGCTATGTCTGTTTCTAAACCTCTCTGGATTTCCGGAGCTGAAACTGCAGAGGATCCCAGACAGGCTTTATAGGCTGGAGAAGTCAGAGGCATGGAGGTCCCTTCCTGTGGGAATTAGCAGTGGATCTCTTACCCATTGGAGGTGGAGTCTATCTTGCCATCTGAACTGTTCACAACGGAAGCAGCACTATGTCCATATAAATCAAGAACACCTGAGCTGTCCTTTATGAACGTAGGTTCATGCACTCAAACATTCAACATGTGGTGCAGCACGGTAAAAATAAAGCTGGCTTTCTCTCAGTACCAGTCTGAGAAATTAGCTGCTTGCTTTTTCCATATATGTTGCATGTTATCACTTCTAAACCTAGAGGTGAACAATATTGCAGAACCCGGGGTGCTGCAAGTTTACTGTGCTGTGCTTGTATTATGGAGCAGCTAGAAACTGCAGCCCCGGGGGAGGGGACCCTTCACGCAGCACACACGTGTACACTGCATGCAGTGAGAGACTCTCTGCCCCCAAAATCTTGCAATTTGTGTATATAGGGTAAGAGTAAGAGGGAAACAGAGGTCCAGAGCTAAAGTGAGTTGCCCAAAGTTGTGCAGCAAGACTGTAGCAGAGGTTGGAACAGAGCCCGTCTCTCCTGCCACCCTGCTGCTGAGCTTCGGCTGAAAACATGCAGTGTGGCTGACCAATTCAGGGCGGTCAGCCCATGGGACGAAGCACCCAGAGGCTGAGCTCCCAGTTCTAGCACTGCGGCATGGTTAGCCTTGTTAATCTGAAGTCAAGTAGAAGGCAGGAAAGTCATCATCAGCCCTGTAACACTGCAACAGACAGCAGGAAGGTCCCTGTGCTCTGCCTCAGTTTCCCCATTTGGGAAAGGGGGGTGCTACTTGGCCAGGGAATGTCACAAGGGAATGTCACAGCCCTCCGAGGTTCCCGGGCGGCAGGTGACCCGGAAGCAGGGTCGGTCTGTCCCCGGTGGCTCAGCCAGTGGCACCCCCATGGCGGTGCCCCTTCTCCTTCGGCAAGGGGCACCGGGCGCAGCACAGGAGCTGGATGCACAGGATGCCGGGGGCAGCTGGGGACGGGGAGCTGAGGCACTGGGACAGAGCCCGGCCGCGCTGCACCGGGCAGGCGGCGCTTGCCAACGCTGGGGGAGGGGGACAGGGATGGGAGCACGAGAGCGGGGCACCCCTCATCTCGCTCCCGAGCCCCGCAGTGGCACAAGCGGACGCGGCGGGAATCTCTGCCCTTGGGAAACTTGCGAGGGGACAGTCCAAGAAATCCTACCTCCCTCCAGCTCCCGCGGGGGCCTCCAGCTCGCCGGCTCCCGCCGCAGCGCCCGACCCGCGGCGCCGCCCGCTGCAGGCGCACAAGTTTTCCGAGCGGGGAGGAAATGGTGCGCGCGGCGCGGGCCGGGCTGGGGGCCCCCGCCCCGCCTCGCTCCTACCTGGGCGGCTCGCGGCTCGCGGCGGCTGTCACACAAGAAAAGCGGTCTGTGCGCTCCCCTCCAGCTGGCTCACGCCCTGCATTTTTGAGGCTGAGCTCCGCTGATGTCAGACACACAACTTCCTCTGCTGGTTACACACACACACACGCTTGAACTCTTCAGTTCTCTCTCTCTCACACACACAGTTCCTCGGTCTTGAACGCTTCTCTTTGCGCGCGCACACAATTTCCTGTCTTGAACGCTTTTCAGTGCTTTCTTTCCCCCGCACACTCAACTTCCTCACTCTTTAACCCTTCTCAGTGCCCACACACATACACACACATTTCCTGTCTTGAACCCTTCTCAGTGCTCACGTGCTTTCTCTTATACACACACACAATTTCCTCACTCTTGAACTAGTCTCAGTGTTCACACACATGCATGCACACACAAATTTCCTGTCTTGAAGCCTTCTCAGTGCGCACTCTCTCTCTCGATCTCTCTCACAGACACACAACTTCCTCAGTCTTGAACCCTTCTCAGTGCTTTTGAAACACCCAGACAGGCACACGCCACCACACAGGTAGACACACTTACGCCACCTGCTTAGATAAACACAAGCGCACACACACACAAGTCTACCACCACGCACGCTGCAAGGACACCACACTGCAATGCATGTGTACTGTGATGCAACACAGGCATGGGTGCATCTAGACTCTTGGAAGGGCGGTGGAGATGGGAAGGTGCATCATCATCATCACATATAACCCAACATGTGTTTTTCTCCAGTTCAAAAAAAACTAGAAGCCTTGCTCATAGCTAGGAGCCTAGAGCTGGGTTATTCAGTTTAAGATTGAAGCAAAAATAAATATAACCTAATTGAATGAGTTAAAAAGTCTGCAGGGCTGTGAAATTGGAACTTCATGACCAGGAGCAGGTAACAGACAGCAGAATTACAGAAGAAAGGCTAGTTTGACTGGTGGGACATCAAGACCGTTAAAAAGAAGAGAGGGTCATTAACACCCACAGAATGAAGAGTTCAGAAGGGGTCAGGCAGACTTTAAGTCAAGTGAGTCCCTCGGCACTGCCTGACTAGAAATGCTCCTGCCACTGGTTCGTTTTAATCTTGAGTGGAGCAGGAATCAAAGGGGGGTGGGGTGGGAAATGCACCACTAATTCCCCCCCCTCCACCCCTGCACACAGGTACACAAACTATCTACCTGCACATGCTACAGGAAAGCAGATACACAGCATACTTGCATATTACTGCACACAAACCTATTATCTATATGCAGTACAGATAAGGAGGCATTGCCACTCACACAGCACAGCGCTGATATGCATACTTCCCATGTGTACCACAGAAAAAGACACCACTATCACATACGTACCCAAATATACTGTCCACTGAAACTGCAGCCAAAGAAACTGCAGCCAAAGTGCTTACACTCACTTGGTTCCATGGGGTTGTACAACAGACTCACAAAAAAGGTGTACATACAAGAATGTACTATCACATACTGACCCACATGCTGTGTACCTTGGTACAAATACACAGCGGGCATGTCTACATGTGCACCTGACTGCGCAGTTGTTACTGCACAGTACATTTAGTACTTCGCTTTAGCAAATACTAAATGACTGTGCAGTAGCTGCCATTACTGTGCAGTCCTGGTGGTGCATGAGTTGTTTCTGACCCTACTGAGCTACTGTGCAGTTGTGTTGGCATCACAATTCATCCCCACTGATGCTCTGTTGCCATATTTTATCACTACGGTTACATAGCATCTTGTATAGATGCACCCAGTGTCTCACACACATGCCTATGGGCACAGATGTGTGCACATGCTATAGGAAGAGATGCACCACTTGGGCAGAGGTACGCAGACCCTAAAACCTGGAAGCAGCTGCCCTGGCTAGGACACTGTATTAACAGAACAACTTGGGAAAAAAACAACCTAGGGGTGAAGGATTCTAGTAGCTCATGGGGATGAAAGAGCATGACGTGTATGTGGTCGGTCTTACCAGCTGGCATGGGGACTTAATGCAAGTATTTCAGACTGTGTGGCTGTGCAGTTCAGTCCTCTTTTGCATTAAATGTAGAGAATCTGAAAATGGATCTGAGTTTGAACTACCAAGCAATGACTGTGGCTGTGCAAAGGGAAATGTAACAGCAGCTGCAAACAGTTCTTACCCACCTCCAGCTTTGGGAACTGCTGCTCGTTTGAGAGAGAGAGAAAGAGAGAGAGAGAGAGGAGGAATGCTGGTTGGAAGACTGAGGTGACTGGGAAAGTAGGAAAAGGTCTCATCTTTCCGTCTGACCTTAGTCAGGACTTTGTTTTTGCAGCTGCAGTATTGTGGATGCAAAGAATCAGAAATGCGATTTTGTCCCATAGATTTACTCCTCTTGGTTTATTTATTTATTTATTAGTTAAGATTTATATTCCATGCTATCCAGGTTTGTGGGTACAATCAATGCTTAGATGTGCAAATGGCATTAATTATTGCTGCAAGTCATTACTGATGCAACACTGTGCCTGATGTTCCTGACAACTAGAACTTATAGGTGCAAATGGTATTTGGGAACCCAGTGTGGGATCCTTAACTTCTACATTCCCACACGCTTGGGAAGGGTCCTCACTTTGCCTCCACTGGCTGTGCAGCACCCCTAATGCTGACTTGCAGTATCAGCCCAGCACTGCATAAGAATCCATAACTTCTGGTCTTGTGGCTAGAGTTCTACCACTCAAAAACACAGAGCAGCCTCTGAATAACCTTGGGCTGTTTAGTCTGTATGCTTCTGAGAATTCAGCTACACAAGGAGCATCATGTACCCTACAGAGGATACTTGCCTACTTGGTGGGTTATGGAGCACTCCATTTTCATCTTCATCACGGTCACCACGTACCTAATCCAGTAAACTTACAGGCCCTGCTACATGTTCAAATTAAATCACTAACATTATAGCTGGTTGGCTCTTTTTATAGCCGAACAGTCATTTTTATCCTGTGATAATTACTTTTCACATGTGGCTGGTCTAAAATTATTGCATGATTAATCAGTTAATTTCATAATATATGTAACCTGTAGCAGAGGCAGAGACACCAAGGACTTGTCTCTTATTGCCACTGGGAATGCAGACTTTTTATTTTAGTTAAGAATCCATAGAAACATGTCTGTCAAAGTAGTTAGCAGGTACTCATATTATAAGCAGAGTGGATATTACTGGTGTCTCTACTGATTGGAAAGCTATGCAGTTATCAGGAACTCTGTAAGTGCAGGTTAATAGCTGCCACAGGGTTCTGCCTTTGTACTGAGAACATCAGGGGTGCTGTAATAGAAATGTCTTGTAGTGCCATTTAGCCCAGAGTTTGATCTCTAACAGCTGCTGTTTGTAGATGTTCCCCACACCTAAATAACGCACTCCTCCTCCCCCTCCCACTGCAGTCCTGCACCAAGGCAAATGTTTCTTCCTGATCCCTACTGGGCTACTGGGCTGCTGACCTGGCTTCTGCTCATGAGTGATTGATAGCGGCTGTGACTTTTATCCCAGTGAGTTCCACTGCAGATTGTCAGATGGCTTTTAGATTTATAACAACAAGCAAAAAGCAACATTTCCAAACCAGAATCTTCTGACCAAAATCCCATCCCCCACTACAACCCCATCAGTCATACCCATAGGTCAGCCCTGATTCTTCCTCCCTCTCCCAAATGTGGGCTCTGCAGGATGGTCCAATACTCAGGTTTGGGTTATCTGAAATGCAGGATCATGGTGGGGGTATTCCAAGGCACAGACAATGCCTGTTCTCTCTACTCAGAGTGCTCTAGCCCAGGAATTGCTCCTGGCAGAGTGGTTTTTTAAACTGCCTAAGCTATTTGTTTTAATAATATCCTCTGATGCTGGGCCTTCCCCTCTGCTCACATGTACAGACTGTGCTTTTCAGCCACATTGCAAAATGTTTTAAGCCCCAGGGCTGTCCTGAACAGCACTACAGCATGGTATGGTAATAGCCATCCCATGATTTAGCAGATACCAAGTAACCTCTGTTACAGTTTGCTTGCTCATGCCCAGCCCTTATCATGTATGCCAGAAATAAGAAAGTGAAATCTGAAAACTGACTGACCCTCTAAAAGAAATGTATTTGCTGAACTGGAAAATACTGGTCATAGTGCAGGAATCTGCATGAATTGCTATGAGCTTTGTGATGCAAAAATTCAGACCAGATGAGCATTATTGTTTAGTGTTTGTATAGCACCTAGGACAATGGGTTCCTGGTCCACACTGGGGTTTTTCTGTTGATACCACAGTACAAGTGTTCAATAATGATAAGAACTGGGCAGAAAAAAGTCATAGTGTTTCATGGATGATTTCAATATTTCAGAACTTTCGATTTCTTTCTATTTGGAGTGAAAACTAAATATAGTGACACTTGACAAAAATGATCATCTCTCTGTCTGGCTGCTCAGGAGGCACAGAGGCTGAATGGCACAAGGGGCCTGGTCCCTGGTTCCTACTGGGCCCATTGGAACAATCTGTCAGAATTAATGGTCTGAGCAAAACATTTAAACTCTGATGAAGTTCTAGGTTTCTATATCAGCAATTTGTGTATATATACAAAGAGCTTATTTGGGATTTTTCTAACTGGCTTTTCTGGTTTTCAAATCTAAGAAGTCTCCTTTTGCTTTTCATTCTGAGCAAAGGAGCCCATTTTTTACATTTATGAGAATTGAATGAAGCCAGTATGGCTTCATTGCAGGCAGGTCTTGTTTTATCAACCTCATCTCCTTCTGTGCATATGTAGACTTCCAAAAGGCCTTTGATCTGGTATCCCACGATGTTCTCATGGGAAAATTGGATGATTGCAGGCTTAACTCAGAGACAGTCAGGTGGGTAAGAAGCTGGGTATGAGGTAGGACCCAGAGAGTTCTTGTGAACAGAAGTGGCCAGTCATGTCCCTCAGAGATCTGTGCTTGGTCCAGTGCTTTTCAACATCTTTATCAATGATTTGGATGTGGGGGTGAAGAGCTCACTGGCCAATTTTGCGGACAACACCCAGTTATGGGGGAGTGTGGTCACGCTTGAATGTAGACTGTAGATACAGGCAGGCCTAGACAGGCTGGCAAGTTGGGTGGATCAGAACCAGATGAAGTTCAACACTGAGAAGTGTAAAGTGCTCCATCTGGGGATGAACAATCCCCAACATACTTACAGGGTTGATGGCACCAAACTGACTAGCACCATGACTGAAAGGGACCTAGGGGTAATAATAGACCATAGTATGAAAATGAATCATAAGTGTGATGCTGTAGCCAGCAGGGCAAACAATACTCTGGCATGCATCAACTGATGCCTCTCAAGCAAAACCAAGGAAGTGATTCTGCCGTTTTATTCAGCATTGGTGAGACCGCAGCTGGAGTACTGTGTCCAGTTCTGGGTGCTGCACTTCAACAAGGACATGGAAAAGTTTGAGGGAGTCTAGAGAAGAGCCACCCATATGATCAGAGACTTGCAAGGTGAGGAAAGGCTGAGGGACTTGGGTCTCTTCAACCTAAAAATGTGAAGGCTGATCGGGGACTTGGTAGCAGCTTACCGTTACATCAGGGGAGTACATCAAGGGCTCGGTGTTCACCAGGGCATACTTGGGGAAAACTAGGGGTAATGGCCACAAACTCCTGGAAGACCATTTCAGGAATAACACTAAGAAAAGCTTCTTCACAGTCAGGGTGTCCAGACTGTGGAATAAACTCCCTTCAGAGCTGGTGCAATCACCTATCCTGGAAATCTTCAAGAGGAGACTGGACAGTCACCTCGCTGGGGTCAGCTGACCCCAGCTGTCTTTCCTGCCTAGTGCAGGGGTGCTGGACCCAATGATCTTGCGAAGTCTCTTCCAGCCCCTTACAGTCTATGAATCTATAATACACACTTTTTCTCTGTTTTGGAACTGAACTCCTGCTGTTTCAACTAAGCGCCTGTGACCGTTACCCATTTCCTCTTCCTGCACCCTGGTTCAGTCACTGGCAGCAATGTGCCACGTCAAGAAAGAGAAAATAAATACAAACTAAGAAGAGGATGGAGGTGCTGGGAATAACATGGGAGAAGGGATATGAAGAAAAAGGAAAGAGCATGAAAATAGAGAGATGCATGGAAGGAAATATGGGAACATTGGCACAGTTACACTAGTAAAGCCCAGACCATCCAGATCAGTATTTGTCTTGCAACAGAGGCCGGGGGTATACACTTTCATAGATGGAGTAGGTGGGCATATGTGTGCAATATCATACCATAGTGGTGGAGATCACAGAATCATAGGAAAGTGGGGTTGGAAGGGACCTTATAAAGTCATCTAGTCCAGCTCCCTGCTCAAGACAGGATCATCCCTGGCTAAAACATCCCAGCCTAGTGTCTATCACTAGGCAGACCTGTGTAACCTGCTTTAGAAAATTCCCCACAGGGATGGAGGTTCCGCAACTTCTCTAGGTAGCGGGTTCCACCGCCTGATCACCAGGGATCCTGGCTTTATCTGATTAAAAAAAATCCCCAATTTTTGGATTTAAAAAAGTAATCCACAATCCACATTTTTCCATGATTAAAATGAAACACCACTGTATATATATATATATATATATCTGTATATTAGTGGTGTTTCATTTTAAACCAGAAAAATGTGGATTTTTGGTTACTTTTTAAAAACTGAAAATTGGGGATTTTTTTAAATCAGAGAAAACCAGGATCCCTGCTGATCACCCTCAGAGTCAAAAATTTCCTCCTAATCTCCAACCTAAATTTCCCTTGCTACAGCTTGAGGCCTTTGCTGCTAGTCCTGTCCCCTACAGCTGTAGAGAAAAGCACATTTTCATCCTCTCTATAATCACCCTTCAGGTATTTGATGGCTGTTATCAACTCCCTCTTTAGTCTTCTCTTTTCCAGGCTAAATAACCCTAGTTCTTTCAGTCTGACCTCATAAATCTTGTCTCCCAGGCCCCTGGTCATTTCTGTTGCCCTGTGTGGGAAATTTTCCAAACAGTCCACTTCCTTCTTGAAGTGTGGGGCTTCTGTTAATACAACCCAGGATGCTGTTCTTTCCTATTCCTTTCTCTTCCCCCACCCGACAGCTGGGGATCCATTTGTGCCCTAAAGCAGCTGAACTATTAGTCCTGAACATTGTATACCACTAGTTAGAATAATAGATACTGGTCTCTTTCATACCAGACTCTTTTGAACCTTCCTAACTTATTTACAGTATAATTTGCTAAGCACTGGTGATGTGAATTGTGCTTCACAGGACCCAATAAACATAAAAATAAGTAAGCCATTTTTACTTGCATCAGTAACATCACATGGTAGGGAGTTTCTATTCTGCAGAAAAGAATACTTCTTTTTGTCTGCTTTACATTTTTCTGCCTGTTAGTTTTTCTGTCTCCCCTTGGCTTTGTGTTATGAGGCAGGCTGCAAAGAAATCTCCAGCTGGGATATACCTTAGACTGGCAACTCCTACCCTTGCTTGTAGCTTGTTTCCTTTCCGAGCTAGGAGAGGTGGTTAGCCATGTTAGTCTGAAGTCAGGCAGAAGGTAGGACAGGATGGCACCTTAGAGCAGTTCCCAAACTGTGGGTCACAACCCCAAATGTGGTTGCAACATCAGTGGATGGAGTCTCGGGGGTGGGAGGCTGTGGATTGGGAGTGAGGGGCCATGCTGAGTAAATGGGGTCAGAAAAGGGGTCATATTGAGGAAAAGTTTGGGAAACGCTGCCTTAGAGGTTCATAAAGACATATGGTTTTATAGCATTATGGTAATTGGTCTGTCTCTCATTTCTGAGGATGGAATCCTTCTCCCCTGGTTACTTGCTGGTCTTGGGAGTACTGTAAAATGAGTCACTTCATTTAAGCCAATGCTTAATTTCTAAAAGGGCATCTAGAGTAACTGGGAAAAAAGGTGTTGATTTACCTCTCCAAGTATCTGTGCATATGTGGGTTGGGCAGCTAACAGCAAAACCTCGGCTTGCCTCTAGGTCCCTGCTACCCAGTTTTTAATTACTGTAATAGAACTACTTAGGTTTAGAGATCTTATACAAAAAGCATTTCTCCTATGCATAAAGAAAAGGGGAAATGGCCAATGGTTGCCTAGTGACCATGGTAAGATGGAGGCTCATTCACCACTAGAAACAGACTTTTCAAGACAGCTCAGCTACCAGTTAGGTCACCTGTGCACCATCTCATTGACCAGCATGCCCCAGTGTTCTTGCTGGTGTGGGGGTGGGAAACTCCCCATTGCTCTCAGTGTGAGCTGCTGTGTGTGGGTCACTTCTGAAAATCTGTCTGGTTCATTTAGGTGCTTTAATGAGATTTCAACCCCTAACTACTCTTTGTTTCCTTTTCTGTCTTTCTTATGGTATGATGAGGTAACATCCGGCTCAGAGTTTTTCCTATTTGTGCAGTGGCAGAGGATGTCAGCAAGCCAGCGTTGCTGTTCGGTCTTTTGGAGTGATTGACATATTTGCTTTGTTCTTAGTATAAACAGTGTTTCAGGATCTCAGGTTTTTGGCACAGGTCTCTCAGAGGGAGGAGAAACTGGCCTGTAAAATTCCCATTGTGTATAGCTCCTTTCTTGGGCCCCAACTCAGCACAGCGCATGTGTGAGTTCATCTCTACTTAATAAAGCAGTTAAGCCCATTGACTTCAATAGCACATGCTTAAGTGCTTAGCTGAACTGGGGCCTCAATTTGAAGAGTCCCCAGGACTCCTTTGTGAATATATATCCTTCAGCCATAAGGCTTCCAGACTGTTATAATTACAAGTGGTGTATCTGAAAAACAACAAAGGATTTATAAACTGGAAATCACCATATTTCCCTATTGCTACTCTAGGAGAAAACTGCTTTCACAAACAAGGGTCCTAGATACAGCATCTTGCTCTTAGTCCCTTCGTTGGACTAGTTTAGATCTGGATCCAACCTACTAGCAGCACAGTAATCAGAATCCACATCCCAGTATTTTGGTGCTTTGGAACCTATGGTTGAGAATCGCGTTCCTGTCCGTATGTACTTGTCTTTGGGGCAAATGAAACAGTTGTCTTGCATTTCAGTACAGGTGGCTGCTCCACCTGGGAGCAATGGAGAAAGAAGTGCACTCAAGCCTAATTGTGAGTGACCAGTGGTAACATTGCTCTCAGGTCCTGGATGCTGTTGGCTCAGCCCTGGAGGATGCTGTGTTCAGATCTGCTGGACCACATCTACATGATAAACCAATAGAACTCCTGGCGCTCTGGTGAAGTGCCCGAAGATTGGAAGAAGGCCAATGTGGTGCCTATCTTCAAGAAAGGGAGGAAAGTCGATCCAGCAAACTACAGGCCCATCAACCTGACCTCTATCCTGGGGAAGGTCTTAGAAAAGATTATTAAAGAGGCCATTCTCAACAGACTGGTGGACGGCAACATCCTGAGGGATAGCCAGCATGGGTTTGTTGTGGGTAGGTCTTGCCTGACCAATCTTATCTCCTATTATGACCAAGTGACCTATCACCTGGACAAGGGAGAAGTGATTGACATCATATATCTTGACTTCAAAAAAGCCTTTGATCTGGTATCCCATGACCACCTCTTGGCAAAACTGGCCAACTGTGGCCTCGGGTCCATCATGATCTGCTGGCTGGGAAATTGTCTCTGTGGTCGGACCCAGAGGGTGGTGGTTGATGGAAGTCAATCATTGTGGTGCCCTGTGACCAGTGGAGTCCCTCAAGGCTCTGTCCTTGGACCCATATTGTTCAACATCTTCATTAATGATGTGGACATTGGAGTGAGAAGTGGACTGGCCAAGTTTGCTGATGATACCAAACTCTGGAGTAAAGCATCCACACCTGAGGGCAGGAGGGCGATCCAGGCTGACCTTGACAGGCTGAAGAATTGGGCAGATGAGAACCTGAGGATTTTCAACATGGAAAAATGCAAGATTCTCCACCTTGGAAGGAAAAACCTGAAGCATCCTTATAGGCTCGGCAGTGCTACGCTGGCTAGCACTATGGATGAAAGGGACTTGGAGGTCATGACTGAGCACAAGATGAACATGAGCCTTCAATGTAATGCTGTGGCCAGTAAAGCAAGCAAAATGCTGGCTTGTATCCATAGATGCTTCTCAAGCAAATCCCAGGACGTTATTCTCCTGTTGTACTTGGCCTTAGTGAGGCCACAGCTGGAGTACTGCATCCAGTTTTGGGCTCCACAGTTCAAAAAGGATGTGGAGAAGCTTAAGAGAGTCCAGGGAAGAGCCACACACATGATCAGAGGTCAGGAAAACAGACCTTATGATGACAGGCTGAGAGCCATGGGGCTCTTTAGCCTGGAAAAGTGCAGGCTCAGGGGTGATCTGATGGCCACCTATAAGTTTATCAGGGGTGGCCACCAGGATCTGGGGGAACGATTGTTCACCAGAGCGCCCCAGGGGATGACAAGGTTGAACGGTTATAAACTCCAGCAAAACTGTTTCAGGCTGGACATAAGGAAGAATTTCTTCACTGTCCGAGCCCCCAAGGTCTGGAATAGCCTGACCACCGGAGGTGGTTCATGCACCGACATTGAACACCTTCAAGAGAAATTTGGATTTTTATCTTGCTGGGATCCTATGACCCCAGCTGACTTCCTGCCCCTTGGGCAGGGGGCTGGATTCGATGATCTTCTGAGGTCCCTTCCAGCCCTAATGTCTATGAATCTATGAAATAGACTACCTGGCAAGAGGAGAATGAAACTTAAGTGTTTTCCCCTCTAGTGTGTAGCTATGAGGTGGCAGCTAACGCTGAGCACCACTATGGGCCTCAGCTTTTTGTTCTTTTGAAATGCTGTCTGGCACTTACCATATGTAGTTGAAATCCACATGTACAAGTGCATACTCCTGCCTCCTTTTTATTGATTGCTGAAACTGCTTCAGACAGTGACTACTCTGAAGTTGTTCTTCCTGACTTGCCAGTTGGCTGGAAACTATCATTAACAAAGAACTTCCTTGAAGACAAAGGAAAGTCTCTGGCTGCAGAGTATGAGTGTTGACACCGGTACAGAATGCAGATAAATGTGGTAGCAGGTGCCAACATGTAGGTTTGGGTGATTATGTCAGAAAGCCAGGAGGGGATAGAGTGGGAGGAGAGATAATGAATAGAGTAGGTGCTTCCTTGGGAGCTGGGTTCAATTCCCTGCTGTGCCACAGACTCCTTGCATGATGTTGGGTGTGTTGCATAACTTCTGTTGGTCTCAGTTCCCAATCTGTTAAATGGGAATAATAGCACTGCCCTGCTGTGTGGATAAATACACCAAAAGGTGGTTAGCTACTCAGATACTATAATAGTGGGAGCCATAAAGGTTCCTTAGATAAGTTGGGTGGGTGAGGAGGTAAAGCCCCATACCTAGAACTAGTCAGATGACATTCTTTTTTTGTTCGGTTATCAGACAAAAAAAATAGGTGGGAAATTGATTTGGCTCAAACTGAAACAGGATTTAGGTTGATGATCAATGAAACAAACAAAACAATCCCCAGAAAAAAAATCTCGAAGTTGAATTTCAAAGGTAGTCCAGCTACATGAGAGAGTTATGTGGCTTATAGCCTTGAGGAAAGAGTACCTGTGTATGTAGGAAGAAGTGAAAGCTGGTTCCTCTTGCCTCACACAAACACACCTCACCTGTCTGCATACTGCTGTTTGGCTTGACTCAAGAGATCTCTTCCAGTTCTTCCAGTCCTAGTTCTCTGTTTTCTCTGATATGTGGGAAGTGAATCTCTTACACTCACACCCTGTGAGACCTTCCTATAGCAGCAAAGGGCAGTCAGGAAGCAGGATCCTGAATGGATATGAGACAGGCTTATTGTTATCTGTAGTGTAGCTTCTTGCAGGTACTGAGTATGTCATAACTAACACCTGCTCATTCTTTTTTCCTCTCAGAGTGAGCTTATTCCCTTACCTACAGCTGATTTTTACAGACTGCATGCACGCAAACAGGGAAAATGTTACATGGAACCAAAATATTACCTTCTTTTTTTTCTGTAGCATGCATTATTATAATATCAAGCTGCTTCCCAGATAAATCAACTCTTTACAGTTGACTCTGAGGAGCTTTCTGCTGTTCTCATTTTTTACCCTCTGCCCAGGTTTGCTCAGGATGTGGATGTGGATAAGCCTTGGTTTTGGGTCTCAGTCTGACGTGGTTTGAAGATTTTGGAACAAAACATTTGCAAGAGGTCAGACTGTGATACACAAGGTAGTATCACATTTTAAGAGATGAGCCTTGGCTTTGAACCTATACTTTGGATTGTCCCCTAGATCTAAACACAAACCCAAAGACCTGAAACCTCTCTGACTTGCATTTGGTTTCATACATAACTGTAATCTCCATCTCTGTCATGGGCCAGTCCAGGTCTAACTCGTCCTTTCCATCCTGTAGGAAAGGTTTAAACTTCGTGGCTTGCTTTGGACTCATCTCTATGATTCATTGCTTCTGTCTCACTACTGTCAACTGTCAAATGCATGCAGTCTCATATGAGGGTTGATTCACATCTCACTTACCCAATTTATATTAAAATTGTTCCTGATTTACACCTATGAAAGTGAAAGCAGGATGAGACTCATGACATCCAGGGACTGACCTCACTGCTGGTACACACAGATCAAGCTTTGTTCAATTCAAAGCAGTGTCATCCATTTACACCAGCTGAGAATTTTGCCCTGTATCTCTGTATCATATTAAAAATACATGGGTAATATAACCTACTTTCTATGTAAATGTCTGAATCTGAGCCAGACCGAAGGAGACAGTCTAGTTCTGGGCAGAACACACCATTTTTCCAAGGCTGGTGGTGTGGCAGACTTTCTAGATGCCTATAAGTTTTATTTGCATATAGTGACTGCTGTTAAAGTAGGCAATGGAAAACTCTGCTCCCAGAGACACATTCCTCTCATTTTTCTAAGATGTTTCCTTCTCTTCTCCCTCTATCCCAAACACTAAAAACTAAAAATAAAACTCACTCAGCTGTAGGCCAGCTAAAAATAGACTCTTTAGTTATTTACTTTTAATCAGCAAAGGCCTTTCCTACTGCTGCTGCTCCAGAGCAAAACTCCAAAACCAGGCGCTAGGAAGGGATGTGTGACCCTTCAGAGAGCAGCTCAGCCTCAGATGGATAAACACAAGCTCCATCCTGGCTGAAGTCCATGTTGATGGGGACCGGCAGGCTCCGAGTCATCCATCTTACTGCCTCCTCTCTGTTCCTGTTTGTTTTCTACCTGTCCTGAAATTCATTGGGCAGATCAGATCCTCTGTCTCTGGGGATCTCCCAGCTGTGCTGCTGGTTGTGAGCAAGGAGTAGCAACATACAGCCGTGACAGGTTACAATGACACATGATAGGGCCTGCTTCTTGTAACATGCATTCAGCCAGAGCATGCAGGATGCAGAGCTAGATGCAGAGAGGCACCTAGCTTCCCCTCTGCAAGTTTTGTGACTGCAGTATCTTTAGGATGGGATTTTAGCTGTTGGATGTGCATAACAGCATAATCTCCTCCTTAAGCCCTCCAAAGCCCATTGTGCACTGAGGAGGAGGGAGCCCTTGTCCAAGAGAGCTCTGCAGCTTGCTGATAGTGTTAAACCTCCCTATGCTGTGGAACAGTAGCTGTTCTACTGCTTCTGACCCTTTTGCACTATTTACTCCTATGCTAATATAGAGTGGAGCATATTGGGTTTGATTCCCACATATACTCAAGCCTCTTTTACGTGCTACTGGCAAGATACCTGAAAAGGGATCTGAGAGTGCATTTACATGCACTTTAAGGCCCCACTTATGCTTCCAGCAGCTTCATGAAGTCTGCCAAAGTTAATAATAATATTTTGCACTCTGTAGGCATGGTCTCCTTCACATTGCCTTTGGGCAGATATTTGTGCAACGCTAAATAAGTGTGAAGTACTCTCTAGTCAGAACATCAGCATACTGTTTTCCTTTTGCCCCTGTGTAACTGATGACACAAGGTATAAGGAGATAGGGGCTTAAGGCCACTGTACAGAACATCTATGGAGATGCATAAAATAATCTGACATTTGTTGATGAACCAGGGAGCACTTTTCTTAAGGATTCCTCCATTTTTCAACTAGCTCTCATCACCTCTTATCAAGTAAGACCTTTCACAGGGCTTTGCCAATACTTACTTGCAACACTACCCAGCAAGGTACATGTTCTCACCATTTTAGAAGGGTACTGATAGACAGCAGGTCAGCAGAATAGGAGGGAGAATAACCTTATATCACCAGAGAAGAAGGATGGTTAAGTGGCTGGAGTGCCAACCAAGAGATGGGGACTCAGGTTTAATTCTCCTTTAGCAGCTCTGCTTCCTGCGTTACCTTTACAGCATCTGATGAAGCAAGCCCTCTGCTTATGAAAGTTTGTGGTATACATCTTTGATTTAGTGTATAAAGTGAAACTCTACCCTGCCTTCTGCCTGAATTCACCTCTTCCACAGACTTTCAATCATACTGTGGGCAAGTTGATTTAATCTATGGGTGCCTCAGGTCCCCATCTGTAGGGTGGGGATAATGGCATTTCCATACCTTACAGGGATGAAATGCACCAAAGGCTGTAAAAGTGCTCTATTACAGTGGTTATAGGGGCCATATAAATACACAAACTATATGGAGACCCATGGCATTAGACTATAGCATTGCCAGACAGCATCAGAAGAACAAAGTTCTGGTGAGAGCTGAGTTCTAGATAGGGAAATATAGTGATTCAAGGGCTCAGGGAAACAAAGCATTATGATTTCTAGGATAGGGAACACACAGCAACATCCCTAGTAATGTCTCCAAGTCTCTCTTTCCTCTGTATGTGCGTGTGTTAGTGCATGTATGTGCACACATGTATTTGTATATAGACTACAGCACTCAGAAAGAAAGTCATGGGTGGTTGTTTTTCTGCTAGTCCTGGTTATTTTGATGATTTTTTTTTGGCTTAGGAACAGAAATTCCTTCCTGAGGAAATCCTAAAAGCAAAGCGCATTGGGTTCTGTGGCCAAAGAGGAGGGGTAGGCTGGAAAAAGACATGAAGCCAAGAGAGGTGGGGCAAAGTGTGGTGGTGATTTGAAGGTGAGCAAGTCCAGGCAGGATGACATTGTGTGTTTAATTTAGGAATCATCTAATGATTAGCCTCATTAAGGCTGAAGGACAAAACCAGTTCTGTTAATGGCTGGCACCCGCTTCTTCAATGCTGTCCAGTGTGTCCTGATGCTTCCTTTATTTGAATGGGTGTTTGTACATCTAGTACCAGCATCAACGAAGTGTTCATTAACAATCTCTCTCTCTCTTTATCTCCCTCCCTGTTAACTTCCCAGCCTCATATAGAGGGGGAGGAAAGTATATTTATGGGACAAATAATACTAAGGCTTTGCATGTATAAAGCACTAATGATCTTGGGATCATCAGATGATTTTGCAAACATTAGTTGCCCATACGTTTAAAAAAGAGCAGCAGGCCAGGTGGAGTCACTCTGCTGAGTGTCATTTTGTCACATTAGCCTCGGTGATGCCATACAAACCTTCTGGAGGAAATAGGCCTGTGTCAAAGGCACTTCCACAATGGCCCAGAAGAAAGAATGTTGTATAGCAGGAAGTGTAGGATGTCTCCAGTGGCTCAGACAGGTTAGACAGGTGTTCAGGTGATGATGAGAAGGAGGAGGCTTCTTTAAAGAAGCCTTACTGAGAGTGCAGGAAAAAGCCACCCCGATGCACAGAAAGACTAGCAAGTATAGCAAAGACCAGGTTGGCTTAGTGGGAAACTCTTCAGTAAACTAAGTGACAAAAAGGAAGCTTATAAGAACTGGAAACCTGGACAAATAAATAGGGAGGAGTATAAGAGCATTGTTTGGTTTTGCAGGTATGAAGTCAGGAAGGCCAAAGCACAATTGGAGTTGCACCTAGCAAGGGACGTGAAGGGTAACAAGAAGGGTTTCTACAAGTATGTTGGTAGGAAGAAGAGGATCAGGGAAAATGTGGGTCCCTTACTGAATCGGGGAGGCAACCTTGTGACAGCGGATACAGAAAAGGCTGAAGTGCTCAATGCCTTTGTCTCAGTCCTCACAGGAAAGGGCAGATCCCAAACTACTGCACCAGGCAGCAGTTTGGGAAGGAGGTGAGCAGCCAACAGTGGCAAAAGAAGAGGTTAGGGACTATTTAAAAAAGCTGGATGTATACAAGTTCATGGGGCCAGACGGGATGTGCCTGAGGGTGCTGAGGGAGTTGTCTGATGAGATTGCAGAGACATTGGCCTTCATCTCTGAAAATTCATGGCAATCAGGAGAGGTTGAAGGGTGACCCTCGCTGGCAACCACAAAGGCGAGCAACAAGCAACAGAGTAGTCTCTTGCAGCAATCGGCATGACCGAAGCACAAAGCTCAGGGACTCCATGCAATGACAATCAGCTGAAGAATACGGGATAGGACTGAGTCCCCTCTGGGGCAGTCAGTGGCAGAGGGTCAGCAGCACAGGCAGCTCCCAGGGGTCACTGCTCTAAACCCCTGCTCCAGATGACTGGCCGGGCACTGCACACGCCTCGCAGGTTGCCAATCCCACTCTGAGCGCCGGCCTGCGCCCCGAGCTCCTGGGGACCCTCCTCCTGGTGCTCTGTCGCTCCTCAGGATCCCAGTGCCTTGCCTGCTGCTGTCCCGCTTCCCTGGGGAAGGTAAGGGGCTTCCTCAACTCACTGGACCAGCTCCCTGCTCTGGATAAGGATGCTGCCTGTGCTCCTGGCCACTCCTTCTTCTCTGCAGTGGAGTGGGGGTCTGACTGCCACCCCTAGCCTCCAGGATGCCCAACACATCCAGCACGCTGCGATGGGGCCTTTGGCCACTAGCTCTCTGCCCCAAGTCCTGGCCATGGCTCCCTTTCTGCTGCAGAGCTGGAGGCATGGCTGACTGTTGCTGCCTTCTTCTTTCAGGGCCCTCGAGGCTCTTCAGAGGGGTCTCTCTGCTCCTTCTGTTGGGTCAGCTCACCCAGCTTTTCTTAGGCCTCCTGCATCATTCCCCAGAGTCACTGTCAGCAGCTACCCCCATGCCGGTTCGGCTGCTGCTTTTATCCCCACCGGCAGTCCCCCCCGACTTGCAAACTGGCCAACCAGGGCTCCGGGTGGTAGGCCCCCAACTCCCGCCATCCCCCTTCCATGCAAATGAGGGGATTGAAAACCCCTTCTTTCGACTGGCTTCTCCTTTTCCACAGGGCAGGGCTCTGGGGTTGCTCAGAGTTCACTGGCACTGTTTCTAGCTCAGGGTAAGTATCTCAAGCCCATCTGGTAAGCCCACATTGGCAGTCTGTTATATTTATGAAAGGGAAATCGGAGGATTCAGGGAACTACAGACCAGTCAGCCTCACCTAGTCCCTGGAAAAATCATGGAGCAGATCCTGAAGGAATCCATTTCTAAGCATTTGGAGGACAAAAAGGTAATTAGGAACAGTCACCATGGATTGACCTAGAGCAAGTCATGCCTGACCAACCTGATTGTCTTCTGTGACAAGGTGACTGGCTTCATGGATACGGGGAGACCAGTGGATGCGATATACAGTAAAAGTTCCATTAACTGGCACCTTATGAGCCGGCATACTCTATTAACCAGCATGCCGGCTTGTAAGGTAAAGTGAAACCAGAAGTGCCCACTGTGACACTTCTGGTTTCTCCAAACCCCCATGGCCCGGGGCAAAGCAGCCTGCACTGCTGAGCCTCCACGGCCTGGGGGCATAACAGGCTGCACGGGGCTTGCCTCCCTGTCCTGTGGGGCCCATGGGAGGGGCGGCGATGCCCAGACACACCGGGAGAATTGTCGGCCCAAACAGGCAAGGACACCTGCTCGGGCCGCTCAGTTAAGTGGCATATTTTGTTATCTGGCACCCCCCCATTCCCAGGGGATGCCAGATAACAGATCTTTTACTGTACCTTGATTTTATCAAGGCTTTTGAGATGGTCTCCCACAACATTCTCCCAGGCAAACTAAGGAAGTATGGGCTGGATGAATGGACTGTAAGTTGGATAGAAAACTGGCTGGAGCATTGGGCTCAGAGGGTAGTAATCAATGGCTCAATATCTAATTGGCAGCTGATATCAAATGGAGTGCCCCAGAAGTTGGTCCTTGAGCCAGTTTTGTTTGATGTGACCTGGAAGATGGCATAGAGTGTGCCCTCAGCAAGTTTGCAGATGACACCAAGCTGCGGGGACTAGTAGATACATTGACAGGTAGGGCTAGGATTCAGAGTTGCCTAGATAAATTGGAGGCTTGGGCCAAAAAGAATCTCATGAGGTTCAACAAGGACAAATGCAAAGTCCTGCACTTAGGATGGAACAACCCTGTGCATCTGTACAGACTGGGGACTGACGAGCTCTGCAGAAAAGGATGTGGGGGTTACAGTGGACAATAAGGTGAATGAGCACAGAGTGTGCCCTTGTTTTAAAGAAGGCTAACAGTATACTGTGCTGCATTGGTAGGAAGTCAAGGGAAGTGATTATTCCCCTCTGTTCAGCACTGGTGAGGCCATTGGCGACACATAGGGGGTGTTCAAGTGCACTCCCTGAGTGTGGCGGTGCACCCCCTATGAAAAGGTGCTGCCAACACTGCCAGTGGCTCCTGCGAGCAATCACTGCTCACCATCCCGTTCCCCCCGCAACCAACATCACCACGGCAGCTGTGGGCAGTCCATGATTGCCACGAGCCACTGCCGACGCTGCCAGTGGCATCTGTGGGTGGTCGCTGCCCTTTGGTCAGTGCTCGCTACCACCACCCTTGCCACTGCCAGCACCATGGCTGCTTGCAGGACCTCCCTGCTTACTGCCACCCGCTCCCACTGCCGACAGTGCTGCTGCCTCCCAGAGCTTGCCATGTCCCTCCCAGCCTCTGGGGGCACGTGGTGTTCATGGGTGAGGCCACATCTGGAGTACTGTGTTCAGTTTTGGGTCCACCACTACAGAAAGGTTGTGGACAAATTGGAGAGGGTCCGGTGGAGGGCAACAAAAATGGTGAGGGGGCTGAGGGACATGACTTATGAGAAAAGACTGAGGGAACTGGGCTTATTTAGTCTACAGAAGAAGAGACTGAATGGGATTTAACAGCAGCCTTCAACTACCTGAAGGGGGGCTCGAAAGAGGATGGAGCTAGACTGTTCTCAGTGGTGACAAATGACAGAACAAGGAGCAATGCTCTCAAGTTGCAGCACAGGCAGTTTAGGTTGGATATTAGGAAGAATTTTCTCACTAGGAATGTCAATGTTGAAACCCATCCCGTTCTCATCTGCCCACCCCTGTAACCTGTCTAAGTCCAATTGCAGCCTATTCCTCCCTTCTAGCATACCCACATCCCCCCACACCTTAGTGTCGTCAGCAAATTTGAACAGGGTGCTTTTTACCCTCTTGTCCAAGTCACTGATGAAGATGTTGAACAGTGCGGGCCCGAGGACTGAGCCCTGGGGAACCCCACTGCCCACATCCCACCAGGTTGAAAATAGCCCATCCACTACCACTCTCTGGGTGCGGCCCTCCAGCCAGTTGGCAACCCATTTGACTGTGTAGGTGTTAACACCACAGTCCCCTAGTTTCTTAATGAAAACAGGGTGAGAGAGTGTCGAAGGCCTTCCTAAAGTCCAGGAAGACTATGTCCACTGCTACCCCTGCATCTAAGGATTTGGTGATCTGGTCGTAGAAGGCCACTAGGTTGGTCTGACAGGACCTGCCTCTAATGAACCCATGTTGGTTGCCCCTAAGCATAATCTCCCCCAGTGGCCCCTCGTGGACATGTGCCAGGATAATTTTCTCAAAAAGCTTACCCAGGATCAAGGAAAGACTAACTGGCTTACAGTTTCCCGGTTCCTCCTTCCTCCCTTTTTTGAAGATGGTAACCACGTTGGCCCTCTTCCAGTCCTCTGGCACCACACCAGAGCACCACAAGTGCTCGTAAAGCCATGCCAGGGGTCCCGCAATGACCTCAGCTAATTCCCTCACCACTCTGGGGTGGAGATCATCTGGACCAGCTGATTTAAATAAGTCCATTCCCTCCAGAAGTTCCCTGGCTAGATCCTCCCTGACCCTTGGCCTAGGTGCACCTCCCCTGGGGCCTAAGGAGGGCCCTGTGGGGGGGCTGACCCGATCCCTGCTCAGGAAAATGGAGGCAAAGAAGTTGTTAAACATGTTGGCTTTGTTGTTTCCTAGCCTGTCTTGCAGGAGCCCCACGTTACCCAGTACCCGGTACCTTCTTTTTACCCGTATGTATTTTAAAAAGGACTTCTTGTTGTCCTTGATCTGGGAAGCTAGTCCCAGTTCCATCTCTGCCTTGGCCTTCCTGACCGCCTCCCTGCATCCCCGAGCAACCGCAGTATAATCCTCCCTGGTGACGGCCCCTCCCTTCCATTGGGTGTGCGCCCTTTTAGCTAGGAGACATTCCCGGATGCTTTTGGTGAGTCATGGGGGCTTTTGTGCCCTCCTGCTCCCTTTGATCCGTGTTGGGATTACCTCCCTTTGGGCTTGGAGGATCGTCTCCTTAAGGAGCGACCACTCTCCTTGGACACGTGGCTCCCCTCCCCTCCTCTGACCCTGTGCTACTTGATGAGGATGTGTATTCCTCCTTAATGTAGAGCACCACACTCCCACCTTTCCTCCCTGTCCTGTCCCTCCTGTACAGCCCTTGATATTCACCGCCCAGTCGTGCGTTGGGTCCCACCACATTTCTGTGAGCCCCACTATGTCTGGGGCTATGTAAGTTCCTCCTGCTTGTTTCCCATACTACGAGCATTTGTGTAGAGGCATTTGAGGCCTCCTGAAGATGTGTGCACTGGCCCCCTAATCTCAGCATTGCCCTGGCTCCTGTTGCTTACCTGGGTATTTGTTCTGCTCATCGGTCTAGGCTGGGCTGTACTTGCGGGTGCCGCTTTGTTTAGCGGTCCAAGGCTTCCTCCACCCTCAGCTTCCCCTTGCTCTGACGAGCCTAGTTTAAAGCCCACCAGAGGACATCCATCAACTTAGAAGAGAACACACGCTTACCTTTGGGGGAAAGGTGGAGCCCATCCCACCCGAGCATGTTTCTCATTGTGACGTGCAGGTCATTGTCTAGGAAGCCAAAGTCCGCCTCAAGACACTATTCCTGAAGCCACCAGTTGGTCTCTGCGATGCACGTCGCATGCCGTCTTCCACGTCCGCTCACTGGTAGGACAGAAGAGAAAACCACCTATGCACCTATTTCCTTCAGCACGCCCTCCAGAGCGTGGTAGTCCGCCATCAGGTGATCAGGGCTTCTCCTGGCCGCATCATTAGTGCCCACATGGATTAGGACCATGGGGTAGTAATCGGTGGGCTGGATCATGGCTTGGATCATCCCTGTCACGTCATGAATCTTTGCTCTGGACAGGCAGTAGACTTCGCGTGTTGAGGGGTCCTGACAACAGATGGGGCCCTCTGTACCTCTCAGGATGGAGTCACCTATGACGATCACTCAACACTTTCTCCTCCAGGACTGATTAGCTCCTTCAGCCTGTTTGGAGCATGGAGAGTGTGGAGTTGCCTCCTCTCTGGTTGTCTCCCCTCCCTCCTTCTCCTCCAGTGTTGCCAGGGCCTTGTACCTGTTCTCCAGCCGGACTGGAGGAAGTGGTACTGCTGTGTTACGAGCAGACCTGATTCTGGAGGTGATCGTCTGCCACCCTGCAGTGGAGGGCACCTCCCGGGGTGCTTCTTCCTTGGGTGCATGGTCCTCCAGGGAAAGGAAATAACCATCAAATTCATCCTCCGCCTCCCTGATCCCCTCAGCCTGCTAACCTCCTCCTGGAGCTCCCTCACATGCATCTCCAGGGCCCTAAGGCAGGCGCCTGCAGGACAGGTGTGGGGGGCCCCAATCCCTGACCCCCCCCAGCCTTACTGGGTATCCCCTGCAGGCCAGGGGCGAGGGGATGCCAGCTCCCCCATGGGCTCTGTCTGGGTGGAGGCCTCAGACAAGCCCCGGGTAGGCTGTGCCCCCTGGAAAGGGGCCTAGCAGCACTCCACGTCCATACCATCATAGGAGTTGCTGTTATTTATAGTTTTGTGTGGTGCCTTCGCCCTATCTCAGCAGGAGTCTCTCTCCTGGCCCTTCTTGCCCACCCACCAGCACAAACGCCAGAGCAAATGCCGGCGTGCTCTTACAGAGCACACCTGTTTGCACATGAGGCTCAGGAGTGTGGCTCCCTACTGGCTCAGCTAAAAGAGATCCGGGGGGGCTTCCCCTCCGGATCCGGCTCAGCTGTGTCTGGTCCCTCTGCCCACTTACCTTAGGGGGATCAGCTGCTGCTGCCCCCGCTGCTGGCTCTGCTGCTGCTGTGTCCACCTCTGCCTCAGATCAGGTAAGGGGGCACATGTGTGTGTGGGACACACGTGTGGCTAGATCCCTCCTCTCCTCCCTGCTCCTGGCTCCCAAGTCCGGGTTGGACTAGATGATCTTCTGAGGTCCCTTCCTACCTTAATTTTCTATGATTCTGTGATTCTAGGAAGGTAATGAGGATGGCATCCCTGGAGGCAGCAGGATCAAAAAACCTGGTAAGGGGAACCACTGATCTCTGTGCAGTGTATCAAATATTGTGCCTCTGTGAGAGTAAGTCCGTCCTACACTAACATGTCCTCTGTGGAAGAAATGGCTTTGTAGTTGCAAAAGGAGTATTAAGTGGTTGCAAACTAGGCCATGGTTTGGGAAGAAGAGTGATCTTGTTTCTGGTTCTTGCCCTGAGACAGCTTGGGAATTGCTGCTATGGGACTTTTCCATCAGGGTTGTCCTGTCTGATTTGGCTCAGTCCCTCCTTGCTTTCCAGTAGAAGTGCAACCGCCCTCCTCAACTGATGCAGTTCATTCTAGCTCCCCAGGGGTTAATGAATCTGACCTCTGAATTAGGCTTTGTTTACTTTCTCTTGCTGCTCAGAACACCTGGTTTCTGCATTAGGGTCTCACTGATGGCTCCTGATATTGCTTTTAGGTAAAAAACAGTTCCTGCTTGTATGGGATCCAAGACTCTTCTGGCAGGACTCCCTTCCCCACAGCTCTTCCTTTGACTTACCCAGATGCTGCCCAAAGCCTTTTTATAGCCTTCTTTTCAGCACCAGTGGCAAATAAAACAAATGTAAGGGCAGAAAAGGAGCAGAAAGAGCTAGAAGAGTCAGGAGATATAACAACATTTGCTTGTCTTGATAAATAGATTAGCAGATACAGCCTGCCAGATGACCCACAGTTCAGACCCAAAAGGCTAGCCTCATCTTGATTCCCCTGAAACTCAAGCTAAGTCAGGGATTCAGACTTGTTTGGCCCCTAGTCTGGATCTGGACTGTGGGTCTTCTCATAGGCTGTATCTGGACTCACAACCAGCAGCCGGTGAACAGTGGTGATGCTAACTACTGTGGGTGACTGAGATGTTGTTGGCTTGGGGAACTGAAGCTGTTAATGCAGCTGTTGCTCACCACACCACCACTGAAACAAGCCCCCATGGAAGCTTGACTCACATGGCCTTTCTTCCTGCTCCCTTCTTGTTTGTCTTTGTGTCCTGCAGAGATGCCTTTGCTCCCTTGGCCTAGTTCAGGGATGGGGGATACAGAATAATATTTTTAAAGTATGTAGCTTGTGAAGCTGGAGAGGTGGAAGTTTTGCTGAATACTACTAAGCTTTTCTGTGTGTTGTAGTTCTGCTAATGCCCATCACCTGACCCTCAGCACCATCTGCTATTCTAGTCCTGGCACCTACCTGCAAGCATTCACTGCTATGCAATTCTATATGTCGTTCCCACTCTGCTCAACAGTGCAAACAGTGTTACTATTCCATTCTGGGATCCAGCGTCCCCATGTTTGGACCAGTGCATCTCAACTCTGGCCTGCAGCAGGACCTACAATTTTAGCACCATCCATAGTTTCATAGTTT
>NW_017728907.1:17046807-17071116 GCF_001723895.1 Crocodylus porosus
CAATCATAGAAATAGTATATAGTGAGTTGGTGATGCAGATCTTTGGAATTGGTGGAACCGTCTTCTAAGACTTAGGTTGAGATCTCCAATTTCATTATAACTCAATACCACTTAACCATGGACTTCATGGTTGACATGTGGCTCTTGGCTTTCCCCCTACAGAGCTCATTTGTTAATGAGCTCCCTTGGAACTCCCCTGGGGAGGATGCAGCTGTGGTTCAGAGGCTCAGCAGGGTGTGTTGCACAGCTGCCACTTCTGCAAATTCTTTGAACTGTCAATAGAACCCACACATTGTGGAAATGAAAGCAAAATGCAAATTGAGTCAGTAGAAGAACCCGAGAAATAACACATATATAGGTGGATGACAGAAAAGGTGCTCTCTGTTTTGTTTGTAAGTTCTCTCTGGCATGTCACCAACGAGAACTGGTTTGTGTAGTTTATTTGGACTTTCTGAAAGCCTGTGATCAAAGCTTCTTTCAGGAGGGTATTAAGGAAGTTAAGTGGTCATGGGATGAGAAATAGTTTGGCCATAGATGAATAAAAGACAGTAAACAGAGGAACAACCAATTTGTTTCCAACACGTCTAAAGGTTAACAGTAGGTGCCATCAAGGATCCATCCCTTGTAGAGTTGATATTATTTAATAATCTGGAAAAGCAAAGGGTAAAAGTCTGCAGAGGACACAACTCTGGATTAGCCAAGAGCTGAGAAGACTGTGGGGAACTTTGCTGTCCAGTCACACAGCTTAAACTCACATTCTAGGTTCTCATCAACTTGTATCCTGTTTGTTACTCTCTTCCCTGATCTTCAGCAATGCAGTCTTGCTCAGCTCCTAGCTATTCCAAATGCTGTTGTAGACATCATTTTGCTACCTTGTCATTCTGACTTTTATCACTCCTCTCTTTGCATCCCTCCACTGGTGGTGGTGACTTATCCCTTAGGAGGATTCATTAACACTTGCATCAAGATAACAGCCTGATATGGCCATGGCCTGACTGGTGGGGCCAACATTTTTGTCAGGCATGTCACAAATTAATCCTGCACCCTCCCTGAGTGCTACTCTGATCTCCTCTCTCTGCCCAATCTGCTGCTCTGCCTTCTGCTCCCTGTCATCTCCTGCTCTGTTTTCTGCTTCCTGCCTATCTGCTGCTGCGCTGCTTGGCCCCTCTCTGATCTGCCATATGTCACGTACAAAGACAGTCATGGGCTATCCTGTCCTTGATTCCCACAGGTCCACACCACACAGGAAGTCAGAACAAAGAAGCAGTAGCTGGCTGCTTAAACTGCCAAGGGAAGAGGCAGATTTAGAGTTGGTACTGGTTCAGACTGTCATGCCCAAATGGCAAATGAGAGACAAGATTATGAGTCCTGTTAACTGGCCAGGATGTCAAGACCAAGGACTAGACAACAGGCAAGATTGGGAGTTGTAGTTCCTTGATCATGGAAAGGCAATATTATGCAAACTGCTGCCAGTTCTCTGCATGCCACTTAAATGGGCGAGCAGCTTCCTGCTTCTTGTGTGATGTGAACCAAGGGGGATCTAAGACAGTATTGCCAATTAGGCTCCAGATGCATGGGACAAGTCATATCATAGCAGGTAAGTGTAAGCCCTCCCTTAGTGGTCAGCCCTGAATGCAGGTGTTAGGGCAAGTTATTTCATTGTGTAGCAGGGTGGCATCCCGAGGAATGGCTGTAAGCCTCTGAAGGTCCCTTTTTTGCCCTGCCTGCTCTGGGAACAGTCTCCCCGTCACTCACCAACATGTCTTAGTGTCTAATTGCCCTTCAGGCAGTTAAAGGCTGCTATCAAATCCTCTTTGTCTTCTCGTCTCCAGACAGAATGAGCCCAGTTCCCTCAGGCTCTCCTCATAAGTCATGTGCCCAAACCCCCTTCCCATTTTTGTTGCCCTCAAAACTCTCTCCTTTGTTGTGATACCTACTAAATCTTGACAGTCCTGGTTAGGGATTGAGGCTGCTACCTATCATACTGCCCACTATTGTTTTAGTGTTTCTTTTGCTCCTTTATCCGTCTGCCTATATCCAGGGCTGGATTAATGTATAGGCAAACTAGGCACATGTCTAGGGCCCTAAGTGAATAATTATTTTACATATTATTTTACATATTATAATTATTGAATGAAACAAATAATATAAATATACAGTATTAAGTAGGGACCCACGAGTTTCTTTGCCTAGTGTCCACTAAAGGGTTAATCTGGCCCTGCCTGTATCTGCCTACTGTTTTTTGTCTACCTTGCAAAATCTTTGGGGCAGGGCCATCTGTGATGTATTTGTACAGCCTTAGCACAGAAGAAACCTGGTCTGTAACTGCTATGGAGGCTGAAATGGATGACCTCCGGAGGTCCCTTCTAACCCTACTATTCTATGTGTACTACTACCACATACATAATAAAGAAAAGGCTAGATGAATGAGCAACATGGTGGCTTATGCAAGGTAAGACAGTCTACTGCTGAGTACTCAATTAAGTGTAACCAAGGAAGATCAAAAGACAAGTGTCATGAGATAATGGCTCAGTGAAAACCTCTGCTCAGGAATGGACAAAAACAGTGATCAAAATGTTATATGTATATAGAGAATGGCATAGAAAATGATACTGCATGTATTAGACAGCCATTGTATAAATCAAAGGTATGCCCTCACCTAAAAGACTGTGTTCAGTTCTAGTCACTCCATTTTAGAAATATATGGAAAAAAGACAAGATGTCCCAGAGGTGTGCTGAAAATGATGAGGCATGAAAATACTTCCATTTGGAGAATGAGTGATGGGGCTTGAGACTGTAGTTTAGAGGGGACCCATGAAGATAATATGATGGAGTTATGCAGAATAATGAATTGTGCAGAGAGCAAATGTGGTATTCATTCAGACTTTCTCATAATACAAAAATTGGCATTCTACAGAAATTTAAAGGTGATGCACTTAAAACTAATTGAAAGAAATAATTTTTTGCATAAAGCATAATTAATCTATAGACCTCACTTGTATAGGATGCCAAGAACTCGGTAGACTTAAAAAAGGGAGGTTATTAGGTAGAATAAAAATGCAAATGAAAAAATAGGGCCATGAAACCTTATGCTTTAGGGCCTAAACTAATCACCAATTAATTGAGTTAGGAAGACTTCTTCTAAAGTTATTCTAAAATTGTTCACTGCAGGGATTCTGTGATTTCCTTGAAGTATTGGGACAGGCCTTCAGTGGATACAGGGTACTAGCCTAGAATGGACCACAGTTCTGATCCAGCTTAGCAGCCCTGTAGTGACCTTACAACTATGCAAAGGGGACTTGTGATTTAGGCTCATGCCACATCATTTCTCCCCTACACCCCACTGCTGCATAGGTGGATGGAGGCATGTGTTTCTGCTGTTTTGTTCTTGCATGGCTCAAGTAAATTTCACCAGAGTATGAAGTCTCTGGTTATTAAAACCCCAGCCTTGTCCAGCAGCAGTCACAATATGAAATGGTATGGAAGAGCTATTTGGAAAGGGAGTGTTCTTACTTTGTAGTTATAGCAGAAAGAGTCCAGAAAATGTACCAGGAGCAAGGATTTTTTGTTTCAGTCCTGATCAGGAATCACTGTAGGGAAGCTCCTGAGTAGGAATTGAGCAACCTGATATTTTGCTTTGATGAGATAATTGATATCCTAGACAAAGGAAATGCATTAGATGTAATCTATTTGGACTTCTATAAAGCTTTATGTACGGCAGGAGTGTCACAGATATGGCCCACAGGCTGGATCCAGCTCATGGATCCCTATCGTCCGGCCACAGTGCTGTCTGTGCATCTTGGCCTGGTGCGTTGCATGCTGCATACACTGGTCTCAGCCCCAGGCATGAGCTGCACACAGTCTAGGGGCTGGAGCTGGTTCATGCAGCATGCAGCACATGGGGCCAGTCTGTGTATAGCACCCATGCTGGTCCAGTGCTGCATGTGTGGTGGATTTGGCATGCAGGGCTGGTCCAGTGCAGAAGCCACATGCAGTGGGTCCTGCATACGGGCCCAGCATGATATGTAAAGTGCGTGCCTCAGACCAGCCCTGTGCCACTTACGGGGCTGAGGCTGACACAACCTGCATGCAGTGTGTGGGACTGAAGCCAGTGTACACATTGCACACAGCATGTGGGGCTGGGCCAGGGTGCATTCTGCGTGTGGTGCCCACACTGGACTGGCCCTGTGGGCTGGCTGCAGCACACGGGGCCAGTCTATGGGTCTGATTTGCCCTACACACCAGCCCCAGGCCCCTCATCCAGCTTGTAGGGCCACATGAGTTTGACACCCCTGAAGTATGGTGCCACATAAGAAATTATTAATAAAGATGAAGAAGCTGGGCGGTAGTGGAAGAATTGTAAAGTGGCAAAAAATTGGCTATGGTTTGGAAGAGAGACTAAGTGGTGCTGAAGGGAAAGATATCAGAGAGGCAAGAGGTGACTAGTGGAGCTTCTTGAGCCCTTGGCACAAAAGGTAGGAGTATCCTGATGACATTTGCTAAGACTGGATTAATGGTGATGGGATGAATTTTCAGTCATAACTGTGGTGGGGGGTGACTGGGGAGCATTGACTTTGGTGCAGAAAGAGCAGCTCCCACATTGCTGGTGCAGCAATGTCACTGGCAGGCTGGCTACAGCTGCCACCCCCACGCTCCCAGAGAACAGAAACACCTAGCTGTGCATCAGTGAATTGTAACAGTGAACGTTAGTGACATTGTCTGGTACTGGTCTGGTACTAGTCAAGGTTGTGGTGAAACCTCAGCTGAAATATGATGTTGGATTCTGGTCAGCCATTTTCAAGAAAGATGAATTCAAACTGGTACAGGTGTAGAAAATGGCTGCTAACAAAATCAGGGAATGGAGAGACTACTATATATGAGAAGAGACTAGAAGAGCTTGGATTGCTTAGCAAACACTGAGAGGAGACAGGAGTGCTGTGTACAAATACATCAGGGAGGTAAGTACTGCGGAGGGAGTAGAGCCATTTAAGTTAAAGGACGATGCTGGTACCAGAACAGAAGGGTACAAACTGGACATATAGTGTGGAGATTAGAAGGTGGTTTTCTGAACTACCTTCTCATTTACTGAAGTGGCATTTAACCTTGTAAAGGGTTATGTTTCTGCAGAGAAAATCTGCCCCCTCACTTCACATTTCTTTTTAATTTTTCTGAAGTTCTATTTTCATTATTCAGTGTACATATCCTTCTCTCCCCCTACCACATGCACAAACTTACAGAAGGGTAGGGGTAGGAGAGGAAAGGCCCTGAACATAACATGATAGCCCTGTATTGACATGTGTGAAAGGGTGTTTGTTTTAATGTTGGCTTCCATCTGAAAGCTGTTACCCATGAAGGGTGGAGTTGTTACTTCCGTGCACAATTGACTCCATTACCCTTGATACTGGAGGGCTGTGGTTCATGTGAGAATGGAGCATGTCCGTGGCGGTCACTAGGTCACTGCCAGTAACATGGCTAATGTTTCAGAAAGAATCTGAGCATTCCTCCTGTTTGAGGCAAAGCTTTTCTTGTGTGCTCATGAGGACAGCAGTCATAAATCGTTTGATCTTGGTGGTCCCAGACATGTTGAATAAGGGAGAAACCCAAACATAGGAAAAGGGGAATGACCCAGTATTGTTTTTTGGCACAAAAAAAGAGTAAGTAGTGCTCTTCAACCAGCATAATCTGCTATAGAAGGTGACCCTTGGCAAATCACAGAGATGGAATGAAACAGACTAATTCAACTTTGAAGGCATACTTGGTTAACTGTTAGTTATCCTTTTTCCTGTTTGGAAATCTGGAGAAAAGAGGTGTTCTACAGGTTCTACAGTAGATAGGGCTTTTCAGACTGTCCAAACTCTCCAAGCACCACCTGTAATGAAGTTGGCCAACCCTAGCTTATGTGAATTTTGGTTTACCTGATCTAATATGGCTGTTGATGATGGTATGGTGAACACATCATAATGCCAGCCAAGGAGAGTGCATCCTTCCAGCAGGCAAAACAAGAAGATGCTTGTCCAGGTAAAGACCCCCCCTCACCTCGCAAAATGTAGTTGGTAGAGAAGGACTATGTGATTGGTATCTTCCTACCACACACTCCAGTGAGGGTCTTCTGGAACATTGACCTCTCTGGAGCAAGTGCTTGCTGATGGCAAATCCTGCCATTCATACTTCTCTTGTTGGGCTCTGCTGGGTCACCACTTGCCAGCATGCTCCCAACGTCATCACCTTCAATGATTTGCACAACTCCACACCTGCTGACATTTCCATTCTTATATCTTCTGTTCCCCATTGTGTGACTTCTGTTTCCATTCTTGTGCCTTCTGCCAGACTCCCAACAAACCTTCCTTTTTTATTGCTGTCTTTGGATCTTCCATCTATATACAGCTTTGTGCTTCCTTCCATATGCTGTGAAGAGTGATTCTGTAGAAGAGGCATCACAGGCTTCCTTGTGAAATGTCTCAGGGGCTTGGTGTGCTGTTTTGCTCAGTTCACAAGTGAAAAGACATTTTAATCTGACTTCCACAGCAGCCTGGGCTCTCACAGCCAAGCTGGCCTTTGCCTTACTTTTGCATCATTGCTGCTGACAAAGGTTCTAAAGCTCAGTAGTGTAACTAGGGTTGGGTGAGTGGGACATAAGCCCTGGGTGCTGACCAAGGTTGGGGTGGGATCCAGAATGGAGGCAGCAGGACAGGAATGGAGGCAGGGGAGGAGAAGTTCCCACATCATCCCCCCTCCTCCTTCTCCCCATGGGAGATGCTGCTCATCTGGGGGGACATGTTGGTGTGGCCAAGCAACAACTAGGTTAATGCTCTTAGAGTACCTTCTTTTGTTGTAGAATTAAGGCTTTTACAGGGTTGCTTGGCATATAAGGGTGACTTGGTGGCAGCTACATCTCCCAAGGGGGACAGAATTAGGTTGATGAAGGTATTCCTGCCTCCATTCCATGTAGCTGGAGCTTTTAACCCCCTGCCAGGTATGCCTCTGGCCATGACAGGTAAGACAGTGCCCCACCCCTGCTTCTCCTGCATTTAGTACAACCCTCTCTCTACCCCATCCCACCCCTGGCTCTGCCCAGGGTGCAGGAATATCTGGCTAACACTTTTGCTGCAGCCCTGATTCCCACTATTCGCTACATTTAGATTTGGTCACTATTCAGAGGGCGCATCCACACATGCATTAATGTGCTTTTCCTAATGCGCATTAAAATTAGTATCTCCAATGTGAGGTACTAAATAAATGAGCATTAGGCTGCCTTAATGTGCAGTATCTCAAGCTCACACTTTTTAAGTGACGCTTAATGAGCAATAGACAATTTTACTGCACATTAGCATATATACATGGTTTTTTATTCCATGCTTTAATGTTCAATAAAGTAGACTACTACATATTAAAGTGGATGTGTAGACATGCCCCAAAAGTATGAAATTTCTTGTCCTTCTGAGTCATAGTGAAAACTCAAACTTTAGACGTTTTCTACAGAACAAAACTTAAAAATGTTGTGACAGAAAGAGTCTTACTCAGGATCTTTATTTTGTCTTTGTCACTTTGATTTGTTTTTATAGATGGTATTATATTTTCTTAGTTGAAATGAGAAAGTCAAAATGAAGCCCTATGACTTTATCAAAATAAATGCATTCAATAGCTTTTCATCAAACTGATGAAATCAATACATCCTGGCAAAACACTTTGACTTCGCTGAATCAACATTTTCAAAAAGGAAAAAGTTTTGTGGGCAAGTTTTTGAGCAGGTATCATTACGTCTTTGCAAATTCCCTAGATGAAATCCTGGCCTTGTTGAAGTCACTGGGAAAACTACCACTGTCATTGGCGAGACCAATACATGGCTTAAAAAGCACCAGCTGCTGAAGTACCTTGGAGTCTCATTTATTACCTGGGACTCTACTGCACTAGGTACAGTCCCCAAAAGGCACATCTACATGAGATGCTTACTACACAGTAGCCTAATAACACTGTGCAGTAGCATGCTGGTCAAAACCTGCTAATATGCTACTGTGCAGTGTTATTAGGCTACTGCACAGTAAGCATCACAAAAAAACCGTGTACTGGTGCTACTGTGCAGTAACTGTATTTACTGCTCATTTAGTTAGTACTTCACTAAACAAGTACTAAACTAAATGCACGTTAACTCATGTGCATTAATGCATGTGTAGTTGCTCCCACACTGTAGCTAGGTAAGAGCTGTAGGCAGTGATCTGAAGGAAGCAGAGGTGTATTTTCCCATTGGAACTCACTGTCTTGGCAGTACTTCCCTACAGCTAGGGCTGTGTTCAAATTGTCAGATATTTGACCTGTACTTATGAGCATTTACAGTTAAATTTTTTGTTGTTGAATCTGTTCTTGGCAACTGATTTATAGCTTTCCTTTATGTCCACAATGCATTCTGTGCCGGCCAGCATGGTGACACTCTTACCTGCATTAATGGCTTGAGTTATCTTGTTTCTCATCACCCCTGGGGAGAATACAACACAAATCACCCCCATGGTGCTCTTGAAAGTACTGTGAAGAGGGGCTTCCTGCTTACCTATTTCCACTCTGAAAAGGCCAAACCTGGAAATGAGGCAGTGAAGCTGCTGTGGAAATCCCTTGACCCAAAGCAAAGCATTTTAATTGTATGGCTTAGTTCCCCCAACTGTAAGGCAGGGAATAATATTTCTTCTATGTCTCCAGGGCTACTGTGAGGCTATAGGGATATGCAGGTATGAACATCAAGTGCCAAGTGTTGTTTAAAGAGCAGTAGAGTGTCCAGCAAGGGAAGACCTGGATTAGATGTGTAGACTGTGCCACAATAAACACATAATAATGTCATAATAAGTGACCACAAATTTTTATCACTTTTTCCCTCTCACTGCTCATATTCCCTTCTGATTTCCTCTTTTTTTGTAGACTCTTATTTTTCTCTTAGTTTTCTTTTCTCCCTGATTACTCTTGGTAACAGCTCATTGTTGTGGTTTTTCTGAAGCTGCTTGAAGTTCACTGACACCTGACAGCTGCCTACAGAAATAGCTACAAAGTGATCAGCAAAAAAACAGCCACTAAAACTAATGTGTTAGGCTGAAAATCTCTGAGCCATGCAGGATGGGTTTATTCAGCCTGTGAGGCTAAGTGAATTTCTAATACACATGCATTTGTGCATATGTGGCACTGGACTTGATTTTTTATGAACTTAAACACTGGTGGAAAGTTGCTGTTTGAGGCCCAGGATTAAAATTCTTTGCTTAAAGGAATAAGCACAGCATGGGCAGGAACATTAGCAGTACAACTTTTCCTTTGCCATGTATCTCTACCTTCACCTTAAGGGATTAACTGTAGTAGGGATAGAATTAAGATACCAGTTTCCCCATTTCAGTCTTGGTCTCTCTTGTGAGTGTTTCAAAACAGATACCAGGTATGATGTATATTTTATGGTTAACACCTCTTCTCTAGGAAGTGAAGTGAGAATTCATGTCCTGAGTTATGTTTCTAATTAGCAGTATTTCCGTGTAACACTCAGAGAGAGGTGGTGGTTTTGCATATGGATGGATATGGTGATACTGTAGGGGTGTAACATTAACAGAACATTTCAGGAAGACACCAGCTTAGATAAAATTCATTCTTTGTGAGAGGACATGAGGTACAATGTCACTGCCAGGCTTAGAGACTCTCTGCAAACTTACTCTATACAGGCTTCTGGGCAGATTCATGATTTACTAAAGAGGTGTGTGGCATACTGCCCCTCAGACCATGGCAGAATGGGGTGAGGTGTGGATGGAGCCCCTGGGCTGGCAGGGGACACTGAAGAGCTAGGCAGGGAGCAGTCACACAAAGTGTGTGCATATGGTGGGGGGGGGTCCCACCTGCTGCCACTGCTTCTGTCCCCAGCTGACCCAGGGGTCAGGGGAGCTCAGCCACTCCTGTTCTGCTCCAGCTGGGGCTATGGGGAACAGTTGCCTGGGGAGCTGGGCTCCACTGGTGGCAGCAGCAGTGGTGTGCAGGTTCCTCCTTCCACTGCCTGCTCCCTGACTGCCCATCTCCCCAGGTGCTCCCTGCTGGCTGGGAGCAGGGGCTGGAGTGGAGGAACAGCTCTTGGGCTCCCCCTGTGCCTGTCAGCCAGAGGCAATGGGGGACAAGGTCCACCTTCCAGTGTCTGCTTCTGGCCACTGGGGGATACCTTGTGGGTGGGGCAGCAGGTAGTAGTTGTTTGCTGCCACTTCTGGTACCCCAGGCATCTGCAGCCCATGGCTGAAGCAGGGTTCTAAGGCTCCCCCTGCACCCTGGTTAGCTGGGGACAGCAGTAGCAGTGGTGGAAAGGGGTGTGACCACACTGGTGCAACCCCTGGATCTGCTTCTGTCCAGCCCCTCTGCTAAAGCTGCATCTCAGTTCTTGCTTGCAATACTTTCAGTTACAGTCCTGGCACTGCTACATAGGTTGGGTGCTGGACTGGTGATATGGACAACTGTTCATTTGCTATTAGGCTGAGACTTCTGCAGACTCATTTTGCTTCTTTGCTGAGTTTTGAACCTGGATCTTCAAAGAAAGCTAGGTGCATCCCATTACCAGCTTGTCTGCCTGATCAGCCTCCAAGTGGGTCCAACCCCCATAGCTATCCATTTCCCCTGGGAATTTGTTGTCTAATGTGGACCATCAGCCCCAGTGACCTGGTGGTGACTATATGGAGTTAGAGAGAGAGTGTGAGCATGGGGAGGGACCAAGTGGGCCAGCCACCGTGCCTACTGGGGTTGTGCTAGACAGGGGGAGATATGTCAGTTGGGAGAGAAAAGGTGCCTTTCAGTTGTCTTGCTCCTCTGTCTCTGTAGGGGTCATAGCCAGTGGAGATCCTGATCTATGGCTGATGGGCAAATCATGCCTTGTTCATCTTACTAGATCTTTCAGTGGTGTAGGTTGGCTCTCAGGTATCAACAGTTTATTTTCATGGCCTGGTGGGTATTCATGGGGACTACTCTAGATTAATTTTAAATCACTTAAAATTCCCTAGTAGAGATGCCCCAGAGGGTGGTGGTGGGTGAGTGCTCATCACCCCATCAGGACCTTTCCTGTGGGGTCTTAAGTCAAGGGCAGGCCTGCAGGGTATGTAAGGGGGGGTCTGCACCTTCAGCATGTATGGTGAGCTCTCTAAAATCACCAGTTTGTCAGTAGGCCTCCTGACAGAAGTGCCTCGTTGGCCTGGCTCCAGAAACTAGGGGGTGAATGCTGATGCTTCCACCCCTCCCCTCCTTTTCCCCTGTCACTGAATTCAGCAGTGGGGAAGGGTTGGGGGAGCGGGGTGGCATTCCTCCCCTGCATTCTAGATCTGCACACACGCACAGGTTCTAGCAGGATCTGTGCTGACAACCTGATGTGCTCAGAGAAATCCCTGCACACATACCACAAAGCCAAAGTGTGTGTGACCACCATCCCCTGCGTCCTCCTCCTGGAACTGCCCATTCCCCCTGGGTTCCATCCAGGGGTGTAGCAGGGCAGGTGGCACCACCGGCCACCTACTGCAGTGGCAGTGATTTTTCTGTCCCCATCCCTGTAAAGGTGGCACCCAGGGCTGCTGCCTATCACCAACCCCCTCCCACACTGCTCAGTTATGCTACTGTTGCCCCTTCTGTTCAATGTGTATATGAGACCACTGTGAAGATTTGGAGTGAGGTGCCATGAGCATGCTGATGACATCCAAACCAATCCCTCTATCTCTTACTGTACATTTGTACATTTGTGAGCTGGGAATGCTGAAGCTCAGGCTGTGTCCCTGTGTTCACATATTCTGGCCCTCTTTGGAGATAGTGGTTGGAAGCAATAAAGTGAAGAGAAGCCTTTCCAAGTTGCAGCTGGAGAAGAATCTCACTTTGGTGCTGGGCAGAAGGGAGGGCAAGACACTGTATACTACTAGAACCGCTGCAGCTGCGGCATCTGTAGAATTCAAGCACATGACACTTGTTGGCTCTAGACATTTTGTTTTCAGCTGCAAAGGCTTTTATTGAACCAGGAGATTTTGAAGGGGAAATAGAGTGGCTTTGACTGAGAGATGGTGAGCTCTGTCCTGGAAGCATAACATGGCTGAACAGTGTGTGCTGTGTGAGCACTGAGAGGCGGAGTGGATGTGTCTGATTCTCTCTCCAAGTGTGAGACAAGACAGCTCAGGAGACAGATAGTGAATAGAGTCTTTCACTTCTGGAGGCACTTTCTATCCAGGGCTTATGAAACAGTCCCTGTGAAATTGCTATTTATTAGAAGCAAGTGACATTGGGAATTTCCAGCGTTTCCACATTTGTTTTCACTTCAGATCAGGATGATAATTAAAATATTGCGTCCTCCTCTCCCCCTGAATGGCAATTCTCAAAAACTTCTGTTTGGAAATACTGAAATGTTTAGTTTCTACATTTTCTCTTGAGAGAGAATATTTCAAACTGCCCCAAAATGAAAAATTTCAGTTTTGTTTATTGAACTGCCTCTAGACCAGTGATTCTCAACTGAGGTACTGAGAAACCTTTCTAAAGGCTATGTAGCACCTGGTCCCTGTGCCAGGAGATAAGTGGTCACTCCCCCTCCTACATGGCACCAGGTGCCCCAGAGTACTGAGGACAAGCAGTACCTATAGTGGCTTCCTACGCCACAGCAGCCATTACTTCAGCTGCCCCTGGTGTGCTGAATGCCTGCATGGATGGCTATCCATTCAGTTGAACATGAGGCTGCATCTTACAGCCTGGCTCATGCCCCACTGCTTCCATACTCCCAAGGCTGGTGGGAAGGGCTGTGGGTGCATGTAATTCCAATTGTTGGCATGCATGTTGCCCGAGGAACAGCCACAGTGATGGGGGCTGTGCTTTCCCCTTCAGGAAACCAGGGGTGTGGAGGAGTCAGGGCACTGTGGGGTGAGGTCCTGACCCTGTCAGCCATGCAGGGCACCAGCTAAATTTAAGCTCAGGGTTTGTCCGTGGGATGCCCCTAAATCCCAAGCACTTATAGAGGGGTGCCATGAGGCTATGAAGATTGAGAACCACTGCTCTAGACAGAGAATTGAGAATTGGTTCAATGTTAAACTTTATTTTTGCATTGTGGTACATTTCCTTGTAGGAACTGCAGTTCAGAAGCCATATACCCCAATTGTCCCCTAGGGCAGTGTTTCTCAACCCGTGGGTTGCGACCTAAAAGTGGGTCACAAGAATATATGAAAGGGTCATGAACAAACTTTAAAAATGGATTCTTCTCTAAAGTAGAAAAACATGGGAAACAGTGCTTTTCCTTTGCAGGCTGCTTGGGGACCCTCATGCCCCACACACCCACCCCTTGCCTCACACACTGGGGGATTGAGGTCTGGGGGCAAGGGACAGTGGGTCGAGAGTGAGGGGCACTGGGTCAGGACTGGCCATCAATATTTACAAATGGGTCCTGGTACAAAAAAGATTGAGAACCACTGCCCTAGGGGACAGGCTCTTTGGCCAAACCACACATCTCATAATACACACAGTCACCTGATTTCAGGGATATTCTTTCCATTTTAAACAGAAGACAGTCCAACGTTGCATTATAGGGAATGCAGTCCTCCAGGAAGCCCACCCCCATAGAAGAAAATGGGGCTGGAACATGATCTCCCTTAAGGTAGTATGCTCCTAGGAAAATACAGCTGAGTGCCTGTATCCTTAAGCCAAATCAGAATGAAATGTTTTGGGCCACTTAAAAAGAGAAAAATATGATTTGCACTGAATTAGCCACCTAATGAAACATGTTATCTTGATTTTTTTTCAACAAAATTCAATGTGAAGGGGAAGGTGTGTGCGCATGCGTGTATGCCTGCTTACATACATGCTTCTTGACGCAAAGAGAAGGTGTGTGCATATAGACTACTTGGCATGAATGGGAGTGGTAAGTGCATGTATGTGTATCAGATACCCAGATACTAGTAACATACCCAAATATTTAAAAAGAAGTGTTGCATCTGTTCTTCCCTATGCAGGGGAAGGCTTTCCCTGGTTTAGGAGACCAGGGCTGGCCTTCTCTGGCAGTGATCTCTCAGTAGCAAGGTTGTGTTCTGGCTTTCCCTACTGACTTGGAATAAACAGGAAGGCTGGCCAGGAGTCTGTTCCCTTTGCGGGTGGGTTCTGGAGAGATGACCTATTCGTTCCTACCCCTGGAGAACAGTAATAGCTGGCTGCTCTTTTGCCATGATGAGTCAGCTTCTCCGTTCAAGCAGGAGTGGAGTGCCCTGGCAATAGCTGCAATGGACCATTGGGAGGGTTATTATGTGTTTTTTTTCGATTTCTGCCCTACCTATCCACCCGAGCTTTGTGCTGTCTTGGCAGCTGCTCAGGCTTGGGTGCTGGGTCCCTTTGACTGCATGGGAGGCCATGAAAGTTGGGTTGGGGTCCTGTGTGGGCTGAGGATGCTGTTGATTTTGGAGAGCCAGGCACGATGATTCACAGTGTGCAGCCAGTGGGAATGAACGCTGACTTTGGCACCTCGCAGAGCCACTTTCAGGAAGGGCTCTGAAAGCAAGAGGTGTTTGGGTGTGCACCGAAATGACATGCTGTATAAACTGGGTGGGGAGGGACACCAGGAGGTGATGAGAGAGAAGCAAAGGGAGCAAAAGCATGTAAATTGGGTGGAGCCAGAATAAAAGGTGAAGAAAACAGAAAGCAGAGAGAAAGAGAGAGACTGCATCAGTGCCGGTGAGTGGCTCTGGAAGAAATGTGTGTAGTACTTACTAGAGAACACGAGGGGGAGCTTGGGAGTGGGGGGGATACTAGAAATAAATTGGTGGAGCCATTCTTTTGGGGAGTTCTAGTTAAATGCAGGTTCGCGTTAGCTCTTGTTCATGGCCTGCTTAGTTCAGCCAACATTCAGTTGGGACAGAGAGAGGGAAATTGAGCACTGGTCTGAACAGAAATTGCTTGGGCTGAACTAAACCTGATTTTCTTAATCAATTTAGCTGAATTTGTGCAAGTCCCTCACTGATGCTCTTAAGTCAGCTTGAGCAGCTAAGAGTGATTTCGCTGAGCCTGGTAACAGGCTGATCTCATTCAATTAGTGCAGCCTGAGTGTGTGTGCACAGAGGAGTCTGAGATACACTGAATTTGGTGGACAGAAGGGTAAAAAGGCAGGAAGAGAAGGTGAATTGGGATGAGACTGAAAAAATGGAGAAACGGAACTGTAGGGAGATATGTGCCAGATAGGGAGAGTGTAGGGCTGGGACTGGTTTGGCCAAGCCCAGGGCCCAGAGAGGGGGTGGGGTATGGGGTTTGGCATAGAAGTGAATTCCAAACAAAACTATGCCAGCAGTTTCCGTCCTAGCCATTCTCCCACCTTCATGGACCAGACTCACAGGTTGCTCCTTCGGAATCTTTTATTAACGTATAGAAAATGCATTAAAAAAAGGAACTATACATAGGCTAAGAGCTGTCAGGACTAAAAATACTAGTTAACAATGGTTAACAAGCTTAGATCCCATTCTCTGAGCTACGTTTCCATTATAGGGTTGGGAGGGTGGTTATTTTTTCTCTCCCGCTTTTGTTTAGTTCATCAAAGTCTCTCTGAGGAAGTCTCTGCCTCCATTCTTCTTCTTCTTCTTCTTTTTTTAAATAAACACCATTCCAGAGTAATGTATGTACAGCAGGGGCAGGGGGGTTGTTTTGTTTTGCTGTCATCTTCCTGAAAAAGTGACAATGGTGAAAGCCTGGAGTTTGGTTTATATCCCCTGGTGGCTATTGAAGAGGGTCTTTTTCCACTGACTGATACTCAGAGGCTGGCTCCCCCTTCTCCCACCCCTTTCTTTTTTTGAAACGGATAGTAGGCAATACTCTCTGCTTTCAGGCATGGCTAAGCTGTGCCTGTGATCTCTAGTAGACTCTGGGGAGTTAAGCAATATAAAAAAATCCAGAGCACCTAGTCTAGCTCCAAGACAGAACAGGAGCTAAGGACCATCAGGCAGGTATGTGAAGGACAAGAGGGAAATTCTTATTCCCAGATTAACCCAGGGCATCTGTCTTAGGTAGCAATTCAGAGAGCCCACTGGGCACAGGCAGCCAGTGAAACTTCCAGGAATGCTGTCTTCCACCGAGATGGGAGAGCACATGGTCTTTGCTACTGATTCTTTTTTGGCCCTTTGGCAGAGATTCACTGTACTACAAGGGGAAGGGGGCACATGGAGGGGGGACATCTGAACAAATAACCCCTTAGCTGGCAGTGTCTGGTAGAGGCAGCGGCTTCTTTGACAAATTGTGCTCAGGTGGGAAAGCTTGTAGGTTTGTTTATAAGCTGCGTATGGATATTTGTGTGCATTATAAATACACGTATACACAACAGGTTAACTGCTAAGGTCAGTAAGCCTGTCCCCATTCTGCTACTGCCCTCTCCTGCTCCTGAGGGTCTCAGAAAACTGTCAGGAGTGGGGAGGGAACTCTGAACTTTGCCAGCCTTCCTCTTTGCCTGACCTGCAGGAAAGAGGGAGGAAGGCTCCTAAAGGATGTAGGAAGTTGCAGTTTTCTGGTCTCCCCACAGGGTGTCAGTCATACACTGAGATTTGCTCACCGCAGCTCTGCATTTCTTAAGCAACCAGTTGTGAATAGGTATGTGAACTGATTCTAGACATCAAGTGAATGAAAGCTCAACTGCAATTTCTGCCCTTTCATATTTTAACTCTCTAGTTGTCTGGACTTGAGAAACACCTTGGCCACCAGCATGTCAGTCCCGTGTGGGAGTGTTCTTGTGAAGATTCAGCACTGGTGTAAGGGAACCAGTGAATGGTAGACATGATTAATTGGGCAATGTTCATTGAGAGATATTTTGACCTCTGACTTGTACAATATACTTAATAGCTTACCCTGTAACCTGGTTCATAGCTCCAGAGCAGTGCCTCTGGTGAAGACATCTTTAAACATGGACTTTCCAGATTGATGGAAACCTGGTCTGTCATAGAATAACTCTTGATACAAAGCCAGTTTAAACTGAAGTTGCTGAGCTGTATCCTCAGCATATCCTCAGTATAAATCAGAAGAACGTCATTGAAACCAGAGATACCAATTTATGCTAGCTGAAGGTCTGTTTCACCGTGTGAACTTCAGCAAGTCACTTGAACTCTCTTTGTCCCCGTTTGTTTTTTAGGACTCAGTGGGTGCATCTATGTGAGATGCTTACTGCAGAATTGCCTAAGTAGTTCCACAGTAAAGCATCACGGTCTACATGAGTGGTGCTGTTAGGCCAGAGTAACCTCATTAACACTGCTGTAGGATAGTACTACCTAACACAAGCATTATTTTATGGCAGAGTTATTTCTGCCATAGTGCATGTGTAGACAGTGATCAGAGCTGGCTGGGGCACAAGGGTGGTACAATGCAGGGCTGCCTGCAGGCTAGTTTATTGCTTCACATTAATATTCATGTGTAGATGTGCCCAGTAATGTGTATTATACAATGGGGATGCATAATATCCCAAAGCAGGGAGGTGAGGGTCAGTGTATTTACATTCACGATGCAATTTTGCAACCCTTACAGTATTTTTATTATGAACTTGTACAAAGGCAAAGGGTGGAGGCAAAGGTTTCTTGAAATCCTTGAATGACAACTCACTGACAAGCGGAGCTCATCTCAGGAATATTTTTCTGCTCATGGTAATGAAATGGGTCTCACTGGGTGCATCTATATGAGATGTTTAATGTAGAGTTGCCTGATTTGCTTCTCAGTAAAGTCTCAGCATCTACACATGTGGCCCTATTAGGCCACAGTAAACTAATTAACTCTGCCATAGGTTAGTAGTACTTGTAAACACAAGTACTGTCCTGTGCTGACATTATTTAGCATGTTGCAACGCATGTGTAGATACTGATGGGGCTGACTGGAGAATGAGGGTGCTTCAGTGTGGGGGCTGCCTGCTGGCTAGCCCCACATTTTAGCACCCTCATGGTCCAGCCAGCCCCTCTGTAGCACAGTTGAGCCAATTGGAGCAGTTGCAGGCTGGCTGGCTGTCCCCCCTGGGCCTCCTGCCAGCTGCAGATGGTCTGACTCAGGTCATTGTGCTACAGACCCAGATGCATGTGTAAAGACAGAATCTGGGAGCAATAAACTCCTGGACAAACTGTGCTGGAGTTTATTCAGTTGACTTAATTGCATGTGCAGATGAACCTACTGAGTCCCTCACTTTTAAACCTTTTTTGCAAAGCATCGGAAAGGCAATTCTTCCTTTCAAGCCTTTGCCATTCCTTTTTTTTGTTTTCTCTGAGTCAGTTTTTAAACTGTTGAACAAAGAGTAGAACAGGGGTAGGAGAAAGCGGCTGAGATGAAACTGGAATGGAGCTAAGCCTTCCCTTGTACTTGACTCACACTCAAATGGAGCCTACTTAGGAAGTGTTAAAAAATTCCCTAGCAAGTATTTTTAATATTCAGGCCTCTCTGCCTTGGCACATGGGACCAGACACAATAAGACTGAATACTTGGAGGCCTAATATCTATTTCAATGGGGGTCTCAATTTTGGCTGTGGTCTCTAGGCATTGCTCTAACGTAAATAGGAACACTGCCATTTCTGACCTGACTGAAAACAGGATGTCCCCAGAAAGAACCCATTCTGAAGATATTTCTGGCTAGATTTTGGAGGCTTGTGAGTTGGGGAAATGTGAACTTCAGAGTGTTCTTAGTCAATCAAATGCGACTTTCAGTCCTGAGGCAGCATCATCCCATTACCAGAAAAATATTTGCCAGACTTTAATACCATCTCTTCAGTTTCTAATGCAGCCCAAGAAAAGGAGGGAGACGCATTCTCTCAACACACACTTCTTACCACTTTAACTCCTCCATAGGAGTAATTAATGGGGGCTGAGCTTAGCCTTAAAGAATCACAACCAGTCAGGGGAATCCTGTAAGAACTGCTGGGTAATTGCCTTGGTACTTTAGTGAGGACTGTTGGTTTCTCAAGGGCAGACATTCCTTCAATGCATTGTCTTAAAGGAAAATTGCTCAGAAGAACTTAATCTAAAACAGTGGTTCTCGGCCTTTTTAGACTCACGGCACCCTTTGGAAAATGCCAGCTCTTAGTTTTTGCACATTTTTTGACTACAGAAAAAAGAATGGAGCAAATCTTCTATTGCAAAGGACTCAGAAAGACCAGCCTAGGTCAGAATTATTTTTAACACTGTGGATTCCTATTTGAAAGTTCTGGGTTTATCTTGTAAATTGTGTTTGCATGCCTAACAGTGCTATTGTTGTATGGGCAGCTCATGGCACTTTTGAAGGGATCTTAAGATACCCTGCTTGAGAATCACTGATTCATGGATTCATAGATGCTAGGGTCAGAAGGGACCTCAACAGATGATCAAATCTGACCCCTTGCCTAGGCAGGAAAGAGCGCTGGGGTCAGATGACCCCTGCCAGATGCCTATCCAGCCTTCTCTTAAAGACCCCCAAGCAGGGGAGAGCACCACCTCCCTTGGAAGCCCATTCCAAATTTTGGCCACCCTTACCATGAAGAAGTTTTTCCTGATATCTAGCTTAAATCTGCTCTCTGTCAGTTTGTGACCATTGTTTCTTGTTACCCCAAGAGACGCCCTAGTGAACACAGCATCTCCAATCCCTTCCTGTGTCTCCCTAATGAATTTGTAGGCAGCCACAAGATCACCTCTAAGCCTTCTCTTGCGGAGGCTGAAGAGGTCCAGGTCCATCAGTCTCTCCTCATAGGGCTTGTCCTGTAAGCCCCTAACCATACGAGTGGCCCTCCTCTGGACCCTCTCAAGTCTGTCAACATCCTTCTTGAAGTATGGTGCCCAAAACTGGATGCCGTAGTCCAACTGCGGTCTGACCAATGCCACATAGAGGAGAAGTATCGCCTCCTTGGATCTATTTATCATGCATCTGCTGATGCGTGATAAAGTGCAGTTAGCTTTGCTGATGATTTTGTCACACTGACAACTTGTGTTCATAGAAAGACCATCTGAACAGCACCTTAGGTTATTAACAGAGAAAGAACTGTGCAATCCTGCCATGTACTGAGCTCTTTCCACTCCTATCAGAGCCACTGGCAACAGTTCAGGCTCAGCACTTTGCAGGGTGAAGCCCCAAAACACTTCCCCCATGGATGCTGTGAATTTATGCTTTTGCACCTCATCCACTTTGGACAAGTGTTTCTAATTCACTTCAGGCTTTAAATCAAATCCTGGGTCTGATTTGCAAGCCTTCTCTGTGCAGATGAGCCCCCAGTGATTTCAATAAGGCTTTAAAAAAAGACTTTGTAATAGAGTAAGCCTAATGAAATTAGTCTTAACACTGATGTCTCTGGGTTTTGGATCAAGTCCATGGAAGCATTTAGTCTAGAACTCAGTTAGGCCCATGACTAGAGATGAGTACACAAGAAGAATGTTCACGAATGTCTCGGCAACATCTGAATCAAATTTACTTCCACCTGAGTTTGCACTCTTTTGATTAGTTTCTCATGAACACTTCATAGGAGTGAAGGTTGCTTTATGTGAATTTCAGGCCTTCTTTTGCCAAGATTCGTTTAGGTACAAAGAAAACCTAACAGGGCGACAAAACCAAATTTCTTTTGGGTAGAGAATAATTTAAGATAAAAGCTGGGTCATCTGGTGACACAGCATAAAACCTGACCATGTTTAAAAAGCTGGCTGATCCCATACTGAATGCAACTTGCATATATAACTCCTTGGCAGAAAGTCTGTGTTCCCCAAAAGTTCATCAAACAATGCTGAAAAGCTAATGCATTCCTAAGATCAACAGCCTGTTCACGGGCATTTGCGACTGGATGAAAAAGACCATGTGAGATAGTGAGTTGGTGCCAATTGTTCCTGAGATTTACTCAGAAACATAACATTTTAGACATCTGAGGTGTCTGACAGTTAGCATATCACCAAGGCAGCAGAAACACAACATTGTAGACATCTTTCCTTCAAGGGTTCTAGTAGACTCAGAGATTGAGGGCAGGTGAGCAGTAGTGGTGATGCCTGAGTGAAGGTGGTCTCTGTTTAGCTGGAAATCTACAGAGGCAGGTACTATGTGGGGTAGCTGAAATGGGGAAGAAAAGTTCATAATAAGTAAGGGTTTCTCCATAGCTTATTCTAGGTTAGTGATTTTTACTGAACCTCTCTCTCACAGGCAAGGGACAAAAAGGGGGAATGGAGAGAAGAGAATTTCTGCCAGGTGCAGAGAAATAAAACTGGGGTGACAGTGACTTAGGCGAAGGGAGGACTGGCTACCTTTATTGTCCATTCCCTTTCCTAGTGGTGCTGATTGGCAAGACCTCATGCCACAACACAGCAGTGGCAACATCACTGTCAATTTTATGGCAACGACTTGTCTTGGCATGTGGTCAGAGGTGAGTGCTGACTGCATTATATTTTCTGTGCTTGGATAATGGAGTTCTATTAGTAGGGCCTTCCCATCTCACTATAAGGTTAAAATTGATGTGGGATGTAGCCAGGGAATGTGGGATGCCTGGTAGGGAAATACTGTCATTCTTTTTTTTGAGCAGTGCTACCTGCTGGCAAAACTAGCTTTAAAAGCACCTCAGCCTGATTTTTGATGAGGTTCTGATCTGGAATAGACATGTTTTTGTACCAGTCCAAAGAAACCAATCTTCTTTCCCTTTGCTGAAAAGTTAATACTGAGCTGCCAGTTTTTCATCTTAACAGAGACAATCAAACCTGGTGACAAATCCAGTCTGAAAACATCCAAATAATCATTGCCTCAGGTGGGATGTAAGCCCAATGCCTTTTTAGCCTCTGCACCTAGCTGTGCACTTAGTGAGCTATGGATTTTTCATTTCATGAGGTCACCTCCTATTTATAGGTTGTTGATGAGAGGAAGTTGTCTTCATACAAATAAGTGCTAAAGGGTCCCCTTAGGTTCTCTGAGTCCTGTCTGCTTCTTGTTGGCTTTTTGAATTCCTGCTCTCTGTCTTTCATGATATCTGCCTCTTGTGTGGGACTATCTGCCTCCTGTGGAAATCTCTCAATCCCGAACAACTTGTTCCTCTTTGATCTACCTATACCTCAGCCAGTTCATAATGGGTGCATCCACATGTGCAATTAATTTGAAGCAATAAACTCCAGAGCAGTTTGACCTGGAGTAAACTACTCTTGGGTGCAGCATCTACACATGAGCCTGGGGCAGCAGCAATTTGAGCTGGGGCAAAGTAGTTTATGCTAGAGCCCCTCCTGCCCTGCTGTGCCCTGGGTGGCAGTGTCAGGTGGTGGAGGGGCTGGTTAAGGTTTGAGGGTGTTGAAAGTGCAGAGCTGTGTGGCTAGGTGGCAAGAGGAATCTGGCTCTCTGCTGGCTCGGTTGACCAAGTGCAATTTGTGCTTATGGTCAGCATCTATATGTGCGTTTAATCACAGTTAATTACTCCTCCATAAGTTACTACTGTCCTGGACAGTACTATCTTACTGTGATGTTAATTAGTTTACTGCGGCCTAATACTGGTGCACGTGTAGATGGTGATGCTTTACTCCATGGTTTATTAGTTTACTCGGCTGGTAATTAGTCTACTCCGCAGTAAAGTGCACATGTAGATACGGGCAGTGAGTAACATAAGGCCTGATCTGAAGACCTCTGACATCATGATGAAATGTTCCATTGACTGTAGTGGGTTGTAGAGCAAACTCCATACTCAATATATGTTCAAAACTGGGGCTAAGCAGGCTGCACCCTCTCATCTTGTCATATGATCAACAGGAGGGGAAAAAGTGAGCATTCAGGATTGGAAAAAAGGCTTGACTTTGTTGTAGTGCTAGGTACATAATTCTAAGGTGTCAGACCAGTGCTAATTTACTGTAAGAGAGAAACAAAAGTTTAAAAGGCAGCTCATCATTCCCCAAGGTCAAGTTAGCAACAGATGGGATCCCTTCTCTTATCTCTGAAGAGGAATACTCAGGGGGCTGAGGCTTGCATGTAATCCTGAACCCAGGGTTAGTTAAGTTCTTCTGTCCAATGAGTGGAGCAGAAAGGGAGACTGCATTTTCTTTTTAACTTCCCCCCTCATCACTGGGCACAGGCTGGCTGTAGAGCTTATAAACCTTTGAGTCAAGAAGTGTGATAATTAAGGAGACAATTGGCTTGTTCTTGGCTATGCTAAGGTGATTAGGTATTAGGTGGTTCATGGGAGCCAGAAAGAGAGGCTAGGTTATTTTCACTGGCCAAACTGAATAGAGTGCAAAACATAAACAGCATCATCAGCCATGAGGAGTAAATTTAATGTTTGAAATTCACTTTTAATTATTAAAGGTTGTGTCAGTAACAATAGGTAGAGAGTTGACGGATCATCTAAGTATCAGGTTTGTACCTATGAAGGTGTCTCTTTATAAGAAGGGAATATATAATAAGGCCTTGACTATATGCAGGGCCTTTTATTCAAAAATCTCCAAGTGCTTTACATAGCTGAATGAATTAAGCCTCACTTTGAGGTAGGGAAGTATTCAATTTCCCATTTCAGAGGTGGGGAAACCAAGGCACAGAGAGGTTGTGACTTGCTTGAGATCACCTGGGAGGCTGACTACAAAACGAAGAGGAAGAGAGTCTCACCTTTCCTGACTTGGGGTTCATTTGCTTTCACCCCAACACCATCCTACCTCCAAAATGCAAAGGAACTTGCACATCTGCCAGATTTCATGGCAAATGGCTGCAGCTTATTTTAGCAGAATCGGGATGGAACTATATTTACTTGCCATTTCTTCTGGTTACTGTCCTGCATACAGCACTCTTTGGTTTAGGGCCTAAAACAACTATGAGAGATGACAATGTGGTGTATAGAAATAACAGAGAAAGTAAATATACTTACTTTAGGGTGACTTTAAAGATTCCTAGAAGCTATTTTTGCTGATTCTTTCACTCCTGGCCTCTCCCCTGACCTAAGGATCCAAATCAGGAGTAGAAGGGCCACTTCTGTGCCCAAGCTAGTGTTGCCTGCTGGTACAGTTGTTCCTGCCTATCAGCAGATGCTGTACACGATCTGTTCCCCTAATGCTAATGCATTCATTGTAAACAGAGGGTTACTTTGGGCATGTTAGAAGCGTAGTGATAGTGGAGTTAACTGGTAGGCAGGGATCCTTCTAAAGGCAAAGGGAGATGGAGAGACCATGCAGTCATACCCCAGGCTCTCTTTGTGAGATCTCTGACCCCCAGTAATCTGGCACACAATGCTAGGCATTGAAATTACTTATGCCCACTGTATTTATCTGTGTGCGTGTGCCTGTATTGAGCTTGTGGAGATAAGGGAGGCTGTATGTTCTTGGTCAAAGGGAGAGAGGGACAGCTGCATCTTCTTGGCTAGTGGAGGAACTGGTTATTATGGTGGTGGTGGTAGTGCGGGGGCGGGC
>NW_017728907.1:17071221-17105000 GCF_001723895.1 Crocodylus porosus
TGGGTTTCAGACCCTAGCTTATAGGGGCTTTGACTTGTTCCCTATGAGTCTGTATAAATGGCAGGACACTATTTTCACTCCTCCTTGTTTAGGTTTGGCTCATGGTGCTTGCTGATTCAGCAGCAGGCTGCCCAGCCAGACAGTCTGCCTAAACAGAGAGCCCACATGACATCCTGGCCAAATCTACTTTCACTGATGTCCCTGGTTGACAGCACCTGCATTGTAAAGGAAACTCGATTACAGAGATAGCGGGTGGGAGGGGTATGGGGACACACAGTTCTGATGGGGTTTTCTTGGGACTTAAAGGTCTTTAAAAATATTAAAAATCTCTCTCTCTCTCCCCACCCTTGTTCTCTCTCTTTCCATGAAATGGGTAGGGGCTAGGGGGTGGGGTAACTGGGAACTTGGCATTTCACTGAGAATAACAACAAAACATTGACGTCCTTCCCTTCCCAAAGCCCACTGGCTTTCTAGCCACACATCACCTATTCCTTCCAGGTCATGTATGGGGCAGGTTGCTATCTCAGAGTAGTAGTATTTTCTTTTTCCTTTTCATATTATAAAATACAAACAAATGACAGAAAAGGTCAGGCGGTTGGGGGTGGGGGCTCCTGCTGACTCAGAGCTGTAGAGACCGCCGTTTTCTCCCCGAGATATAACGGTGGTTGTAAGGTCTCATCTTCATTTCCACAAAGGGTATAGAGAACTCGTGGCCTTTCCAATGGTACCAGTTAATACCCTGGCAGGAAGGAGACAAGCACAGGGAAGAAAAAACAAAAGGGGTGGGGGAGAAAAAGAAGGAAACAGATTTGAACTCAAAAGAGAAGCAAAATGAAAAGAAGGGTGTTCATTGAATGAAACCTTTTTTTCTGCAGTTACACTGTGGGCAGGAGATGTGCATGTATCTGTCTTGCTTGTTCTATCCATCCCCTCACTCCTAATTTTTCAAACCTGTCTTCATTTTCTTGACTATATCTTGGCCATAAGACAAGAGATATCCTTTTAAAGTTTCCTCTTAAAAATTCTCTGCTGACATATGAAAATGTGGAATCTGCCCAGTGTAATGAGCAGGGATCCTGGTTTTCTCTGTTTAAAAATCACAAATTCTCTGATTAAAAATTCTGCAAATTCTTGGATTAAAAAAACCCAAATTCATCGTTAAAATGAAACACCACTATATGTGTGTGTCTGTGTGTGTCTCTCTCTCTATACACACACACACCAGTTAAACACAATGTTTTATTGATATATTTATAATTTAAAAACAACTTGAAAGCCTACTAGTGCCTCAATCACTATAATAAAATACATTCTAAACACCTATACATATTGTTTTGGGTTTTTTATCATGGAATATCAGAGATCTCCCTGCCCCCTTTGCTCACCAGGATGCAGGTCCAGCTGTGGCTGTCCCATCCCCTACTGCTCTGCGGTGCTGAGCAGCCCTGATATGCTGGTGCCCTGCCCATGCCATTGCCCCTCACTCCCAAGCCACAGCCCCCTAGCCCAACTAGTGACCCTCACTTCTGACCCACAGCCCCCTGGCTCTGCTGGTGCCCCTCACTCCCCATCCACAGCCCCCTGGCCCTCCTAATGCTCCTCATCTTACACCTGCAGCCCCCTGTCCCCCTAGCCCTGCCAGAGGGCACCCCCAGCTGCCAGGGCAATGGGGCCAGGGACCCAGGGCCTCAGTCTCCTGCATCACTGCAGTAGCACCTGAGCCCTGGCAGTGGCTGTTGTGGCAAAGCAGAGCCCAGAGCCCAGCTCCCCTTCCCCCATGCGTGGCACGGCTGGAGCGGAGCCTGTGGTGGTGGTGGTGGGGGGGTGTTCTGCTGCTGAGGGCTCAGGGCTTCCTGCCCTGCTGCCCTCCCTCCGGGGCCTCTGAGGCTCAGTGGATGAGACCTGGTACAGCAGGGCAGAGCCAGACAGTTCCAAGCTCAGGGCTGATGCTGTGAGCCCCATGCTGCCTTGGTGAGGCACCTCTTGCCCACCCCTCAGCAGCAAGGGGCAGAACTCCACACTGCCACCCCCACTGCTGCCAGGTGGGCAGAAGGCTAGGGCTGCCAACTCTGACTGAAGCTGTTCCTGGAAGTTTTGTTTTCCAACATGAGGTAATGTCATTAACAAGGGTACGCTGATAGAGATTTTTTGGGCCGATACCAATGGCCAGTCTTTAACAAGCCATATTGGCTGATACTGATCCAAATGCAGATATGCAACTGGGCAGCTTGGAGAGTAGTGACTGGCTGGTAAGTCTGTTGTGAGAGAAGAGGGAGGGGGAAGGGAAGGAGGGTGGGGGGGCAGATCGAGTCCCCTGCAGTAAGGGATGGAGTGGAGCTGGGGCAGGGGCAGGGGCAGGGGCAGGTGCAGGCACTGCATAGCTGGGGCAGAGCCCTGAGTGGCTTGTCTGGGGAGATGGGGGGGCAGCTACAGCCAGTACGTGCACCCCAGGAGGGCATGTGGGGTGTGTGCCCCTGGCTTTGCATGTGGCGTGAGGGTGGGCTGCCCACTGTGGGCTGGGGCCAGGGGTGGTGCCAAGTTCTTTCTGGTGGGGGGGCTGGGCTGTGCTGGGCTGTGCTTGGGGTGGATGGTAGTGGCGTTGGGTGGGAGACTATGGTGGGGGCTGCAGCCACCTTAAAATTCACTGTAATCCACCTCCCAGTGCTGTCGCTGCCTGCCCCAAGCACAGCCCTGGCCCAGCTTACCTGCTGGGAAAAGCCCAGTACCACCTCTGGCCCCAGCCCACAGTGGCAAACCACCCTTGCCCTGTGCACAAATTTGGGGGCACCCCCCATACCCCCTAGGGTGCACCCAGCAGTGGGGGGCCACCCTCCCCCCTTGCATCTCCTGGACTAGCCGCTTGTGGCTCCATCCAGCACCCTGACCTGGCTGTACAGCCCCAGCCCCAGCCCCAGCCCCACTCCCTCCTTCACTGCTGGGACCTTGATCTGCCCTCCACCCTCATGCCCATTCCCTCACAACAGACTTACTAGCTGGACCTGGCTGCACGCCTGGCCACCTGTGTACTGCGCTGTGGCTGTGCGCATGCATGGGGCATTTATTGGTAACATTATCAGCCACATCAGCCAAAGAAAGTCGATCGCCGATACTGTCAATTTTCCTTATATCGATGTTGATCCGATATGGGACTGATGTATTGGTGCACCTCTAGTCATTAATTGTACTGTTCAACCCATTCACAATATCAATCTCTCAGATTGTTTCAATAATCATCAGGAGATCAGTGCTGATTCTGGTAGACTCCTGGCCAATCCAGGAGGGTTGGTAACCCTACAGGACATGAGCGACAGGTGCCTCCTGAATCTGGGGGGGCACCCGCAGAAGCCACCAACAGTGGCGGGTCTGTCATGGGGGGCACCAGTCCTGTAGTGTTGGTGTTAGCCATCGGGGGCACTGGTCCCATGGGGAGGCACGTGCACCCCCCTCATGCACCTCCTACCAGTCGCCTACAGGAGGCATCTTGCCACAGTGCCACAGGGCTTATGGTGGTGGCACTGAGCTTCCCTGGCTTGCTCTGCCCTGCCTAACTCCCTCCCTCACTATAGGGGCCTCAATCTAGCCCCTGCCCCACAACTTACCTGTCAGGAACTGCTCTCCAGGCTGCCTGGTGCCCATGTGCATGTGTGCACATGCACATGATGCCCCCTGCCTGATTGCCCTTCTCCTGCTGCCCCCAGCTCTTTGCAGGCTGGAACTCTGCCATCCTGCAAGGGGAAACCTGTCTTAACCAGCATTTTTCTCCTTTAAAGGAGAAAATCTGAGTTTTTCTTCTTAAAATGAGAAAATCCACATTTTACCATGTTTTTCTGTGGTGAATGGAAAACCTGGATCCCTGGTAATGACAGTGAAGGGCAAGGGAAGAGGGCTCATGCATCTCACAGTAATGAGGGGCGCTGTCTCTTGATTTTGGTCTTACCTGACTGTGCCGGGACTCGCCATACTTGCCATTGAGGTTAGTTCGGTGACAGTTCTTATACCACCAAGCCCCTCTGTATGAAGAGGCACAGTTTGTCACAGCAACATCATTGTCTCTGTCCTGGGTGGAGAATGGGCGGCCTTGGTGATAGGTGAGTGAATCACCTGCAAAAAGAGATCCTTTTAGGACTGTCTGGTGCATGTGCTTGCCATTTTTACATGCAGCTCACTGTCAGATTTATCCCGTCTCTTTTCAGTGAGTAACTTGTCATGTAGTAATGTTGCTCATTCTGCAAGACTGTCGATCACTGGTTCCAAGATTAGAAGAATGCTATGAGGATAATATTAGTTTGGGTCTTTTCAGCACAAACACCCTACTAACTTACCTCTAATAGCTAGGGATAGTTTATACAGGGGAGCTGCCCCTGGCCTGATGGTGAAAAAAGCCCGAGGTTAATGGTTAGATCTTCCTGTAAGCTTCTTGTATTGATCACTCCAAACTGTGCCCTGTCTGAACCATAGCCCATTCAAGTATAATGAATTTAGTAGTTAGAAGGAAATCTTAGATACAAAAGTGGGGGCTGTTCAAATTTAGGGTTGTGTGTTGGCTCATTATAGGCAGGTATTAAATGCCAAGTTCAGATCTGGATCAGATTCTCCTGATTTTTATCTTCCCTACAGTTGTAGGACCCGTTTCAAATCTGGGTTTTCGGGTGTGGTGCATCTGTTTCTCTGCCATTGAGTGAACATCATTTCAAAATAATCCTAAATAAATTATGGCAGCAAGAAAAAAATGTACTCTTAGTAACTCCTCAGAAGTCCCAAAGAGATCAGAAAATAATACTTGTGCACAGTTTAGAAAGAAGTACAGGCACCTGTATAGTATATTTGCCCAGAAAATCCATGGGAAATGAATAGTTCAGGAAACCTTTTGTCCCATTTTTTAAGGTCAGAGTGAGTACTCACATTATCTTATTAATAATTATGTTGATAAAATCTGGAAGTGAGGCCTGTTGCATATGAATTACTACAGTTCATCTGCTTTGGGGCCAGGGCAGGGACTGTCAGACTCCAAGATATACAGACACAGGAGCTGCCGTGTTGTATCAAACTAATGGTAACTGATTATCAAATATTATGTCATGATGGCATTTTACCTCAGGTCAGACTGGAAAGGACTATGGGGCAGTGGCAATGTGTAGGGGGTGAATGGGGGTGCATGTGCACCCCCTGGGAGCACTGGTGCACCCCCTGACAGGCTGCGCTCCCCACTTAGGCAATGGGTGGGGGGGGGGGATGGTAGGAGCACCGGTGCCCACCCATGAGCACTGGCCTGGGAGTGGGAGTGCCGTGGCCGCTTCCAGAAGCACCATGGCCATTTTTGGAAGCCGGTGAGTGAGATATGGCCCCCCAGCAACCAGTCAGCGGCCAGTTCCCTCCACCCCCCCAAGTAAGGTGGCACTAGTCACCCATGCTATGGGGACCTTTTCCCCCTACCTTGATCCATTTCCTCACATCACTTGGGTATATCTGACCAATTTCCCTACCAATTCAGGTGCCTAAGGAATTGGTACTGCATGTATTTCTTTTGCTGTCTTCCTATGGTGGACTGCAATTTTGTTTCTGTGTTATCAGGTGCTTTGTAGCTATGTTGCATGGAAGGGGCTGGAATGGCTTCCTTGTGCATCTTGGACAGACTTTTATTGGTTGCCTACAACTGCAGGAGACTGGACTGGACTCAAGTAGTTGCTTCTAGTTCTGTGTTCCTGTATTCTTCATGTTTAGTTCAAGATCTTTTCACTCCCAGTGGCTGGTACCAAGCCTTTTATAGGAAGGTACAAAATTCCCATAACGGGCAAGTTTGCATCCTGCAAATAGTAGAAAGTTTCTTGCTAGACCCAGACAGACAGTATTGGCTTTTACTTGAAGTATGAATGTTCATTTTTATTCAGGCTAGCATAGCTGCAGCCATTCTTGCTGTTTATCTAACTCACTACTCTTTCTCTTCTGGGACTGAGTTTTTTCACCCAAAGATGCTTTGATGTTAGGCCATCTTCCCATGATTGCTGTGGTGGGTGAGGTATAGCAGTTCTGTCTTACCCAAGATATGACTCAGGGCAATGTTCTGGCAAAGACAGCAAGTATTTGACGTATATATCATGATTCTACACAGATGATTTCAGGCTTTCAGTTCCTATGGTAGAATAACAAATGTACCCTCCAGCTGCTACTACTTTTGTCCAAGGCCACACCTCTGATTATGGATCTGAGTATCTCAATAGCAACAGCTGCTACATAGTACTTTTTATCCCCAGTGGAAAATTCCATGTGCTGATTGAACACATACCTCTTGGTGACAAGCCTTTCCTCTCACTTTGTGTGGCAAACTTCAAGGAGGCAGAGAACGCCTAGTGTAGGGACAGCCCAAAGTGGCAGTGGCCACAAGGGGAATAAACTCCTAGGCCATTTGGATTTCCCTACATAGTTCATACTAATGCACTGCAGGCATTCCAGAGCCACTGGTCCTGCAAGCTTCCTACTTCACTTAAGCACTTGTTAATGCCAAGTTTGTACCAGAGGTGCCATTGTAGTCTCCTATCCGGAGCTTGTACAGACTCCTGGCATCACCAACGGAGAATTTATCATAATAGGCATAAGCTGTCTCCTGGCCATCTCGCATGTCTATCCGCAGCTCATAGCGTCCTTGTGATGTGATCTTGTGTATGTTATCCAGACCTGTAGGGAAGAGCAGAGAGTTCAGGTGAGACCTAGTACCCTGCAACTCTAGTTCCCTAGTAACTCTGGGAGTGAAATAGAAGGGGATTCAGTGCTCTGTGAAAATGCATAGCTAGACAGTGCAGAGGTAAAGAATTGGGAGTTATTACTTCTTACAGGGAAAGTCATGCTGGCTCATTTCTTATCTCTGCCCTTAGATGGCTGAACCTGTGCTATTTAGGTACAGTACAAGACACATTTATGTGGTTATGAGATAGAATAAAGCCACCTCATTTAGAGCTGGTGCCTGTGTAGTTTTGGGGGAGGGGAAGTCCAACCTTGGGGCTTTTGGATCTGGCTTACAATACAGGTTAGGCCACTTTCAAAATCAAGCCTTCCTTAAAGGTTAAGGGGTTGTTTTACCATTGGATGTCTTTAGTGTGTACATGAACTAACTTCATCCTTACAGAGCAGCATTCCTATCTGGAGCCACCCTGTAACAGGGAACTACTGTGCCTGTTACTAGGAAGAGGGGAATGTAGCTAAAGAGGGGCTGCTGAGAGCCTGAAGGCAAAGCTGCAGCAAGTCTGAGCTGCCCATGTGAACTGAGCCATGGACCGAAGAAAGACAGGCTGCTAATGACCAATTCAACAGCACTTGGGCCAGGAGAGCAGAGGATGAGGTCACATCACTGCAAGGGGGATGGACTTGGGGCATCTAGGCCAGCCTCTGGTCATAGAGGGGGCAGTCTGCCCTGGCTGCTGCTGGGCGAGGAGCTCCTAGTGGAACTAGGTGCATTTTGGAGTCAGGACAGCCCAGGAGGGGTATGTGATGACCCAGAGGAGTTTGTATTTGATTTAGGACGAGTTAGGTTGGTGTTTTGTGTTTGAGTTTGACTGTAAGATAAGTTTGTGACTTTAAGGGTGGATTGGAGGCCACATAATAGGATATTTGGACACCGGGTGTCAAGCCCTGCCAAGGGGGCAGGGTGAGTGAGCTGGGCTTGGATCAAGAGGCCAAGGCCTGGAGGCAAACAGAACAAGCTGAGCTTGGGCTGAGGCCCAGGAGCTGAGGTTCTAGACAATGGACCAGGGATGGTGACTTGACCAGAAGAACAAGGGTCAAAGCTGAGATGGCTGAAGCCCCATTAGGGGCTTGGAGGCCTGAGGAGGTGCTGTCTTAAATGGGAAGTACCCTGAGAAAAGCACAGAGACCCCCAGGGCAGGGTGTGGACTGAGTAATAATAAGGACAGGGGGAACACTAGAGAAACTACTCTCAGCTCCAGGGACCACCTCCTCAATACACTAACAATAACATCAAAGGCATGGCAGGAAAGAGACTGGAGGTGAGGTGGATCTGGAAAGAGCAGCAAGTAGGTCACACCCCATGGGGCATCAGGCATTTGGGGGGTGAGTGGTGGACCCAAGAGGCTAGCTACATGCATCAGACCTTCTCCTACCCACTTCATATTTTCTTAGGTGAGCTTGTTGTCTGGGGACAAACATCATGGGTACCAGTTACACAAGCTCCACTTACTCAGAGAGTGTTGCCAATTCCTAATCTGTAACATTTCTCAATTTCTACCATTCTGGGCCTTGGGTCTTTTTGAAGAATGAACTGCCATTCCTGTTAAATGGCAAACAGCATAGCATTTGAAACAGATGACAATTTTTCAGGGAAATAGGCAAAATAGGCAGACTCCACCCTTGTGATCTATAGAGGTCTGAATTCAGGTCTGTAAAGGTGAAAGGCCAGGACAATGTTAGCTTGCTCTGTAACCAGTCAGAGAATAGCTGACCTTGGTAACACCCCTCTATGTCACATTTCCTCCATATGCCACATCACCAATGACATGAGCATGGATGAATAAAGGAGGAAACAGTGGTGAAGTAAAGGCAATAGAGGGGTCCAAGAAAAGCCAAAGACTGAGAGCTGTGTTTTCTATTGAAACAAAAACACAGGTGAAAATTAAGCTGGGACAGGTAAGTTGCACGATTCAAAAATACATAGTTTCCAGTGATTGCAGTTAGAGGGACCCTGTCAAAGAAAGACAAAAAAGTAAAGGCATTACCCAGCCAAAACTCATCCTCTAGGTTTCCAAAACCAACACGATAATCCACCCATTTCCGAAAAAAATCTGTCAGACCATTTTGTCGTCTCTGAAACACCTACACAAGGAGAGGAAATGAAGAGAAGTAGAGGAATCTTTTCACTAGTTAGGAAGAATGACAGATCATAGCTGAATGGGCTTTGTGATGTATGAAATCAAGATAATACTTTGCTTCCCTAAGGCATATATCATGTGACTGTCTCAGAGGCCATGGTAGATTAATGTGTGCATTTTCATCATAGGACTGTGAATTAGATCTGTTTGATAACAGTCAATTTACAGAAGGGGAAACCAAAATGATGAGATATTAAATAATGTCCACAGCAAATCAATACAGAGTTGGGAAAGAAATCCAGTAATACTGATGCCAAGTCCCCCGACTCTAAGCCATGGATGTTACCTCCTCTAGCCCTTCAGCCTGCAACTCTGCTTTTAACTGGTCATTTAGGTAAATTCTGTAGTGCAATATTATGTAGAAAGCTTTGAAGCAGAGTGAAAAAGCTTTCTTAGGAATGATGTCAAGGCTCTGTTCTGATTGGACACACACTGGATTATTGTGTCGTAATGAAAAAGAGCACATATGTGACACAAGAAGACTGGGATGTCAAAGCATTCTTTGCTTAAGTTGCCACTCTATCTGAACTGGGCTGTAATTGTGCAGTGCAACAAAAAAAATGACATGTGCCTCAAAGTATGGTGCAAACTCAATCCAGCTGAGGGCTGACACCACCATATGGTGAGCTGTCTGAGTGAGAATCATTCACTTTGAAAGCTATTATCCATTAATTTCATTTATAGGGCAATAAATCAGTTTCAGCTTCAGTCTCAAACTTTGCTCCCAAAAGGAGCTGAAAACATGTCAAATAAATCACAGGGAATTTCTTCAAGTGTAACTATTATTAACGGAGCACAACCCATTCCCCAAGGCACAGAAAATGAAGTATACAATATTAAGCATGTTCTGGTCTCTGCCTGGTGCTTTACTTTGCTCTTTTTCACAGCTTGGTTGGACAGGGCTGTGCATGCCTTCATTTGTCATGGGCACGCAGTGTTTCTTTGCTATGGCTCATAGCCGTAGAGCTGAAGGTTATGTTCTCATCATAACTCTCAAGCTAAGCAGGGTTGGACTTGCTTAGTTTTTGGGGGAGGGGATCTACTTTGTTGCAGGATGTAGTGGGGATTATTCTAGAAACCTCACTTTTCATTGCTCCCAAGTCCTAGCAGGTAGGGCCACCATGGAGCTGTAAGAACCATTTATTAGAGGAGTCATGCTGGAGAACCATCCTGATCATGGCATTTTGCACTTTCATTTGTTTTTAGGTATATCCATGCACTGGGGGTGGGGCAGGAGTGCAGTGTCCTAGCAGGAAAGCTGTGGGTTATATGATCTCAAAGTCTGGGCAGGTAGTCAGGGGGAGTGGGCCTGAAGCTATGCCTTTATGGGGGTGATATCATAGCATGTTGTCTTACACTGCTGACCAGCTCCCTGCTAACATGGGTGGGGACTGGACCTTCTTGAAGTGGCTTGTGGCCTCGGGAGGGTTAGTACAGAGGTTTCCTTATGGTCAGGAGAGCAGTGAGGACTGTGACTGAGGCCAGTTTGCACGAAGGAGCATATTTGTACCTGTTCTATCCTTTGCTCCTCCACTGGAAGGCCAGCCACAACCCACTCATAGGTTTCAGCAGGAAGTGAAACTTGGCGTCCCATCCAGGCTGTATTCTGCCTATGAAATTTCTTCTTTCACTTTGAATGGGACATTATTGCCTTAAACTCCTTAAACCATGGGTGCGAAACATATGGACCATTAGCTGCCTCCAGCTCATAGAACCAGATCATCCAGCCTAAAGATTTTTGTCCCTACTCTGGCTACAGTGCAGGATCTTCCTGCAGTGGCAGTCAAGTGCCTAGGTAAGACCCCTTGCATTGGAATCCCAATAGTACCATGGCTTGTTCCTGAAGTGGCAACCAAGCACCTAGGATGCTGGGTCTCTTTCTGCTGAGTCCGGGACCAGCAGAAAGTAGGTGACCTTTGCGCTGAATTAGCCATGGGAAGGAGATCTGGGGGCCTGATCAAGTCCATTGGGCCAGCCCTGCCATTCATTTGGCTTGTGGACTGGCCTCGCACCACTTATTTGGTGGTATTCAGGGCTGGACAAGGTTGATACCCCTCCTCTAAACTGTTGCCACATGCTGTCAAGCAGCTGCCCCAGAGTTGCTGTGTTGGCTTTGTGAATGAGTGGGACTGCAAAGAACTTTTGTGATGGAAGGAAGGTACTAGATGAAAGAAAACTGCTCATTATGAGTCTTGCATGCTGGCTTACAATCCATCCGCCCCCATCTGTAGTCATGTCGCAGTACACCTGCACCCTCTGGCCAATATCTCCATTGACGGAGATAGTGTAGACTCCGCTCAGAGTGTCTCCATTCATCAGATGTTGGGCACAGTCCTGAGGATTAGCAAACACACGGCCTCCTGTGAAATTGGAGATGAAAGCTTCAACAGGGGAACAGTGCTGCTGTACTCACATAGTTCTAGTCTAAAAAAAGGTCAGTTGCAGCCCTGGAAGGAAATAAATTGACTTGCAAGGCATTTTGTAATATGTCAAGCATTATCCCCATAGACTGTTGTAATTCCAAGTTTATAAGCTATCTCAAAGTTTACTTAAACAGAGCAGCAGAATGCCATGCAATAAAGTTCACTGCTGCTGTGTCTACATGAGATGCTGACTGCACAGTAGCTCATTACTATTGCACAGTAGCATCGTGTGGCACAAAGCATGACGTGACACTACTGTGCAGTAGTGACAAGGTGTGCAGTCAGTGTTACCTAAAAGCGATTTGGTGATGCTACTATGCAGTAACAACTGTGCAGTTAGTGTCTTGTGTAGATGCAGCCTGCATCTGCTAATAACTCACCTAACATGAAGTATAATAGCATGATGTTCAGTAACTCCACTGGGAATGAAGAACAAAAATGTAACCACTTCTGAAGTCTTTGCACATATCTTGTGATATCTCAGAAATTACCATCCCCAGTATAAATGAGTAGTTTTGGAAATACTAATGTTCTCTTTTTATCCACAAGGGTTTTACCAAATACCAAACTGTATTGACTTCAGTGGAGTTACTGCTGACTACGTCCTTGTAAATGACAGGGATATTAAGTTCATATAGAGATGTTCTTCACTAGGAAATTCAGCAAGTTTGCTCATGAAAAAGTAGATACAGTTGTGAGTACATCTAATCAGTGTGCAGACTATTGAGACTCTGAAGTTATGGTCAACCTTGTATTATGTATCATGCCTCATCAGAGTCATGTTCTAGCTTGCTGCAATTTTTTAATGAAGGCAAGTTCAGAAGGAGCTGCGTAAGTTAGTGGTACAGGTTTCCCTCACTTCATGCAGGTTCTGTATGTGCAAATTTGCTCGTATGCAATTACCATTTTTATACCAAAAATTCGGTATATGTGAGGTAAATTAATTCTTATGTGATTAGTGTGGTGGAAGCCCGCAGGCAGCTGCTTTGTATGGTGCATTGTGGGAGTGATGCCACAGGCCAGGGAGCAGCACCTCCCTCAAACAACCCCCTGGCCCTGCTTGTGGCCCTTGCTCCCCAACCCCCAGGGGCCAGTGCTGTGGAGGAGCTGGGCGTCGGGCTGTCTCTGGGCCAGGGTTTTCATAGTGGCGCTGCCTGGATGCCACCCCTCACATGCAGCACTGGTTGGGGGAGGTCCCTCTGTGGTGGGGCAGTGGCGGGTGGTATGGGCTGCAGCGGGGACCTGGGGCCAGGGATGGACTTGCCCCCCCCACTCCCTCCTCACCCCCACCACCACGCCAACACCACACATGAGGGGCGGCATGAGAGCGGCACCACTGTGAAGCCCTTGGCCCAGCAACAGCCCCGCACCCGGCTCCTCTGAAGCACTGGCCCCTGCAGCCTGGCCCAGTCTGGCCCCATTAACACAGTGCCCCAGGAGCTGTGAGCCATGAAGCCATGCAGCTGTACTGTCTGCTGTTGGTGAGTACAAAAATTGTCTTGCCAAAGTGGTAGAAATGGGTCTAGGGGTCAGTATGGTCAAGGCCAAGGAATATATCCCTATTTGTTACATTGTAAAGTGGATTCCCTTTATGCGGATTTGAGTTATGCGCCAGTTTCCGGGAATGCATGTACAGTATAAAGTGAAGGAAACCTGTATATCAAATCCATGTGATCTCAGCAGGTTTTCCATGTCACCAAGCTGTGTCTAATTTTCATCTCACTCTAGACCAACCAACATAAGAAGTATATTGATTTACACGGTCTAATTGATAAATTGACCCATTGAGTGGAGTTATTTGTGATTTTTGTTTAAATAAGAGAAGCCTATGGCTTAGTAAAACATGAATAACTTCCCAGAAGGCAGTGGTGTTAGACTCTTATAAATCTTTGACAGGTTGAGGAGAGTCTGGACCATGGTGTAAGTGGGTGCAACTCACAAGAATATACTTGGGTCAGTTGCAGTAATGAAATGAGTTAAATGGCAGTGTCAGCTACACATGCAATGGGTATTAATTTGATGCTGTAGGTGGGAAATGCTAGTGCAAGTTATCCAGCAAGGGGGTAGGGTAAAGGAAGGAATACTTTCTTTTTTAAAATTACTGTTTTCTACTTGGGTGTCTGCAATGCCTCTCCATTTCTTCTTGCTATGTGAATAGTCAATTTTGTCCAAAGGTCAAAGAGCCCTTTTTAACAGTCCCCACACTCTTTAATACAAAATCTTGTGACACACTTCTTTGCTTTTTATCTTATTAAACATACAATGAAGTCTGCCTCAGACAAACACTTTGGAGTCCCTTGTGCTCTAAGGACACTACTTGGTTCTCAATGTATATTCATATCTTTAGAAGCCAAGAAGACCTTGAAAGAAATTTCAAGCCATTATAAATGATAAATATTGTATCTATTTCTTTCCTTTGTACTGTTTGTATACAATTCCCTCAGAACCTTCTGCAAACATGCAACAAAGAGATAGACAGCTATTAACATGTCGAAAAGAATGAAAGAGTCCTGTTACATGTACTGTGAACACAAGGAAGAAAAATATTTTGAATGATGTTGGTTTTTTTTAAACAACCTATTGTTCTCCTGGAAGTTTCCCAGATACATTATCAGAGTAAACTGAATTCTGAACCCTGCTTTTTACCCAAAAGAAAGGTTGTCTAGAGATCATTTGTTTTATTGTTCTATCCCACATCCTTCTGTTTCACAAATCTATTTAAAGTAAAAGCAGATTTCTTGTTTTGTAGTTGTTACTAGTTTCTGCTTTTACTTAGAAGCAAGTTAAACATGCCTTAGGGAGGCAGCCATTGCCATTAGCTTCTTTGACATTATAGAGGATCAGATTATCAGCTGATGGAAACCTCAGAATAGGTCCATTGACACCAATGGACTCAAGATCATCCCCACCAGTTATATGTATTTTTCATTCTCTGCCACCTATCTTCTTGTCCATTGTATTTTGTGCCCACCGATGCAGAGGTAAAAATAATGTACAAGACCCTGTTCTATAAAAACATCAGAAAAGAGGAATTTTTACTATTGTTGCTGACTCTTGTTATCACTTAAAAGCAGGTTAAGAGGTTCTCCATAGGCCTCCATAGAGAACATATGTATAGTGAATTCAAAAGAAACCCTTTTAATGAACACAGAGGGGGCAGATTTCAGCACTGTGGAGTGGACAGCATCATCAGTTTTTGTCATCTCTTTTGAAGAGTCTTGGCAAAAAAGGACTTGGATTTAGCCCAGCACAATGTGCATTGTGCTTACTGAGTGACACTTTCTCAATAAGCTTTTCCACAGTGGCCAGTATGTTGTCCTTACATTTTTAACACAAGTGTTTGCTAAGTGCAGTGTTGTAGCAACATTTCAATACAGACTGCTACTTGCAAGCTTTTTGACAAGAATGTCATAGCAACTCTGGATATCAGTCTGTGTACAGATAAAGCAAACAACATCTATTCCACTAATGTGGAATATTTAATAGATGGAACTTCTCTAAAATCAGAGAAAGGAATGGATATCTGGCAACCATAACGTCTAAGGTGGATTCTGAATGCAGGACTGGGAGCAGAGTAGCAGATTGGGGGTTAAAATAGGGGGTCTTCATGCTAGAGATAAGATCTGAAATCAGACTTTGTGTCCAAATATTTTTGAATTATAGCAGAATTCATGTCTTGGTCCTAATTTTGTACCATGGACCCATGTCTGCTTTAAACCATTTATAAGGAAATGGGCAGATAAAATACTTGGGATAGTTAAAATTAAGGTCTTTGCTTTTGTGTATCTCAACAAAGTGTGGGGCAGAGGCTCACAATTCTAATATTATAAAAGCCAAAGTCTGTCTGTCTGTCACACTTTATTTGCGCTCTGATTGGCTGACAGACAGCCAATCAGAACACAAAAAAGCATTCTGACAGAAGGCAGCCCATGGCCATGACGGTGGGGACACGGGGGATGCAGTGGGGGGTGGGGGTGCTGGGGCCAGCACAGTTGGCCTCGCCTCCCCATCCTGCTCCCTGAAGGCAGCAGCAACAGAGTGGATGGAAGGGGTGGTGGTGAGAGGGGTGAGGCCCGCAGCAGGGAGCAGGTCTGGGCCCAACATGGGGGTGGGGAGGGGGCCTGAGCCAGGGGAAAAGCCAGCCTGCCATGGCATGGTGGGGGCAGCAGGCCTGGGCTCACTCCTCCCCCACCCCTGCTGCCCTGTGTCAGCCCTGAATCAGCTCCTCCCATCCCCCCATCACTGCCAGATTGGCCCAGGCCTGGTGCTCCCTCCTGCCCCCCTGCTGTGGTGGCCTGGCTTCTCCACACCCTTGGGCCCTGTCCTCCCCTGCATCAGGCCTGGACCCACTCCTCCCTTCCCCCTGCTGCTGCGGCAGGGAGGGGGAGAGTGAGCCAGGACTCAAGCAGCAGGAGGGAAGGGGGAGTGGGCCGGGGGGGTGGGGCTCTGTCCTCACCTGTTCCCCTCCCATCATTCTTGATGGGCAGTTAGCTAGTCTTTAAATAAGAGCAGTATGGTGCTTAGTTAGAGACAAAATAGTCTTTCTTAGCAGAAGGAGGTAATATACAGTCTCCTTGTCTGAGCGAGAATTCACTGAAAACTGCTGATAGGAGGGCACAGCTGGTCAAATGAATGTGGCATATGCCCCTGACCTGTGGTGAAGGTGGTGGAGGTGAATCCACTTCTCATGGCATTCTGGGCTGCCTGCAAGCGTACAGTGTATTCCGTAGTCTCTGACAGCCCCTCCAGGCGGATCCAGGTGTCCTCTGCATCTACAATTAGCTCCTGTAGGTGGGTCACAAGACGAGGTGGATACAAGATTTAAAAGACTAGGAAAGTTACCAGACACCCATGAAGCAAGTAAGGAGGTAAGAGAAGCTAAAATTATCTACAGTATATGGTATATGAATGGAGAACTTAATGCCATTTATGTGCCTGGATGAATTAACCCTTAGCACCAGGTAAGTAATTGCCAAAGACCACATAGCACATCAAAGGAAAAGCTGGGAGCAGGCTCCTTCACTTTACCTGACTTCTTGGCCTTTGTTTTTAACTGCTTAGCCATGTCTTCTCTTTGTACATCAGCCAAGGGGAGATTTGAAGTGACTAGGAGAGGTCCTTCAGAACAGGGTGTGACTGTTAAGCACTATTCAGGGTCCACGTTGACAGGACTTACTGTTTCGCATAAGATCTGGGGACATTTTGTGCAGCATCATTTGAAGACTATCAAGATGCTTCACAAAATAAAAAAAACCCGTGTAGCAGGCTTTTCAATCCGAAGTCACCTCAGGTTAAATTCTCCCTTGGTTAGAAAGCCGGGACAAACAAGACCTTGGAACCACAGGGTACCTGTGCTGAGGGTTTAAGTGGGTTCCAGGTAGCACAATTGTCTTTTCATGGTTTTTGGCACAGGGTTGAACTTTAGTTTGACACAAAGGCCAGATGTTGCTAACACATTCATTTTAAAGGTAAACCAAAGGATCTGGATGCATTGTTTTCCTGAGACACGGCATCACTGGCAACAAAAGTGTAAGGAGTGGCATAGATCGTCTCTGGTTATCAACCAATTCCTAATCCATGCTCCACTTTACTTCAGTCTAGCTGGTATCTGCTTAGAACTATGCTGAATCCCTTGCTGAAAAGCCAGTATCAAGTCACCTTGTAAAGGAAACTATTAGGTAGATTTTCAACGATGTCTTTCGAGTAAAACAAAAGTTAGCACATTTTTTCCAGATGGACAGATATTGATACCCTCATTAAATGATCAAACATATTGTACTGCTGGGCTAATTAGTTGTTTGGATCTATCTTCCTACTCTCCCTAAGGACAGGTACTGCTTTTAGCCTCTTTCCATTTGTCATACGCCTTTCTCCTGGTGCCAGTGGCTAATTTTCAGAGGTTCTGAAGTTCCCTGTACTAGTTTTTTAAAGCCTTTCAGATGTATCCTGTCCATTTGGACCTGTAAACATATGCTTCTATTCTTTACAATCTCCATTTTTTCTTTTTTTGACTTCTTGGTTTGTGGCCTCTTCAACTATTGCCTACAGAGAAAGGTATCTCTTTCTTGTGGCCAACTTGTGCCTTAGTATTTTTGCAAAACCCCTTAGAAACATCATTTTTCCCTACTGAATTGGGTCTTCTCAAATATTAATTCCCACCTGCTGTTCATTTCTCATGTGATCTTTTATGTTTGGTATGAGTCCCTCTATCTGTGAAAACTCACCTTCCGGCTTCCATCAGTTGATCTGTAGGTCATGATGTAGTTCTCAATCTCTGCCATGGGAGGCTGCCATGAAAGGAGGGCACTCCGGCGGGTGACCTCACTGGCTGTCAGGTTTGTTGGAGGATCCAAAACTGCAGAGATTGATAGGAGCCCAGAAGTGCAAGTCTTACATGCTTACTGTTATGTCCCAGCTCATCTAATTGCATTGGCAAGAGTGGACCCAAGGAATTCAGTTTTTTCTGGCCCTGTCTTATAGCCAAAAGCCCATCCTTGCCTCTGATCTTCAGACCAGCTCACCCACTCCTATTTTGGTGTTCCACTTACAAGGTACTGAGAGCCAGATAAGTGTTCTCTATAGGTACCTTTAAAGTGTGCTCTGAAATACATATTTGCCAAGTAATTTTTGAGGATGAAACCTTATGGCAGCAGGCAAGAAAGGTATGTAATCAAAGGTTTTCTCTTGAAACCATTAGGAAATCTAATTTGAAGGAAGCAGCGCAAAGCAATATTGATGGACGTTGAAAGGCATCTTACAGAAACTGACAGCTCATGTATATCATTATTGTATTCTGGTTCTTATACCCTGCTTATCACTATGCCATCAACAGGTCCCCGACACATCTGTATTGCCACATAAGAGAATCTTAGGCTGCTCAAGGGCCTAGTTGGCTTCTGTTCCTCAGGCAAAGGATAAGGAACGCATTCAGAACCCTTAGTGGGAAATGGGAGAAGTTACCATACGTACAAGTTGTAAAGTTGGTGCTGATGGTCCTGCTGGTGAGAGGGCCATTGGTGGCATACATGGTGACTGTATAGGTAGTGCTGGGCAGCAGGTTGGTTAGCTGGTATTCTTGGTTTGTCCCATCCACTAGAATTGTCTCTCCTGCCACTGGAATCATATGGAGAGGTTTTTAATTCAATATTGAGCCCCTTTGTTGGTCCATTAAAATGTGTCCAGGAAAGACCCACTTGAAAACAAAGCCCTATTTTTCCAGGCTGCCTGGGCACAACAGGTAACATTTTGCCATGTCTCTGCTGTATGGGTGACTTATTTCCTTATTCTTTTGGATCACAGAAGAATGAGAATGGCCAATTTTCTGCACACATTAAAAACAAAAAACAGGCCGTGCCAACAGCACTGTTCATCTAAGGGTCTCAAAGCCTTTTAGAAAGAGGCACAAGAATCACAATTCCCATTTTATAGATGGGGAAATAGGCTCAAAGAAGGTGAGTGAGTTATTCAAGGTCACAAAACAGGTCAGCACAAGATTTTAATTGAGAACCCACCTGCCTCTTTTTTCTGCTGACCTGTGTCTTCACAGTTCTGAACAGCTTTATACAGAGATTTGATTTGGTATAGGGAACTCTCACTTTTTTGCTGGCTGTAGTGAAATAATTTGAAGCCCTTTCAGTACTGGGGTTCTGTACATCTCAGTAGAGGTCACCGGACACTAGCATCTAGTTCTGGTAAAGTGGGAGGCCTTTGAGGTCACCTGGTGCTTAGTTTTCAAGGTCAGTCTCAAGATCCTGGGTTCTCAAAGCAGGAATGCAGGAATGCTCCCTATCCTTAAAGTGTTAAGGTTACCTCTGTTGGGTTGACTGTGCCTTCAGGAAGAAGTAGGTTGCAAGCATTGCCACGTAATAGAGAAAATGAACATGGTGTGATTTAAGCAGGACCCTGGTAGAAGTTGCAAATAGTAAGCTTCAACTCTACCACCCTGCTCCAGCTCCTTTCCACTTAGAGAGAAAAGCCAACCTCCTAATTTCCTGTGAAATGGAATTCCTTTTAAACCAGCTGCCTTGGTGGTCACATTGATTAATTTGTTCATGACATGATTAATGGAGTCTACCTGGTTGGAATTAAAGACTTGCCAGCTTGGACACTTAATGGCTAAGGGAAACCCACATCAACTCTCACTCCCAGACACATACCTGTGTAGTGTGTTAGCACAATGACATAGTTCTCTACTTCAGACAGAGGGGGGTTCCATTGCAGCAGAGCCTCTGTTGGTGTGACATTGGTGGCAGTCAGACCCAGTGGATTATCCATGGCTGCAAAGGAAGGATAAATTCTTTAGGTGAAGAGCATGAACAGCAGTTAGACGTCCTGGGGCACTGCACTTGGTTTCAAGCCTTACCATCCCTTGATGCTCCTGTTGGTAACTCAGTAGGGTAGAAGAAATAAAAAATTTCTACCTGCCAGACATACTTATGCTGTCTGTGTGTGGCTATGCATCCCAGTGTGCCGGTGCTTTTTTCCCCAATGGGACTGTTTCTGGAGGTTAGCGGTATCTCTCTTGGCTAGTGCTATGACATTCTTTCCTATCAGCACCCCACCCAAAACCTGGCTCTGATTAGGGTTTGTCTGCTATATGGATTCATCATTCCTGTCTACAGTTGGGCATGCAGACTTCCTTAGGGTTTTAGTTGGACATGTTTTAAGGTCCATCTGGGTCCCACCAGGACTGTATGAGGTAAACTTGGAAGCCTTGTTGAGTTGTATCAGGCTGGCCCCAACCTTGAGCAACATCATGATCCTCCTTCAGTATGTGGAAATGGTAAAAAATGGCTAAGCAGCTCTGCTCTTCCCATCAAAACTAATCATGTGCCCCATGAATACCATACTTTCATGGCCACGATGCTTAAAAAGAAGCAGAGTTACCCTGTGAATCAGCAGCAGTCCTCTATCCCACACTTACACTTATTTTTTAAATTTTCTTTCAAATGCTGTACCCACACTGCTGGACAACTGCACTATATAGCAGCCTGTGGCACCCCAGCCTCCTGTGAGCATGCTTTGAGAATTTCTGCCTACCTGTGTACATGCTAATGGAGGTACGCTCACTCTCTTCCCGGCCCCGCACACTTTTGAGGTTAATCTCATACTCAGTAGCTGGCTGCAGGCGGCTGAGAGTGTATGCAGTGATGTCTTTGGCAATTGGTGTGGTGTCCACTCTTCCTGCAGGAGAATAGCAAAGAGTTATTTCTCCCCAAATCATCCTGCTCTTAAGACACTGCAGAAGTTGAGAAATTGCATTGTAGGGATTAGAGATCTGTGCATGGCTTTTGGTGCAGACTATGAATGGGATGAAATGTTTGGTATGTAATACAAACAACCCTTTGTTGTCCAATCTTTTGCATGCCCCAGCATAGAAGGCACATAAGGGCCTGATGGACATCACCAAGTTGAGCACTATGGGAATTTTGGGCTGCTATGCAGTCCACAGACAGCTATGGAGAAGCTGCTGTAGGTTAAACTTGCCCTTTCAGGGCTGGTTCAGCTTATGTCAGAACTGCTTCCCTCCCTGCCTGCAAGTGGCAATTATGTGAGCCTGTGGGCCATATGGGGAGTTCTGGTGAGCTGTCATGAGCCAAGTCAGCAACCCCTCGCAACTGCTGTGCAACAACTCACCAAAACTCCCTAAGTGGTTCTGCTCTGTGCTTAGCAGGAGGGCTGGGATGGGGAATGGCATCTGCAAGGCTGGGATCAAGGGGCGGTGACAGCATGGGGCTGCAGCCTGGGGCAGAGCCATGATTTGCTGCCCTGTGATGGGTGTGGTTCCATGGGCAGGGACATACAAGGAGTGGATCGCAGCTCTGCCCCAGATCTCAACCCTGCACTGTTACTGGCCCAAGATCCCAGGGTCCTCAGGGAGACCAGCCAGGACCCACTTGGGCAGGGTGTGTGGCCAGGTGGATGGGATGGGGCTTAGAGTAGGCAAGGAGCTGTGTCATGGGCTGGGTCTAGGATCTTGCCATGGTGACAGCATGGGGCTACGGCCTGGGCCACAGCAGCAATCCACTCCCCACATACCCCTGCAGGGCTGTTGCAGGCTGTGCAGGTAGCGGATCATGGCTCTGCCCTGGCCCTGGCCCCACGCTGTCACTGCCTTGCAATCCTGCACCATGATCCTAGCCTTGCCTGTCTGTCCTGTTCTTGAACACCACTTTCCACCCACCTGCAGTTCCACTCCATCTGCCTGGCTGGGCACCCTGCCCACATGAGTCCTGCCACCGTTGGTGGGTGGGGAGCAGATAGGCTGGGGTGCCCAGCAGTGGGGCTGGGTCTGATGGCAGCGGCAGTCAGAAAGAGCTGCTGCCATTGGGGCTTGTGGGAAGTTAGTCTGGAGTTGCACCACCCCAGGCCTGCTGCAAGCCTAGGGGTGGTGGGACTGGCCTCACACACCATGGCCCGGGCTGCCCCCTGTGCCTGGGCTGGGAAGACTGAGGGACCTGCCACTGGCTGAACAAAATCCCTTGGCTGGTTGGATCTGGCCTGTGGGTCAATTTTTCCCACCCCTGAGCTAGATTCACTCTTTTCTCAAGCTGATTTCTGCACAGGGTTGCTGATAACTGAAGTGTGCCAACAGAAAGGATATGGGAGATCAAATCATTCCCTCTATCAGAGGGCAGTGCAGCCTCAGAAATCAATCTGTGCCTTTCCTGGGTGTAGCCACAATTCCTTTAGGTAGCCTGTTTCAGTGCTTAACCACTCTCATAGAAAGTTCTTCCTAGTCTCCAACCTAAATTTCCTCTGCTGCATTTTGAAGCTGCTGCTCCTAGTTCTCTCCTATACAGCCACAGAGAAAAAGCCATCCTCTTTGTGATGACCCTTTAGGTATTTGAAAACCGCTAGGAAATTCTCCCTCAATCTTCTCTTCTCTAGACTAAGGAACCTTATCTCCTTTAGGTTTTCCTCATAAATCATGCTTTCCAGGCCTCTATTCATTTTGTCTGTGGACTTTTTTTAATCTGCCCACATCTTTCTTGAAGTGGAGATAGGGGGTGGGGACGGACAGGGACAAAGCTGGACACAGTACTTCAGATGAGAGCCCCAGTGCTGAATAGATTGGAAGAACTGGAAGAATCATTTCCCTTAATTTGCAAGAGATACTCTTGTTAATACTTGGTGTTGGCTCATATTCAGCTTACAGTCCACTGTAACCCCCAGGTTGTTTCCACAGTACTGCAACTTGGCTATTCATTTCCCAGTTCGTAAATATGTATGCAACTATTCCACCCCAAATGCAAGGCCGTGCACTTGCCCATCTTGAATTCAATCTGATTGATTTTTTTAGACCATTTATCCAGGTTATCCAGGTCATTTGGTGTCCTAGCCCCACCCTCCACAGTGTCTGCAACTCACTCCTCAGCTTTTCCATGTCATCAAAACAAGTTATCCATTTCTTCCTCTCCCTAGCTCACATGTCATCTGTCCATCTTTTTTCCCCACAGCTTTTCCACTGCATTCCCCACCCACACTCCCAGCACCACCTGAGTAGGGAGATACCATTTAGCCTCCTATCCCCTCTGCAAGTTTGCAGCAGGATTCCCAAGTGCAGGATTCTTCCTGCAGCTAACTTTGCCCCACTCCCTTCTTCCCAGCCTGTCCCCTCTGGTCAGAGTGTGCTGGATGCAGATCAGGAGAGGCCACAGACTAGTTGGGAGTAGAATTTAGAGCTGACTGGAAGGTTACCTTGAGCAGACTGGTAGGAAATTCTGTAATGGTCAAAAGCTGCAATGGGTGGGGCCCAGAAGATGGTCATTGAGTTCTCAGTCACATTGCCCACAGCAAGGTCCTTAGGAGGATCAATCCCTGCAGGAGACCGGACAGAGCACAAAGAGGAGCACAAACATGAGTTTCAAGGCATGGAGCATCTACTACTGGCTTAGCAATATGCTTTCTAACTAGTTGCTGATCCATCTGATAACTGCTGCCCAGACTGTTTCATACCACAGCCCCCAGTTGCCCAAGAGAGAAACCATATCTATTTGACATCTCCTCTGTAAGGAAGGGCAGGTTCTAAGAACAGTAGTCATAGGCAAAGATGTCTTGTTGAAAAGACATACCGGGGGAGGTGATCTTCAAACAACTAAGATGAGTTGCATAAGGAATGCAGAAGTCTGCTTTGCCTCTCTTCTGCCAAACCCCTCCAGAGCTCTAACTGGTACTGGGGGAATTAAGTTCCTTGGAACATATCAGTGAAAGACCCGCATTACCTTCCGGGCTGGCAGCTGGATCCTGAGTGGTATATGTTGACTCCAAATGTGTGGGGAGCAGCACCTCTTTGGCTCAGGCTATAGTTATATGCAAACAATATAAGCCTCTCTTTTCTATAGATCCTGTCTCTCTAAACCCATAATGCATTTGTTGTGGCTACTTTTTCTGAAGCTGGAAGGCTTTAATGGATCTCTGAACACAAGCTAAATAAATTTGTTTTTTGGCTGAGCTGAGATTCTAGGATTAAGGGAAGATAAATATTCAGTGTCTTTGCATTGTTTTAGACTCTGACACCACATTGAAACAAACCCAAAACTAAAACAATATGAAATTCTATGAGTACTGGAAGCCCCTGAGATGGACCGTCTGGCTCTGGGGGAGGTAGAATTGGAATCCTGAGATGAACGGGCTGCCTATTGATCTCATGGACTAGATCCCAAAATGAGTAATTCCTTTAAAATTATTAGTCACTGGGATAGCATTCTGTGTGTGTGTAAAGATAAATTGTACTGTTAGTTCCAACATTGGAAGCCAGCTTTAAGCCAGGTGTCTCCACTGCCTGCTCTATATATCTTGGGGCTGTCAGCAGAGCCTGGAGTCCACAGTGGATGCATTCACAGGTACTGAAGGACAAACTCAGCTTGGGCCAACACACAGTGTATTAGCTCTGACTTTAGAGATTATGTCTGCGTAAGGCTATATTTTGGCCATAGCAGTTATGGAGGCTAAACAGACCATAAGTTTGACGAAACTACATGACTTGCATGATGCACCCTGCCCAAGGGAAGCATGCATAGCATAATTCAGTCATGTAGACTGTCCTACAGGAAAGACTGGTAGCCTCAACCCTTCAAAATATTGCTTAGTAGGGCTGGTGCTGTGTAGCAAGGCCAGATCCAAGGGGGTGAGGTGGTGAAGTTGTAGTAATTACCATGCCAAACATTTCATCCTGAGGCATGCACATTAAACCCCATCAGAGAACTGCTGCCTTCACCTGTTGTGATGGAGCCCATTATGGGCTCAGAGCTGACCATGCCATGCACAGCAACTAGTGACACAATGTACTCTGTGGATGGCTGTAGTCCAGACAAGGTGGCATGTCTCTTGGTTCCATCCAGCGTGACCTGCTTGGTCTCCTCCTCTTTGTCTCTGGGGTTGTAGTTTAGGATAAGCCTGTCTGCGGGAGGGGACGGATCGCTCCAGGTGATGTTCACATTGGAAGAAGTCACATGAGAGAAATGCAGCTGTGTGATGGGTCGGAAACCTGTAGACAAAGAGAGGAATTACTTGCAAGCCTGTCACTGGGAGGGGTTAGACACCACAGGAGAATAGACATCTATCCTAGAACATTAATTTTAAAAGATACAATTCTCTTGCAAGGACAGTGTCTCAGACTGTAACATAGTTACAAGTTGTAGCACATTTTGCTTTTGCAAGGTTACTGAGTGTCATAATGGTATCATAACATATTAACACTTGTGCTTACTTTACATTTTCAGGGTTTTCTTTGGAACCGTAACAGCTGGGAACATTGGGATTTTGAAGCACCAGATGGGATGTTGAGAGAGGTGCTAATACACTGTACATTGGCTTAAGATGAGTTCTGCCTTCAATACCTGTGAATGCATCCACTGTGGACTCCAGGCTCTGCTGACGGCCCCTCTCTGCGATGATGGAAATGGTATACTCCATTCCAGGCTCCAGGTCTGACAGAGTGAGCTCAGATTTGTCTTTGGGTACCGTCACCTCGGAGGCCATTCCTGAGGCTGGGGTAAAGGTAATGCGGTAGTGATCGATGGGCCCTTTGGTTTTGGTCCAGACCAGGGAGACAGATGTTTCCGTGGAGGCTGTCACAATGAGGTCACGAGGACTGTCAAGTTCTGTGTGGGGAAAAGGTTAGCAGTTGAATTGTGGCTTTGGGCCACAGGGCTTGCAGAAGTGGGATTTCAGCGTATTAGAATTACATGCAGTTGAGTGCAAGGGGCAAAATGAACCAGCAAAGGAGCACTGCTGGATGGTGCATGTTTGCTGGGCATGCCCTGGTGTAATAAGGGAGTCTCTGGTGTGAATGGGCTGAACACTGCCAGGAGGGGAGCCAATTAGTACTTTATCTCAAGACCAAGCACTCTGAGGAAGGCTGATAGGTTAGCTAGTGGAATCCTATGGTACAGGAAGCACCAAGGCACTATTTTTTTCCCCTTTCACTGAACTGGCTAAAGCTAGATTTTGCTGTTAGTAGAGCTGTACTGTAAGACTGACCCCAGTAAGCACTATACCATGCATTTTATTTTGCCTGTTAAAAGTGTGAGATCCCCTGTAATATGTAACTTACCAGTTCTAGCATTCATGGTGGCTGGCACACTCTGCTGACTGTCCATGACAGCTGATATGCCAACACCGTATTCTGTTCCTGGCACAAGATCTGGCAATAGACACAGGAGACAAAGATTATATATGTGTGTGTGTGTATGTGTGTGTGTGTGTGTGAGAGAGAGAGAGAGAGAGAGATTAACCACATACCAGCTTTTCCTTGGCTCTTCCCTGACTCTCCTGCATATTCTATGCACTAACAACCCCATGCTCTACTGCATTTGTCTAGGTGTTTATAAATAGCCTGGTCATTATGTTATCTAGGCGATGAAGTTGCTATTTAGAACAATTTTAAACAAAAGTATTTGGTGATGCCAAATTGCTTTTAAGGGCATCATTTTCTGAGATGATTCAAAGGAGAAATGGCTCAGGGATATCACAAGAGAAATTGTGTAGGACCCTACTCTTTTGGTAAGAGCTGATATGAAGAGCTACTGGAGGAAGCCATCTTCAGCATACGAGTATTGCTGGTCCTACAAGACCCAGCAATTACAAAGACAACAAGTAGGAAGGGGCCTTCCCGATCACTTTCTTGCTGGCTGTACTGTGAACAGCGTAGTGATCATTTTTTTGCTGGCCATAGTGAAATAGTGGCCTTCCTCTTCTCATAGGCAGTCATGTTAGAGAAATGCTGTCATAAACTGATCCAGCTTCATCTTTAAAAATGACAACTCATTTGTACCCTGACTCCAATCAAAAGACTTTCCTCTGGCAGTTAAGAACTTTTCTCATTTTCAGCCTAAACTTACTCATGCCCGGATTATATATATTTATACCAGTGTCAGTTTTTTCCCATAGCTTAAATAGCTTTTCTCCATGGTGATTTACCCTCCAGTGGATTTATAGCCAGCAATCATAGCCCCCCTCAGGCTTCATTTTGTTAGGCTAACTAATGATACAAAAAGGTAGGCTTCAAGCCTAAAGCACAGGGTGGTTGGGCTGACTGATTAGAAGGTTGGGAGCCATAAGTGGGGAATTCTAATTCTGATCATGACATTTGATGTGAAACCTTGGGCAACACACTTAGTGTAGAATTTTTTGTATATGTCCAATAGAAAGTGCTTAGAGTTGTATTAGCAAAGATACTTATCACCTATAGGCTCCATTGACTTCATGTAGGGTGGCTGTGTTTAGCTTATCTGTGAAATCAGGCCGTAATCACCTTAATCTGTGTATATTAAGATTACAGACTGTTTTCAGTTAGGCATAAGTCTGGTATGTGTTTAAACACATACCTAATCTTGACACGAGTGCAAATCAGTATTCTGCACATGCACTCAGCCTAGGTGGATGCTGAGCTGGCTAGTGTTATGTGCAATACCTGATTTGCATGTATTATGTTGGTGCATACTAATATATATACATAGAAAGGTGCATGGCTAAATTTGAAAATCTGACCTTGTGCCTCAGTTCTCCTATCTATAAAATGGGGGCCATAATATTTTACTACTTCACGGAATTGATGTGAGCATCAGTTAATTTAGAATATGCTTTGAAAATGCAAAGCACTACAAATACTGAGTAACTTAGGTAACAAATCCCAAGGTAAGGCATGTCATGGGTTGTGCTGCAGCAGCAGGCTCTTTTAGGAGACCTGTACATATCTCTGTGTAGAAAACTTGGATTATTCTACCTCAGATCTGGCAGTTTTTTTAAGCAGCTGTTGAAACTTATTGTAGTCACCTACAATGATGCACAAATTCAGAGAATGTGTGTGTGTGTGTGTGCATGTGTGTGTGTGCATGCACACGCTCATGTGCATGAGCTGGGTATATGTGTTGAATGGAAATGGAGATGATAAAGAACCTTTATTTGTTACCAAAATGATCTGATATCTAACATCATCATCTGTGTTTCTTATTTATGAAGTGCGAGTGAAATACTCATGAATTAATAAAAGACAATCCTTCTGAGCACTGAAACTAGCAGGACTTCCATGGCAGGCACATCCTGCAATTTTTTTTGTCTCTAGAGAGATGAAAACCTAACTAATCTAGCTAATTTCCCCAGCAGTGAATGCTGATCTTTTTTTTAATCTATGTGGACTCTCTCATGGGTTTGCCTGTCACTTCCCTTTGGTTTCTGATGGGTTTATTTCTCTCCTGCCTACATGTAATTGATTTCCTCCATCAAGGTAGAAAAAGCTATAAAAACATCAACTAAATGAAACTCATTTCTGCGGCAGTGGCACTGCCAAAATGTGATCGTGTAGAGTGTAGGGGCCTTGCCCATGGACAGGCTCTCATTCCCACTCTGTTTTCATTTTGTAGTACATAAGCTCAGGAGCTTTTCCTGAAAATGTGTATCTCATTTCACTAGGACCAGACTTTCAGAAGAGGGGGTTTGATTGAGTACATGCCAAAACCCTTGATACTGTGCCTAGGAGGTTCACTTGCAGCTGCTCCATAGGCACCAACTTTTGCAGAGTGATGTAGCCACTTCACAGCAGCACTGAATCTGAGCCTAGAGCTGCTGTTAGTTTTTCTGCCTTGAGCATGGTCACTGTATGGTGGCTGCTATTCTGCCTCCTCTTCTCCATGATCTGGTACATGTGGGTGGGGCATGCTTTCATGGTGACTCCCATTGACATGGCACTGAGGCAATATAGGAAAGCCCATTGAGGACAAGGCATTGAATTAGAAGTTAGAGACCAAGGGCAGCTTAGCAAGTCACATCAGTTCTTGTGCCTCTGTTTCCCTTTCCAGTCCTTTGCCTGCCTTGTCCATTTCCCTTGTCAACTCTTCAAGGTGGGAACTGTTCCTAATACTTGTCTAGGGAGCACAAAAGTCTTGCTCTCAGTGGAAGTCCCAGAGGACTGGAAAAGGGCCAATGTGGTTCCCATTCACAAGAAGGGGAGAAAGGAGGACCCGGGTAACTAAAGGCCAGTTACTCTCACCTCGGTCCTTGGGAAGACCTTTGAGGAAAATTATCAAAGAACACATCTGTGGGGGCCCAGCATGGGAGGTGATACTGAGGGTCAACCAACATGGATTCATTATGGGCAGATCCTGCCTGACTAACCTTGTTTCCTTTTATGACCAGGTCACAAAGTCCTTGGATGTGGGCGCAAAGATGGATGATGTCTACCTGGACTTCACGAAGGCCTTTGACACTGTTTCTTACCTAATGCTCATAAAAAAACTAGGCGACTGCAGCATTGATTCCTACATAGTCAGATGGGTGGTAGGGCTGTGCAAGTCGGCAGTGATCCAATCCGGCTTCGGATCCGGCCGCTTCAGGTGGCTGTGATCTGATCCAGAGCTCCAGACTGGGTCTCTGCCTTGATCCAACTGAAGCAGCTCCAAAGCTTTGGAGCCGCCTCGGAGATCCAACCATAGGGAAGATCTATATTGTTGTTTTTTGTATGATTTGTATGAAACTTGCAGGGGTGGTAGCCTCTGCTAAGTGCATGAAGCCTGCCAAGATTCAAGAAGATTGGTGCAGGGGTTTTGGGTGAACTGTATCCCAAATTCTTGAAAGCCAAACCCATGTCACAGCTGTGTGTTACACCACAGGGGGCTGAAAACTGCAAGGGTGGTAGCCCCTGGTGAGACCACAAAGCCTGCCAAGTTTCAAGAAGATCAGTGCAGGAGTTTGGGGGGAACTGAACCCCAAATTCCTGAAAGCATAACTCCTGTCATGTCTATGCATTACAGGTGAAAGTGCAAAAGTGCCTGGGATGTCAGATGTCCGGCTGGCCGCAGTGTGCCAGAGCTCCACTGTGTATATTGAGTCCATGAGTTACTGTTTGTACTTTCAAACAAGCACCTAACCTCATCACCAGAACTGAAGCCAACTTCCTACAGCTCAAAAGACAAAACCTGCCAACTATCTTGAGTACCTCCACAAACTGCACACCAGAATCTATCAAACACAAAAATACCCAACTACTTGTGGGGGCACATTCCTCACCAAAAAAACACTCTGCCTCCAGTCTCTCAGGTCTGATCCTGAGAGGGAACAAATTACAATGCAAACCACTTTTCAGAGCTGGACCTATGAGCTGCACTTCATCAGCCTCCTAGGTAGTAGATACAGAAACTCATGGACTCCATATACACAGTGGAGCTCTGGCACACGGCGACCAGCCAGACATCTGACACCCTTGGCACTTCTGTACTTTCACCTGAGCTGCTACATCCCCTTTCCCCCTCCACCTCACACCTCACCCTGTCCCTCCCCCCCCGGCGCCTCCATTACCATTTTCACTGACTGCCTTTCTTGTCTGCATTGTGTGCCAGGCTAGCCTCTGGCTTCTTTACTATTCCTTCCATCCAGGACCAATTTTAGGTACTTCCTCAGCCTGACAAAGGGGGTTTCCAACCCTAAAGCTGGCATCCTGGGCTAACGGGAGCCTCAGAACTGCACTGCAACCAGCAAGTGTCAGGCCTGTCAAAGATGTGACAGGTCTGGGTGTTCCCCAGCCAGGACACGTGTGTGTGTGTGTGTGTGTGTGTGTTAGCTGGAGGTTATGGCACCTCCTCCCTGCTAGGGCTGTGCAAGGCTTCAGACAGACCTTTGGATCCAGAGAAGCTTTGGATGCTTCAGGGTCCAAAGTAACATGTCTGGGTTGAAGTGCTGGCCTTGTTAGGCTTCCCAAAGCAGTTCGGAGCCGCCTCGGAGATCTGGCTATAGGGTATAATGGGGAAAGAATAAAATATCTATAACGTTGTTGTTTTGTGTCTGATTTGGATGAAATTTTTAGGGATGGTAGACTCTGCAGAGAGGATGAAGTCTGCCAAGGTTCAAGAAAATAGTTGCAGGGGCTTGGGGGGAACAGCAGCCCAAATTTTTGAAAGCAAAACTCAGGTCACATCCAGGCATTACAACATAGCTGGTTGAAAACTGCCAGGGTGGTAGCTCTTATTGAGGCCACAAAGTTTCTGCCAAGTTTCAAGAAGATTGGTGTAGGGGTTTCAGACCACCTGTACCCGAGATTCTTGAAAGCAAAACTCCTGTCATGTCTATGTGTTACAACACAGGGGGGTCAAAACTACAGGAATAGTAGCTCTTACTGAGGGCACAAATCTTGCCAAGTTTCAAGAAGATCGGTGGAGGGGTTTGGGGGGAACTGCCCCTCAAGCTGCAGACGAGCAAAACTCATGCCATGGGTGGTCGTGGGACTGTGTCTGTCTTGGGATGGGGAGGAGAGACACTGCTGCAGGCCTGGCTGCTAAGCTACTGTGTTACCAGTTACCAATCAATCAATCATGATTCCCTCAAGGACCAGGGACTCAGGAACCAGCTCAATACACAGGACCTAGCTAATGTAGCCAGTTAATTGCCATCAATTAGCACCTACAAAACCAGGCCAAGGAGAGGAAAGAATCAATACAGACAATCAACTGCCCCAAGATACTCACAGTCTTGGCAGGAGTTTTGTCCGTCAGCAGCTAGAGATGCAGGGCACCAGAACCCCCCTGCACCGATCTCCTCCACAGCTGGCAGGCATCACAGCAGGGGCCACCATCCCTGCAGCTGTCACCCCGCTGTGCCTTAACACATGCAGTGTCACCCATGGCACGAGTTTTGCCTGTCCACAGCTTGAGGGGCAGTTTCCCCCAAACCCCTGCACTGATCTCCTTGAAACTTGGCAGGCTTTGTGGCCTTAGTAAGAGCTACCAGCCCTGCTTTTTATATCCCTCTGTGGTTTGACACACAGCTGTGACATGAGTTTGGCTTTCAAGAATTTGGGGTACAGTTCCCCCCAAATTCCTGCACCAATATTCTTGAAACCTGGCAGGTTTCATGCTGTCAGCAGAAGCTACCATCCCGGTAAGTTTCATCAAAATCAGATGAGAAACAACAAGGTTATAGATATTTCATTGATTCCCCATTATACCCTAAGGCTGGATCTCTGAGGAGGCTCCGAAGCTTTGGAGCCACTTCGGCTGGATCGAGGCGGAAACCTGGTCTGGAGCTCCAGATTGGATCGTGGCCATCCGAAGCAGCTGGATCTGAAGCCAGATCGGATTGCTGCCGACTTGCACAGCCCTACTCCCAGGGGATTGATTGTTGGTCCTGGCATTTCCCAGCCTTTCACCAGGGGATTGTTGGTCCTGGCATTTACAGGGCTGCCGCACTGCCAGCAGTCCCTCCAGGCCTCCCTACCCTGGCAGGATGCAGTTTTAGTGGTCATGCCCAGGACTTGGGGCCTCCTCCTTCCCCGTAGCCCCATTTCATACCTCCAAGTTTGTCCTGGCAGGGGAATGAGCTCAGCAGGGACATGTTCTACCCTTGCTGGCTGGTGATGCAGTTAGTGCCCCCTCCAGATGAGAGCGGGGCATTACTTGGCTTTTCAAAACCTCAGAAAAGGAAATTGGTGCAGATGGAGTGAGGAGGGTGGCACTCAGTCCGTCTACAGGTGGAGCTTGGGGAACCCCAGCAGTGGGAGGTTCACCTTTAGGAACACCAGCTGCTCCACCAATGTAGGATCCAAGCAGGTGTGGTGGGGTGTCACACCATCACCACCAATGCTGAACACCTTCTCGCTTGAAACAGTGGTCGGTGGACAGGACAGGTGTTGCCGGGCAACCGTGGCCAGATCCTGCCACATCTGCCTGTGGCTTGCCCAGTAGGCCAGGGGGTCACATTCCAGTGGCTCCATGTCCTCAGCAAGATAGGTAGCCACCAAAGCCTCAGCGCTACCTGCCCAAGGCTGGGGTCTGGTGCATTTGGACCTCAGCACTGAAGCCATGCCCATGCCCCACATTGGCTGGTGTGGAGGAGACTGGCTGGTGCTGGTGCTGGCACCGGTGCTGGGAGTGCTGGCATGGGAAAGTGGATTCCCCTCTTCCACATCCCTTTGCCTCTGCACTTTGGCCTCCCTGACTTTGCACCAGCATCTGCGTCCAGTGATCAGGGGTTTTTGGGCTGCCAGTGCACATGCTCCCCTTCACCCTCGGGTTGCACATGCCTGCCATCATGTGGACCGTACTGGACCGCAAGGGATTCAGCCATCTCCTGATGCCCTCCTTCACATCTGCCTGCACATCTGGTGACAGTGGCCTGCTCCCGCCAGGAACACTGATCCCCTGGAACTTCTCCGTTTGGTTCTCCGGTTCCCTCACTAAGGGAGGAGGGCATTGCCAGTGCTAAGGGTCTCAGTGGCCTTGAGGAACGGATTGAGGACCACCAACATCTGGGAGATGGTACCCCACTCAGCTTTGTTCAGGGGGGCGCTGATCCCTATCTCCCTAAGCAAGGCCATGGATGGCCTTCTGTTGCTCCACCAGCCTCTCAAGCATCAGGTATGTGGAGTTCCACCAAGTCTCCACATCCTGCGTGATTCTGTGCTGCATGATGCTGAGCCCTGCCTGTTTCTCCCACAGCATCTTGCCCCCCCTTGATGCTGCGGTGGAAGTAGCCCACCACCTTCCTGCATTTTAAAAAGGGATTTTAAAAAAGCCTTCAATCTGGTATCCCATGATCACCTCTTGGCAAAATTGGCTAACTGCAGCCTTGACCTCACTACAATCTGTTGGCTTGGGAATTGGCTCCGGGGTAGGACCCAGAGGATGGTGGTTGACAGAAGCCAATCATCTTGATGCACAGTCACCAGTGGGGTCCCTCAAGGCTCTGTCCTAGGGCCTATACTGTTTTAACATCTTCATCAATGATGTGGACATTGGTGTCAGAAGCGGACTGGCCAAGTTTGCCGACGACACCAAATGCTGAGGTAAGGTATCCATACCTGAGGACAGGAGGGTGATCCAGGCAGATCTTGACAGACTCATGAAATGGGTGGATAAGAACCTGATGGTGTTCAACACCGATAAATGCAATGTTCTCCACCTTGGGAGGAAAAACCTGCAGCATGCTTATAGGCTTGGCACTGCTACACTGGCTAGCACTATGGATGAAAGGGACTTGGGGGTCATGATTG
>NW_017728907.1:17105100-17164672 GCF_001723895.1 Crocodylus porosus
AGTTTTGGGCTCCACAATTCAAAAAGGATGTGGAGAAGCTTGAGAGAGTCCAGAGGAGAGCCACGTGCATGATCAGAGGTCAGGAAAACAGCCCTTATGATGAGAGGCTGAGAGCCATGGGATTCTTCATCCTGGAAAAGTGCAGGCTCAGGGATGATCTGATGGCCACCTATAAGTTTCTCAGGGGTGGCCACCAGGATCTGGGGAACATCTGTTCACCAGAGCACCCCAAGGGATGACAAGATCAAACAGTCACAAACTCTGCTGCAACAGATTCAGGCTGGACATAAGGAGAACTTTTTTACTGTCCTAGCCCCCAAGGTTTGGAATAGACTGCCACTGAAGGCATTTCAAGCACCCACTTTGAATGCCTTCAAGACACACTTGGATGCTTCTCTTGCTGGGATCCTATGATCCCTGCTGATTTCCTACCTGTGGGGCAGGGAGCTGGACTCGATCCTCTGGGGTCCCTTCCAGCTTGGATGTCTATGAAATCTATAAAATCTATGAAATTTCGAAATCAGCTGGCTTGTAGCAGTAGTGGTGGTGGCACCGTCACTGGCAGCCCTGTTCTCCTCCAAAGCATCCCTCACTATTAGGTGCAGCCTGTGTGCCACATAGCGGATGCCAACAAAGTTGGCAGCATGAACAGCCTTCACCATATTGGCCCCATTGTCGGTGACCATGAACCTGTGGGTGACCTTGGCGTGCCCAATGAGCCACTCCTGCACCAGGCGGTTCATGGTCTCCATGATCTCCCGTGCTGTGTGGGACTCATCCAGCAACTCAGCTTGCAGTAGAGCCCACCGACAGCCTGACTGATCGCACCAGTGCCCTGTGAGGGAGAGGTAGGTGTGATCGCCACCCCGGCTGCTCCAGATGTCAGAGGTGAAGTGCAAAGCTACCTGCGGCCCTGTCTTGCACAGCTCCTCCCTCAAGTACTCCCAGCATGCCTGCTACAGGGAGGGCACCACTGCCCTGCTAAAGGTGGTGTGTGCAGGCACTTTGTAAAATGGGGCTAGAAGTGCTATGAACACCTGAACCCTGGTTGCTCAACTAGGGAGAAGGGCTGGCTATCCAGAGCAAGCATCTCCCCAGTGCTCTGGGTGATCTCGCATGCCTTGGGAACATCCCTTCCCCTTTCTGTCCACCTTTCGCCCACTGGTCCAGGGTGGCCTGCCTCTGCTTTTGGGGTAAAGGGACTTTGGAGTGAGCAGAGAGGACTTCCCTTTCGGCACACTCGCACTGGTGCCCAGCTGAGCAGCAGGAAGGGCAAGGGGGTGGTGCCTCCTCAGATGCAGCAGTATGGCCATGGTGGGGAAGTGTCTCACATCCTTGCTACGTCTGATGTGCCTTCGGCAGTGCTGGCAGATGGCAAATCTGGGATCATCTGCCACCTCAAAATGATCCCACACTACACTACTCCCCCGCTTCTGGGTTGAAGGTGAGGATCCTGCCTTTTCCTCCTTCTCAGCAGGCTGAGGCTGAACAGCAGGAGGAGCTGCCTCAGCTGAGCCACTTGCCTCCACAACCTCAGCCTCTTCCAAGGTGCTGCTTTCTGGAGGAGACCTGGGTCGAAGGGAAACGTGAGGGGTGTGGAGCACTAACTCTGTTTCCCCTTCAATCCCCAGAATTGACTGAGCCAGCACACTCAGCATCCCTGGTTGTAATACTACTAATAATTGAATTGAATAGCTAAGTTAAGCTAAATCCTAACCACTCCTTTATAACATGAAAAAGCAGCAGGAGGTGGGCGTGGAAAGCACACTATCCAAATTTGCTGATGACACAAAGATGTTGGGAGAAGTGGCACACTGGAGGGGAGGGACAGAATCCAACTAGATCTAGACAGGTTACAAGGGTGGGCGGATGAGAATAGGATGGAATTCAACACAGACGAGTGCAAGGTGCTGTACCTGGGGAGGAGGAACCAGCAACACACCTATAGGCTGGGGAACACCCTTCTCAACAACACAGTGGCTAAAAGGGATCTTGGAGTCATTGTTGAGTCTGGGATGGACATGAGCTGCCAATGCAAGGAAGCGGTCAGTAGGGCTAACCACACCTTGTTGTGCAGCTACAGATGCATGACAAGCAGGTCCAGGGTGGTGATCCTTCCCCTCTAGAATCCTAGGTGCAGAATCTGGCTTAGGATCCTCGGGGGTTGGAGCTATCAATACTTCAGCTGAAATGAAATGTGGCATTCGTTCAGATTCTGTGTATGGGACCAGATTCCTTCTGCTGGCACCCCAAATCGTGAGACACCAGTTTTCATTTTTTGCTCTGCTCAGTGGGATAAGGACAGTGAAGTTGAGCAGCTGATCTTCCCCCAGCCAGTCAGATGGCTCTGCTCTATGAACAGGCCCTCACAGCAAGCATGTGAAGATGGGAACCCAGCACTTGCTGGATTCTTTACCCATGCCTGTAAAAGCAGTCAAATCCTTTCCTCAATTTGTTGACCCTACAGTATCAAGAACACCAATCTTATACATAATGACAGACTCCCAAGCAGCATTGTGAGGAGTGGATGACCAGGACACAAAAATAGAGCCATTGCCAGCCTGGCCACTGCTCTCGCCATCACTGTTGCTCAGGGCGCAGGACTTTCTTGCTACACCCCTGTCCCTGCCTCCCTTCACCCCCTCCCCCTGCCTCAGTGCTGCATGCTGATCCCATGATTTCCTTTACCCTTTTTACCCTCTCCACCTTAACTATGTGCAGAAGTAAGAGCCTACCCTCCATCTTCTCCACAAAGGACAGCACAATCCCAGGGCCAGCAGTGGCAAAAGTTCTAATACTTGAATAAGCATCCCTAACTTTCAGATGTTATCTTCATGCTATCTGAACTTTCCAAACCATTTGAGCTTAAAAATCCAGCCTGCTCATTGTGTGAGATTTCCCATACTTCCTGATACCGATCACACTGGAAATTAGAAATAGGAGACTGGTCTTTCCCTGTTCCGGAAGGAACCAGGAAACATAGAGGCATATGAAAGTTAAAAAAAAAAGAAGAGGGAGTGAGCTATAACAAATTGGAACCTTTGCCATCACCAGGGCTCCAAATTTCATGTTACTCTGAACTCTTAAGAGCTGTCACAGAGTGGGACTGCATAAATGATGCAATGTCTTTGAAAACGGTAGGGACCCAGCCAACAGGCTGTATCTTTGCAAGGAGACAAGCAACAGTGGCAGCTAGTTTCATGCGGAGAGACATAGACAAAACAAACACTAAAAATAAATCCCCCTATAGAGCAGAACATCCTTGCCAGTGGAATTAAAGGAAACCTGTTTCATACTTCTCTGTAAGCACAGTTATGAGATTCAGTACGGACCATCTACTGAATCTGTGCAGCATCTAGGTGCTGCTTTCCCAAGATGTTAAACAGAAGTGAGGGAAGCATTCTTCCCCTGCTCTTTCCTTTTTTCTTTCTTTCAGGATAGGGAATCCTGCAAGATCTGTATGTGGTTGTGCATGAGGAGAAAGGGAGAATAATTCCACAATGCCAACCTCGACCCTAGATCTGGCCATACAATGAAGGGGAAGGGAAACTGGTGAAAAACTGCAAAATCTTGGAAGACATTTTTGTTTTGGCTGTAGGATTTTTATTTATCTGAAATGTTTCAGTTGTCCTTTCTTCTTCCTCCTTAATTTCCATTTTGACATTAAAAAGGAGGGAAGAGAGAATGAAAGAAGGGAAGGGAGAAACAGGAAGAATGATTAACTGAATCAGAAAACATGGAGAAGGCTGGGAAAAGACTCTGGAAAACTTTATTTTAAAAGTTACAAAAATTCCTGATTTTGGAAAAAGGACCAATGCTCACACCAAGTCTTTCACTGCAAATATTTTGATCAGCTGCACGCAGCACCTTTTCTGCCTATTTTCTGCATAAGAGAGAAGTAACAAATGAAAAAGCAATATTCAGTCTTTTCTACTCCAGTGATCTCTGGGTCAAGTCCTGAGCTGTTCTAAAGGGACTCTGTTTTATAGGTTTACACCAGGTGAGAATCGGGCTTTAGACTTCTGTTATTTGGCTTTAGGAGAGGGCTGTTGGGAAACTAATAAACATATAGTGCCAGGAACTGGTGTGTTTTTTGACTCATGTATCATCCACAGAATTGTTAACAAAGCTCCCTTCACAGAACTTCAGTTATGAGGAGGATGTATTGGAAAGGGTGAACACAGCTTGCCTTTCAGATCCCAGGTATGGGATATCAGCTAAGAAGCCATATTTTCTGTTTTGAGATGAGCAAATCTAGCAGGCAGCTGTCAGAGACAACTGCAAGGTATCCATAATTAATAGTTTTGGGGAAAAGGTGCTTTTTTGAACATTAACTAAATGCCATACGTGGTAAAAATGATGCAGTTCCTTAAACAAGCCACTTTGCGGCAGTACTGTTCCACACAACAGTTTACAAATGTCTTGGGCATTCCCCAAAAAATCAGTTGGACTGTAAAATCTTTGCCATGCAAGGCACTAACACATCAATATCTAGATATGGCAGATGGACAGTAGTTAAGATCCAGTCTGAAAACAAAGACACAGGGAACATGAGATTGAGGGAGACACCAGCTTCATCCTTAAGGGACAGAGCTGGCTGCAAGGGTAAGCTGGGTAGAAGGAAGCCCGGAGTAGTGCAAACCCAGGGGAATATTATGGAAGTAGTAGAGACTGGGTTCCAGTGATCTAAGGCTCAACCATGCCCTTGTAGTCCAAGGGAAAATAAAGGAGCTCTTGTCTTCCAGTCATGACAGTCACATTGTGTTGCTTTCTCTAGTTTCTGGGTGCAATTATTTGGATCCTGGTGTGGAAGTAGGAGCTGACCTGTGAGGTTGCCACTGCGGTCCTCCTAGCTAGCTGCATCTAAATAACTGCATTGTGGCTCCTTTGAGACTGCCCTAATTTCTCACCACCCACAGGGTGCTCAATCATGCTGTAACTCAGCAACCAGTTTTCTCCTTTGGTGTCCCCCACAAAATGCGTGGGGAAGAAAGGATTGAGGGGGCTGGGAATAGTGAAACTCTGTACCAGGGCAACAGGATGTTCTTTGAAAATGCAGGCCAATCCTCCCATTGTCTAGGTGCCTGCCTGGGGGCACAAACACCAGGCCACACATGTGGAGCTTGTACCACTGGGAGAATTTCTTCTTCAGTCCTTTGATGCCTGGCCTCAGCTCTTCATGGCAGACTATTGCCAGTTTGCCACCTCCCTCCCTTTTGTTTCTGACTTCAGTTCCTCAGAATGTGTTAGAAAAACAGAACTGGCCTCTGACATTACTCAGCTCGAAGATCTCCAGGGAAACCTCAGATGCTGAGAAGGTGATGTTAATATTAGGTGGATGCCATAATTCCTCCAGAGTCAGTGGGGACACAGTGCCTATGAGCAATGTATAGGAGATCTGTGCTGATGGAGGTGCTAGCTGTTGGATGACACATCACACCCAGGTCCTGATTGGCTGTGATCATTAGCCATTTTCTGAAATTCATTGCATAAGTAGGGGCAGTAGCTCTGGAGACCTGCTCAAATTCTGCTTTGGTTAATTACCTTCTGCAGACTGATATTCCTCCCACAGTTTAATTGGATAGTTATTCTTCTTCACTTCCATTCATAAACTGTAGTGGAGTGTTGCTATGCTGTAAAGCAGCTGCCAAATTTTAGTGATGGGGAAAGTTTATGTCAAGTTTAAGTGATTTCTGTTTTAACAGAGTGGTGTTTTACTGTGCTGTAATTATAGCATATTTGTTTTTGTTATACACTGCCTTGGGAGCTGGAAACTGTACAATTGTATGATGATCATAATGATGATGACACTGGTGGAAGAAAGCATTATATAAAATTCAGTCACTTTTACTGGCTGAGCTTCCATATCTATGGAGTTGAGTCATATAATGGAAAAGTAACTAAACATCAAGGAGAAAAGAATAATTATAAGGAGAGCTGCAGAACAGAGCTATCTATGAATATTTTGTTAATATGATCCAGGGGGAATTATCCTGACACTGTATAAGACACTTGGACTACAGCACTTAATTCTGGCCTGTATGCTGTCTGAAAGTGGTCACAGACACAGTGAACATGTTAATCAGGGAATTTCTGCAGGGCTAGAGTCTAAAGAAAGGCCTGATCCAAGGCCCCAGGTTTGAACTTCTTTGGGTCTGAAGGGATATTTGAGTACAGATCTAATCTTTTCAGCTCTGACTCATCACTACTAGAAAAGCTAGGAGGCAATTCATGGGAAAGGGGACTGCCAGGTGATTTCCTAAAAAGAAGCATTTTTTAAGGAGAACAAGAAATTAAAGCTGCCCCTAGACTTCAGAAGCTGATGTAATCTGCAAGACCAGAAAGGCGCAAACTAAACTGGTGTGGTGCTGGTGGTGACAAGGGGTTGCACCCTCAAGTGTTCCTGTGGAATTGTATACTGCCTCACTATAGGGATTCCCAGGTACTCTTGGCCTTGTATTCTCTATATGCCCCTTCCAGCTGAACATGTTGCTATGCCAGTAGTCAACAATGACCTCATGGCCTACTGAAGTAGGAGCTTTTTATGACCATTCAAAGCCTGCTGAAGTCCATGGAAAGGTACTCATTGATTTCAGGTCCTAAATACCTGTGGAATTTGTGGCCCATGTGACTGTGACACCTTTCTTTTTCTCATACAGAATAGACTCATCGTAGCAACAATGGGGAGAACTCAGATAAAGAGTTTGTAAAGCACCTAGGCAAACCACATAGCTCTGCAAAGAGATCTTTTCCACGCTGAAGACAATGGCAGCTTTGCCATTGATTTGGCATGTCTAGCTTTTCAAGCTATGGCCATTTTAATCTCTTCAGAAATACAATATTGGGGCTTGGTTCTCTTTAGTTCTATAATTGTCTGCCCCTGTATCATAGATATCAGACTCACTCTCTTCCTCTCATTTAGACTCTCCCTCTCCTACAGGGGGGTATCTTGCCATGGTTATTTTGAATAATTGTGTTGCAGTGGCACATAGGGGCACTAACCAAGACCAGCGCGCTATTGTATAGGTTGCTGCGCTGGCACATATAGGAGACTGTTCCTTCCTCAAAGAACTTATACTCTAAATAGACAAGGTAGACAAATGAGGGAGAAAGAACTGGAGTTATTTCGCTGAGTATATCTAATTCTACTACTTGGTCCAATCTAGTTTTCAGTGGCTTTTGCCTTGTCTAGAAGGCTTAAAGAAAACTAGCTAGCTGGCTCAAATGGCTTTCTCAGGTGCTTCGACAAGCCTTTTTCAGCCTTTCCCTGTATACAAATCCAGCTATCTATCTGGGGGGGGGGTCACCTTTTACTGTATTTCTGTTAATTGGTTTTATTTGGCAACTCACAGTGCTATGACTGCAGTTTTAGTAATAGATGATATCTCTGATTACATTAGGGTAAATCCAGGGTAACTCTATCTGGATTCTGCTCACATTGACAGAGTAACACTAAATGTACATCAGCGTAACTGAGGTTAGAATTTGTCTCATTTACAGTTTTTACCAATAACCTCTTTTCCCTTACCTAGTAATATTTCTGAAGAAAGACTGCAAGTGAGTAGAAGCAGACCCCCATTTTGGGAGTCTGGGTCAACTCCCTCAACTCAAATTCTGCTTCTTCAGGTATTTACCATTATGAAATGAATAACAAATCGTGTCTAATACCTTATTTTTCACATATGCAATACTGACTTCACTGCTTTAATTAGTTTTGGGCCTTGCTGTCTGTCTTGTGTTATGCCCCTTCCAGCTGAAGGTTTGTGGCTTCCAATCTACCATAATCTGACCCCAGCTCCCCACCTCCTTCTCCCACCCCAAATATCCTTCATTTACTATGGAACTAGATGCCACAACTACATGGGAGATCCAGGGAGGCAAATGTCCAACTGCAGTAAACCATAAGAGATTCCAGCGAGAAGAGATTCCAGCGAGGTAAGAGAAGTACATGATTTTATGCACTGCCGAAGATCTAGATGAGATTACAGCAGTGCCAGATTATGACATGCTGAGGCCCTAAACTATGTCTATTTTAAGAGGCCCCATATGATAAAAATGGTAGCTATATTTTTGACATATTACAATGAAAATGTCCATATTTAGAGAATCATTTTCCTGTATCTCCTTTATTTACCAACTGATTATTATAAAACTTGATATTGAGTCAGTTTTTTTCTTATTTAGAAGCCCCTCATATTGTGAGGCCCTAAACTGTATCTTAAGTAGCTTAAACCTAAATCCAGAACTGGATTACAGTTTGGGGCTGGACTCGATGATCTCCCGAGGTCCCTTCCAGCCCTAATGTCTATGTAATGTCTATGAAACTAAAGCAGTATAACTAAAAAGGCAAGGAGCTCCATGCAGGCTCATTGACACTGCTAAGAAAGAAGGTAAATTAGCCATTATGGGAAATTATTGCCACAGCTAAACTGCTTCTGGCACATTAGCTAATTTGGGTATATACTGCACTATATCATGAATGTAGGCAGACATTTTTCTAGTCTTGATGGTTAGACACCTGAGGGGGAACATAGCTGGGTTCCTGTTCTTGTTCCAGAGGATATTTAATTAGTTATACTGTCTGGAATAGCTTCAAGAAGATAGATACAGGGAAACTAACCCCACACCACCCAGTGGTTTTGGCATTTGCCTGGGAGATGGGACACTCAAGTTCAATTTTCTGTTCCAGGCCAGACATAGAGGAAGGCTACTATTAGTATCCCTTACCTCCCTGGTGAGTGCCTAACTGATAAATTGTAAGGCACAAGGTAGGCACAAGCTCCTAATCCTCCATTTTGTAAATGGTGCCTAAGTCTTCACTCTTCAAATTTTATTTTAAAAGCATTTAAAGTGTCTGACTTCTTTAAGAAAATAGTTTGGCTTGAGTCATATAAAACTTTTTGTTGGACTAGGAGCATTTTTTAAAAAAATGCACTGAAAAATGTACATTTTTTGTTTGGAGTTGACCTGGAATTAATTGGTTTGATTTTCAGATGTTTCAGTTTGGCAAATGCACATTACACAGCTTTAGCTGAGGCAGTCAATTACACTAGAAACAAGAAGCAGTGACATTCAGATAGTTCTGACTGTACAAATAGAGATAATTGGGAATAAGTGAAAGTGTAAGGGAGCCTGATTCTTCTCACATTTGCAACAGCCTCAAGCAGGACATTCCACTGAAGTCAGTGCCACCACACCTATGTGATACCAAGTCGATGTGAAGTAGCTGACCAAGTTGTCTGGAAGCAGCGTAAGTACATGGAGATGGCAGTGGACAAAGCTGTATGTTGCACTCGCTTTGAATCCCTCTGTGCTCACTTGCTGACCTCCCTATTCAGCCTGGCATTTGGAGGAGAAGAGGCTGCCTGGTGTAACTCTGGATCCTAGCCCACATTTGTAGCAGTGGACGAAGGACTCACCAATGAGCGTGGTCTTGGTTGTTGGCCCTGAGTTCCGTGGCACCAGCACCTCGTGGTACTGCTCGCCTGCCAGCGTGCTGTACACCACCTTGTAATTCTGCACCTCGGCCTCACTGTTATCCCACTCAAGTTCCAGGCTGGCTGATGTCCGAAACCCAACACGGACGTTCTTGGGAGCATCAATCTCTGTAGAATGTAAGAAAACAAACGTGGTTTCACTTCCTGGGCTTGTCCCCTCTGAATGTGAACTACTTGGTTAAACAAACTGTTGCCCATCAGTAAGGAATCTGAGTCATGCTATTGTGAGACTATGGTATTGAACTACCTCAGACATTGCTGGAACTGTTCTCTGACTGGCAAGCAACATGCACATTTTGGCTGCAGTTGCACTTACTAAAGTGTCTGTCTGACATGATGCATATATGATCCCCATCACTGTGGTATCTGAGCATCTATGGTAACTCAGAGATTTGAAGGCCATATAGGACCATTATAATCATCATCTTTGACCATCTGTACAACACAGCTGGTAGAACTCCATTCAGTAAGACCTAGATCAAACCCAATAACTTGTGAGAGCATTAGCAAATCTCTCTTAAATGACACTCAGCCTTGATTTAAAGATATCAAATGATGGAGAATTCCCCATCATGGTAGATAATTAATTCCCTTGATAAGTTATTTAAAAGACTGTTAAATTACCCCTTCCATTAAATTGCACTGACACTGAACTTCCCCAGCACCCCACTAAGGTAAGGAATAATAATTATTCCCATTTACAAATGGGTAAACTGAAGCATGGAATGATCAGAAAAGGGGTCAGTGGGCACAGCAAAAAACTCCTGAGTTCTTCTTAACTGACTTCAATACAAGATCTCATGCTGATCTACAGACTCCAACAGTGTATTTTGACTGCACCATGGTTTGGCACTGCTTATATATGCTTATAAATGTTAGCAAAATTTGCCACTCGTTTACATAGTATATGAACCTGCTGGAAACAAGGCTCCCATAAATCTAACTAAGGACAGGATTTGGCCATTTTATATGCTGGGTTGTTGTATGTAGGGTATAACTATTAGCCAATTTTCTTTTATGGTTTTTTTTATTATAAGCTCTTATAGAAATAAAACAAGGAAAGGCAGACTCAGCAAATCAATGTACCTGTACAACTTACTATAAATATAAACAGTACACATACTATGATTATTGTCATAGAAGCCCTAGTATCTACTGGTAATATACATGAAAGGTAATTTATAAACCATAAAACAGCACTGAAATGTGCTGTCTCCCTCCTCCTTTATGGCACGGTAAATTAAACCTGTTAGCTATCCACAGGCTTACTATTAATTAAAGTTTTACCGACCAGTTAGAGTATTCTTATAAGATATAAAAATAAGATAACATTTTTAACTGTATTGTTTTCAGCTGCTTGACTGCAGATTGTCTCCGGCAGCACATCCATCTAATGTATTTAATTTGTATAGGTACAGAGAGGAATAACATTTTGTAATAAAAGCAAACCTAAAGTTAGGTTCCTAACTGCTTGGCAACAAAATGCTCAGTAGATTCAATAGAATATCAGGCTACTGATTTAAGTTGCTACATATAGACTTTGGAGGCTAACTTTTGGCCCCCTGTTCCTTGACACTTTTGGCCAAAGTTTCAAACTAAATTGAAGATCTAAATGATTCTGGAAACTTGTGTAGAGGTTAGCCCTTCCTGTGATACTTGTCCAAAATCCAGTCCTTTGTGAGGCACGTTCATGCTGTGAGTAACGTGAATAGCGTGTAAACTTAGAGAGGTTTGAACTCCCCTGAATTCTGGAAAGTTTCTGATCTGGATCTAAGGTTAGAGCACACACCCATGGAAGGATCATCCAGTCTTATCTTGTACCAAACTGATGTCTCTGGGTTACAAACTAGTTCCTTACTGCAACAGCCCCATTGACTTCAGTCCAAGTACACATGATTTTAATGGATGAGAATCTAAATTACTGTATTACACTACAGACCTGGAATTATTTTTATTCACTTAGGAAATACACATTGCAGTTAGGACAGATAGACAGAATAGATAAAGACAGACAGCAAATCCTGTAAAATACTTATAGATGGGTTTGTGCTGTAGACAAAAGCTTTCAAACAGAGATATTGTACAGATCTGCCATAGTGGAAAGATCCTTCACCTGAGAAAAATTTACCCTGAAGTCATGCAGAATGAGAGGTCACACAAAGAGGCAGTGAATCACAGCACAGCAGACAGGTTCTCATAAGATGGGGTCTCCTGGAGGTCAGGAATTTTTTTCAGGGGCAAATACACAGCAGGTGGCAGAGGAGGAGTAAGGTGTCACCTTCTCTTGCCTAGCTTTGGTCATGGACCAAGTAGAGAAGGAGTCAGCATGATCCTGTGGGTAGGAACTCTCTCTTCTCTCTACAAGTGGCCACAGTGGATTTAAATTTCAGTGTCTGCTTGTTTGTCAGGCAGTTCATCATTTTTCAAGACAGTTGCCTAGCTAGCATGTTAGTCCATCAGGCAGCAACCAGTTGGGTGTGGCTCATTCTGTCAGGCAGAGATTTAGCTTGTTTGCTCACTCAGTCAGAAAGAGAACTGCCCTTTTGGAGGACATGTCTTCCAGAGTACCTGTCTTCCTAAGTACATCTCTTAGTCTTCCAGCAAGCTGACCTGCTCGCCATATTAGTCCTTGGCTGTGGAACAGACTCAAGCAACAGACTTCTAAGCATCATTAACATACCTGTTGCAAAGTGGGTGACAGCTGGGTCACTCTCATTAGTCCCTCGTACAGCACTTATGGAGACTTCGTACTGTGAGCCAGGCCGCAGGGCTTGCATTGAATATTGGCTAAGAGGAGGCTGCAGGCGGAAGGTGGTCTTTCCCCCTTCCCCATTCACCAAGCCATACTTCAGCAGGATGTAGTCTACTTTGGCTCGTGGTGGGGTCCACTCCACAAAGGCCACCGTGTCTGAGACGTCTCGCACCATGATCTGGGTTGGCCCATCAATTACTGAACACCAAACAAACATGTTTGTTAGGGGAATTAAACATCAAGGCAAAACATCAATTACAGGGAATCCAGCCCTGGAACAAGAGTGGGTAGACTTGAAACCTCTTGTCTTTGAAGGAGCCAATTGCATGTTTCAACTTAATAACTGGGCAAACAAAGTGGGAAAAGAACAAACAAGAGTTGTGATACAAAATTGTTTAGATGAGTTGCTCCTGGCTGCCAAGTAATAAGATGTTACAAGAAGCATTATGGGGACTGCACTCAGAAGCCCCCCTCCAGTCCTGTATTTCTAATGGTGGGTGGATCTGAATAAATTCTTGAGTTTGGTCCAGATAGATACACAAAGCATAGGATTCTTATGGGAACTGTCCACCCATAAGCCAAAGTCCATGTATAGTGGGACTAAACCAAGAGGAGAACATGAATCATTACAGCTCTTTAAAGAAAGAGGTATAACCTAGTCATTCATTAGGCTAATGTGCTGCCTCAATAAAATGCCTTTGGGTTGGATTTTTATCCATGACAAAAGAACATAAAACACACTTTATCAAAAATTGCTGGTGATTTTAGGTGCTTCAGTTTCTGGGTTCTCAATTTCAGGCCCCTTCAAGTGGTTTAATTTTTCAAAGGGTGGGTGCCTAGCACTTTCTGAGAATTGTGTGGCTTTAAGAAATTTTTAACTGAGCCTTCAGAAAATGGAAGCAGCCAAAAATAATTTGGCAGTTTGGACCAAAATGTCTATACTCTAGGAAGACTAATCCACCATTAATGCTACTAAAGTAACATAAATCAGTTGAAAGGCTAGAAGAGGCCATTGAGATCATGTAGTTTGTGTTCCTCTCTAATCTGTTCCCCTTTACAACATTTCTGAATTAGTTCTTATTATCACATTTCTTTTCCTCTTGTAGGTACCTGTATGTAGATTGGATCCAAGTTACTCCTTAACCTCTTTTTTAAGTGATAGATTGAACTCCTTGAGTCTCCCTTGCTGTTCAGCATATTTTCTAATATTCTAACCACTCTCGTGGCTCTTTTCTTAACTCTTTTCAGAATATCAGAATCCTCTCTGAACTGTGGATACTGGAACTGGATTGAATATTGCAATAGCAGCTACACCAGTGCAAAATACTGAGGAAATAACTTATATCTCCTCCTCAACAGTCTCATATTTATACTTCCAAAGACTGCATTTGTTCTAGAGTTGAATCTAGAGTTGTACTGCAACTTATGTCTAGCTGAGTATCTTCTGTGAACCTTCACAAGTGTTTTTCTGCCACTGCTCCCTAGGATAAAATCCACTATGTTGTAACTGTAGTCTACATTCTTTTCCCTTTAATTTGGTTATTTGAAAATGCATACTGTTTGCTTGTGTGTAGTTTACAAAGCAATTCATATTGATATATATCAGTGCTGCTTCCTCTGTATTATTTACTACTTGCCCAGTTTTTGTGGCACCTGTACATTTTTTTGAAAGTGGCGAATTCATATTTTCTTATAGGTTCACTGATTAAGGTTGAAGAAGTGATTTTTTTAGGAACTTCACTAGAAACACATTGGTTTTAATGATGATTCTTTGTTTATAGGTGCATTTGGAGACCTACCAGTTAGCCAGTTTCTTATAACCTGTGGATTTCTAGTATGTTTTAAATATGGAAAGGAGATGAGAAAACAGCTTGCGTTGTCAAGAAACTAGCCATCAGTTACAATATTCCAGGTGCCCTACCTGCCCTTCACAAAGTCTCTTGAGCCTGGAATAGCTAGTCTGAAAATTGCATGAAAAATGATTTGCCTCTTGGGATCTCTACTGCTCTCTGTTGATGTTTGAATCCCACCTGACCATTTTGACCCTTTTGCTTTTTCCCTTAGAAGGAACTCAAAACTGTGGACTGCATAGACACGAAAAATATTCTTAAGAAAGCAGTACTTTTCTGAGAAGTTTTGGTTCAAATTCTGGGTCAATGCCATTTGGAGTATAACCTTTTTGTAGCCCTAAACATTGTAATGGTTGACAAGAGCCAAACATTCGGTTATTGCTCATGTACTATAGCAACATTAACATTCAGTGTCTGCTAAGCAGCCAATTCTGAGACTTATTTTCTATTTGGGGATCTAAGGCCTATTATCCAGCTTTTTATTGTGTGGGTTTTCTTTGACTAGTGATAGCATAAATTATGTTAAATAACTAGTAATAAATAAGTTGACATTGACATTCACTCAGTGCATGTAAAAAAAAAGACATATTTAAAATGCATTTTCTATGTGTCATAAATGTCATCAAGTAATAGGGACCAAATGTGCAGATGTCCAAGGTGAGATGGAGTGACTGAGGCAGGTAAGACCCTCCTGTGGCCAGGCAGCACGGGGCTGATTCATCTCAGGTTCTAGGACTAGGTGGTTCAGAGCTGCTCCTACTTTGTCCTAGCATCCATCTCTTACATCAGGGTGGTGCAGAGCTTCTCCAGCTTGGTTCCTATGGCTGTTGGGGTTGAGGGTTGCTCCAGATTTGACAAAGGAACACTCACCCTCCGCTCTCCTTCCATTGAAGTTTTTCTCAGGGTGCTAAAATTTATAGCTTTGCCTCTGGATGGATGATCAAGGAAGAATGGAGGAAGAGAGGATGTATGAAAGACTTGGGTATTTTTGAGTGAGTGCAGAAATCAGGGATATTTGTGGGAGCAAGGGAGGTGTTAGTAGAGTGGAGGGATGGGGCAGTTGAGTGACCCTGTTCCTAGGTCCTGGCATCAGAGACTAATGACCAGATTTCACCCCTCCTTCCACATGACCCATGCCTTGTTCAGTCACTTATACCAGTGCAAAGTGAGCGAGGAATGTTATCAGATCAGAATGGTTTGGGCTCTCTTTCTTTTCTTTCTTTGGCACTTACGTAAATGACTATATCAGGGGTAGCACATTGCAGAACTGAACTCCAAACACTGAAAACTAGAGAAAAAGGAGGGATACGAGGAACAGCAACAATACAAGTCACTTTTCAATCCAAACTCTATTGTGCTTGGTGTGCACTGGCCTTATTACATTATTCTATTTCTTTTCTCTGTGCTACATGGTTGAAGGGATGTTTCATTGAGTTTAATGAGGTTGGCTGTATAATACTGTTCCTTCCTCACCCTCCTAAGCATGGAGTTGTACAGATTCTCTTCTGATTCAGCCAGGTATATAAATCAAATGACATAAATATAAAGCAACCTCCCCCTCCTACAAAAAAACCCAACCAAACAAAAAACAAAACAAAAAAACCCCCTTGCATGGCTTTCTGCTCAGGTAGAAAGAGTTATTAGTAGTTTTAAAACAAGTCCCTGAGAGTTTTTTGAACATGAAAACTGCTGTTGAAACTGAACAAAATGCTGATTTTGCACCATTTCACTTGGCTTTTCAAAGATGCCAAAGGGAGTTAGGTGCTTATATATACTAGTGAGATTCAATGCTGTTTGACCCCTTAATGTCCCTATGGTCCTCTGAGAACCCCAGTCTCTGTGTGACTGTTTTGCATGCCAGTATTAATATAGCCCAGTCAGCAGGCTATCCAGAATGTGCTGAATTCCTTGCAACAAAAACTGTAAAATTTCTGTAGAGAAAGTTTTAAACCATACTGGCAAAGTTTCCTGGTTTCAGCTACATTAGCCAGGGTCACCCAAGGTTTTTGAGCCTAGACTACTGCATGGCTTAGAGCAGAATTCTTGCAAAGTTCTTCTATTGCCTCAAGCCAGACCAATCCTGGATGGCTCTGCTAAATGTGGAGCAGAGATTTTGGGTGTATTTCAACTGGAAATTCAAAGCCAAGCTGAGGGGTGCAAACCCCAGTGAACCTTAAGTGAATAGCAAAGCTTGCAGAAAAGATGGACTTGACCCAAACCTCTATATCCAAACATCCTTGGACTTTAGCAGAATTTAGTGTCACACTTTATGGCCAATCCCTCAAGGCCGAATAAGCCAAGCCAAACCTTTAGATCTAACCCTTGGACATGGGAACGGTGGGAGCCAAAATTGAACAGCCTGAAGCTATCTTTTGGCAGCTTGTAATTATAAGGAACCACGAGGTGCTGAGTAGATGCAGGTGTCAGAATGATATTCAGTGACTTGCTGGATGCAGGTTACACTAGATCAGGGGTGGCCAGTCTGCAGCATGCATGTCATAAGTGGCATGGGTAGCTTCTGCATGTGGCACATGACAGGTCAGGGCAGGAAGCAGAAAGCAGAGGAAAGGAATCAGAGTGGCACTTGGGGAGGGTGCAGGCTTAATTTATGGCAGGCCTGCCAAAAAGGGTGGCCCCCACCAGGCTAGATGATCAGAAGGATTCCTTCTGGACTGACAAGCTGTGATTTCTACCAACCTTGTTTGAACAATCCCCCACGAACTGAAACTATCGAGTCTGAGGCAGCTTTCTTATCCTGGGGAAAGGAAACATTGGGGCATGGCCAATAGATGGCTCTGTTAAGCCACCACATGCAAGTAGCTGCTACATATAGCAGCAAAACAGTAGGGAAGAATTTGTGTTTGTGTGTGCTGAGATCAAGCAGGCTAAAAGCTAGAACAAGATGAACGATTCTGTAAAGTTCGGAAGACCTTCCCACTCGCACTGCAAAGACTGCTTTATTATATTGAGCTTTTAAGATAAAGGCTCCTAGGAGCCTGGCAGTCCCTGACAACACTAAACCCCCAATTAACAACTTCTCTCGAACATTCCCCCTTTATGACCTTCCAAGAGCTTTTTTAAGTGCCTGTTTCTGTTTGCAGATTGCCTGGATGGAGGGAGACATCTGGCTGGCTTGCAAAAGTTCAGAGTGAAGGCAGAACATGCTACACTTGGTAGGTATATACTTTGCCCAGTGTTGTATTTTCCTGAGTAAAGAAAGGGTTTCTTTGCCCTCAGTCTGTACACTCATAGAAGGTAATCTAATTTATGTGGGCAGCAATGGGCTTGAAGTTAGCACAAAAAACTAGTGATGAGGGTATTCGGGTTTGGTTCCTGACTTTGCTACTCACAACCTGACCTGGGCCCTGGACAGGAGTTGAGGGCACTCAGGAGCACCTTTGGGAACCTGGCCCTTATTTCTCTGTCTCTTGTGTGGACATTGCCATTGTCTGAGCAGTTCTTGAGAGCTGGGAATACTAAGCCTTTCATCTCAGAAATATGTCCAAGGGGAGATTATTGAAGAAGGGGACTTTAACTGGATAGAATAATAGCTGAGCTCAGCCTTCACTCAGAACTCCACTTGATCTCTGTTTAAGCTCACTTAACCTTTCCTCTGCTTCCTCTGCTGGCATCAGAGCAGGTCCGATAGTGACAAAACACTGCAAGAGAGGCTGTTGTTGTCATGTTTCTCAACTGCTTTTGCATCCTGGCAGGATTCAGATCAGCTCTCAGAATTTAAGGTACTTGTTTAAGCCAAATCACAGTTCAGTTTACAAGAAGTTCTTCCATTATTAATGTGCTTTGGGCACTACAAATACACAAGTTAGTCAAGTATTATCAACAATAGGCCTGGGTTATAGAATTTGCATTTGGATCTGAAATTTCTTCACAGGTAGGAGGGTTTGGCTCTGATATCTCAAATTATTACTTTGCTTGCATAAATATCACAGACCAATTCCATGCCATGTGCAAATCAGTGGAGTTACACCAGGGCTGAATTTTTCCCGCTGAGTTTGTGAGCAAACGGAAATCCAGTGTTGCAAATTACCTTCAATGGTGAGGACAAACGTGTTTGGATGACATGGATCAAAACACACACTCAGGACTCCAGGTCAATCCAAATGTGTCTCTTCAAAGGCTTTTTCAGTTTTGAGCCAAAGGGAGCTACTGAGGAGTCGTCTCTTTGTGTGACTGCATTGTTGGTGAAAGGTTCAAGAAGAAAAATCCTAAGAACTGGAGTCCTGTTTCTACCCCTGGGACTGCTAAGCCCCTTGCAGGGGAAGTGTATCCTAACCACACTGTGTGCCTCTGTTATGTTTTATTGTGACCACCTCTAACTCTGGAAGAAGATTCAGCATCCATGGCCTCTTCATTCGTTGGGCCCCAAACCAGGACTGCCAGTGATGGAAACAATTCATCCCAAATGGGATGTTGGTTCTCTGTGATACAGGTATGTGTTCCCCAGGAATTTTGTATCATAACTGATGTTTTGTTTCACATGCCCACCAAGCTATCTCTACCAATTGATGATAAGAGCCTTTGGCCCCTGTCTAACTGGATTAGATTTAAGCTGGTGATCTGGGGCTGAATGGTTCTGTTGTGCTTTGCCTCCTAGTGCTTGATGACTGCTTGGAGTTGTGGAAAGACAGACCGTGACTGTGGGGTAAAGGGCAGAGTCACTCACAGGTTGAGACGCTGTCAGAAGTAGGGGGGCTCCTGGCTTGTTCCTTGAGGGCTACGACATTGACGGTGTACTCTTCCCCTGGTTTCAGTCCTGTCTGGTTGAAGGTGGTGACACTGCTAGGAAGCTGTGCAATCACGCCGCCTTCATTGTTCTGGGGAGATAAGAATAATCATCTGAAACTGGCAATACATTCAAAGGAATCAACAGTTAGAGGAGATGATGGGGTTAGACAGGAGACTACCAGGGCCCTGATACATAGGGTCAGACCCTAGGAATGATGCAACACTCTAGGGCCACAATCCCTGGACACCTAGGTTTTTTTCATAAATGGCCTTTATTCAATCAGCTAAAATACTACCTGATTAATTCTATTGTTTTCAGTGAATTTCTTGCATGAGGAATTGCTCACCCTCTGAATGGGGGCTTCTCAATCAGGCCACAATATCAGCCATGTCTAAATAAAGGTGATTTCTTCCAGCAAGAATGGCTCAGAACTAATCAGATAAATCTCCCTCACCCTTGGGTTGTTGCTTTCAGACTATTGACTTTATAGGCAGGAGGCATTTTATTCAGTCCTCATTTTTAATGCATGTACACATGTGCCTGCGTGTATAGCTGATTGCCTGATTCCACAGGAGGTCACGCAATGAAAGCAGGGGCCCAGGACGGATCTCTCTTTCTTTGCTGGTGATCCTTGGGTGATAGCTGTTTTTTGTGGTTTATATGTCTCTGTGAAACTAGGAGGCCTTTGTTTTTGGTGCAGCGTGCTTTTCAAGTGTTTCTATTAAGTCATTGCACTCTATGGTTTTCCTCTGGAAAATGTGCCTCTTTAAGCAACTGCAAATGTCACCTTTCCTGTCAGTATTTGGACAATAGATCTTTTCTTGCCACTGTCTTCACTAATAATACAGTAAGCAAATCTTTGCACATAGATTTCAATTCAAATTTTCCTTGTTTCTTATTATAGTGGAAATCTTACACTTGATCCACAAATGCCATTTCATAGTTTCTAATTTTCTTTTCTTTTTTTTTTTTACCCCTTTGTTGCTCCATCATTTTCTCTACTCTTTATTGTTTTGTAGAACCATTCTCACTGCCACAAATTACAGTGCTTTTCCATATGCAAAACAACCATATATTTGCAGTCCAAAATAAGTTATATTTTATATTATGGAGCACCAACAAGGAAGAATAGAAATACAGTCTCCTTGCAAGGGCTCAGCATGTATAGCTCTGTAAGAGGCTGCCCGCCTTGTGAGAACAAAATGGATACTGCCTTATATACAGGATTCTACAGAAAGGTAGACTGTTCAGAAAGCAATGATATCAGAACTTTATAACCATATACACCCCAGTTTTAATGTTAATGTGATCTTGCAGCATATATTATCTTTATACTCTTTATGCTGTGTGTACATTTCCTTCAGATGGGAAAATGGAAATGTATTGGTTAGATTTAAATTTGTCATAGCAGTGGTTTTTAGCCTTTTTTCATTTGCAGACCCCTAAAATTTTCAAATGGAGGTGTGGACCCCTTTGGAAATTTTGACTGGAGGTGTAGATCCTTTTGAATTATAAGCGTGGGTATCTGCATACTTTTGATTGATCGTAGTCAGGCTGTGGACCACAGGTTGAAAACCACTGTATTATAGTTTGCTTCTAGTCTATTTTAATTTTTAAGGTCTTATGAAGACAATACATTGCTGTACTGCTTAGGGGGAATAGTCTTTTCTGGATTTTCCCTCCTCCTGTGCCCACCCCTCCAATCTTGGAAATGTTTCCATTGATCAAAGAGTTTTAAGTGTTTAACTTCACAAAATTTAAATCTGAAACAAATTTGACCTGAAGTGTTAGTTCATTTAAGGTCACAGCTGCTATACTTAGGCTGCCATTTTCTAAGATTCTGTAGAGGCTTGACTGTAGAGGTTGAGAGAGATAAACACCATACTTTTAATTATTTATCACATGAAGTGACACTGGGTGTGTCTACACGTGCCTCTTTTAAGTGGGCTTAGCCTAAAATTGCCATTTTTAAGGCACATTAAGGGCATATGGCTACATGTGTGCGCCCTTAATGCACCTTAAAAATGGCAATTTAAGGCTATGTGAGCCTAAATTTGATACCTACATAAAACAGGTATCAAATTTAGGTGCGAATAGCTAGGTCACGTTAGCGCATGTGTAGATGCACTAATGTGTATTAACGTGGTGCATGTCAATAGATATACATTGCATTAATGTGCATTAGCGTATCTGCACGTGCACTAATGCAACTTTGCTATCCACACATAAATGTAATGTGCCTTAATGCACATTAATGCGTCCATATGTAGATGTGCACCTAAATCGGCTAAATGCATCTTAAACAAAGGTGCATTAAGTTTAGGTGCATATAAATACATGTGTAGACATGCCACTGCTAACAAAATTCAGAGGCCCAAATCCTTTCCCTGCTGTGGCTGCTGTGCTCTATTGTAAGGCATTACTTACTGATCTGCACCAGTCTGTGCCATTCAGACAGCACAGGTTTCATGAGAGCAAAGGTCTAATAGGAAAATAGGAGCCACTGGTTTGTCTGTATTGTGTGAGGTGAATTCTGAATCTTAGAGGCCATACAACACTGTGGCATCATTACACTGGTGCCAGCACCCAATGGGGTCTCAGTGAAATGTGACTGTCAAGTGTCACTGAGTGTGAGTGCTGCCTGTCACACCATGTCACACGGCACTGCCAGTCATCAGAAAAATGAGGGACTGATTTCCTGAGACATGGGACAGGATCAGGAATAGGTCTGTGCAATGAATCTGGGGAGAGTGGGTGTCCTAACAAAGAACTAAGCTGAGACAGAAGCTCTCTTGTATGACTTGATTTCTTAATGGATAGAACAAAGTTAATCTGTCTCACAGGGTGTTGTAAAGCTTTATGCATAACTATTTATAAACCATTTTAAAGATGTACTAGTTTTTGCTAGCTCATGTAAAGCTTTGGGAGTGCTTCCTTTAGAATGTCTTATTTTTAGTGGTTTATCCTGACTCTGAAAGAAAATTACCTCTGGGCTTATAAATACAACAAATGAACTTCCATTCATAAGAGAATTTTGTGTGTGAAATTACAATGGTATCCCTCCAGGTCTGTCAGAAACTAAACCTGAAAAACAAAATTGTTTAAATAATTTTTTTTCTTACTTTTGGACTGTTTCTAATTAGAATACCACTATTCTATATTTTAAAACTTTAGTTTTGCAGTTCTTTATCACACCAAATTTTAATGTAAAAAAAAAGTAAGGACTATATAGTTTGGCTCTTGATTGACATTTATTTTATTGTAAAGCATAGGGTACTTTTGTAGAGTGGTGCTGTAAACAGGGTAAGCTATTTATGTACAGTTTGGTACAGATAACATATAAATATTAAACGATTGATGAATATTTTAGATATTGGTGTGTTTAAAAGAGAGTAACATTTTCAGTCCTAAACTTCGATTTCTGCAGACAAAAATTTCATTTGTTCATAACTGTAGTGAAGATTCTGCCAAGAGAATTATTTCATATGTGATTTAGCTAAAGACTGTCACTTAGTACTTCAGAAAATCAGATGTTTTATTAGATTTAGATGCCTAAGTTTAGACACCCGTGTATATTTATTTAATGGTTTGTGTGATGTGGCCTTTTTTAAGTCATAGTTTCATAGTTTCTAGGGTCAGAAGGGACCTGAGCAGATCATCTAGTCCGACCCCCTGCCATGGCAGGAAAGAGTATTGGGGTCAAACGACCCCAGCAAGGTGTTCATCTAACCTCCTCTTAAACACCCCCAGGGTAGGAGCCTGCACCACTTCTCTTGGAAGCTGGTTCCAGACCCTAGCCGCCCTGACTGTGAAGTAGTGCCTCCTGATATCTAACCTAAATCTACCCTCTGCCAGCTTGTGACCGTTATTCCTGGTCACTCCTGGCAGTGCTTGGGGGAACAGTGACTCCCCCAGTGCCTGCTGATCCCCCCTGACTAGTTTATAGTTATGCTTTAGGACAGGTGAATTATTTCTGAACTGGGAAATGGGAAGATGGATGGGAAAGGGGAAGAGAGTGAGAGAGAGAGAGTGGTAAAGGAAAGGAGACGGAGAAAGAGAGAGGGAAGAGAGCAAGAGGACAGAGTAAGAGGGAAGAGGAACTAGAGGGTATGATTACTTTCATGGTTATATGTTGATGTCTTTCATAGCATTCCTTCTAAAACAATGTACTAGTATACCTCGATAAAAAGGATCCCTGGAGAAACACAGTTCAGTATGGAGCTGATATTGTTTATCCCAAGTTATAACAGAAATTTCAAAATTGCAACCTCAAGTTTTTGGGGGTGTTGGTTGTAGCCATGCTGGTCTAAGGACATAGGCAGACAAAGTTCTTTGGGTAAATCCAATATTTTTTATTTGACCAAGTAAAATAGTTGGAAAAATTTCAAAATAAAGTTTTAGTACTTTCAGTTTAGGGTAGGGGGTTTGGTAGGCACAGAGCAGCCTTGGGACATTATTCAGATGGTGTTTCTGACTTTGTTTACCCAGCTTTGTGCTGTGACATATTCTGTATGTGACTGCTCCTTTTAATGGGATCTATTGTGATTGTCCACAAAACTGATAACACAGTGACAGTGGTGAGGAAGATAAAGTGGTACCTGAAGCTGCTGTTACCTTGGGAATGAAGCTGATCTCCCAGCCATCAAAAGGGAATGCGAAGGACTCCCACTGCACCTCCACAGTGGTCTCTGTGATAGTCTTGAACTTCAATCCCCGTGGAACAGAGAGATCTAGAACACAGCAATGTAGATGATAGCTATATGAGCCACAAACTGTGGCTCTGTTCTTGCTTCAGGGAAGCACAGCTCTCCATCGTGCTGGGCAAAAGATACCTCATCTCCTTTTCAGTTTAGTTTTCTTTTACAACACTGGGGAACAGGCTGGGTAACGCTAACTGTCACTTCCAAGTGGTGGCAAGAGTTAGGGAGAGAGGATCAGGAGTTTTTGCAAAATCAGGATATTCTACAGGGAAAGTTTAATTTTTCCTCTAAAATTTCAATGTTTCCATTGGGAAAATCAAAATGAGTTTATCCAGCTGCCCACCTTTCTCACTTCCACAGCTGGATGGTGAGCAGCTGGTTATTACAATGAGGCATTCTTTCTAGTGTCAGTGTTCTGCAGAGAAAAAATGACATGACATTTATCTTAAACCCCCAGACTGTTCCATGTGTCAAGGATAAGTGGAGGAGCACACTGCACGTAATTCCTAGCCAGTGTCAGACAAAGCAGCTTGCCCAGCAGGCAGCTCCTTCCTTTCCTAAAGTCCTCCCTGGTGATAATTAACAGGGGGAGCTTTAGTGCTTTTGAAGAGCTATCATCACAGTCAGAGACACTGAATAACAGTTTCATGGTACTTTGTCTAGAGCATGGGCATCACTCATGTGCTCTGTGAGAGTCCAGCTGCCTTCTCAAGGGCAGGAAAGACCTTCTTAGTGCAATGGCTTAAAGGGCCACTATCTAAAAGAGCATTCTCTGGAAAGGATGTTTCTGTCCTATGTTTCTAAATAGCATCTCAGCTATTTTCAGGGCTTGTATTTAACATGACTGTGCTATACCAAGGAAGGACAATTCAACACTCAGGGTCCTGATTTGGAATTTGGGAGACCTGGATTCAGTTTGTGCTCTGTCACAGGCTCCCTGTGATCTTGGGTAAGCCCCTAGGGCAGTTGTTCTTAACCTTGATATACTCAAGGCATTCCTTTTTGGGTTCAAGGCACCCCTCAGAAATTGTTAGCTCTTAGTTTTCACTTGCTTTTTTAACTATGGAAAAAGAATAGAACACATTTTTTGTTGCAAAGAACTCAGAAAGACCATGACAGGTGAGAATGTTTTGACGCTATTTGAATCTCTGATTCATCTTGTGAATCATGTTTATACACTTAACAGTGCTAACATTGAGTGACACCCTGGGACACATTTGAAAGGATCTCGAGGCACCCCAGGGTACTATGGCATACTGGTTGAGAACCAGTGCTGTAAGGCTCATTTCTGTAAAGGTACATAGATACCAAATGCCTGTTGATTTCAGTACCTTTGAGTATCTTGGCCTTTGTGTACCTGTGGCTCAGTTCCTATTTATACATAGGAAAATGGAGATAATAGAGCTCACTTCTCTAACTACCGGGGATGTTCTGAGGATAAACACACTGAAGTCTATAAGGTGCTTAGGTATTACTGAAATAAACGCCACAGAGTTGTCTCTGCCAGTCAGAGCTGTTCAGGAAAGGTCCTGCATTGGAGTCATTGGTAGCTCTGTGTTGCTCTTACTCAAAGGTCAGCAGCAGTGAAACAGAAGTAGTGTCATGTGAATTTTAGTAAGGCAGAGTCTGCAGCCCCAGGACGTCTTTGCTATGGGGCTGCTAAGGACCTCAAGGCTGCATGGTTTCTAGACTCATGGGGCAGCTGGAGTCAAGGACGTTGGATAGGCGACCTTCTATCCAACCTCCTTTCCAGCCCCTGTCTTGGGGCTGGAAACCCTGGAAACGCTTAAGCCCCCACCTTCAAAGCAGTCTCCATGGTGTGAGTGTCCCCACAACTGTGGATCCTGGAAGCCCTGAAGTTTTGGGCCTCATGTGACAGTTTTATAAACTTCCAAAATCTGCTGAAGCCACTGGAAGGACTTGCACTAAATTTAATTGGTTTTGGATCTGATTCTGTACCATGAAAGGTTTTAGAGAAGCATTCAGACTACAATGGTATATCAATAACAGTCTCGTAGTTGGACAAAGCTAATTCAGGAAAAGCCCTATATGTAGCTAAGTTTATTTCAGCGATGTGCTTCTAGCAAGGTAGCATTAATTTACAAGCAACAGAGCTGGTTAGAAAATGCCCACCTTCCTCTACCCCACTCGAAAATGTCAATCCTTGAAGAAAAATCAAAAGCTGAACATTTTTGGCCACACGCTGAAAATTCTACTCGTGGAGTGCTATACTTGTGTCTAATGGGAGTTTGCCATTCAAGTCCCTTGTATTCCCATACTCCTCTATCAGCCAGGGTCTCCCATCAAAATCCCATGATGCACTATAATCCCTGTCCCCAGCATGCATATACTTATGGAGCCAGGAGAACCTCTGGCCATGGTGCTTCATGGGAAATGCAGTCTGGTTGGGGGACCCTGCCACGGAGGTGAATGGCAACTGAGGCACCCATGCCACTACTCCCAGGAGGCAGGGTAGCCATGTTTCTTGTTAAACACATTTAGATTTTTTACCCAATGTACTTTGGTTTTCAAAAGACCTGGAAGCTTTTTAAGCTGCTCAGTTTTTCTTCAAAAAGTTGCTGAAATTTTCTGTGGGAAATGAACAATTCTGGCAAAAAAAAAGGATTTTTTTGGTCAAAAATCCAGTTTTCCATTGACAAACAGTTTTGAAGGAAAATTTTCAATAAACTTTATCAAGTAGTGTTATGTTGTAGCCAACACACCCCAGAAGCAGTGTTAGACTGGAAAGCTTTCTATTAGGGTCAGTGATAGCATAATATACAAACATCTTTACAGTAGAAATAGACTAATTTTAGGGCTGCTGTGTCTAGTACGAGTCTAGGAGATGCCTCTTCTTCCTAATCAAAAGAGTCTTCTCCGGTTATGTGGGGATGGAACCACACCACAGCGGAAGCAATACTTACGAGTAGTCACCTTGACAGTGACAGGGACACTAAAGATGCCACTGATGACAGCATAGATACTGATATTGTATGTGAAGCCTGGTTCCAGCTCCTTGATGGTGATAGCACTCCAGTCTCCAGGCACTCGTTGCTGTAGCTGAATGCCCCCTGGTACTGCTGGCTGATACGAGATCACATATTCTGTCACAGCCATTGGACCACCCCATTCCAGGTCAATGGACCGGTCACTGATTCCAGCCACTCTCAGGTCCTCAGGTGGAGCAACTAAAGGGAAAAGCAGTACACACAGAGAACATCAGAGCACGCATAGCTTATTCACCCTCTAACCTGACCCCTGGAGTGTGGTCAATTTTAGAAAAGGTGTAATGTCTAGAGAATCTGCCTCTGCTCCTGGTAGGGTGTCAAGTTCAAATCCCTAGTGTGGCTAGGGTACTGCATTGAGAGTCAGGAGACCTAGGTTCTCATCCTAGTTCCTTGAGAAAGTCACCTCACCACTTTGACCCTCTGTTTCCCCTCAGCTTCTCTGTCTGCCTTGTTGATTTAATCTGGGGCAGGAACTCTGCATTTATCCAATGTCTAACACAATAGGGACTCAATCTTGCTTGAGGATCCTTAGTTCTTTGAATAATCAGAAACATTAAATGCTCCTAATGGTCCTGCACAAGGTGAACTACCTTCAGTAACCAGAAAAGAAGACCCAGTGGGCACATCTACACAAGACGCTAACTGCGCAGTAGCCTAATAATACTGCACAATAGCACATCACGGCACAAACTGTGCTAATATGCGACTGTGCAGTATTATTAAGCTACTTCACAATAGCGTCACTAAAAAGGTGTGCGCCAGCACTACAATGCAACAACTTTGGTTACTGTGCATTAAATGAGTACTTGATTATGCAATACTAAATTTAATGTGTAGAAACATTAATGAACATGTAGACGTACTCAGTGTATACGTGTGAGAGAGTGTGAGAGATAGAGAGAGTGAGCAAGAGTGAGCAAGCGAAGATGTTATACTCTGTTGTCACAGGGAATAATAGAGAATGCACACACAGTTATTCCAGACTCCTCAGTAACATCAAATGTGAATGAGAGGAAGAAGTGTTATTTCCAGTATCCATTTTTCCAACCAAGCTCTTTTAAATGAACTCTTCCTTAGGGAGCATATTCTTAACTCAGTGCAAGAGCTCTTCAGTACCCAGTGAAGTTGGCTAGCCTCCATCATCCACTAGTTAAATTTTCAAACTAGCCCTTTCCAACTAGCCTTTTTGTGCTTTTCCCCATGCTACCCCTCCTGCTTTCGGGGAGCTCCCCATAAACTGCAACATTGCCTTATCATCCTCCTTCATATCTTCCTTTTCCACAAAAAACTTGACCATGCTCAGGCTGTTGGTGCCCTGGGATGGCTGCCCGCCAATATTATCTCAGTGTTTCCTCTTGCTCCCCAGTTTGCATCCATTTGTGGTCTTTTGTCTACTTGGATTATAACTTCTTTGAAGCAGGGGCCATCTTTTTGTTCTGTGTTTGTACAGTCCATAGCACAGTGAGGTCCTGGTCTATGCATAGGGCTCTTACGCTATAAGGAAAAATAATACAGGGTAATGGAATTAAAGGTGAGGCAATCAGCTGAGGCTATGCTTCTTCAGCTAGGTCTCAGTACTCTGGCAAGATATGATCTGCTATCTGAATGCTGGGCTATGATGAGAGAATTTCTGAAGCAGCATCAGCCCTGGACTACAAGATTCAGATCTGGGTGTGAAATTTCCCAAATGTTTGGAAATGTTCACTTGCAAGGGTTTTGTCTGGGTCCAACTCATGCCATTTTATTCTTATATTGCAAAAGCACCTAGGGGCCCTTGTAAAAGAGAAGTGGCTTTCTGCGTGAGGTGCGTCAAGCCATCAGAGAACAAAGAGCCCACTCTTGCTCCCAAAAGAGTGGGGCGGGGGAGTTGATCTTGCACTAGTTTTGCCTCAGGGAGTGGAAAGAAGGTATGCTTGCTTCTTGATCAGGCTATTTTCTGATGTGTTCATAGCTGGTCAAGTTCTCTTTCAAGTGTGGTTTTAAAATGCCTTCAAAGAAATTAAGAAAAAAAATAGAAATCATGAGGTGTTACATGATTGAGGGAGATGTGGCTCTTTACTTAGCAGTCTATGACAAGTCCTAAATTGTATCCAAGAAAAAACAAAAGAAATAATTAACACCTCTCCCAAGCAACCTGCTGTTATACTGTGTTCCACAGAGAACATCAATACAGGAACTAGGGATGAGGCTTTCCCACCCCCTTTCTGTCCTCACAGCCTAGCCCTACTCTGTCCCAATATAAAGTGGTTTTCTTACTGCTTTGGAAAGCAATAGCACAGCTCCACTATGGGAACTTGGGAGGGGTCCAGGACAGTAGGTTGTGCAGAAGCAAGAGTAAAGGGGAAGAAAGGAATGAATGGAGAGGGTGATGCTAGAGGCTGGGCAGGCAGCAGAGTGGAGTGGTGGAAACTAAAAGAGTGGCTGTTTGTCAAGCCAGGTTGCATTTAGCAGCTGCAGCTGGGTGAAGGTTGTCTTAGGAAGGATCAGCAGTATGTGGCAGCGAGACCCAGCTGTAGGGAAGAGTGAAGAGGTGATGCGCCATGGGAGAGGGGTAGCAGAGCCTGCTGAGGGGCAATGGTTCTATACAACTCCACAGCCCTTTCCTCTTCACTTTCCCTGGTGTATCCTTTGCTTGACCAGCAGAGTCAAATTGTGTGCATGTCAACTGATATGTTGTAACCTAAGATTTAAAGACAAACAAAACTCTTGGGTTGGAAGTGATATCTTTTATTGACCAACTAAATAGTAGAAAAAAAAATTCTTTGCAAGCTTCTGGGTCCAAACATCCTTCTTCAGGCTGAAGGGAATTCAAAGACTGTAAAAAGTCTTCCAGGCAGAAAAGAAACTTCATTTTGCACAGGGGATGGAGGGCTTGGAAGTTTATTTCCCTGAGTACCTCAGTGAAGATATCATATTTTAGCTGTTTGGAAATGTAAACTTCATTGCTAGCCAAAAAAGAGTATTTTTAAAACTCTCTGACTAACACTGGATACATCTAGGGATGAAGTTTGCCTAATTAACATGTCAGAGAGCAACTCTCTCACAAAAGGACTCAATTACCTAGGGGAATAAACTTGCAACCTCCCCATCCCCTGTGGAAAATTAAGTTCCTTTTCTACCTGGGAGACTTTTTACAATCTTTGAACTCTCCTCAGCCTGAAGAAGGGTGTTTGGGCCCAAAAGCCTGCAAAGAAAGAACATTTTTTGCTGCTGTTTATTTGTTCTAATAAAATATATTGCCCTGAACCCAAGATTTTTGTTTGTCAACAGATGGGTATCCTAACTGCAAGCCTCCAAGGATACTCAGTGAGAGGAACATGCCCTTCTTGGCTGGGGTAAATGGCTCTATCTAAATTGTCTATTTTGGGGAGAGGGCAGCTGTGAAAGAGAACAGCACTCAGGCAAATGCACAGAAATTCACAAACGTGTCCCTTGCCAATACCTATGTATACCTTTCCTCAGGGACATGGAGAATTTACAAAGGAAAACACTGCATCTGTTTGGTAGGCCCGTGTGAAACAGCAAGTATTTGCTTCTGATTTGGAGTCAGCCAATTCGGAGGGACAGTGATTCAATTCGCTGATTCGAATCACTGTCCTGATTCAATTCAGCCGAAATGGATCTGAAGATTCGGTGCTGATTCGGCGATTCGGCCACAGACTAAACAGGCAGCTGTCCTCACCACACTGGACACAGCTGCCTCCAGCTGGTAAGCCTGTTGGGGTTGGGGGAGAGGGGAGGGAAGGGGCATGGGGGGGCAGATCAACCCCTCCACAGCCAGGGAGGGATTGGGGCTGGGGCTGCCCAGCTGGGGTAGGGGGGCGTGGGACTCAGGGAGGGGGGCTCCTGCCACTGAGTACCACCATGCGCCACCAGTCTATGGCTGAATCTCTGAATTGGCGCCAAATCTTTTCCAAATCGATTTGGAGGCTTCCAATTCAATTCGCACCATTTAATTGGTCTCCTGATTCGATTTCGATTCGGAGATTTGGCCGCCGAATTGTGCTGAATCTCCTCCATACTGAATCAGCTACTGAAGCTTCACACAGCCCTACTGTTTGGTTTGGACGAAGTGCCCCTCCCCTCATCCCCTGCAGAGAGAGGCCTCGTATGTGTTGTGTGTCTGCCCTTACAAGCCAAACAGGGCTTTTATTCTATTTTTCAACTGGTCTTTTTCAGGATAAACAAGTGGAGAAGCACTTTAGATAATGACCCACATGCCTATCTGTAAAAGGACAGAGCACTTTGTTTCTAGGTAAATAGTAAAAGCCCCCAAAAGAAGAAACATATGCACGTAACCTTATGGGGTGGCCTGTAGTTGCCATAGCAACAGCCATGAGTTTTGCAGTAGCCTTTCCCTGCAAAACATCAGTGTCATAGGGCATCTCCCTTTAATTGATTTAAAAGGGGCAGCTTGGTAGTCACAGGGCAGAGTATTACAGCAAGTATCACTGTCCCTTCCTTGTTGTCAAATCAATTCAGAGTTTATTTGCAAGGTAGGATGACGGAGTCCTGATCTTGCTGCCTGGGATGGGATGGGGAGATCTTGGATGTGTTAGGGACCTGCTATGGCAACAGGGTAGTATTCTTGCCCCCCTACATCCCAAAAGGTAAAAGTCACTTCATAAGCTACAGCATAGTTACATCCCAGTGCAAGGAACTACACCTGACCGCATAGGGGCCAGAGTCTTTTTTTTTGTAGTTCTGCCCTTGTGGCAAAAAATGAACGTGACAAAAGTAGTTTAGGGCTCTGCCTACAATTTTGGGTCCTGCCTGGCCCCAGAGGCAAGTCAGAGCAATTGCAGGTCTATTCTTAACTCACACACTATACTCCATATCTCCTGGTGTCTCATGGGTATCAGAGAACTGCTGCAGGGTGGCATGCTCCTGCCATGCCGACATGGATGGATAACATGCCCCTGATCCACATTCTTAACAAGAGGTGGGGAGCACCCTTGCCACTAGTCCCAGGTAGGGCCATCTCAAGGCCCTAGAATGTCCTGAGTGGCAGTTACTGTCCTTTATATATCTCAGTGGTATAGAGAGGCCTCCAAGCAACTCAGAATCTACCCTGGATTTCCTCACCATGGGTCTGAGTCTGTTCCCATTGTGGTCTATGTTCTGTCTATGAGCATGCACATTTTTAGTCCCTCCTACCTGCTGAGCAATCCTGCCCTTTGTAACCTTCTTCACAAGAGCACATCCCCTCCTGGCAGATGCCACGTCCACTGCAGGCATTCAGGCACCTGAGATGACCACAGTCTTCTCCCACATAGCCCTCCTGGCAGACACAGGTACCATTGACACATCTCCCCTTTCCAGAGCAGTCATTGGGGCATCTCAGTTCGCTACAGTCTTCCCCAGCATAACCTTCCTCACAGACACACTCCCCATCCATGCAAAGCCCTCGGGAACTGCAGTCTGTTGGACAGCGGACCTCTGAGCAGTCGTCCCCACTGTAGTCATTGTCGCAGATGCACTGGCCTTCCACGCACACGCCCCGGTTTGAGCAGCCCATGGGGCAGTGGGGCTCTGAGCAGTTCTTTCCAATCCAGCCTTCATTGCACATGCAGCTGCAAGATTCCAGACTGAAGTTCCCATGACCGCTGCAGTGAGGGATGTAATCCAGCTGCCCTGGAATGACAAAAATCAACCAGTCAGATATCAGTAGGGACTGTACATCAATTATGTAGCTACTCTAGCTGCAACTACTATAGCCAAAATGTAAGGACAGCAAACAATGCTGTAGCTTTCTACAGCATTAGTGAGAGGTGAACAGGAAAGGGTCTTTAATACTTATGGGTAGAAGAGTCTGATTAGACTGCATAATTTGCCAATATACCTCAGTCATGACCTGCTGTGCCCTGGGAGAATTCCAGCTGTGAGCTTGTATCATTTGTGCTGATTTTCCCCAAGCTGTGCACTGGCTTTCCGATAAGCTTGAAAGATTCATTCAGAGCTAGGCGAGGATGCACTGAATGTATATTTTTTTACTTATAATTATTATAAATTGGTTGGAGAATTCAGACCTAAGCCTTGGTTCAGACTGAAAGGGTTCTGGTACAACACATTCCATTGTGCCTGGGCTGAATGTTGGGAACCAGCATTTGTTTCTAGTTGTAGCCGACTGTCCCTGTGGTGATGGGCTTTGATGCTGTGACATAATTGGGGATAGAGCCCTGTGCACTTTTCATACATGGAGGGCTACAAGACAGTGGATGCTAAGGCTCCGCATCTTCACCAGTGCAGAGGTCTGCTATTGCAGCTTCAGTGCAGGACTCAGGCCTGGGGGTTGTGGCATTTTTATCTATAGAAAACTGGCTTTTGGCTCACAACTGACTCTCCAGCCTGCTCAAATCCTTTGTGAGGAAACAGGAGGAAACATCTCTTGTCCTAATAATTTAAAGCAAGGAGGCATCCGTTTGATGTTGCAAAGGAGTTTGGAGAACATTATGCAGAAGGATGATGGGCTAATGAGCAGAAGGGTTAGTGGGATGTTTAATGGTGACATAGCTGTGATGGTGATATAGTTGTGACATAGCTTCTTCAGGCCAATAGTATTTGGATGTAGTGAGCCATCGAGACAAGCTACCCACATTTTGCTGGGCATCAAAATATGAATCTTTGTGCAAAGAGTAGCAATAGTAGGCTGCTATTTCTATGTGGGCCAGCCACTAGAGGATGATGAAACCTACTTTTGCCAGTGGAAACCCACTTTTGGGACTCTCTGTTCACTTCTGGAGGGGAATATATTGTTGGTTACAGACCAATGCTGTGCTTCAATGTGTGAGGCAAGACATTGCCTCACACATTTTGTTTTGTAACACAGGCCAAACATATATTTTCCCTTATTTGCATTCTCAGAGAGAGTTGAACGTTTGAGCTGCCAGAAAATTTTAGTGTGAAGCAGACCCCTGGGATAGAAAATTTCAACACAAGTGGTTAAAGCGTTGCAACGGTGTTAGCAATTGAATCAGGGTCTCATAACAGAAAGTGGTAGTCAACCTTAACTTTAGGTGGTTTGACCAGCTCTAAAATATATCTGGCTGATCAACAATCATATAAGGAAGTTAGTTATAAACTGTAGTATAGTATGCCTAACTGGGATTACATGTAATAAGTATTGCATACACTGTCTGTATCAGATGTGGTGTTAAAAATTGCCTTCCAATTCTGGTTAATTTGCCAAACATGAGAGGGGATGTTTGAAAAGTTGCTAGCACATGGGGGGTCTGTGGGATCTGGCCTCTGCTCTAAGGGACAGATGTTGATCTCATTTGGCTGTTATTAATTCAGAAGGACTGCAGTGCAGTTATTGGAATTACTTCAGATTTCTCTGGTATAGCTGAGATTGGACTGGAGATTTCACTGAGTGATGAATATTAAATAAGATCATTTACCTGTTTTACCAGTGTCCCAAATAGGCCTATTATTATTTTGAGCTGACACCTTTTATATTTTCTTTCTTGTATTTTGTTTACTGGCTTTTAACCCTTGTTATTCAGCACATCAATTTAAGGGCTGAATATTTTACTTTTAATTTTTTACTTAATCCATTTACTAATATATACCATATGTGTGGATGTTAAGGATTTGGGGCTAGATCCTAAACTGGCATGAACTGTCATAGTTCCCTTTGGAATTTCGCTGATTTATGCCCAGTGCTGATCTGCTCCATATGTGTCATATATACCATATGTTCCTTCTTAGTATGATATATATGTGTTTGTGCATTGCTGCCCCTTCATACACATGAGGCTATTTTTCCTCTCACTTACAGTGCCTAGTAATGTAAATTTACCTCTGAATAGATGACATTTACATTGGTGTAATCAGAATAACACTAATATAAAGAAGTAGTAAGTAAATGATGCAACTCCTAACTAAGATAATTCTGCCCAGTTCAATGGAGAATTACTCCAAAACAATCAATGGTAAAACTCTACCTGTGTAGGTTACACTGATTTAGGTTTAGTCTCTCCCTCTCCATTCTGGGTTAGTCATTTGCCAAAGGCGAGTAGCCTATTAGAAGCTTCCTAATCACTTAGTAATGAGGTACAGCAATAATGGCATTATGTGTGACTGATCTCAAATTAAGTGCACATGTTGGTTTCTGATCCTAGGTATATAAAACTGAAGTGATACTGGGGTAAGTTTTCATCCATCTGAGACCTCTGATTTCAGTGGAGTTGCTTCTGATTTACTCTATTGTGTAACTAAGAGCTAGGTTAAGTTCAGCGTAACTTATAAATTACACCAGAGATAAAATCCCAGTTCCTGTTGTCCCCTGTCTACCCTGTCCACTGATAGTTTTCAGCATCTCACAAAGAGCATTAAGCACTATCCCAGGCTTGGATATTTTTCCCTTTGAGGCGTTTTCATAAGACCCATTAGAGGTTTCATTTTCCATGCTTCAGCATTTACAGAGTCCTGGACATGGGCTGTTATAGCTGGTCAAAGAGCAAGATGAAACTCTTTGTTGAAAACATTCCTCTTATGAAACTCCCTCAGATGTAAAGAAAAACATCAATGCATTGGCTCCTTGCTCTATTGAAATTCATTCGATAAACCAACCCTTCCTAACCCATCTCATTATAGCCACACACTATTTCCTTCATTTTGAAGAACAGCCTCACAGAGATGATGAACTGAACTGCGTCTTGAAAGAGTAACCCTAATGGAAGGTTTATAGAAAGCTCCACAAAGCTTGTGCATTATTATTCAGATGAAATACTGTGTTGATAGTTTTGTGCCTTCATTATAAAAGGTTTTGTTTATGCCTTTCATGGCAGCCAAAGTTATCTCCTGATTTCTTTTTTTTTTTTAACTGTGATTTTCATAACCATTCAGCCTTTCTAAGGCAAGGATAGAAAACTCATTTATCACTGATTCCCATGGTGCTATATTCAGCTAAGGTTTACTGAAGCAACCAGCAGATGTATCACTTCTCTCTGTCCCATGGAAAGTTACAGATCAGTCTAAAGGGTTGTTAAGGAGAAGAGGATATATAAGACTGGCTGGTTCATTATTTTGCTGGCACCCTACTATGGTTTTAAACATGGTGTTAGCTGTGGCTGTGAATGATTTACCAGTTAAGGAGCTTCAGCTCCAGTGGTATCAGAAGATGACATTTTTAGTTGGAGTCACTGGGCATATCTACATGTGCATTTAGGTGTGCCTAAATTTAATGAGCATTAGTTTAATGAGCATTAAAGCAACTTAGGCTTGCACCTTAGCGCTGTGTGTGCAGACTGATGTGGGACTAAAGTTAGTCCCAAGTCAGTCCATACACAGCATTAATATACCATTATTAAGAGTGCACACATGTAGACGTGTGTCCTTAACGTGCCTTAAATTGGGCTAAAGTGTAGACATACCCACTGTGGATTAATCCTGCTGCAGGGTTCAGTTCTTGTTTACCTTTATTACTTTAGAAAGCTCTCCCCTCTCTGCTGATATAAGGGAAAAGTGCTGGAATTTATAACAGAAGACAATGGCTAGATTGGTACTTGGACTATGGTCCCAAAGCTGGAATTACGCTTCCCACTTTTTTCACCCACCCTCTGAAATGAGCTAGCCGAGCCATAGAAAACTGGGGCTGGAAGGGACCTTACAAGGTCATCTGTCCAGCCTCCTGCTTAAGGCAAGATCATCCCTGATTACACCATCACAGCCAAGTATCTATTTAATGTGCTTTTGAAAATTTCCAAGGACATAGGTCTTGGGTACAGGATGTAGGGGTTAGATCCACTTTCTCCCTCACTAGGACAGGGCAGGAAAGGTGCAGAGGCTTGGCTCCCTCCTTCCCCACATCTTGGTGGAGCACCTGAACTTGTGTGGGGAAGTGTGTTTCCTTACTGCTGACAAAAGATAACAGCAAAACATTTCTGCCTCTCCAAGAACAAGGAGATAGCATGGGTAGAATTATGACCCAGGTATTTCTCTGCATCACGATGCTGTTGAGTTACTTGAAACTCAGACACCGATCCTATACCTTACAATCAGATCTGGGCTGTAGATTTTCTACTTGCTGCACAGGAAGGTGTTTCTCTAGGTCAGGTACAGTCAATGGAAGAGGTGTGGCAGCCTGGGATTGAAGCAGCAAAAGGACAGAAGGTGAGAGTCATAGTCAGTGTGGAGCAGTACACTGATGGAAGGTTTTAGGCTCAGTGGTGGAGCAGCGAAGGGGAAGGTCAGGGTATAAAGAGCAACAGAATTCAGCTTTTTTCTCACCTCCTCCAGTTCACTGCTGAGTGTACTGAAGAGTTTTAGGAAAAGCCTTCTTTTTCCCTGGCATATAAATTACTTTCACACTGCACATCCATTGACTATGAAGTTGAAGCACTTCACCACAGATGCCTGTTTTCTGCCCAACTTGTACCTGGCACATAAAGAACACCCAGCATCATTTGCATCTGAATTTGTGAGCTGTCAGTGGACGTGCCACCTGCTTCTTTCTAGCTGAATTTGGCTCAAGGACTGGCTTTTTTCATCTGTTGAGCAGATCTTTTCCTTCAAGTGTAACTGTGACCTTTGATATAATTTACCTGGTTTGGATGACCTAGAACAAGAGGACATAGAGACTGTCTCTTTTCCTACTGCAAGAAGATGCTGCTATCACACTCCTTTATGGGTTTTATGAGGGCAGGGGAGCTTTAAAACCCACCCAGAGCTTCACAGGGACTTTGGTAGCAGAGGGGAGGAGGGAAGGTAGGGAGGGGCTGGGAGAATATGCTGAATCTGCATGCCCTGGCCTTTCCCCTCCCCATTCACCTTCTGGGTCATACAGGCTGCCTTTGGGTTCTTTAGATGTGTAGGGGCTTGTGGTACAGTACATTCATTCCTGATGGACTTTCTGCATGTGAGGACCTGTAATCTGGGTTTTGCCTAACAAATCTGGATCACTGTTGAGGCTGCAGATTAATATTACATCTTTTAGTATATACACTGTGAAAGCACCATAAGCAAATACAGGATTTTTTTCCATTAATAATCTAAACAACATCTCCAATTCTAGTGCATACTCCTTGCTTTCTTGAGCCCTTAGTCCCCAGCAAGAGCTAACAGCATCAGTTACTACCTGTGGCTGCATTTTCTTGGCAGCAATTGGAGTTGCATTGGTCCCGTAGCATGGAAACCTCCCTCTCCAGCATTTCAATTCTGTTCAGCAGGTCCTGCATGAGCTGGGAGGATGTGGAGCACTTGCAGGCCTGCTTGGGGAGGTTTATCCTGTGCGTAAAGGTGACCTGGCTCTCGCTGTCTGAGGTCTGCTCCGTGTATTCCGTCATCCTGTCGTCTTCTGAACTCACCTCCTGGTCAGCTGAGGCCTCGAACAGTGTTGAGCAGAGGCTGTCCAGGGGCACGTTAATGTTGTACACATGGTTGAAGACCATTGGTTTTTCTTTGATTGGTGGGCTGTAGTTGGCAAAGCTGCCTTCCTCATCCACTACCTGCCTCCTTATCCTCTCTGTTGTAACTTCTAGCCGACACTCAAATGGCTTGAGGACTAATCCCAGGAATATCAAATTGAGACTGATAATCATGTTTCTCAGCACTATGTTTTCACTGTCAGTCCCCATTTTCTTCAGAAAGGAAAGAGACTTCTAAACCAGCCTTAGACAACGAAGCTGTGTGAGGACCTGGAGATATAGAACAAGAAGAACATGAATGATACTAGCTTTTAAATAGGACAACCATGCTGAGATCAGAAGAAGGATATTCATTGCATCAAGGCACTAGACTCAGCATACACTTAACTGAGCATATTTCCAGTGATGTGATTACAGAGGATATAATCAGCACAGAATTTGGCCCTTTTTTTGTAAGATGCTGAAGCTAGGATATTGCTTAGGGTCTTTTGATCTATCAGTTATTTTAATACCTGATTGGCTAAGTGATTTTATTTAGCCTATTTTCTTCTCTTGTTCACCTGTTTGTAAGTTATTTTACTCTCACCTGTAAGCCACCCTGAGCCTTTGCTGGGAAAGGTGACATATAAATCAAATAAGTAAAAACCAAAAAACCTGTGTATTTTCAAGGAAAGTTTAAATGTAAACTGTCAGCTCTTTGGATAGTGCTATTCAGTGGCCCACTAGGGATGAAGAAAGATGAACAAATTAAAGGGTAGGGGACTTGCTACATATTCTGCTTCTTTTGTGGCCTATCCTGTTCCAGGGTATGTGGAATCCAAATCACAGTGACTTCGCACCATTTAATTCAGGGGCAAGATGCTCCAATTTAGATTTCAATTACTATGAGATCATAGTGGACAGGTGAAACAGTTACCATGGGGCAGGAGACAACAGAAAATCCCCCTCGGTTTTAACTCTGCATTCATTGTCTGTTTGTCCTTTTATAACTGGGGGCCTTAGGTTGTGACTGAAGGATCAAATTCTGGTTGTGTGAAATGTGAATCAGGGCAGAATTGGTTTTGCTATGCATTTGGCTGGCTCACTGTAGTCCATTTCCCTCCCTTCCCCACTCATCCATGTGGTCACCAAATTGTTTCATTAAGGGACTAGTCCAGTGGTTCTCAACCTTTTTAGGCACCTCTGACATACTCAAGACATCCCTCAGAAGATGCCAGCTGTCTTCACTTTCTTTATTGCAGTTCTTCTGTTGAAAAGAATTCGGAAAGACCTTTCCTTCCTTTTTTGTGTCCTTCTGACAAAGTGTTTAGCTGAATTCGCAGATTCATTGGAATCCGACAGGCTGTGCTGCAGGTGCTTCTGTTATGGCCTCACATTTGCCACCATGGGGCTATCAACTGTGTGCCTTAGCACCCGCACCGCCCCAGTCCTCTCTGACAGACCACAACTATGGCTTTCAGTTCGAAGTCTCTGGGCTTATCTTGTGAATCATGTTTGCACACCTAACAGTGCTAACATTGTGTGGCACCTTGGGCATCCTTGAAAGGATCTCAAGGCACCCCTGAAGGATCTCAAGGCACCCCGACAGACAGAGACACTACTTGCAGAGTAAGCGTATTTCATCTGCTTTTGTCAGGTGATCAGTGCTTCACTTCATGAGCTAATATAAATCCCAGGATGAAACCCTGGCCTTCTGGAGTCCATGGGATCTTTGCTGTTAACCTCAGTGGGGCCAGAGCCCAAATGTTTAAGAGGGAATATACAAGTTTTGCATCTTTGTTGGTTCAGTTTTAGTGAAAGGGTTCATTTGGTAGCAGCTTACTCATACGTTTGGGGCATAAAGTCCCATAACGGGATCTATTGTGGACTTAGTAACAAAATGAAATTCAGGAAGAGAAAAAGGGTAAAAGCAGTAGAATAACTAGGGTAGCACAAGCAGGGCATCAGCCCTGGGTGTCAACTGTTAGGGAGTGCCAGGAATCTCCCTGGCTGGGAGTCTTTGCTCTGGCAGAGAAAGCCCTACACAGTTCCTGTGCAGCCAGACAAGCTGGGTAGTTCAGTGCTGCACCAGTGTATCTGGGAGGCAAACTGAATGATACTTCACCCCACCCAGGGGAGCCTTTGCCAGAGTAGGCACAGCCCTGTTCCCAACGTGTGAGTATACGGGGGAGGGGTTAGTGAATGAGGCACTAGGATCTGCTCCTACGAAGCCTGTCCATGGGGCTGATGCCAGAGCTAACGCTGCCCATGCTAAGCAACAAGCCCAGGTAGGTAAAACTTCCCTTCCCTGCCACTCCCAGGCCACTTCCTCCCCTCCCAGCCCCACCCCTCAGTCTACCATGGTTGGCATGCCCTCATGCCTCCTACTCCTCCACTTGAGGCCCACAGTGAGCTTGTGGGCCTCTGGTTAAAATGCTTGGGTGATCACTGGTAATCACACTACCAATACAAGATCTCAGATGGCATTTTATGCCCCAGAAACTTAGCACTGGACTGCCAAGTTTAATTCAGTGGCTGTAGCAACAGGAGCTTTAGCCTTTAGCCTTAAGCACTATTACAATGATACTGAATGGTATTAAACTTGTTTAGGTTTATGTTCTGACCACACAAATACCTCTTGTTAAAGTCATTTCACCCCCCACCTGCAGCCTGGATTATGGGGTAGAGCATCTGTATTTGGAACAAGACAACTTTTCATCTTCTTATTGATTTGGAGCCTCCAGGGGGTGATCTAGACTTGAAGGGCCACATTTATACCAGGTGTAAAATCCCCAGTGTCACTGGAAGTTACCCAAGGGATGGATTTGGCTGCTGGGCTCTTGCTGAGGCTGCTGCATGTTGACCAATAGTTAACTCCGATTGTTCTGCTTTGAAGAATTTCAAAGAGGATAAAGCAGAGAGGATAAAGTCAGTGGACAGGCAGAACTGTGACTGGGAGCCAAAGGACCCTCATTACTCCTCGTGCAGTGGAGGAATTGAATGGCACATCAGTTGCCAATCTGTTTGGCTTGCATTTTGTTCTTGTTGGGTCATTAGTTTCTGGTTTATGTTGTATAATTGGAGTGCAGTTTGGAGAAAGGGTAGGCTAGCAGTTAAAGCCACAGCTAGTGCAGTCTGTTTTCAGTTCTATGTAACTTCCCTGTGCCTCAGTTTGCTTGCTTGTAAAATGGGAAAGATCAGAAGGATTGACTGGAAACATTTCGTTTGAGTTCCCAAATCTTTTTCCAGGGAGCTCTAATCACAGGGTTTATTGTTATCGACCTAACCTCACAGGCAATTTCTAAGCCTTGAATTAATTAAAGCTGGTAAAATGCTTTGTGATCCTTGGTTTAAAGGGTGCAATAGAAATGCAAAGTAGTATTATATTTTTAGCATTGTCTCCTGCAGTAATTACAATGAATAGCAACTGAAGACAGTGGAATTATGGGGATCAAATAGAGCTCAGTACTTCTCAGGATTGTGGTCCAGTAATTCTATATTAAAAGGATAATATTTTGCACTATGCTGAAGTGATTTAGCTGTCTCAGTCCCACTGAAAATTAATGGGACTTAAATACCTAAGTCATTTAGGCACTTTTGAAAATGTTTCACCTCAAATCCCCAGTCTGCTCTTTTTTTCCTGCCCTCCACCATCAAGGCATGAAAAACACAAGCTACATAATTAGAATACACCATTACATGTGCCCTAAAGCATCATAAAATACACAATGCAAAAAGCAAACCATTAAAAATCTCAGAGTAGCAACATCAAGAAAGAAAAATATTTTAAGGGCAACCACACATATCCACCCGAGAGCCAGGAGATAGTCCTTTGAGTATGCAAGTTTAATTCATTAATGACTTAATAAAAGCATATTTTTGTGCTTAGCCTTCAAAGAGGGGCTGGAGGAATCACAGGAATTCAGGATTATAATTAATGCCAGCAAAAAACGGCAGAGGGTAAAATATCATATTAAATCAATTTCTACTAGGATGAGTGAGACTCTCTAGGGTGGGGAGGTGACCCCACATTCGCTTACTAACTGTGATGCCTGCTGAAGGCTCTGGTGCTGGCCACTACCCGCAGTAGGGCCTTGGAGCAGGTAGGCTGTGGGTCTGATTCTATTTGGTTAATTCTGTGTTCTTTGTGCAGCCCTTTCCATTTGAGTATTTCAAAGCATTTTGCCAGTGTTAATGATTTATTCCATGAATCTTGCTTTCCCTTGAGGTAGATATTTTACCCCTTTTAAAAGGAGGGAACTGTGGCACAGAGTAGTGAAGGACAAACATTTCCAACATGGTTGACTACCCTTAGGCTCCTAAATCTCCATGCAGATGTCAAATCTGGATTTGGGAGCTTAGGGTTAGGTATTAGTTTGAAAGATGTTGGCCCCAGGGAGTTACCTACAGGCCAGAGAATGTGTTTGTAGCAGAAGCAGAAATAGATCCTAGAGCCTAGTTTCCCTCACAGGGAAACTCATAGGGCCTTGTTACACATTAAGTTTAGGCAGCTCCTGGAGCTCTTAACCCCTGGATTGTCCATACTTTAACACCTGAAACTACTTTTAAGCACACTTTAGGCAGCTTAAAGTTACTCCATTCCAGGGCAGGTTTATGTCTGATTTGTGTTACCAAGCAAATTATAAAAGGCTTTGTTAATGTGTGGCCACTCCCCACAGATGAACCGCCCAAATTGCAGCTCTCCAGCATCCCAGGATGTAGTGCCCTCTTCCCAACCCTTCTGCTCTGTGTGGACAAACTTTCAGCCCCTTTGGTACTGAATCAACTCCCCCTCCAACATCCAGGAGTGCAGTCTTGTAAAAAGAGCCTGCAGAGCACATGCCAGCTAGCCAGGTTGCAGGGCATGGATGGGTCCAGGAATGGGGTCTAGGTGAGGTGGCAAGGGAACAAGGTAGGCAGCTGGATTAGGTCCCCATGAACTGGGGCTTCCTTCCCAGGCAGGGGCAGAGTAGCTCCCCCAAAAGTGTTTTCCCTTACCACTCCCACCTCCCAGCCACCTCAGGAAACACGACCAGCACCCTGCACACTCCAATCCCAAATCCTAATTTATTAATACACGAGACCTCCTTTAATTTACTCCTCCTTATTTCTTTTTAAATTAGTATTTTTTTTACTTCTTTTTATTTTACCTTTCAGTGGGCATGTCTACATGTTCATTAATGTGCTATAATTACAGCACATTAAGTTTAGTACCTGTAATAACAGGTACTAACTTAATGCGCTTTAATTGGACCTGTTGCACATTAGCGTAGATGAACACTTTCTGTGTGATGCGCAGTACCCATTGGACTAATCTACTGCACATTAGTGCATTAGCACAGTTTTTGCCAGTTGTGCTAATGCGCAGTAGAATTAGTCCAATGGGCATTAAGTGTCTCATGTAGACATGCCCACTGGCTGAATTCCTTTGTTTCACCACCCTTCCCCCACCACCATTGCCTTTTCACCTCCCATTTCATTACCCACCCCCATCCCATTAACTCTCTGCCTCCCAGCTTCATGGTCCTGCCCTCCCCAACCCATCTCTTGTGCACCCCCACTAGAGCAGAAATAGAAGCTTGTCCTGACTTACCAGCCCCGGAGTGGCAACTCACAGCTGTAGCTACTAGTCATGCCCTGCTTACCAGCCCTCCAGCAGCAGATCACAGCAGTGAAGGTAGGAGACAGTCAGAGAAGGTTTTTACCGTCAACATGTGAGTACTTCAAACTCAAGCTAGCACTAACTGATCAATAGGCCCGTGCAAAGCGGCTAGTATTCGCTTCAGGTTCAGATTTGGCCAATTCGGGGACAGCGATTTGATTTGGTGATTCGAATCACTGTCCTGATTTGATTCGGCCGAATCTGATGTGGAGATTTGGGTGCTGCTGAATCTCCAAATCAGCCAGGCTCATCCTCTGCCCCTCTCCCAGCTCGGCAATGGCTGCCCCAACTCCTGGCACTTGTTAAAAAAAAAGCTCTGGCTCACCAGGTGCTGCTGGGCAGGGGGCTATCCCTGCTGCCCCCCCAATGCCCCATGCTGCGTGGGGGGCTCTGCATGTGTGTGTGTGCACATGTCCCTGCAGTGAGGGAGGGGGAGAGAGAGAGAAAGAGCAATGAGGGAGGGAGAGACTGTGTGTGTGTGTGTATGTGTATGTGTATGTGTGTGTGTGTGTGTGAGGCATAGACTCTGTGTGTGTGTATGTGGGAAGGAGAGACTCTGTGTGTGTGTGTGTGTGTGTGTGTGTGTTCATAGTGTGAGTCCCACATGCATACCCTACCATACACATACACATGCATACCCTACCATACCATACACATGCATCCATCCCCTCCTTACACTGCCATAAATGCAGACCCCCACAGCCACACTCCCTCACACACCCCAGCCATCCTCCCCCTACACAGTTCCCCACAAACCCCATATCTACCCACACCCCACATATCCACACATACATACCCACATGCTCCCTCACCCCACACTCACACCCCCATACCCAAACCCTCCCCCACACCCCATATACCCACACACTAACAGCCCCCCAAAAACCTATCCCCATGCCTCCCCCCCAATATACAAGAGTAAAACTTCATTTTAAGCAATCACCTCTGTGTACACTACACAAACACATGTAAATCAGGACAAAAATATTTTTTGAAATCAAAGTAATGAAAGTTGTAGATGTTTGCTTTTTAGAATATAATTTGGTATTTTTCTGGTTCTGAGACAGCAAAACCCTGTGCTGAAAGGAGTATTTCCTGGGGCAAGGGGAGTGACTTGTGGTAGAAAAGGTTTGGGTTAGGGGGCAGGACTTTCAGTCACAAGATGGCAACGAGGAGATGGATCACCTATCAAGGGGCAGGGCTACCCATGCAGCCCTTGAAAACTTGCCAAAACTCAGTAAGCAACCCTCTGCCAGAGATAATTGCCTGTCCCTGACATATACTGACTTGCTTCCCTTTTAAATTAGAGAAGGGCTCATTTTGATCTCAGTACTGAACATCCTACAACTCAGGCACGGTTGATACAGGTTTGTTGTTTGCCCTATTCAAATCTGGAGATGCTAGCTAAGTTATGATTTGCATCTGGCTGTTGTGCTCTCATATGCCCTGGCACTCCAGGGAACTTAGGTTCAGCTTTTTGATTTGTGCCCATTTCTAGCATTAACCAAATTTTGCATAGCATTTTAAGGAACAAATGTTTTTGACCTTCTGTGCTCTTTTGTGTTGATTTATGCCTAAAGGAAGAGGGTTGAATTCCTTTATTTAGCTTAGTTCTGAGGTTGGTTTATCTCTGAAGTTCAGTGTAAACCACAGGTGATGCCCAGCCATGTGGATAAGGACAGAACAAAGGACCAAATGTGAGAAAAAAATATGGTTTAGCACCACTTTGCCCTTTACCACCATACAGTATAGACTTTCCTCCATCCCTTTGAAGAAGGTCTTGTGAATGCTGACATTCCTTATTGCTGCAGATGATGAATTTTTGTCTGTGGGGGCTGTGAACTGTTACTGAACATTACTGGATGCAGAGGAGCCAAGTACGTGGGGGCTTGAGGGGCCTGCCCCTTGGTAAGAGGGTTGTCACCTGAAATGCATAAAACTTTCCACATGTCCATCATCTTAGCCCCCCTCCTGCCCACCAGCAAAAATAAAAGTTGGTGCCTATAACTAGATGTTACTGGATGATATTGGTGTATGATATTTTCAGGGCTGATACTGCAAGACCAGACCTTCCTCTCCTGTCTACTGGTTTTACGGCAGTCTAATTTAAGTGGATTCTTTCCTGGATTGTACCTTGTGCAGTCATGTATATCATTCATAGCATCTGAGGCCCCCTTGGTACTCACCTTGCCCAGGTATAAATGACTATGCAGAGTGGATGATGAGGGGAAAGCAGGCCCATTGACTTTCAGTTGTTATTCCTCACACACATTGGTGTGAGAACACTATGGGATCTTTTGGGTTTTGTTTTAACATTCACAAATCAGCAGAGCAATACCAAGTACATATGGCATTGTAGGGTAGTGAAAAGGGAAAGCCCACACTCCTCAGCTAGTCATCCTGGCTAGGGAAACATTAAAATGAAGCCTTACCTGAGGAGGCAGTTTTCAAGTGCCTGTACAGGAGCACGGAGGCCATTACTGCGCTCCAGCATCCTCCTGCATCTCATGTATTAATATCCTACGCTTCAAAATGGTGGGGGCGCTTGAACTAAAGATCATTTGATAGGCTTTAGTTCAAGCCGCCCTGCCACCATTTTGAAGTGTGGGGATGTTGATACACGAGATGCTGTGGAGCTTTAATTAGAGTGGTTCTTGGAGCCACTTTAATTAAAGTGCCATCTCCCCACCCCCGGAGCACATGCAAAAGTGCCCATTTCAAGCCCAGATGAGGCTCAATCTAGAATTTGGTGTGAAGAATCAAAACTGAATCAGAGTGAAAGTTCAGCCCCAACCTCAGGGACAGTTCCCATCCAAGTATACACATCACTCACCTTTGTGCTGTTCCGGCTGAGCACCTCCTTGTGGGTTCCAACCTGGTCACTGGGGCAGAAGTGAACATTTGGGTGGTGAGTGAGGGGCAAAAACTCATCCAGGAAGAGGGTGGAGTAGGTTTTCTATTAATGGAAAGGCTGCTTTGTCAGCAGGGGAAGTACATGTTGTGGGATGAGGAAGGGAGAGAGAAGTTATGGCACTTAGGGTCAAAGGTTGTAGCATGTTAAGGAGCTGATGAGTGAGCCGTTTTGGGGAGAGCATGTAGAGCTGGAAGGGATGGTTGGGTTGTTTTCAGAGTGGTTTGCAGTTGAGGATGGGAACATTGGTCCTTAATCCTCTGAGCAATTTACCTATCCTCCTTGGTCTAAGCCAGTGGTGCTCAACCCTCTTGTTCAGTGGGCCAAATGAGTGGTGCTAAGCTGGTGGTCCTGATCTGGTGCCCGGAGTGGGGTGCAGCAGGGTCCCATATGGCCACATGGAGAGGAGCAAGGGGCATCCTGGCGTTGATCCAGCTGCATGGAGGAAGGGGACTTGGCCTGGCCATAACCCAGCCCCATGGGGAAAAAGGGGTATGGCCTGGCTTCAGCCTGGAGATGTGGAGGGAATGGGGTGTGGACTGGCTCTGACCCAGCGGCAGGACTTGGGAATTTGGCAGTGGGGGAAGGGTGGCACAATTAACTGTCACTGCTTGTTGGTCACCAAATTTCCTGACCCTTGGGGAGGCCAATAGGTGGGATGCAATGGCTCTGGGGGCCAGAGTTGGCCCACAGGCTGGAGGTTGAGCACCCTGGTCTAAGCCATACAATGCAGACTTATATGTTTACTGTGCTCCTTACTGGGCCTAATGATCAGAGGTGCTCAATGGGAACAGTGTGACCAACACCAAAGTTTAAAAAATGAGTCAGGCCTCAAAAATCATGAGATTGACTTTAAGATTGTGAGATCATTTTAGAGATTTAGGTTTGGTTTTGTCTTCTGTTTTTCATGAGCCCTTGGAGCACATTTTGAAGCCTTTGCTTCAACTCACAAGGGGTATAAACATAGTGTTTATAAAATAAAATGAAGGGTCTCACCTAATCATTTGACTCCAGGAACAGGGGATTTAAGAAAAACACCAAATGTCATGAGGCTTGTGATCTAATTATGAGAACAGGCAACACTGTGTCAGCCAGCAGGGAATGGATATAAGAGCAGCCTCATGAACCCAATTCCAGGGTTCATGCGTTGTCCCCATGGAGATTCTGGGGTCAGGGGATGGAAACAGAGTGTAAATTCATTGCAAATCATCTGCTGACCCACACTCTGAACTGAAACCAAATTCTCAGTGCTATCAGTAATCGCTTGTGCAGTAAACATGTGAAAGTGTCCTTTATTACTTATCATTATTTTTTTTTCTGTATTGCACCTTTTATTTTCCACAGAAATGACTGTGCATGTTCCCCCTCCAACCCTATTCAAATATTTGTTTACTAGTTTCTCTGTTACAATACCACAAGATGCCTGAAACTATAACTACTCAGTCACCTCTTGAGGATTGCAAGGGTTGTTATCCTTTGTTATTTCAATATTTCTACTGTACTTTCTTTTCCTGCCTTAGTGCATAATGAGTACTGCTAATGAGCATATGTGTGGTAACGCTTTGGCTTCTTTTCTTTTCTTTTCTTTTTTTTTCTTTTCTTTTCTTAAGATTTCTTGGGAAAGCAAGAAAAAGTAAATGTAATTCAGACCTATTGTAGGTATGTGCAACTCCTACTGTGGATGGCCCTTGCTGGTTTCAGTGATGAGGCAAATAGAAGCTGTTCTGTTAAAAAGATAGGAGTAAGTGGTGTAAATGGCAGGAAGGGAACATTGTCCAGTGGAATGGACACTGGATGGGGAGACAAAGGGGTGGGGTCTACACCCAGCTCTGCTACTGATCTGCTCTGTGACCCTGGGCAAGTAACTCATCTGTTGTCTATTTGGACTGTGCACTCTTTGGAATAGGGACCCTCTCTCACTTATGCATATGTACTGCACACAGCACATCCAGCATCCAAACATCTCAGTTAGAGTTGCCTAGGAAGTACCATAATGCACTTCTTTGATATTGTTATTTATCTGTTTCACTAACTTAGTGGATGTCAAAAAGAAACACTGTTTACTCACCAGTGTCCAAACTCTATCCCCTTTACACTCTTTGTGGCCTTGTGAGGAACATGGGAGTAAATAAAGATAAACTTTCACTATAAGGAGGTGGATAGCAGGTGTCACAGTAAAAGTAATTTAACCTCTGGAGTCAGATAAAACAGTTCCTATTTCACTACCAGTACTTGGTTTAAATTTAGTCTTGGGATAATTAGGTGCACTTCCCATTGATTTCCCATGGTGCTTGCTTACAGCTGGTTGAGTTTGCCTCCCTCAGGGTCTAAACCCCCTGTTCGGGACTTGGATGTGTCAGAAAGGTCTAGACTGAAAGTTATGACCTTGCTACCCTTGAACTTTCATGTTCAGATCTGTGTCCATGCTTCCTGGTTCAGTCCCATGTCCTGTTATTAGCAGCAGGTATCTGCACAGCTGGTCGTGGCCAATCAGGAAACCGCAGTGTACAGTAACCTCTTCCCTGCATTGTACAGCCCATTTTCCTCTCTGACCATGATCCCTGCCATTGTTAGCTGACCCCTTACTGCACCCTGCAATGATAACCCTGTGTTTGTCACAAGAGACTCAGGCTCTGCTGCACCTCTTTGCAACTAACACTGAGCAGTCTCCCTTTTCCCCCTCTGATTGATCATGAGTTGCACTTGTGGCCAGAGATATCTGTCTCAGATGGTTGCATTTTCCAGCCCTTTGGCCTCACCTATCTCCGTAATCTCCTTCTTTAGCGTTCTGGGGGACAACCTCCAAAGTAAAGCAGTACTCTTGCTGTTAGTCTCCCCATTGCTAACAGGTTTTCTTCTTGTTTCATGGTTTCATAGTTTGTAGGGTCAGAAGGGACCTGAGCAGATCAAGTCTGACCCCCTGCCATGGCAGGAAAAAGTACTGGGGTCAAACGACTCCAGCAAGGTGTTCATCTAGCCTCCTCTTAAACACCCCCAGGGTAGGAGCCAGTACCACCTCTCTTGGAAGTTGGTTCCAGATCCTAGCCGCCCTGACAGTGAAGTAGCGCCTCCTGATAACTAGCCTAAATCTACCCTCTGCCAGCTTGTGATTGTTATTTCTAGCCACTCCTGGTAGTGCTCGGGGGAACAGGGACTTCCCCAATGCCTGCTGGTCCCCCCTGACTAGTTTGTAACAGGACACTAGATTCCCCCTCAGCCTTCTCTTGTGGAGGCTGAACAGCCTCTCCTCAGAGGGCCTGCCCTGCTGCCCCCAATCATGCGAGTGGCCCTCCTCTGGGCCCTCTCCATGCTGTCCACATCCCTTCTGAAGTGTGGTGCCCAGAACTGGACGTGGTACTCCAGCTGCGGCCTGACCAGTGTCGCATAGAGGGGGAGGATCACCTCCTTGGACCTGCTTAGGATGCATCTGTGGATGCATGACAAGGTGCGGTTAGCCTTCCTGACTGCCTCCTCACACTGCCGACCCATGTTCATCTTGGCATCAATGATGACTCCAAGATCCTTTTCTGCCTCTGCACTGATAAGAAGGGAGTTCCCCAGCCTGTAGGGATGGTGCTGGTTCTTTCTCCCCAGGTGCATCACCTTGTACTTGTCAGTGTTGAAACCCATCCTGTTCTCATCTGCACACCCCTGTAACCTGTCTAGGTCTGATTGCAGCCTATTCCTTCCTTCTAGCTTGTCCACTTCCTCCCACATCTTAGTGTCATCTGCAAATTTGAACAGGGTGCTTTCTACCCCCTTGTCCAATCACTGATGAAGATGTTGAACAGTGCAGGCCTGAGGACCAAGCCCTGGGGGACCCCACTGGCCACATCCCTCCAGGTGAAAATGACCCATCCACCACCACTCTCTGGGTGCGGCCCTCCAGCCAGTTAGCAACCCATCTGACTGTGTTGGTGTCGATGGCAGAGTCCATTAGTTTTTTAATGAGAATGGGGTGAGCAACAGTGTTGAAGGCCTTCCTAAAGTCCAGGAAGACTATGTCCACTGCTACCCCTGCATCTAAGGATTTTGTGACCTGGTCATAGAAGGCCACCAGGTTGGTCTGACAGGACCTGCCTCTAATGAACCTGTGCTGATTGCCCCTAAGCATAATCTCCCCAGCTGACCCCTCATGGGCATGCGCCATGATAACTCTCTCAAAAAGCTTACCCAGGATCGAGTTAAGACTAACTGGCCTACAGTTTCCTGGGTCCTCCTTCCTCCCTCTTTTGAAAATGGGAACTACACTGACCCTTTTCCAGTCCTCTGGCACCACACCAGAACACCACAAGTGCTCATAAAGCCTTGCTAGGGGTCCCGCTGTAATTGATCTCAACTTCGTTTCCAAGCAGGGCTCATAGCGGGAAGGCCCTTTCTCCAGTCAGGTAGCATTTTGTGTAGCTTCTGCCTTAGGGACATCCAATGACTCCACAATGGCTGTACTTGCCCCCAAGAGAGACTCTTTTCCCCCGGTCAGGGTGGGTAGCACTGGAAGGGGCCCAGAGACCAATTGATCTGCCTGCCTTTGATGGACTGGTGACCAACTCACTGCTTTTTGACTCCTCTCTGCCTTTTATGCTAGAGTGGAAGTAATTGTGGCTCTAAAGCAGTCACACAGTCAGGCTGGAGCTTCAAAGCAAACCTCATTGCAAGATTGTAGAAATAGCTTATATGTGTGAAAATTAAAATACCCCCTGCTCTTCTCTCCGCAGAATTCAATCTGGTTTAATAAGAACATGAGACCTTGTTTAGAAGAGCAAACAGAGATCCACCAGTGGAGGAAATGAGTGAGAGAGAGGTAGATAAAAGTCTGAGATGGAAGAGAGAGCCTAACAATACAAGGATATGGAAGATGAATGGTGTGTTGTAGTGGCAAGGTAACAGATGCAGAATAGAGATTACTGGCTAATGATCATAAGCAAATTAGATGGTTACTGACTATAAACTAGAGAGAAAGAGAGAGAGAGAGAGAGAGAGAGGGCTATGGTAATTTGATGACCTAATACAGTAGAAATCTGCAGCCTTATCGATCCAAGCCCTTCTTATCAATGTATTTATCAGAACAGACTTCAGCATGCATAGAATGGTGTCCAGTGCTAATTCACAAGAAGTAGATAATAGCTTCTCCCACCATTCCTATTTAATATAGTGTTAATGAGGTGGATTGTGGGGGGGTGCATTGGAGTCAGCAGACTTATAAGAGACAGCATGGTTCATATCACTCCTGCTGAGTCCTTGCTGCCTAATGAGACATGCTAGATACTGTGCTGTGATCTCAGCCCATTCCTTCTCCCTTCCTGAGAGCAGGTTTTTTTTCCCTCTTTGTCTTCCACCGTAGATATTTCAAAGGGGACCAGAAAGGCAATCTTCTCTTTCCAACATCATTATACCAGCAGAGATGAACAGATGAAAACTTTGGCGCACACCTGAGAGAACAGCCATGTTTCTCCTGGTACTAGCCCAGCATTTGCTGTTGTAGGACCTGGGATACAGTGCAGCTGTTACCAAACTGCTGACCAAGTCTGGTTTGGCCATTTGATATAACAAACCCCAGGAGGGGCCAGTAGCACCCTCCACAACTCCTTCTGATGCCACTGTACAGAATGTAACCAAAGCTAACATGGAGATCGCCACGATGTCTCTAATTTATGATGATCACTTGCAACTGGCTTAGCTCCTTGGGGCTGTTAGCAGCAAATGTAAGTTAGAGCAGTTTATAGGTCGCTATAATTTCTACTGGGGATCATCCAGGCATGCAGCTGGCCCCAGTGTGAGGACGTGCAAAAGGGAGAGCTGCACCATTTCCCCCCACCCCCTTGCCTATCTTATACACTGTAAGCTTCTTGGCTTTAGCAGAGGAATAGGCCAATGTCTGCTTGTTGTTTTTAGGGGAAACATCACTATGGTATTTATTTAACATTATTATAAATGGAACCATTAAACAAAAAGCTTTCCTCATTGTTTCACTGCTGTGTCAGGCTAAGGATAATGATAATTGCAGAGAATGTGGGGTGCAGTGCAGTTGCATTTGGCCCCATTGTGTCAGGTGAGAGAAATCCGTAAGAATTCAGGTCTCTTCTTTTCTCCCTGAACAATGAATTGCCTTCATGGGGTCTGTCATATTTCAGAAAAAGCCCAGAGGGCAAGAAATTCCCAGCAGAAAAGGTTCATCAGTTGAATTAAAATTGGGTAGAAAAGCTAGAACTGAAATGGTATAGGTGTGCCCCTGGTTCCTAGATCTAAAATCTACTCCTGGAAACTGCTGGCCTGTCCTGCCTACACCAGGAGAACGAGGAAAACTAATCCAAATTAAGTGCCAAGGGGTGCGTGAGATGCTACTGAGCATTAGCAATGGCAGACATTAACTGTGATTCAATGCTAATGCACAGTAGCAACTGACAAAAACCTGTGTGGGAACATTACTGAGACATTAAATGCCTCTTCGGACACCTTTCAAAACTTAAGTGATCTTCTTTTGTTTTAGCACATTTCACTTCAAGAGTGAATTGAGTTAACTGAACTAAGGTCTTTTTAATTTTGAATAAGTGGATTCATGCAAGGGTTTTAATGAAGTTTAATTAGTGCACTTTAATTCAGATTAATTTTCCTGATTGTCCCATATAGACAGGGCTTTAGAAATTCTGTTTCCTTCATGTTTTTGGAGGCAGTAAAGAATGCCAGATTAGTACAAATTGTGTCAGAAATCTAACAGCTGAGTATGTGAGCAGGATGAGGTTTAGTTCAACTGAGGTATGAGTCGGTCAGAACTAATTGCAGCTGTGTTCAATTGTACAGTACCTTCACTCATGCTAAAGATCTGTGGGTAGATATCAAGTTGTAAGTAGTAAAATGGCAGGACATATTCTGAGTGACTGTCTCCTGAGGGCATGACTCCTTTGCCATCACGTTAGCTCATGTGGTTTGCCTACTCTGCATTGCTAGCCTGAAGCCCAAATACCTCTGACCATCATTTGAACCCAGTATGAGATACTAGTTAAAAGTTTCCACACTGGGGCTATTTTCTGCGGATACTCAAAGTGAATGAAGCAAAAAATATGTTCATTTTGGAAGGTTAATCATAAAACCCAATGATGATCTCCTCAAAAAAGAAAGAAAGTCAATGAGCCTCAAATAAATTTAAAAAAGCGGCTCAAAGTAGTAGAAAAATCAAGATTAAAAATGCTTTGAAATTTATCCCAATCCTTGTATTTTCACAAATTAATTCTGCTATTGTAGTATCTGAGATACTGGAGGGGAAGGGGAACAGGATGATGGGACGGGACGGGACACAAGACTCCATCCATTCCCGTCCCTACCGTGATTATTCTTTTCTGGGAAAGGGGCAGGTAACAATCTGGCAGACTTTGCTCTCCCCGAAGTGCTCTCACCTACACCAGTGCTTCTGAAAAACAGGAGTGCTTTGCATCTTTCTACTTGCCTGTATGGCTGAATAAACTGTATCATTGTGTCACCTTATATTTGAGCTCCTTTTGCCAGAATATTAGTTTCCGAGCCTGTGTTCCTTTAAGCATCTGTGTTGGCTGTGAAGAAGTTTAGTGGCTTCAACAGAAGGTTTGGCAACAGTACAAAACCGGAATGCAGCAAACCAGCTCTCAGAAGTAGATGTTCATCCTTAAAACTGAACAGTTCAAAAAACTCCACTTCTGGACCTAGCACTCACATGCAGGACTCTTATTCTTCGCTCCATTTGCCTCCTCCTCTCTGCTACTTTAATTCTTCAGTCCTTCAGAGAGGGAAGAAAAATGTTTATTTACAAATTTCTGAACTAAGATATTGAAGGGAGGATCAAGCTCGAGAGAAGAAGGAGGAAATCACTATGCAAAAACTTCTGTGAAGGCATGCAAAGAAAGGTGAGTTTGAAGGCAAAGAGAGACCTTTTTGGAAAAATGGATGTCTGCAAACTGGGCTTGTTGGCCTGGAAGTTCTCTTCAGTCCTGTGTTGCTAATTACCCTCACTTAAAACTCAGTGTCTATTTTCTAGTTTGAATTTGTTCAGCTTCTAGCCATTGATCAGCTGAGGGTCATTGGCTGCAATACTGCTACAGCCAAAGAAGACTCCCTTTATTTGATTAGGGTCTGTGTGTACATCTTATCCCCACTGTCACCTTTCAGCTAAACACAGCAATGTCTGTGAAGTCCTGACTGTCTCTATATTTGTTATTCTCTAGCAACCAAACCTGCGTAACTCTGAAAACAGCCCTTTGCACTGTTAGTTTTCCTTTTAATGTTATAATAGGAATAATTCAGGGATCCAAAGACATTTGTAGGTCAGTCATTTAGTCTGACTTGCAAAATATAGGCTGTGGAATTCCACCAAGTGAATCCTATGTAGAGTTGAAATAGCTTAACACAACACCTGGACATTATCTTTAGAAAGTCATTAAGTAAAGGATGAGGAGCTAGATAATGCTGGAAAGGAGTGCAAGTTTGGGAGACATCTCTGAAAGCTTTGGGATCCTATGACCCCAGCTGACTTCCTGCCCTTTGGACGGGGGGTTGGACTCGATGATCTTCCGAGGTCCCTTCCAGCCCTAATGTCTATGAAGTCTATGAAGCTTAGCTGTGGCCACCAGCTGCTCCCATCTGATTGTTTAAGGATGCCTTTCTATTAATGTTAAAAATCTGGCTCTATTGCCCAGGTAAAACTTCCAGCTTTGTGAGGGTAGAGATTTGAAGATGCACACTTCACTTCAATGCTTTGACTGATCAAATTTACTGCCTGGCTGTTGCACGGTAGACAATAACAGTTTGAAAACCACAAACAGGAGTGGAAAGAATAGACCCCAGCCTGTGTCACTAACCATGTGAATTTAAAGCTTAATTCACTTGAATAAACTTAAGTCTGCCTTACTGCTGAATTAGAGCATTCCTGCTGGGACTTAATATACTTCAACTAATGCAATTTAAATTCACATTTTATTATTAAGGCTCAATTTCCCGTGTAGACAAGCCTTCAGTGGCCAGTGACCTACCCAACGATCACTACAGTGTAAGCATACAGACTGCCTATACATGTTTCGAGGTGGGGGGGAGGGCTTTTAATTAGAGTGGTTCCCAGGCAGCCACTTAATTAAAACATTGCAGCATCACATGTATTAAGCCCCCATGCCTTTAAAAATGGCCACAGGATGCTTTATCTAAACCTCATCTAAAGAGGTTTAATTAAAGCACCCCATGGCCATTTTTGAATGTGCAGGGGCTTAATTCACATGACGCTGTGGCAATGCTGCAGTATTCTAAGTCGAAGGAGGAGCAGACTTGATTAGAATGCAGAGCAGACTAATTAGAACACCAGTGAGCATGTGTATAGGCAGCCACAGTGAATGAGAAGAACAAACAACAAACTTTAATTGTGCAGCAGTAAGCAAACTCTATAGACCTTTTTTCTGTTTACAGCTAGTACCTAGCTGAAGGACTAACTGAGGGATCTGCCAACTCCCAACTCTGCTAAATTAGAGAGTCTCTCTGAATTACAGACATTTATCACTACATCTTCCCCTTAACAATAATTACAAGAATCAATTAACCCAATGACCATCTACAGAGCAAAGGTTACTAGCATGCTACTCTGGACTGAGTCTTTGCCACTCATTTTCCTATGCCCCCTTTTTCTGAAACTCTTTAAATGAGTCTCTGAGTCTTCCATGAGGTTTCACTTTCTTTTCAGGCCACTGAAATATCAGATCTGATTTCTGATTTGTATTTTTGGTGGGAAGCTTTTCCTCCAAATTTTGATGGATTTGAGTTCATATACTAGGACTGACTTGCACTTGTGGCAGCCGTGCTTTTGCACATAGCACAGACTTCATTAGCAAGAGTCTGTTGAATCTGATTTTCTCTTTCTGCATGGTGGTATAGATATTTGTTCCCATAGGTGCATTTATTTCCATAAGAACATGGTTGTTTCTCATGTTCTGGAAAAAATGTTTTTTTCCTAGGAAAAGAGTGTGGATTTGGGCTGTGATAGCCAAGGGGAGCATCAGAAGGCATGAAATTTGTGTATTCTTGTACTGCACAGTGCACTTAACTATATTCAATTTCTCACAAGCTGCCAGACCCAAATTTCATGTCATCTCCCTAGGTACCACAAGGAATGGGAGTTTGTATAATCTATTGGATACTAGCAGTGCATCTCCCTTTTGCTAGTATATTTGTTCCCAAATAGGCAGGTATTTTGAAGTTTGATGGACTCACTTTTGGTCTAATTTTGATTTTCTATATTCATGCTCTGGTAAAATATTAACCTGAGCTCCAGTGTCCAGTTTAAATGAAACCACTGAACCTTGCACTTCCAGTGGCAAAATCCAATCCCTCTCATTGATTTTTTTCAATACTGTCATGTCTACATGAAATTTTTTTGCTATGCTGTCAGCTGTATCCACTTGAGGGTTTTGGGTTTAGGATCTGCAGGACCTGGCAAAATGGTTCTTCTTGTTACAGTCAAAACAGAGCTTTCCAAATGCAAGCCCAGTATTTGGGGCCATGTTGCCTTCCACATTCAACAGATGTCTGCTTGTTTGCTTTCTCTCCCTTGTAACATTTTCCTTGCCAATGGAAAATCCCACCCTGAGAGGTGGCTGGTTCTAGCCACATTCTTTCATGCCTACTGCATGGATGACCCCTTTTGGTGCATTCAGTTCTGCACTTTCACAGTTTCTGCTGTGCTGCACATTTGGATAGTCTTTTCTAGGAATAAGTCTCCCATACACAATAGCTTTTCTTATAATGCAGTGTCCACAATGCCAGAAACAATCCTATCTCTAAGCAGAGATTCTGTCAAGCTCCAAAAAGCACGGTTCTTATTCTGTTTCTTTACTCCAGTAACATGCTGATCTATACTTTGTTCTGCTGTTTGTTTGCACATAAAAATATCTGTGTCTTTCAGGAGTTGCATTCATCTTTGGCATACAGCACTTCTCACATTTGGACAGCATTTTACTTAATTTCATATTTTGACCTTTTTCAAAGGTAAGGATGTTATAAACAGGCAGGGCTTCCTTCCCCACAGTATGCAAGATTGAGGATATGACTTTGTCATTTTTCTCTTCTGCCCCTGTGGCTGCTTGGTACTACTCAAACACTTGTGTGAAGGCCCTCCATGACTAACTGTCCTTTTATTTAGGCTGTGACTGCAGAAAGGAAGATCACATACAGAGGCTTTTGTCCTTCCACATGGCTGTGTTGCTCCACTTGCTCTTAGTTTCTAACTTCTGTTTCAGTTTAGATCTTGAATTCTTTCAAGTTCTTTCTCATTCTTCACTTCTGACACCATGTAGTGATTGTTAGGTTCAGTAAATACAGGCATAACATGAATAAAAAAACCTAACAACAAACTTTAATTGTGCATATGCTTTGGGTGTCTATATATGTGCTCTGATGTGTTCTAATTAGTTAGAATGCTCTAGCATTGCTGCAGTCATGTGTATAAGTCCCTCTGGGTTAAAAAGGGTGGCCAGGGTACTTTAACTAAAGCTCGTTGAATGAGCTTTAGTTAAAGCATCCTGCAGCCATTTTTAAATGTGTGGGGGGCTTAATACATGTGACACTGTGGCGTTTTAATTAGAGCGGCTCTCTGAGAACCACTCTAATTAAAACGCTTCTCTCCCAAGCCCTTGAGTACGTGTATAGGCACCCTTCATCTCTAACTAACAGCTGGTACTTAATTGATCATTTGCTAATTCCTAACTCTTCTAAATTAGGGAATGTCCCTAAATTATAACTTCTATCACTACAGAAAGTTTTGGCTTCTGTGCAATTTTTGCATTCCCCGCCCCTGCACACTTTGGAAGCTCCCCTAACATGTGCACACTGAAATTCTTCAGTGCATCTCTCTTATCTGAAGGGTGGGTCACACTTTCAATTGAGTGGTATTGGCTACAACTACAGCTCATTATACTTATCATTTGGAGAGGGATCTGGAGTTTGTGGAACATGCTAAAGATGGGGGTGTCAAACTGAATATGGCATAATGCACTTCACATTGGGATGCATTACCTGGGTTAAATTAAAAACCTCAGTTATGTTCTGCATATCACTATTACATTTTTTCATGTACATGGGTGACTATTGATTTTTCTTCTGCACATCTGTGTTTGGAGAAGACTGTAGGAAATGGTTTGTTCCTCATCCAGGGACTGGGAGCCTGGCTTGGCATTTGCATGTTGCAAACAGACCTGGAACACCCTACACCTACAGTGTTTGGGTTTGGGCCAGTTATCTTTTTGGAATATTTAGAGGTTTTCTCTTCCTGCATAATGCTAGAAATTCAAGGAACTGCAGCCATAGCATTCTAGGCATTCAAAGAAGAGCCATGAATGCCTTCTGCCACCAATGGATCCCCTCATTTTATCACTCCAGGGGCCAAATTGTTTTGAAGAATTGATACAGTTAACAGATCCAAAACAGTATTTTTAATCTCTAGGCACAGATTCTCTGTAGAATGAGCAATAAATGTCCATGTTACTTCACTGATAAAATTAGTAGTGTCAGGCCAAATTTGCCCTCCAGGAATGCATAATTGCTCCTTGAATGTGTTTTTGTTCTTTTTGGATCACTCCCTTCAACACTGTGGCCTTGCTGGGAAGGTCATGCTGATGAAAGTCAGTTTGTGGTGCTCCTGTTGTCACCCTCTGTGGTTCAGATGCTTTGGTTTTTGCCCCATGGGGCTATGTTAGCAGGTCATTCTGAAAATGGGATTTCATCATGTTATAGAAATGGCCGGCAAGGATTAGACAATTTGGAATAAAGATGGAAGAAAATAACAAGGTCAGATTGGTGTCTGAATGCTGCTAAAGTTGGAACTGTGCTTAGCATTTGAGTGAAGCTTATTTCTTATAAGGAGGCTAGCTACAAAATGTTGATCTAAACTGAAACCACAGTTTAGGAAAATGGTCTGGGTTCACTTGAGAGAATCAGTATCTGAAATTTGCTTAGATCTGCTGTGTCTGCTTCTTTCCCAAAGACTCAAGGAAGAGTACTGTGATACCTGAGGGCTTGTCTACCTCCATCCCGACCATGCAGTTTGTTCAATAAAATGTCATAGATTTCATAGACATTAGGGCTGGAAGGGACCT
>NW_017728907.1:17164792-17189668 GCF_001723895.1 Crocodylus porosus
GCCCAAAGGGCAGGAAGTCAGCTGGGGTCATAGGATCCCAGCAAGATAAGCATCCAATTTACTCTTGAAGGTGTGCAATGTAGGTGCTTGAAAAGATATCACCCACAAGAATTCTTGCCTCTAAAACATTCCAGTGAGTTGCTTTGCCTGAAAAGCTGGACTAAAATCTTACAAAAAGATGAATCAGATCCTTTAGCAAAGTCCACTTGTGTTGATTTTTAAACCAGTCGTTACCAAGGGATCCATTAAGAATACTGTGGGTGCAGCTACATGTGATGCTCTGTCACCATGTCTATATATGACCAGCAGCTATTTTGCTGTAATGATGTGCTCCCCCGGTATAGCACGCTGCTATGGTGAAGTAGCTGCTAAAAATAACTATGGCACAGTACAAGCTGTTACTGCACGGTGATTTAGTACTTCCAAAAGCCATGTGTAGACACACCCTGTAATTCCCTTCTCTAAAATCACTGCCTCTGGGTTGACCCCTTTTAGGCTACAGGAGCTACAATTTCTTATGCCTTTACTGAACACAGGTAGTAACCCATTTTAGTCTGCTTTCTGCAATTCCACTTATAGCATCTGGGAGTGTAGGCTGTCGCCCATGAAAGTCTACCAATTAGTCTCCCTTTGCTGCCTCCTGCATGCTTATGTTGATTTAGTACTGAGTCTGACTGAGATGTCTCTGTAGCTCTTTGTCTGCAGAAACAAAATGAAATGGATCTTTCTTCACAGTATACTGGCAATTCTACAGGCCTATTGGCACCAGAGATGCAACAGATAGACCTTGGCTGCACTAACAATTCCATAGTGTGTATTTATTTATTTATTGGATTTATATCCTCCCCTATACAAAAGGCTCAACGACTTACAACAGACAAACAACTCACTGAAAAGGTTCTCCAACAATATCCCAAAACCTAAGAACTATGACTCTTTCCCTTTCCCCACAACCATTGCCTCTTTGCCCTATATGAGTAGGGGCATGTGTGTAGGAAGGGAAGGGTAACAAGATGCCTTTTGAATTTGTTTCTCATGGGGATAAGCTGGGGATTGAAACTGTCTGGAGATGAAAAAATGCAAAAGGCTGGAATAAATATATCTTTTCTTTTTTTACTTGTATCAGTTCTGCTCTGGGTGACACTGCAAGTCAGATTTTGCTGTATTTTCTTAAGCATTTTAAATCTGTTCAAAAAGGATTTTGACTGATGCAAACAGAAATTCTTGCTCTGCTACCCATCCAAAGTTAAGACTGGAAACTTCACCTGGGTTTTATTGCCAATATTAAAGATAAGGATTGTTTTCAAGAAGACGTATACAATATTTTGGGTTGCCTAGCTGATTTTTGTTCAGCTTTTAAGCTAGCAATGAGAAGACTCATTTAGTCATACTTCGAACCCGCTCGAAAATCATGGCTTGTAGATTTAAAATAGGATGGAAAACGTTTGAGATTTGATTCCTAGTTGCCTCTGGCAAAGTGCAAACTCCGGGCTGCTGCATTATTTTTAATTTTATTCCCTAGATGTTCCTAGAAGCTAGCTAAAACAGACTCTCAAAAGGAATCAACATTCTTGCCAAGGCCAAGCTTCTCCTTGGTTAGAAAAATATAGAAGTTTATTACATTTCCCTAGAAAAACAGTTTTTAAAATTAAAGATAGGCACAGCCCAAACTGTCAGATCCAAATATCTCAAGCCTTAGGGGATGCTTATACCAGTCTGATTCAAACAGCTAGAGAGTTCAGTGAAAGGCATGCTAATATACAACTAGAAAAATATTCAAGAAGTTTGCAAACTGACAACACTAGTATTTAGGTCTCTGGTCCTATTAATAGTTATAGTTTCTGTCTCTCAGGGGCTACGTCTTGTGGTCTTATGGGTCACTGACATAAGAAATAGAAGAGACCCATGAAATCGTTCAGTGCATCCAGCTTAATTCTTTTGTTTACTAGATGTATTTCTGTTTTGTCTTTGTTGTAAATTGCCGAACAGAGAGACAACCTGTGGTAAGACATGATGTGAAACAGCTGCAGAGATAGAGAGACCCGTTTCCAGCATCAACAGCAACAGTTTCCATGGATCCTACACAACCCAATGACTTTCCTGTGTCCCATCTACTGGCACCTAATCTATTAACTGCCTACCTATGTGCCAATGCAAACTACTCTCTCAACAGTCCCAGAAAACAGGATGTGGGTAGTCAGGAAATCTAGGTTTGATTATTCCTGATTCTGATAGGGGTGACACAGGGCAAGTCACGTTCCAGTTCTGTGCCTCGGTTTCCCCATCTGTAATGTGTTAACTATTGTACTTTGTAAAACATTTTGAGATCTACAAATACAACAAACCAAGCAGATAGCAGCCAGAGCTGAGATAAGTCGGGGCACTTTACTGTGCTGGCCTTGTGATTTATAGCCTCCTTACCTCAACCATTTTCTTTTAGTTTGGACTGAATAATTTGTGCTTTGAAAGGTGCTGGAATTTAGAAGTGGGGACAAAATGTATATGCATAATTCATTACATAGGACATAATACACAATACAATCTAATCAAGGAAAATACAACATTTGCAATGTTTTAGTATGGTATTGTTTCCGGTTGGTTTTTCTAGTATGTATGTAACAATGTTGAACCTGAATTGCAAAGCACATATGTGTGATAGCACAGTTTATATATAAATAACACAATGGATGCTATTTTTTATATATCCTAATAGCATCAAGGGGCTCCACAGGAGGTCACAACTACTGCTGGGGTGACATTTTCCAAACAAAGCATTTTCTTTGCTGAAAAATACTGACTGTGGTTAAGGATAACATTGTTGCATATCTGACATTTTTGTGTCAATTTGACAAATTGATTTGGTAAAAAAAACCTTGGAAAAACACTAAAACATTTTGTTTTGACTTTTTAAATGATACCTTTTGATATGTCAATCCCAAGCATTTTGTTTTGAAATGAATTTCTCTTCTATTGACATATTCTTTATGAAATGTTTTCATAAAACTGATAATGGAATAAAACATTACATTTTGGTCAAAGGTGTAACTGGGAAATTGTTTTGAGTGGGTTAGCACATGGAGTTGCCAATGGTGGCTGGGAGAGCAGCAGTGGGAGCTGCTATTTTTGTGACCCCTTTAAGTTGGCACCTAGAGTTGGTGTCCTGATCAGCATCCCCTTCTCCCCCTTAGTTATACCACTGATTTGGTCACATAAAATGTTTTATTTTTTGTTTTATTTTTCAGATTTGTTGAAAAAAGTCTGAATATATATTTTTTTTGTTTGGGATCAATCTATAATGAACTATGTTCTGATTTTTTATTGCTTTTTTGGGTCATCCAGTGACCTGAAAAATGAGTTATATACATGGGTCTCATTGGGGTTCCTTTGTGCTGAATGCAGTATAAAGAGCAGGTGAGAGAGAATCTGTGCCACAGAGCTTGCAGGACTTGCCCTAGCTTGGACAGGAAGTTATGGTAGAGAGAGAACGGATTATATACCCTTTGTGTCTTGGTTCAGTGTCTTAACCACATGACCATGATTCACCCATGGGTATATGTTCTTGTAGAATAATTGTATAGGGGTAGATAGCCAGGGAGCATTTCCAGCTATTGTGCTCGTTGCAGCTAGGTGCATGAAAGACTGGGGCAGCACAGAAATGGAGAACAAAATGGTTTTAGCTGTTGTTGTTTCTCTTACTTTATTGCATGGTACATTGCAAACTGAGTATTAGCTAATACCCAGAGGTCTCTGAACTGATCTTTGAACTGTCTGATTTGAACTGTGATTTGTTCCACATCTCCTATTTCTTTAGCCTCATTTTAGTTTAAAGGTTTTCTTTCGGGAGCCATAATGTGTTGATGAATTTCTCTGTGACTATTGCTAATGTTTGGAATAAGGATGGTATTTGGCTGCTATGAAGGTATATAGGAGGTCCCAGAACATATTAGGTTGGGTTTTATATCAAACTGTGTCAAAAGTTTTCTGTAAGCCAAAACCATCATGAAAATGAACTGAAACAGGAGAGGATTTGGGAAGCTGTACAGTAGCATGTGTCTTTTCAGACTGTTGTTTCCTTTACCTACTTTATTGTTGATTGTATAGAGTGGCAGGGTGCTGGCTTCTTGTTATATAGCCTGTTCTACTGAGTTATGTCTTGATTTGTGTCATCAAATATTGGGAAAATGGGTTCTTAGATATATGACCTTTTCCTTGTTGTTGTGATACACAGGCCTGGGAAATAATATACTTTGAAATTTACCTGCTTAAAGCAAGCCTGGCTAGCTTGTGGACCTTGTCACCCTCCCTTAGAGCCCATAGTACCCCCTAATGTTTCTGAGCATTGCTAGCAGAGGTACAAAAAGCAGGTTCTGTGCCCTAGGCAGGAGTGGTGGCTAGCCAGGCTAGCAATGGTTGCTGCAGCAGTCAGGCTGGTGGTAGCCGCAGCTGCCATTCTTGTGTCCCTCCTTAAGTCATTGCCCAGGTTGGTGTCTCAGTTGCTCAGTACTCGTTATGCTACTGGTCCCTTGTCTTCACCCCTTTTTCAAGTATATCCCTCAAAAATTGTAAAAGTCTGTGGGTTGCCTGAGCTGATCAGCACATATGCTTGTCTTGTTAAGGCACACTAATTTCTGTAGCCAGTAGCACACAAGGGAGCCATGTGGCTGACATCATATCCAGCCACTTTTGTTTTCCCACCCTGGACTCATTTACAGCTGGGTTGCCCAGGGGACAGCTTTCAGATGTGTCTAGAGTAGATCTCAAACTCATACTTCTAGGGATGTAGAAGACATCTTAATCTATCTCCCATTGCAGAATTATCCCTTAATGCCAAATGTAACTACTGGTAAAATTTCTACAGTTCCCCAGCACTGATAATGCTACTAATACCGCTCTGGCCCTCACTTCTTTACAACAGCTGCTTTCATGCCTTCTCAGTTTCAAAAGGCCCCACATTAACAATTCCCTCCCACATAGGCACACATCTCATCATAAAGAAGCACCAAATCCCAGTATAGAAGGAATAATACCCATATTATCTTAAATATCTTAAATATGACATGTACCTTTTCCCCAAAAATCAGCCCCACAAAATTGGGATCTATGTATTAAGCAGGGAATCTGATTTTATGTATGGGATAGAAGCACCCTGCTTTGATTCCTGCTTAAGTGTAGTAGCTTTTGCATTGCTATTCAGGCATTTGAGGGAGTCAGCTGACAGGTTGTTCTTCACTCCAGAGGTACTAATGATCACCACTTCTTTTGAATGGTCTTGATGTTTCACTGATCAAACTAACATTTCTTAGGAAATTTTCTTTGTGTGCTAGCTGCTGCTCTTTTCTCTCCTTCTATTTCACAGCCTTGGAGACTCTTTAGCTCTTTTCAGAATCTTAGATCCACCCTTAGAGACCATCTTCTAGGAGCAGCTAGGGTTTGACCTTTAGTGGGTGCATCTACACATGCATTTGATCTAGGATCAGTTTACTCACTAGTAAAGTACTTGTGAGTAAATGATCCTGGGCAGGTGTCTACACATGCAGGGAAGTGGGAACAGATTTGCTGCTAATGGCAACAAACTGCTCCTGTTTCCTGGGGTTCTGCAATGGACCCCTGCTGCTACCAGGGAGAGCTCTAGGCTCCCTCTGGTACTAGCCCAGGGGCTGGCAGGGAGCACTGAGACAGCTGTCTCTTAGCTGGGGCTAAGACATTACACCCTTCCCCTGGGTGCCTGCTGCTGGGGTGGGGACAATGTCCTCCCACCCCAACAGTTGGGAGCTCCTGGCCTTGGCTCCCTGACAGGGGACTTGGAAAGAGCTGCAGGGGAAGGACAGGTCCCAGCCCCCTGCCCTGATGTGCTAGTGGGGCAGCTAGCTTGCTGCTAGCTGCCCCACTGATAGATTGGGGCAGGGAATGGGACCTACCCGACCCCTGAAGCTCTTTTGAAGCCCCACGCCTTGATCACCCAATCAGGGCATGGAGCTGGGACCTGCCCCTGACCAGGGCAGTTCCCAGCCCCCACTCCACGATTGTGGGAGGGATGGAGGATGGGGAGTGTGGAGCTGGGTGAGAAACAGGCTGGGGAGACTATTCCCCACCTAGCCCCATGCTTACAGAGCTGAGCAGGGAACAAGCTCCCCATCCCATTTCCTACCAAGGTCCACACTCATGGAGCTGAGCAGGGAACAGGTTCCCAAGCCCCTGCCAGCAGTCATGGGACTCGGGCTGGGAGACCCTTATCTTCCATTGCCAGCTCTGTGGTTGCTGGGCCAGTGCTGGGAGATCCTCGGGGCTCGAGTTGGGCGATAAGGATCTCACAGCACTGGCGCAGAGACCATGGAGCTGGCACTGGGAGATAAAGATCTCCCAGCACCATCTCTGCAACTGTGAAGCTGGCAGTGGGAGATAAGGGTCATGATCTTGGAGCAGGGGTTTTGGAGCGCCCTGCTGCTGGGGCAGAAGAACATAGATCCCACTTGGGGATTGGTAGCAGAGCCTGCACCAGCAGCAGGCAGCTCCTAGGGGCTGGAGCTATCTTCCACCCCCTGGTGGCCAGCTGACAAGGAGCAGAATTGCTCCCAGTGAGGTGTCTACATGAGTGCTACTGTGCCGTTACCATCAAAAGTAAACTTTCTACTTGCATTTCTAGGTAGCAAACATACTCATGATTAGCAAGGTTTACTGCACAGTAAGCATGTGCACGTGTAGAAGTACATGTTTACTACACGGTAAACTACGCTACTGTGCAGTAAAGCGTCTTGTGTAGATGCTCTCAGTTAAGCAGGACAGGGAGGGTGAGTGAGCTGAGTCTAGGCTCTGCCCCTGCTTTAGGAATCCATAACTCTAGAAAAATCTTTTTTTCCTTCATTCTGCCTTTCAAAAACAAGGTGCATATTATATTCAGGGTCATGTCATATGCAAGAAAATATGGCATATCTGAGGCTGGAGGCAACATGGACCACTATTCAGAGCTAAGAGAGTAAGGAATTGCTGAGAGACAGTATAAAAGCAGTAGTAGTCTAAGAGCAGCGAAAGGAAGTCAAAGGGGCCTCTTTCTCAAGCCACGGTCCCTTTTCCATTGCAAACATCCCATATGCCAGATGAATGAGGATTTACAGGGGCAATTCTTGTCACCGTCATTGAAGATTGATTTCTTTGGATGCCTGTGGTATTTCCCTGATTCACTGAAGTGCCTGTGCATTTAATCTCTCAGAAGTAGAAGCCCTGGAGAAAGCAGACAAGTAGTGTGGGGCACTAAATTTAAACTTGCCTCACTGCTTCATACCTTTCTTCTATTTTTTTTAAATAATCTGCTTTGCAGAATCCACTTGGTTTATGAAGCACCAGGGGCTAACAGGTATAAAACAGGCTAATAAATCAGAGCAAGAGGAGTTTATCAATTGGACTTAAAAAGAACTGGCTGTGGAATTATACCAGAAGGGAAACAGATGCGACTGTTAGCCAGACTAGCTATTAAGTACATATGAGAGGAACAGCAACAGCCAAAATATGAGGTACATTGGTCAGGGCTGGCATGTATGGACTCTATAAGCGAGATGCTGCTGGTAAAAACATAGGTGCTTTGGCAGAACTGTCTGCAAATCAACGAGAGGAATAGCAGAGGGTGCTGCAGGTCAGAATGGTGGGAAAACTAGGCACATAGGATCCAGAGCCAGAATAGCATGAATAGGGCTCAGGGACAAATTGAGATATCCTGGCAGAGTGTTGTATTATCCAGTATGTGTTAAATCAATGGAAATTTGATTGAGTAGTTAAGACTGGCCCTTAGTGCCTGCCAATATTATGGCTCATCCTAGCTATGGCTGTTAGATTGAATGTTAATATTTACCAAAGCAAATTGTGAAAAGGAGAGAGAAGTCTAAAAGATGTGCCAAAGAATATTGCCTCCCCTCCCACAAAAGTGTGTGTGGCAGGAGGAATGAAGGGAGAAAAAGGTATTAGAACCAGATACCAGCAATGATGAGTTACCATATTTCACGGTGTTTAAGTTGAACCCCTAAAATTTACCCTTAAATTTCCACCAGGAGCAGGCAATTATTTCAGGCATAGGGCCACTTACTGAGTCTTGGCAAGTCATCGAGGGCTGCATAACAGGCAGCCGGGGCAGATAAATATCAATTTTCCAAATGTTTAGGGGCCCTGTGGGCCAGATAGAATGACTTGGTGGGCCACATCTGGCCTGTGTGCCGCATTTTGCCCACCCCTGTTATACACCATATCTGGGCTCTGGGGAAGTTGGATTGGGCCCCCTGGAGCTCAGGCAGCACCTAGCCAGCTAGCAGCCTGCCCAGATGGGCCCTGGGGTGTCACTGCCACAGAGGGAAGGACTGGCCCCCCCTTTAGCTTAGGGGCTGCCTAGCCCGCTGGCAGATCACTCCCCAGCTGCAAGCTCTGTCTGAAGCAGGATCAGGCCCCTGGCTGCTTCTGCCTTCAGTGGGCCCCTGATGCCAGCAGGACAGCTGGTGCTGCCTGGGAAGAGGCTGCCTCCCCCCATGGGCAGCGCACTGTGGGAGGCTAGGGGTGTTGGGCTCCGGGTGTCAGGCAGGGCCGGCCTTTCCCACTAACTGTGCCTGACACCCCATGCACATAGCCACATGGGGAGAGGCAGCCCCTTCCCAGATGGCACCAGGTGTTCTGCCGACATCAGGAGCCTGCTGAAGGCTGAAGGGGGTCCAATGCTGCTTTTGGTGGAGCTTACCTGCCTACCTGCAGCTGGGAGGCAAGCTGCCAGTGGGCCAGGCAGCCCTGAGCTGCAGGGGGGACCCAGTTCTTCCCTCTGTGGCAGCAATGCCCCTTGGGCTCAGCCAGGCAGGCTGCTAGCTGCCTGAGCTCCCACGGGCCCGATCCAACTTCCTCGGAGCCTGCCAGCATGTGAGAGCCCAAGCGTTTTTTATGTGACGAAGAGCAAAGTGAAGATCGACTTATATACCAGATATGAAAACCTATCTTTTTTGATAAAAAATCTGGCATCAATTTATACACTGTGTTGACTTATACTCTGTAAAATATGGTAATCGTGAACATGACTAGATTACAGGCAACTGAGATGATACTAGGGAGTAGAGTTACAAAAATGTGCATGTGAATGTGTGTGTGTATGTGTGCATTTCTGTGTTTGTGTGTGCGTGCGCATTTGTGTTTGTGCATGTGACAGAGAGAGTGAGCGCGAGAGAGAGAATATGTATATATAAGCAATCACTTTTCCCAGATGTTATGTGTAAAGTACACACATATTTCCTTGGGTGAAAAACAGGCTTTCTTTTGAAGGCTGTAATAGGTGTGCAATGAGTTGTGAAGACAGCAACATATTTATCCACATATATTTGCGTGAGCATTCCCATTGGCAATCTATATATCTGTTGAGCAATATAATACAATTTTTTAAAGATCAGATTATATGCATTAATAAAAATAATTTAACTGCTTAAGGTTTATATACCATAAGGCTGATATACATTATCCCAGCAACAAGAGCAGCAGCAGCACTATTTCAGTTCTCTAAATCACTTCTAAATAAAATAATTCCCTTTGGCTAAGCATAGGAATTTTGTTATCACGTCTACAGGGGACACTCTGAATCATGCACTAATTGTATATATGTCTAAAGTGAAAATAGAGCTGGTGAATAAGACAGGCTGAAAGCCCTGGAGCTTGTACCTGACTTTTTCTGTGGAGAGCAGCTGAAACATTGGTTGTGTTAGTGTAAACTTTCTTTTAATATCTACGGCATCCTGGTGTTTCACATCCCTTGTGACTCTGGGCTTGGACATGGGATACATTAATATCAGTGTAATTTATACTGGATATGCATGGCATTGTAAATTATACTGGGATCTGGTGAGTTCTTGTCATAGATCCTGTAGAAACTTAGTAGGTGCTATTACAGAGCCCTACTGCTATTACAGAATCTTAATTAGTCAGATCCTCAGTTGGTATAAATTGTATAAAATGGCATAATTCCATGGATTTCATCCCAATTTACGTTAGCTAAGGATATCAATCAAGTTAAGGATATCAATCAAGTATATATAGAAGTGAAATATGTTCTACAGACATTCTTCCAAGCCCCGGGGAACAATGTTCTCTCTGAAAAGTAACTGAACTGTTTTTATAACGTCTGCATCAAAGGCCCAAACAAAATCAGGGCTTCATTGTGCTAAGTATTGTACAGTCAAGCATGTAAGTAAACAGAATCCAAACCTAGAAGAATTTGCACTTTAGCTATGTCTATGCAGATTACACCACACACAAATACAATAATCACTAATAAAGTGATTCTCAACCAGTGTGCCACAGCACTCTAGAAGCCATGAGTTCTTTTTAAGTGTGTGACAGGGGTGTTGTCACATAATATTAGTACTGTAGGTATGGAAGCACCTACACAGGCTTCACAAGATAAATCAATAGCTTTCAAATAGGAATCAGCAGTGTCAAAGCATTTGGAGTTGTGGTCTTTCTGATTTCTTCTCAACAGATGAATTGATCTATTATTTTTTTTGTGGTCAAGAAACAAATGAGAGCTAAGAGCTGGTATTTTCTAAGGGATTTCTTGAGTCTAAAAAGGTTGAGAACCACTGCAGTAATAACTTCGGAAAGATAGATTAGACGCACATAAAATGATAAATCGATGTAACGTTTTCACCTCTTTTAGTATAATTGTCTTAAAACTTTACTGAGTTTAGCTTTGTCTTCCTAGCAACTTGGCAACCTTCTGAAAAAAAACTGCTTGTAAACTTAATGGTGCTAACATTGTGTGGTACCCTGTGGCATCCTTGAAAGAATGTTAAGGCACCCCAGAGTGCCAAGGTAACCTGGCTGAGAATCACTAGTATAGTGGGTATAAGTGGCTATTACAGAGAGTAAACCTGAGATCTCTTCTAATGGTGCTTATTTATGGGCCAGATACTGAGAATTGCTACGGTGTATCAATTCCCATTGCCTTCAGTGGGTTTTTTGGATGCTTATCCTCTCTGAGGGCCAAAACCAGGAAAAAGTGTTCTTATTAGTGACAGAGATGCCTGCATTATCTAGAGAGGCTGGACTGAGGATTTTGTGCAGACCACCAGGGAGCCTTTAGATAGCTAATGATTTTGGTCCTGCTAATTGCATATTTAAGGATGAAATATTTGCTGCTTTTAACAGCATTCCCTAAGCATATATGGAGGCAGAAATCCATAGTTCCCTGAACTGATTGTAAATTGTCCCAGCTTAATAATTCATGTATCCCTTTGTGATTGTAGCCTACATTGTATCTTTCTTTCATTATATATTCTGTTATTGAATTTTCATGTTGTATATCAATAGTCTCTATAAGCTCTCACAGGGAAGAAGCCAGTGGCTTAATATAAAGGTTTTGAATGATATTGGGTCATTTGTACCTTAATAGGTAAAGCATGACTTCTGCATGTTCAACTTCAAATCTTCTTACAGCATTATCCCAAATAGTTTGTTGGATCACTGTCTAAATCCAGTATGAGACTCAGTGAATCACTGCTGAATTCTCATGTATATGTTTGCCCCAGTAGAATACCGCCTTTTGATCTTTGCAAGGACGCAGCATCTAATCCAAGTCCATGCTGGCATTCTAGCAGCTCTCAAATAAACAATTTGTGACTTTCCTGCCACCATATATGTCCATTTACAGGTAGCAAGATATCAATTAAATAATTCCCCTTCTAATATGCATGCATTGCTCCATGCTTACTTTAAACTGCTGTTGAATCTGGTCTATGGAAGCTTAAATGGATACACTCTGTGTCTGATTTTCAAATGTGGGCGCTTTGGTACCTGGTAATGCATTTAGTTTCTGAGAAACCAATCATCTTTTATCTGTATTGTGGTAGCAACTAGGAGCCCCAGTCCAAGAGAAAATAACATGCATATTCTAGGTATTGTACAAACACAGAACTAATGTGGTCCCTTCCCTGCAGAGCTTACACGTAAGACTTCTAAACATTGAAGTCCTGTTCTTTTGAGGCCTGATCCAGTGGCATTGTCCTAAGAACACACAAGGGAGCAGACCTCATGTGCAGGATAGGTGGGATATGACTGCTTTGGGAGTCCTGCCATGGCTAAGTGTCATCAGGACTGGGTGGTTATACGCAGACTAAACAGAAGACGCTTTGGCACTCGTAAGGCTACCGGTGGAAACACAAGGTTCCATGGATTTAGGTGCCTTCAAGGCAAGGTGGCACCTGCAAATGCTTTCATACATGTTCAACTTCACTGAGACTTCCTAATCCCAGGCTTGGCTGCCTGACCCCGGCCTCAGCCATCCCAGTTTTGGCCTAATGCAGCATGCTAGCCTTGGCACCCTGGGTCCCCGACTTCAGGCTAGGCTGCCTGTTACTGAGTGCCCGCCAGGCATTAGGGGGTGTGTGAAGCAGGCCCTATTCGATTCAGATTTGGCTTAAATCAGGGACATTGATTTGATTAGTTGATTTGGATCACTGTCCCCAATTTAATTCGCTCAAAACTGAATCTGAAGATTCGATGCCGATTTGGAGAATCAGCAATTTGGATATAGACATAGCTTTAAATGCGTTTTTTACCTACTTTAAGGCAGCAGGCACAGCTTGTGAACCCTGTGATGCTGGGGTACATGGAGCGTCCCACAGGAGTTCAGGCCCCCCTCCCATGTGCTCCCTGGTGGACCTGGAAGTGGACTGGAAGTGCTTCTGGTCCATGTCCAGGTCTGCTGCCAAGCGTGCGGGGCGTCCCCTGCGCTCCTGTGGGACACTCCATGCATCCCAGCATTGCAGTACTTGGGAGCCCCTGCTACCTAGAGGAGGGTAGAAAAAACATTTAAAGCTGTATTTATGTCCAAATCAATTCAGAGGGTTCCGATTTGATTTGGAGAGATTAAAGTGCCCTCCAATTTGGAAATTCAGCCAGTGAATCAGGCCAAATCTCTGCCAAATTGAATCAGGGACCAAGGCACAGCCCTACCAGACACCCCTCTGTGACCTCCCCCAATAGCCACATCTGGTCCTCCATTATTAATAAGAGTATAAACACAAGCCCACTGGCTATCTAACAAAACTTTCCCCACACTGGGTCTTAACTCTTCTGCAAGCTGTAAGTTCCCCTTTTATTTCACTTGAAGCTCACAGGGACTTTTTGAGTGCTGGCTCAGGAGCTTAACTCTTCTTTTGTTTGTAGGGCCAGACTGACCCTCCTTGTTCCTAGGACTGGATTTATGTGCCCTAGAGCCCTGCCCCTTCTGATCAAGTGACCCTAATTAAGCACAGGGGTTTCCCTTTGGGCTTAATGGTCAGCCTGCTTGTTGTGGTGCAGCTAGCTCCTGTTCAGCTGCCTGCTGCAAATTTTCCTTGAAGAAACGGGAGCCCCTGGCTCCCTGTTACATGGCCCAAGAATGTTATCTAGTATGGCAAATCCCATATCCCTATGTTTAACCAAGTATAGCTTAGTCAATAGTATTCTAAAGTCATAAAGGAAGAATTAGAACTAATTATGTTAAGTCACAGGGCATCAACACTCTGTAAATCCTCTTTAATTATGTCGTAGCACTTGATAATTTAATTACATGGCAAGTAAAATAGAAGTACAAAAATAAATACGATTTTATTTTTATCTCTGTCAGGGCCATGGTGTATGTGGTAGTTACTTTTGAGGGTAATATATGACCTAGTAAATGTAAAAACATGTAATTACCATGTAGCTAATAGAAAAATGAGCAGAAACCTTGAAGAAAGTTTGCAAAATGACCTGAATTTGAGGACAGAGCCATAGATCTTGTGAAATATTGGGAGTCTTCTTTGAAAGACCATATTTATTACTATCTGTATAAAGTACCTCTAGGTACTCTATTTCTAAAGTATCTGTGTACCTAGTGTATTGTTCAACACCTTATGGTACACAATTAAACACCTCACAACCCATTCTGTGAGACAGGGAATTGCTAATGTCCCCATTTTACAGATAGGGAACTGAGACCTAGTTCCTCAAGGTATTTAGATATCAGTGGGCAAGTTAATACATGCATTTATTGTGCATTCAATTTACTGCACAGTAACTTACTTAAGTGGGTTAAGGCCAGCATCTACACATGTAGGCATTAAAGCACAGTAACTCTGTGTGTGGATTGACTCGGGACTAAAGTTAGTCCTAAATCAGCCCACGCACAGTGTTACTGCTCAGTAAGGCGTCTACACATGTGTTACTATGCAGTAACTAATCGGGCATAGATTGATACGTGCAAGATACAGGTATCAAATTTATGCCCAAATGCCCAAATCAGCATAAATTGCCATATTTACTATACAGTATGGGCATGCACGTGTAGATGCCACCAGTACTGCACAGTAATTTTAGGTTACTATGCAGTAGTTTCTGTTACTGCACAGTAAATGTACATGTGTAGACATGAATAGTAGGAAAGATTCAACTAAATACCACTGAGGATCCTGGCCTAATTGATTTGCTTGATGTCACACAGGAAGCTTGGGGCAGAGCAGGGAATTGAATGCAGTCCTCCTGAGTCTATGTTACTCTTGATCTTGCTTCTTGCTTTCACCATTTTCAGTCCCAGTCTCCCAATTCAAGACTCAAAATATGAAAAACACTGGAATCCTTGATGGCCTTACAAATAACAGCCTATTACGTGCTGCTGATAGATGCCAGGTTATTTGACCTCTAACATCTGAAAGGGCAGTGCCAGTCAGGAGAGAGAGGCAGGCAAGGGAACAGAAATCACCCAAAACTGGGAGAACAAATCAGAAGCATGGGGATATAGTAAAATATGTTATTAGACCTGACATTCCTAGGGAATGAAATCTTTCTCTCTGTACCTAAGGTAGACATGTGGCAAGCAGAAACTGTGCAAAGCTGCCTGTGCATCTCCAGTGGGAGAATGAGCAGAATTCAAAATCTTTGAGGCCTAGTGAATTTCTTTAGCCTCTTTGGGCACATCCAGATGAGTGCGGTCATGTGCTTTGTGGCGCCATGAACACCTTTGTAGTGCCATATACTGCACAGTCTGGTGTTCTCTGTGATGCAAGGGCGTGCTGCTCATGTGTGCACTGCTCTGTTTTTTTTCCCTGTAGGATTTTTTGACCCCTGGATATCCAGGGGTAACCCCCCCCCCAGCGCAGTGCATACTCGAGCAGCATTTGCTGCTGAAAAGTGGAACCAGGCTGCCCAGAGCTGTGCTGCAGTTGCTGGCCAGGCTCCATGCAGCATAAGTGCCATGGCTGCAGCCTTGGGAGGCCTTCAGCACCCCAGGTAAGGCTGCTTGGGCCAGCACAGTGCGTGCCAAAGTGCACGTGGCATGGGTGTTCCCTGGGGACAAGTAGCTGTGGTGCAAGGTACACCACTGCTCCTTATCCCCGGGGAACCAACCGTCCATACATGTCTGGACGTGCCCTTTGTTGAGGTGCAGAGACACTCAAAGGTATTTAATGGTGATCTGTGTGAAGCAGACTCCTGCTCACTAAGAAACAGACTGAGCTCACCACTTCCATTTACACAGGCAACCAAGCAGAACCCTTGGGGCCAGATCCCAGATGGTACAAACTGGAAGAACTCATTGTATTGGCATCAAACACTGAGGATCAGGTACCAGGTGGGTCCCCATGCTAAGTGTAAAGGATTTTTCTCTCTTTCTCTCTTCATTATCTTTACAGAAAATGGCTGTTACATTAACTGTGGCTTAATTCAGTAAAATGAAGGGACTTTAATTGTCTCCATTTGTCTGGTTTGACATTATGCAAGTGGCCCATGTGGAAAGCACCTCCTGCTTAATCCAAGCATTAGGACTAATGGCTTTCAGCAGTAAAGCGAACATGATGGCACAATGACTTTCTGAGAGTGCCTAATCTACAGCCTCTGACATAAAGAGAGATGATGCTGCAGACAGAAAGCAACATACACAGGGCTTTGATTCAGGGAAAAGTACCTAACAGCACCATGCACCAAGGAGCTCTCGACATCCTCTTGGGTTAGCACTTTAGGTAATTAGCACAGGTACAGGTCAAGAGGTCTCTGGGCTTATCAGGGAGTACTCAGTGACTCTGCTTATTTCATTCTTGGATTTTCCTATTTCTGAGCACTAAACCATACCAGTGACTCACAGGGGTTCTGATAACCGTAGGCAGGGAACCACTACATGTATATGGTGCTTAGTGCAGAAAGCCCTCTTAGCCAACCTGTGCCTCATTAAAAACAAAGTTCCTCCTTTGATCTCTTGCTGGCATGTTTCTTTTGCTCTGAGCATCTCATCACCCGCTTCCATATCACCCATTCAGTCCTTCTAGGTCAGACAGTGCTTCCCAAATGTTTCCTTAGCATGATCCAATTTATGGCCTCATTTCCTCAGCATGGCCCCTCCCTCCCAACTCACAGCCCCCCACCCCTGTGACTCCATCTGTTGGTGTTGTGACCCCATTTGGGGTTGTGACCCAGTTTGGGAACTGCTGTTCTAGGATCTGTAGTCCATCATCATGATTGATTTCTCTGTGCGTTTAGTCCCCTCCTCCCTATATTCTCCTCCATAGACTCAAGAGAGACTTCAATCCATTTCACTGACCCTTCCCTTTCCCATGTTTCTGCCACAGAATTTATGACACCCACTGTCTGCCTTGGCTCTCTCATAAGATCTGCTGTCTTTGTGGCTGCTCCCTTCCTACTGGCTTCCTCTGGTAGCAAGTCACTCTTTTCCCCAGCAGCTGCCACTGACTTCATCAAGCACTTCACCCTGACTCAGACTCAGGTTCAGCCCATGGACTCAGCTGCTTATTCTTCACTTTGGCCTCTTCTAAAACACTGCCCTCAATCCTTTACATGACCACAATCTTCAGGAAAAAGCTTGCTGACTTTTTCAAAGGCAGCATCTGGCATGTTGGTGCTTTGTTGTAAATCATGAAGAAAATTAAGCACAACTATCCAAGTCCATGACCAGTGCCACCCTGACACTGCTGGGACTTTTGAGTCTCACCTGCTTGAAGCACTGTGTGACTCCATTGGCCTCAAAAGTGTTAACAGAATTCCCTCTTTCCCCTGCTTGCTACTTTTTTATGATTGCATAATAACAGAGCAATCTATCACAGTAATTAATGTAAGTTGTTTTTGTTTTAGTTAATTTGATGTTGATGAGATATTTTGGTCTGATTGTCCTGGAGAGTGAAGCCTTCTGCCTGCTTATCATGGAGGCATCAGAAATCCAAGCTTCCTGTCTCTCCTTTTTCCTTCCACTTGAACCATTCTCCATACACAGACTATATTCAGTTCAAGTGCTTCTTCCCGTCTATCTGTTGGAGCCTATGTTGATACCATCAAACCCACTTCATAGAGGCCACTGGCCCAATACCAGATGACAATGACTTTTGGTCACTATCAACCCTGGCTGGATATATTATTTTTTCCATTGTTCTCATTATTCAATTCAGGTGAAAGCAGGCCTTGTGCCCATGTATCTAATACATAGCTATCATGTTTCATTAGAGTTTTTGAGCTGACTTAGACCTCCTCAGGTTCTCTGCACTTAGACAGCGCGCTTTCTGTCAGGGACAAACTACACAATGTGGGATGCCATGCCTCCCTCCAGACTCTATCAAAACACTGGTGTCCATTGTCTGCACACACAGCGCATGATATGTCAGCTCAGATTTGTCACATACTTGGTGTAAAAAATTTTTTTGTAACAATGTATAAAATATTTTGGAGATACTAGAAGTCAGACCTATTTCTGTGGCGAACATAAATGAGAAGCGGCTAGAAAAAAAATGAACACATATTTTTAAAACTATATACAGTATACGGCAAGTCCTTCCCTCTCTCCAGCCCCTTCCTTATGAAACAACATGGAAAGAATGAAAAATAGTACAGCTTGTCGGTGCTTTCGAAGGTGCAGAAAATGTGAAAAATAAGGAGTTAAGTCAAGTCTCACAGGGCACAGCTACACAAGATGCTTACTGTGCACGAGCCTAATAACACTATGCAGTAGTGTAGTGGTTATTAACTGTGCTAATACCCTGCTGTGCAGTGTTATTAGGCTCATGCACAGGAAGCATCACTAAAAAACCATGTGCCAGTGGTACTGCGCAGTAACTCTAGTTACTGAGCATTCAGTTAGTACCTCTTATCAGAAGTCCCAAACTAAATGCACAGTAACTAAGGCACATTAATGAACATGTAGATGCACCCATAGAGACCTTGGTGCATTGTGTAGAAAGGATCATGAAAGGTTGTATGGGTGGGACTTGTTAAGGTGGGGTACTTCCCAGATAAGAGCAGGTTCTCCATCTCTGTGCTGAAGAACCTGATGTCTTTCTGCTCTCAAAGGACAGCTATCTACCTCCCCCGACCCTGCCCCTTTGGTGGGAAGGGTTTGCAGAGCAAAGGGGCAGAAGGGCTGTGTCCTACTAAATGTGCTAAAACTTTGAGCCCCATTGTTCTGCTCTGTGAAGGTTGTGACCTGTTCCCATTAAACTGTATAATCCCCAGGACAGTGACCCGATGTACCAATATTTTCAGTGGATCACAGCACCATTACCCAGGTAGAAAAAAAATACTGCTATTACCACTAAAGTTATTACCATAATTATCCTATTAGAGAAGGAACTGAATAGAAACCCAAGGTAACTCTCCCTACAACACCAAGTATAGAAACATCATTTTGTTTGGCTAAGTTCTGAAGTCTTTACCTAAGCATAACTCCAAGGGAAGTAAAAGGAGATGATTTTTCCCCTGCCTTTCAGCTTGCCTAGTCACTTATATTTGTGCATTATTGGTTTAACTGGGATTGCCTATATGAATGTAAAATTCTGATTTGGTGCATTTTGTATTCATTTTTCATATGTGCAAACTACTAAATGTGGTACAGAGGAAAAATGAATCAGGCCCAAAAAGACCACTGGATCATGCCCTGTATTTGTTCTTAGTCCCCACATGGGAAAACTCTTATTTTTCTTAGCATAAAATATATAAAAAGAAAAACATACATTAAGGCTGGTATATAGCAGCAGGGATCAGGCTGTTTGAATGCTACAGGTCTTATGTTTGATTTTTCCCATTAAACTTCCCGTTGTAATTTTTCCTAAATTTCCCTTGAACTCAGCGAATGACAGCGGCAGCTTGTAACAAGAGACTGTATACTCCCACTGGACAAAATGCATGCCTCCCATTGTAAAAGCAATGCATTTAAATCCTGCAGGGGCACTGTTTTTATAAGAAACAAATATATCACTGCTTTTTCATGAGTTATTCATCTTTCTTGACCTCAGATACATTGCATTCAGTGATAATTATAAAGATATTGTTTGCAGCTCTGTGCCTTATTTTTTCACTTTAAATATTTAAAAGCGGCCAACTTGTTGAAGGACCAAAACACACAACAGAGTACTGAAATTTAATATCGTATAAATGTAGTGATTGTAGGATGACCTAAGCAATGATGTTGGGATGGGTTAAACTTGGCTTCTGTTCAGTGGAGGATCATTCTCAATTTATTTCTATAGTATCCAGAGAAAAAAAAGAAAACCTGTTCAGGGAAAGGCCAACTTGCCACTTCCATGTAACTGTCTTCTCATGGATGTTCCACGATGGAGTTTGGATTTGTCTCATTCTAACCACATACAAAGGGTGGCAAGTCACTCTGTGGGGCTGCACGAGGCTTCAGACAGAGCTTTGGATCTGGAGAAGCTTCAGACGCTTCAGCATCTGAAGCAGCACATCTGGGTTGAAGCGCTGCCTCGTTCTGCTTCCCAAAACGCTTCAGAGCCACCTCAGAGATCCGGCCATAGGGTATAATGGGGAAACAATAAAATATCTATAACTTTGTTGTTTTTTTGTCTGATTTGGATGACATTTTCAGGGGTGGTAGACTCTGCTGAGAGCATGAAGCCTGCTATGTTTCAGGAAGAAAGGTGCAGGAGTTTGAGGGGAACTGCACCCCAAATTCATGAAAGCAAAACATCTAGGTGTTACAACACGGGGGGGGGTGTGTGTGAAAGCTGCAGGGATGGTAGCCTATGCTGAGGACACATAGCTTGCCAAGTTTCAAGAAGTTTGGTGCAGGGGTTTGGGGGGAACTGCACCCCAAATTCATGGAAGCAAAACTCTTGTCACGTCTATGTTTTACAACACAGGGGGGTCAAAACTGCAGGGCTGGTAGCTCTTGTTGAGGCTACAAAGCCTGCCAAGTTTCAAGAAGATCAGTATAGGCGTTTGGGGGAACTGCCCCTCAAGCTGTGGACAGGCAACACTCGTGCCATGGGTGACACTGCATGTGTTAAGGCACAGCGGGGTGACAGCTGCAGGGATGGCAGCTGTGATGCCTGCCAGCTGTCGAGGAGATCGGTGCAGGGGGGTTCTGGTGCCCTGCACCCCTAGCTGCTGACAGACAAAACTTGTGCCATGGGTGCTTGTGGGACTGACTCTGTCTGTGCTGGGGTGTGGGAGACACTACTGTAGGCCTGGCTGTTAAGCTACTGTGTTACCAGTTACCAATCAATCATGATTCACTCAGGGACCAGCTCAATACACAGGACCTAGCTAATGTAGCCAGTTAATTGCCATCCATCAGCAACTACAAAACCAGACTGAGAGGAAAGAATCAATACAGACAATCAACTGCCCCAAGACAGACACAGTCAGTCCCACAAGTGCCCATGGCACGAGTTTTGCCTGTCAACAGCTAGGGGTGCAGGGCCCCAAACCCCCCCTGCACTGATCTCCTCCACAGCTGGCAGGTGTCATGGCCTCAGCAGGGGCCACCATCCCTGCAGCTGTCACCCCGCTGCGGCTTAACACACACAGCGTCACCCATGGCACAAGTTTTGCTTGTCCGCAATGTGAGGGGCAGTTCCCCCTAAACTTCTGCACCCATCTTCTTGAAACTTGGCAGGCTTTGTGGCCTCAGTAAGAGCTACCAGCCCTGCAGTTTTGACCCCCATGGTATAACACAGATGTGACATGTTTTGCTTTCAAGAATTTGGGGTTCAGTTCCCCCAAAACCTCTGCACCGATCTTTTTTAAACTTGGCAGGTTTCATGCTCTCAGCAGAGGCTACCATCCCTGCAAGTTTCATCCAAATCGGACAAAAAACCAACAAAGTTATAGATATTTAATTGATTCCCTCATTATACCCTATAGTTGAATCTCTGAGACGGCTCCGAAGCTTCGGAGTCACTTCGGCCAGATCAAGGTGGAAACCTGGTTGGAAGCTCTGGTTTGGATCATGCCATCCGAAGTGGCTGGATCCAAAGCCAGATCAGATCGCTGCTGACTTGCACAGGCCTATCACTCTGTCTTCTTCATCCAGAGCTCTTCATAGATCTGAGCAGGGGTTGATCCAAGATTTGGCGAAGTGGATGGCTGAACCTCCCAATCTCAGCATCTCCCCCTCCCCCTCCCCCTGTCCACTGGTATGGACAGATTGGGCAGGGGAAAACCTCTGGGAACTTTTTAAAGTCCCAAAAGCAGGTAAGAATCTACTGTTTCCCCTCCCTGGTGGATGTCACATCTCCCCCCACCCCGGCCTTTTCCCTCCTCCCTCACTTGTTGCTGCTGCTTTTCCTGCTGTCTTGGCATTGGCTGAAGCTTCAGAGCCACTTCTGTGCCCTTCAGCTGGGCTGTGCAGGGGTTGAGCTCAGTTGAGATGGTGACCGTGAAGGTGGTTGGGGGGTGAGTTTTCCCACCCTGCCCGGTCCTGGAAACAGGCATGGGGAAGGGGAACCCCCTCTATCATCACTGCTGCTGTGGATGTCCCTGTCCCAGCTGAGCCCAGACCCCACACCACACTGCGTGGCTGAAATGGGCAGGAGCAACCCTGAAGCTTTCTTTCCTGGCAGGGCAACAGGGAATGCAGCAGTGGCAGGAGGAGAAGTGGGAGCATGGAGGGGAAGGGACATGCCTTTGGGCATAGAGGGGAAAGAAGGGGGGCTTCTCACCTCCTCTGGGGACTTCACAATGACCCCAGAGGCTCCCTCAGCATGGTCCAATCCAAAAGGGGATGCATCTGTGACACCTCCTCTGGTTCTGCCCCTGGATCTGAGGATGCTTGCAGGAGGAAGAAGCAAGAACACAGAGGCCAAGGGACAAATCCAAAGCACACTAAAGCCTAGAAAAGAATTTCATTTTATGTCTATGGGCTTGATCAGGTCTAAAGAGCCACTATATAGCTCACTTTTCTTCCACAACAGCTCAGTTCCCTCAAGAGCACTTCTATTAAGGGCTTGTATCCATGGTATGATGTGTACAGAGGTAGGTAGCCCTGTTAATCTGACATCAGGCAGAAGGTAGGTCAGGTGGCATCTTGGAGGCTAACTGGTTCAGAGAGCATCTGATGAAGTAAGTTGCCTACAAAAACTCATGTCTTTTTGAATCACTTAATCTGGTGCCACCCTGCCTCAGTGGAGGCATGATTTTATCACTTATCTGCATCAGCCTGCATATACTATATGATGCAGAGTGATGGCCTTCCCACTCTCCTGTGAGTTGCAGCATCTCCACAAAGGATCGTTCTCTGTGTCAGAGAAAGATGGGAAGAATACACTGGAAATATGAACCCGACCAAATACGGAACTAAGGGCCCTTCATGTGAAGTTTGCTACTCAGACTCTGCAGAATGGTAGGTGGCTAAACCGTTTAGAGCATGATTGCCATCGAAAGGCTACACAGTCTAGCTTGGACTTATTTCCTACCATGTATACCCTAGGCACCAGTTATAATCCTTTTAAGGTTATGCTTGCATTAACATTTCTATTAATTTCACCCCTCCCAACAGTGATACTAGGGATTAATTCCTGCTGCTTTTCTACATCCAAAAAATGAAGTGTCTGCTACTTTTGCAATTCTGCCCCTGCCTGGAATCAGGAAGTGGAGAGGCAGCAACAAATAGGCTTATCCAAACTTTTGGGAACCTGAAAAAGATTTGTTTTAAGTTTTAGACAAGGGTTCTGGCTGGTTCTTATTTTACATTGACTGATGGATCTTTCCCTCCCAGCTCAGGTGAGCGTATGACAGCAAACTAGGACCTGGATTTTAAACAGCCACAAAGTTTGAGGTTGTTCAGAGCCAAGGAGTTGGTTTAGGATGATGTCTTCCCAACTGTAGCATCAAAGGCTCTGACTGGAGGTCTTGGGGATCAGGAACATGACTGGTATTGAGGATAGCTTCTTTTTGTGCACAAACACTCTAGCAAAAGGAGGAGTTACATAGGGCACTTGATGTGCTGTTAGTGGGGAAAAAAAGTGGGACCTGGAGAAACACTCCTTCACAGCCTGCCCAAAACAGATAGACTGTTGCTTCCCTTCAAGCCTTGAGTCATCCATCCTTCCTTCACCTCAAGCAGCAAATCCTATCTCATCAGGTGGCCTGCTGGCCTCAGTCAACTGTATCTTGTGTTGCTGCTTGCTTTTCTGCATCACTACCCTAAGATTCATTTGACAGCGGGTCCTAAAGATCCAACCTAAACGTCCTTTTGCATTTTGAGGAAGTCAACCTATAAGGTGCCCGTGACTGGTTCAGTGCAGTTCCCACAGTACTCCTCTGAGGTTAAACACAGCCATGAATGCTGCATTTGTAATATCCAAAAGGATTGTGTAAATTATTTCTTTCACCTTCTATTGAAATGACTGAGAGAGGGAGAGACAGGGAGAGCAAAAATGAATTGTATTTCTGCTGCAGAGACTTCATTTGATAAATAATGTATATAGAGTTTGCAGTAATAACCGCTCTTTTCTGATTCAGCCAGCTAGGGTGAGTTTTGACATACAGTGTATGTATTCCTTACAGGCAGTGAATGACTGGAGCTTGCTCCTGGGTTATAAAAGGAAAAGCAGGCTGTTAACATTCTGTGTTGTGTCAGATAGGTTAATCTGGCTTTTAACCTGAGTCGGGGAGGCAGCAGAGAGGGGGTTGGAGGTGGGGGGATTGTATTCACTGGAAGGAGAGAATACACTGTATAGTGTTAGGCGATTGGGAATGGTTGTGTGGTTAATGTGTATCACCAAAAATGTATTAAGGAATGGGAGGAGAAGGTGTGGCCTTGAGAATGTGTCTGATTGTGGGAATAAGCCACCTGAATGATCCTGAGCATCAGGGCAGGAACAAAAAATAGACCACTGGTTGTGCAGCTGAATAGAAGCAAACTAAGACTTGTTTATCTCCTGAAAAGGCTTGGATAAACCCCAGGCTGTTATCAGAGTGTCTCTAATTCTCTCATCTTCAATGAGAGGCCTGCTGCCTGTCTTCCATGGCTGCCTCAGTCAGGGCAAGATGTATGAACACCCTACATCAGGAGTAGGCAACAGTTTTTGCCAGAGTGCCAACCCTCCACCACAATGTCTACCTTATACGGTGTTGGAGTGCCAGCATGCCAGAAAAACAAAACCGGAGTGGGGGTACATGTTGGGATGCACTACATATAGTTAATAATGATAAATGTGGAGGGTTTTTTTTTACAGTAAATACCAGGTTTTCTAAAAATTCTAAACCTGGTGACAATAAATAAAGCATCATATACTGCCTTTGTTCTTGTGTATTCTTTTTTTGTTAAACATATTGTGATGAGAGAGAGAGAAAAAAGAGAAAGAGACACAGAAGAGAAAAAGAGGACAGAGAGAAAAAGCAGAGAGAGAGAAAGAAGGAAAGAGAAAGAAAGAGAAAGAGAAGAGAAATAAGAAAGAAACAAGGAGAGGAGAGAGACAAAAAAGGAGGGATGAAAAACAGAAAAAAGAAAGAAAAGAGAAAAAAGAGAAGAGAGAAAAAGAAAAAGGAAAAGCAAGAGAAAAAAGAAGAAATAGAAAAAGAGAGGGAATAAAGAGGCGAGAAGAAAGAAAAAGAGGAAAGAAAGACAGAAAAAAGAGAACAAGAGGAAAGAGAAGAGAAGAAAAAGAGGAG
>NW_017728907.1:17189864-17191908 GCF_001723895.1 Crocodylus porosus
AGGAGCCGGGCAGGAAGTTGGGGCTGCCTTGGGGCTCCACAGACCTGGGCCATGGCAGGTGGGCGGGGGTGCCCAGCAGCACCTGAGGGGGGGCCTGGCCTGGCTTGGCCCATGCAGCTCCGTGGGGACAGGCCACAGCTGGTCTGCCCATGAGGGATCACTGCCTGGCCAGGGAAGGACTCTGGGCTCCAGGGGCTCCTGGCTCTGGGCTCAGCCTCCTTGCTCACTGGGCACAGTGGGGGCATTGTGGAGCCACCCCCAGTGCAAGGGCCCGGCTGCAGGGCCCAGCTGCAGGAGCCCCTTGGGCCCCAGGAACAGCTGCTGCAGGCAGCGCTCGGGGCCGAGCCAGCTGGGAGCCTCCAGCACAGCGGCCCTCCATAGCACCTGCCCAGGCCCCGGCCTCACCCACCGGCAGTTCCCCTCCAGCGGCTGGGCTGGGCTGGGTTGAAGGGCGCAGCCCTGGGACGAGGGGCAGGATCAGCACAATGCAGACAGTGTCCCTGCCTGTGTTCTCCTGACTCCACCCCTGGTGCCTGCTGTGGTGCTGGGACCTGTGGCTGGTCCAGAGAGCCCAGAGCAGCACTTTAAATTTTTTTTTTAAAACAATTTCCTCAGCACATCTCCCGGCATACTGAAGGAAATGTCTCTGCATGCCACTAATTGGGATGCATGCTGGGGGTTGCCTATCCCTGTCCTAGGTGGTGAGTCTCAGAACCACAGTTGCTCCTAGCTGTAGGGCAGCTATCAGGCTTCCCAAGAGCCCAGAGAAATCCTTATTTTAATAGCTGTAATGGAGACTGTTGCCTGCTCTGTATCCTAAGAGAATGCTAGGCTTTGTTATTTTTACTTCCACTTTCTATCTGGTCAGGACCCTGCACTAAAGTCTCTCATGTTCTTCTTGCTTGATAACCTTCATATTTTTTGCTTCCTCTCTGTGGGCATGCAGAATTTCCCCCTATTTTGCTTGTCTGCTGCAGCCCCCAAATCAGGACTGCAGCAAGAGAATCAGTGATAGGTTTCTAAAGGAATGATAGGATATTTTCAGACAGCAACTTAAATTACCCTTATTTTGTTTCTATAAGCTGCCTAGTGCACAGTTTTCTCCATGACCCCATGCTGCTATTATAATAATGTCAATTAATGGCATTCACATTTGGCAGCTTTCCTTTCTCTGTGACTTATTGTTCCTTGGACTATAACCAGCGGAAGTCATGGTGAGTCAAAATGAACAAGTCAATTCTGAACTTAGTTTCACCACCTTTGAAATCACAAGATCAGGACATGTACACATAAGCCTTTACACATACATGCATACACAAAGGAAAAGATACCTGTACTTTGTTCCATAAAAAAAGATTTTAAGATTACAGCGTTAAACATTCAAACATCAGGCAGTAACTGTGGCTAAGAACTTTAACTCTGCCCCTTTCTGTGACTGGTTTGTATGTAACTAAGGTTAGACCTGCAGTGTATACAACTTTGTGCTCCCCTAAGAGTTATTCAGGACTATTATGGCTGCACAGGCACCTACGGGCTACTACAGTGGTTCTCAACCTTTTTAGACTTGAGGCAGCCCTTAGAAAAGGCCAGCTCTTAGTTGTCACTCATGCACCGGAAAATAATAGAGCAGTTTTACTGTTATAAAGACCTCAGAAAGCCCTCAACATGTCAGACTGTGTCTAATACTATGGTTTCCTATTTTAAGTTTCTGGGCACTGACACAAGTGATGTTTTGTCATGCGATCAGCCACTGAAAGCACTTTACAGTAGGTCTGTGCGAAGCAGCTAGTATTTACTTCAGATTCAGATTTGGCCGATTCAGGGGACAGTGATTCGATTTGGTGATTTGAATCACTGTCCTGAATTGATTCTGCTGCTGCCAAATCTCCGAATCAGCCAGGCCAGGCCCATCCCCTGCCCGCTCTCCCACCCCAGAAGTGGCTGCCCTGCCCGCTCCAGCTCTTGGCACTTGGGAGAAAAAAGCCCTGACTCACTGGGTGCTGCCAGGCGAGCGGCGGGGGGGGGGATTCCCACTGCCCCCCAC
>NW_017728907.1:17192188-17196105 GCF_001723895.1 Crocodylus porosus
AGGAGGTGGGGCAGCCATGGCGGGGCTGGGGGAGTGGGCAGGGCCAGGGGGCTGAGGGAGGGGTCAGGGGAGCAGGCAGATGATGGGGCCTGGCAGGGGTCCCCCCATGGTCCCCTCCCCCCACCTCCAACTCTCCTCCCCTACTTATCAGCTCCTGCTGCAGCAACCAGCGACTGTCCGAATCATCAAAGCTCTCCAAATCTTTTCTGAAGATTTGGAGAGCTTTGAATCAATTCAGAAATTTTAATTGGTGCCCAGATTCAATTCGGATTTGGAGGTTTGGCCACTGAATTGGGCCGAATCTCCTCCGAATCGATCACCACCCAAAACTTCGCACAACCCTACTTTACAGCTGTGCACTGATAGAAGTGCATGGCTGCAGATCACTTTAAAAAGTGCCCAATCGCATGACACATGAACACTCATGACATAAGGGTTCAGATGAAGGTGCTCCAAAGCAGACTACCTTCATTAACTATGATTAGGGTGGGCTAAGTACAGGGCTGGACTGAAGCAGCCTCTAGGATGCTGTCTTTAGGATGAGAGGGGGAGAAGGCAGGGCAGGGAGGCCTGCTCTGGGGTTTCCCCAGCTGTGCTGGAGGGAGGGGTGGGTGGATTAGAGCCCCCATGAGGGGGGAGGCTCCAATCCACCAGCCCTCCCCTCCCCACTCCAGCACAGATTGGGCAAGCCGCAGAATGGACCTCCTGAAGACAGCATCCGGGGAGCACCAGATCTGGGAGAGGGGAACGGGGTTAGGTGAAGGGGCTACAAACACACAGACTCTCTTGCTGGATTGACTCCAAAGTGGAGCTTGATCTTCCACCCTCCCAATGCAACAGTGAATGTCTGATGACTCCAGAGGGTTGGTTTAACTCCTCATGCTCTCTGTGAAGCACCATGACCTTTCTTGCCCCTTTGAAATGAGGTGGGCCAGGAGGACCATAACCAACATAAGGCCATAACCAGCATTGTGGAGAAAGGAAGCATCATTCAGGCCACAGTCTAGCTCCAAATCTCTGGAGAAACAAAGTTTGTGATCCTACTTTCCAAACAAGTGCTTCTTATAAATTTGCAGCTGAGGAACTCTTTGGAATCTCTTAGCTATATAAATCAAATGATTGAAATTCTACCCTGATTTTATGTCCCTAAAGCTCTTCAAATGCAAATATATGAAAACTTATATTGCAGAATTGAGTTAAAATTACTTTAATCAAGATACACTGCAGAGTATATCTTTAAATCATTTTCATTTTTGGCTTACAGCCTTTTGTTGGAGCAACTGGATAAAAAAATATTTGCTTCTGCTGAATTTGGGAGGAAAACTGTAGTCACCCTATTAGCTAGAGCAACTGGGAATATGCATTAATCCATCCACATTTTATATTCCTGAGAAACAAACACAGGGTTTTATTATACAGAGAAAGCAATATCCTTAGCCAGTGTAAATCACATAAATCAATAGAACTACACTGATTTACACCAACTGTGAATTTGAGGTAGGATTTATTATTGCTATTCATTTCTTTTGATATTAAGGTACATAATTAAGTAACATGGAGAAATATGTAACACGATCTTGAGTTTGGGGCTGGGACAGAATAAAGGAATGTGAGAACAAGTTAACTGATCTGTACTGTCTCCTATGTAGACTTTTCATTTACCTGCTTAAGGACAATATCGGGGGACTGGTGGTAAATAGTCAGTAAGTGAATAATTAAAAATCTTTCAGGTGTTCTCATTTGTACCAAAAAAAATACCAGGGAACATGGGGTAGGAATGGACATCCTGGGTGAAGTCCAGATATCTGTTATTAGAAGCAAGCATGTCACATAATTCCTTCATAAACTGAGCAAGATTCCCTTCACAAGCAGTTAAGTAAGATTTTACCCAACTACACTCACTGGAAGGGTGATCCAGAACCTCATCCTTTGATGGTTAGGCACAGTTTTCTAATTTCTAACCTAAATTTTTCCAAGGTCAGTTTATAGCCATGTGTTATTGTGCCAATATTGTCCTTAAATACCTCTTCTCACCCCTTCTTGCTCCCCCTCCCTGCCCCCTGATGTATAGACAGCATTTCTATCCTTTCCTAGCCTCATTTGGGTAGGTTCCCAGGCCAGTTCTTTCAATCTCTTCCTGTAAGATGGACTCTCCATGTCCCTCCAAGTGGCCCTCCTCTGCACTTCTACAGTACATCCTCCTTGAACATGGATGATCATAACTGTACACAGTATTCCTGCTAAAGCCTCACCAGGGTCTTGCACAATACATAACTAGATTAATTAGATTCTATAAATAGAAAATGTATCAGTTTGTTATAATTTTCCAAGTATAGAATTATGGAGGGTTGTCTTTAATTCACCACCTACAACAACTGCAAGGGGGGCAGGTAGTGTGTGTGGGGGAGGGTCAGGTGGTGTGGGGAGGTGAAGCAGCTTGCCTGCTGCTTGTGCCTGCTTTCCTTCCCCTCCTGCAACCTCAGGCCCCACTTGCTCCTCTGGTTCCTCTCTTGCCCCTTCCCCCTAGCATCTGCTTCTCCCTTCTCCCCTCCTCCCCCAGCCTCTGCTCTCCATTTCCCCCTGCCCTCCATTCTCTGTTCCCCCTCCTCCCAGCCTCTGTTCACCCTCTGTTTTCCCCTTCCCCTCTTCCCCAACCTCTGCTGCCCACTCCTCCCCAGGCTTTGCTCCCCCTCACACTCCCTACCCTCACTTACCACCTGCAGGCTCTGTCCCTGTTCTAGCCTGGGGAAATGAGCATGGTCCTAGCCCAGCCCCTGTAGCAGCCATGCAAGCTGAGCACCACTGTTACAAGGCTGGGTTGGAGATGTGCCCAGGGCCCAGGGGACAGGCTGAGTAACAGAGACTTTGTGGGTAGGAGGGGAGAAAGGCAGGGTATAAACGCAGCAGGGAGTGGGGTGGTGGGGTAGGCAGCCCTGAGTAGGGGCTGGAGCCCAAGCCACAGCAGCTGCCTCCCCCTCTACAGCATTTGTTCTTAATTCTAAGATGAGCCCCTCCTCTCCACCCCCACGTTAAAAGCAGGGTGGTGGGAAATCTTTGCCTTAGAATCGAATCTCTACTGGAAATACCTTGCCTGATGCACCATACAATTTGATTTGTCTTTTCCACAATCACATGATATTGGAAGGAAATACAGATCTTTCTCCTCCTCTGCCACTTCTAAGTGATAAACTCTCAGCTGTTATCAGAAATTCCTGATATTGATTCCTAAGTGGATGACCTTGCTCTTTATAGAATTAACTTTTGTCCCTTATTATGTCACTCTTCCTGATCAACCAGTTTTCCTGTATGGATGTCCAGTCCTCCATATTGACAACCCCTCCCAACTTTTTTCGTCATAAAAAATGGCATTAGTACATTCCTACTTTTGTGTGGTTTTTAATGAAAATATTAAATAAGATCAGCCCAAAGATTGACTTTTGAGGAATTCCACTAGTAGTATCCCTCCAGCTCAGTACCCCCTATCCCAGCATGATCTGTTATTGCCTCCCCTGTAGCCAGGAAAATACGTATTTTATTTATTAAATAAAATAATTTATTTTTATTTGTGTTGGAGCTGGAATGTTTTAGTCAGAGAGGATCCAGCCTTTTTTTTTTATAGTTTCATAGTTTCTAGGGTCGGAAGGGACCTGAGTAGATCATCTAGTTCGACCCCCCTGCCATGGCAGGAAAGAGTACTGGGGTCAAACGACCCTGGCAAGGTGATTGTCTAGTCTTGTCTTAAAGACCCCCAGGGTAGGAGCCAGCACCACTTCTCTTGGAAGTTGGTTCCAGATCCCAGCTGCCCTGACCGTGAAGTAGCGCCTCCTGATATCTAGCCTAAACCCACCCTCTGCCAGCTTGTGACCGTTATTCCTGGTCACTCCTAGCAGTGCTCGGGGGAACAGGGACTTCCCCAA
>NW_017728907.1:17196500-17205377 GCF_001723895.1 Crocodylus porosus
ACAGGGTGCTTTTTACCCCCTCATCCAAGTCATTGGTGAAGATGTTGAACAGTGCAGGCCCAAGGACCAAGCCCTGGGGGACCCCACTGCCCACATCCCTCCAGGTCGAAAATGACCCATCCACCACCACTCTCTGGGTGCGGCCCTCCAGCCAGTTGGTGACCCAGTTGACTGTGTGGATGTCGACACCACAGTCCCCCTGTTTCTTAATGAGAACGGGGTGAGAGACAGTGTCAAAGGCCTTCCGAAAGTCCAGGATGACTATGTCCACTGCTACCCCTGCATCTAAGGATTTGGTGATCTGATCATGGAAGGCCACCAGGTTGGTCTGACAGGACCTGCCACTAATGAACCCGTGGTGGTTGCCCCTAAGCATGATCTCCCTTGCTGGCCCCTCATGGATATGCGCTAGAATAATTTTCTCAAAAAGCTTACCCAGGATTGAGGTAAGACTAACTGGCCTATAGTTTCCTGGGTCCTCCTTCTTCCCCTTTTTGAAGATGGGAACCACGTTGGCCCTCTTCCAGTCCTCTGGCACCACACCAGGGCACCACGAGCCTTGATCAGGGGGCTGGACTAGATGACCTTCTAAGGTCATTTTCAGCCCTCCTTTCCTGTGATTCCATTATCAAGTGCTTTGCTGAAGTCCAGGGAGGTCAAATCTACTACATTTACCTTGTTCAAAGAAACAGTGTGTTAGTCTGGGAAGATCTACGTTTTATAAACCTATGTTGCATTTTTCCTTATCTTTGTTTCTTAAATTATTTGTTCTTTTAAAAAATGTGCTAAAGACTTGCATACTATTGTTGCTTAGCTCTTTTTCTCTCCTTTTCTTAAATGTAGGTACTATCTCTGCTATTTTTTATTCAGATGGCACCACTCCCAACTTAGTAGCTTCATTAAGTCCTTGCTACTGGACCTGCATTTCATGTGCCTTTTCTTTCTGAATTTTGAGATGGAAGTTGCCTGGTCCTACTGACTTAACTGGACTCAGCTCTGAATTTTGATTCTACGTTAGCAGTAATTTCTAATTCCATGTGCTCATTCCTATTAGCCATTCTACCTTTGTTTAAGATTGCCATCGTCATTAAAAGCTGAGGCAAAGTATCCAATTAGTTTTTGGTACATGCCTACACTACATTCTTTTTAATCTCTACCACTTCTCATTACGTCTTGTTTCCTTGCTCCCTTATAATTTATATGAACAAACAAACTTGTACTGTTTGTTACAGTTTCAGTTACAAGGTCTAACTCAGTTTGATCTCTGCAATTACCATACATTAATTTTGAGCTGTCTATGCTATCTTTTCTTCACCAGTTCCCTGCCTAAACTCCACCATCATTTCCAGCTGCATCTCTAGTCCTTGAACCTTTTCTTCTAGCAGTTCTTTAAGGTCCTTCTGGCCATTTACTTCTGTCAGGCTCAGATTTAAGCAACCTTGTATATGCTACCCTTTCTGCATCCAGTCAGAATACAAAGGGCCTTGTCACCTTATGCTGTAAGATGAACAAATGTTAATTAGCTTAGTGCTGTTTGGCTTAGTGAAGCAGTCACATGTTAAGGCAAAAACCCTGCTCTGATTATCCTTCGCCTGCACAGCTGTGACTTACCACTAGAAGCTTGGTGAGCAGGGGCAGAACAAGGAGCTAGGGCAGGGGTGGGCAAAATACGGGCTGTGGGCCAGATGTGGCCTGTGAGGCCATTCTATCTGGCCTGTGGGGCCCTCTAAAAAGATTTCAAAAATTTAAATGTATCTGGCCTTGGTTCCTGTCAAAAATGACAGGACTCAGGGGCACTAGGACCCAGGGGAATCCTGTCCATGCCCCCCCAGCCTGAAGCCCCAGCAGGGTCTTCTGGCCTGGGACCATGTGGCTGCCCCAGTGTGGGAAGCTCAGGTAAAGGGTCGGGGAGAAGGGCAGGGAAGGAGCTGATGCAGAGCATGGAGAAAAGCAGCCCCTTGCCCATGCTATGGCCACTGCCCCGCGCTGCAGCTGCCTGCAGCTTGCACGGGGCTATCCTGAGCAGGCACAGGCAGCCCCATGTGGGCTGTGAGTGGCTGCAGTGTAGGGCGCCGGCCACAGGGTGGGTGAAGAGCTACTTTCCCCCCACACTCAGCACCAGCTTGTAAACCACCCCCATGCCAGCTCCAGGCTCACCATCAGGGCTGCGCCATGGCAGCAGTAGCTGCAGCCTCCCTGCTTGCCACACTGGGCAGCATTTGCTGCTGCTGCCTTCCTGGAGCTTGCACTGCAGTATGCTGTGGTGAGGCTGCCACCACTGCCTCTGGGCTGCCCAGCGCACAAGCTCGAGGGAGGCAGCAGCAGCAAACACTGCCCAGCGCAACAAGCGGGGGGGCCACAGCTGCTGCTGCCATGGCGCAGCCGTGACAGGCAAGCCTGGAGCCAGCGTGGGGCCCAGGCTTGCAGTGGGGGTGGGTTACAAGCTGGTGCTGAGCAGGGGATGGGGAGGGGAAAGCAGCCCCTTGCCTGCCCCGTGGCCAGTGTCCTGTGCTGCAGCTGCTCACAACCCACAGAGGGCTGCCTGTGCCTACTCAAGACAGCCCTGTGTGGGCTGCGAGTGGCTGCAGCAGGAAGCATGGGCCATGGGGCTGGAGAAGGGCCACTTTTCCCCGGGCTACGTACCAGCTTCTTCCCTGCCAGCGAGCAGGGGGTTGGGGCTGTGTGCTGCCCCCCTGCCTGTATCATGGGGTTGCGGGGGCACTAGGAGTGATCAGGTATGGGAACACAGGGCCTGCACTGGTGTCCCAGGGCCAGCACCAGCAGGACCCAGAGCAGGGTGGCAGGGGTACAGGGCTCTGGCCAGCAGGGACTCTGGAGCAGGGCCAGCTCCCCCCTTTCCCTGCTGGTGCAGTCCAGCCCAGCTCCACAGACTCCTGCCAGCCTGCACCCCGCTCTGGGCCCTACCAGTGCTGGCCCTGGGACATTAGTCCCAAGATGGTGACTGGGGCGGGGCACCTGTCAAGGGGTGGGGCTACCCATGCGGCCCTCAACAGTTTGCCAAAACTGGGTAAGTGGCCCTCTGCCGGAAATAATTGCCCGCCCTTGAGCTAGGGGAAGAATAGGCTCCCTGTTCCCACAGGGCACAGTGAGTGCTGCAGCCCCAGCTCCTGGAAGTGATAGTGCTTCCCACCACTGCTCTGATCAGCTCTGTTCCTGGTCCTGTTCCTACCATGAGCAGAGACAGTTGGGTCTGAGCAGGGGAGGGAACTATGCCACTTGGATTCAGCTCCACAGTGGGGAGCACAGCCTGGTTCAAGTGATGTCGTTCCCTCACCTGCTCAGACCAGCTGACTGTTCACAGTAGGAAGTAAAGGAGGGTCTGACTCATGGTGGCAATGTGGTTCCCTCCCCAGCTTGAACCCATTTGGCCCTGCTCTCGCCAGGAGCAGAGCTGATTGGAGCAGGAGGTGGCAGGAGACACAGTGGGCCCACTGCTTCCTGGGATGCTGGAGGACTTCAACTTGGGCAGAAAAGCTGTGGAGTGACCACAAGTTAATAAAACAGGAGCAAAATTAGGTAGATTGGAGATAATACTGACCTGGAGTGGGGTAATGTTAAAGTGAGTAAGAGTACTTTAATCCATTTAAAAGGTGTTAACATGCAGCCAGTCCAGGGGGTTAAGAGGTTCAGAAGCTGCTTGAAGTTACATTATAACAGGGCACAAACATGCAAGCTAATTCATTTACCCCTTAGGGATGAATGAATCTTCACCAAATACAAGTCCCAATGTCAGCTCTTCTGTTGATTGCTCTTTGTTTGCTGACCCCCTCTAGTCAGTATTACATTATGATCCAGTGGATACATAAATATGGATAAATAATATACTCTGGCCTTGAAAGCATGGTTTTCTGTGCTGAGGCTGCTAACTTTGATTTCAATTGCACATTGTTAGAAAATGGTAAATAATTAAAAGAAAAAAACCAAAACAAAACATTTTTCAGTACTGGAGTTCAATAATATGAAAGCTAGAGATTAATGACTCAATCCTACTTCAGCTGACATTGATGAGAAAATGCTCATTGACTTCAACTGGGAGAAGGATACATTCCTAACTGACTGGGGAAAATTAAGATGCAGCATCTTCTATGAATAGGTAAGAGTTTAGAAGTAACAGAAATAGTCAAAGTGAAAATTGACACCATCCATTTCCTGCATCCTGAATACTGCGTAGTGAGCATTAACTAGCTATGCAGTGTAATATAATTGCTGCCTTTTACTGAAAGTCATGGGAGTTAAGCACCTAACTGCCTTGGAAAATCTTCCCTGTAATTTTTAAAACTTGCAGTGATGAAATGTGTCAAGGATGATGAATAGATTATCATTGAAGCAAGTACTTCTGCTGACCATGGCCTGGCTTTTGAGGATGGACTCAGGGTATGGGAGTGCATGTGGAACTGCTAGCAGCATCAGGCCTATGGCACATAGGCTGACCACTCTTTCAAAGCTGGGGAGAAAAATGGGAATTCTGTCACAGGGAAGTGTGGCAGCGGGGTTGGATTTACACTGTTAAGCTCTGCATGGAAAGAGCAGGTTGCCTGTTTTACCCTTCTTCATCCAAACACCTCCTTGGTCTATTATAGAGCATTCTGGATTTTTAAAAGATGATAGTGACTCTCTGGGTGCCTCAGCTTCTGGTCACCTACTTGATATTCCTTAAAGGGGATACGTTTTCAGAATATGCTAGGGCTACTCTGAAAATCAAACCCTTGTAAGGTGTCTAAAGCTGACCAAGCATAATCAGGAACCATTTTCAGACATCTTAGACTGTGGGTGCAGTCATGTGACCCCATCCAATGAACCTATTGGTGCATGTTTCCTGAGTTGTACATACAGGAATCCAGACTGTCATCAGTTTCATCAGCCCTTCCTTAAAGGGGCCCCATCTTCTAGGGTCCATAAAACAGGGGGAAAATCATAGTTTGAAGCAGACAGGTCCTGAGTACATGGCCATTCTTTGGTTTCAGGGATATCTGTTCATTTGAGTTCTGGTCATCAGTGGTTAGAGAAGGGCTAGCATGCAACATACTTTGCTTGTTGCTTATTACAAATAAAAATGTTTGTTTATTCTTTGAACTTGCCATTTTCTATTGCGTATGTCTAGGATGAAAAGATCATCAAGTTGTTTCCTTTCTGTCCATCAGCTAAGCAGTAACAAGAGGCATTTATAGACATGCTCCATGCAGGGGGTGCTTTAATTACCAAGTTGTGCTAATTAAAAGTACCCAAGTGTTATGTGTATTAGTGTTGCTGCACTGAAAAATGGCAATGGGGCGCTTTGAACTAATGGTCATTGAATGAACTTTAAAGCGCCCTGCTGCCATTTTTCAGCTTGTGGACGCTGATACATGTGACATGGAGGCTGCTAGAACACATTAATTTCCACACTCCAGCTGACTTGATTAATCAAGTCTGCTCCAACGTGCTGGATTTACAACGTGTTGGAGCAGCCTCGCAGCACATCTATAGGAGCCCAAGGGGACCAAATGAAGTCTTGTAATAGTCTGTATTTGCATGGGCGACTGGTGTCTCCTGAGTCTCCACCAGTGGTGAAAACAGAAGTGCACTTCCGCCAGCACTTCCAGTTTAGCAGCTGGTGCTTCCAGGGGGTGCACGGCTACCCATGTACCTCCCCATGTGTTGCCAATGCATATTTGTCAGATGTTGGACAATAAGTCCTTCGCTTACATCTATGATGCCTGGGTTTCCAAGGTGATCTCCCAACCACATAGTAGCCAGACCCAGGATTACTCAGTTTCAGAGGCCAAGTGTACCACCTTGCCAATCATTTAGTAAAAAACAAAATACAATTCTAACTGGATTTGACCAGAAGAGTAGGAGTTGATGAATCTCATAGAATCTGATGGCTCTGCCAAGCTGTCCAGTTCCTCTCTTTTTTGGCACACCTAGCAAATTTCCCCGCTGATTTAAACCAGCTTAGTTATACTCAATTCATTGTGTGTTTCCCAGTGAATATGCTATAGGAGTGCACATCAGGAATCAAGCATTTACTACTTAATATGAGTGCCATTTACCATTAGCATTTTAGCACTGACTTGCTGTGCTACCTTGGACATGCCACATCACCTCTGTGTACTCCTATTTTCTGATCTGTAAAATGGAGATAGCCTAATCACCTTTTGCAAAATGCCCTGAGATGTTCAGATGAATTATCTTCTGTGCAGAGCCTCTAAGCTATTTTGTGAGCTTAAATGACCCATAGTCTTATCCTGGTTCTTTGCAATAGGGGTTACTGTGGCTTACAAAGCTCTTTTCTTCTGTGGATCTAAAAACACTTTTCTAGATCATGTGTAGACACAAGGTCAGGAAGCCACTTGGCCCACCTGATGAAACTTCTATTTAGCAGGGATAGGGAGCAATAGGGATTCCAGGTCTAAGGTAGTAATGGCTAGTTTTGAGATCTAGACTGAAGTTTGGGTGGGACCTCCTCCTCTCACAAAGGCCTTCCCATCTCCAAGTGGTTGTCATTCTGGATTCTGGGAGATAAGACTGAGGCATGATGCCTTTCATACCTCTTGCTGTTTTATAGTGCAAATGGCATAAATAGGAAGAACAGTATTCTAATACATGATTTATACTGGAAGATAAGGAGCAACTCATTGTGCATTTTATACCTAATACTCAGTTTCACAGGGCTTTGTCATAACAACACTGCTTTTCATGAAGTACATGGTGTTGATGAGCTCTGCTACTGGGTTGTGGGCTTTCACCACAACTGCCTCTCCTTAGCTGTCAGAGCACAAATCACATTGTCACTGGCATGGGGGCTAAAGCAGAAGGAGCCTGATAATGGATATTAGTCACTACAAAAGTTCTCCCACTGCTGAAAGCTACTAGGGATTAGGGCTGTGCGAAGTTTCAGTTGCTGTTCCGATTTGGAGGAGATTTGACCCAATTTGGCAGCCGAATCACCGAATCTGAATAAAACTGGGAGACCAGTTAAAAGGTCTGAATCAATTCAAAGCCTCTGAAATAATTTGGAAAAGATTTGGAGATTTGGTCAGTCCCCTCTCACCACTTCAGGGAGCTGGACCCGGGCTCTGTGCCAGTAAGTAGGGGGTGGAGAGAGGACTGTGGGGGGACCCCTGCCAGGCCCCATCCCCTGTCTGCTCTCCCAGCTCTCCTGAGCACACCCCGACCCCCACCCGCTCTCCCAGCCCCGTCAGGGGCTGCCCCACCTGGCCCCAGCAACCCAGCACTTAAAGAAAAAAGAAAAAGCCCCAAACTCACTGGCTGCTGCAGCGGCTGTCAGGGCCTCTGGGGGCTCCTGGCAGAGCCCCCCACAAAGTGCAGGGCAGTGGGGGGCAGTGGGGATTGCCCTACTGCCTTTAAATTTTTTTTTAAGTGCTGGGATGCTGGGGCTGGGCGGTGCAGCCATTGATGGGACTGGGAGAGTGGACAAGGGATGGGGCCTGTTTGATTCGGAGATTCAGCCAATTCGGCAGTGGCCGAATCTCCGAATCAGATTCAGCTGAATTGATTCGGGACAGTGATTTGAATCACCAAATTGAATCACTATCCCCCGAATTGGCTGAATTCAAATCCAAAGCAAATACTAGCCACTTCACAGAGGCCTACTTAGCATTATCATGAGGAACATGTATATATATTTTCTGGAGACTGCTGCAGCATCTAAAGACAGGAGTGTAAGGTAGGGGAGGCTGAATATAGTGATGAGTCTTAGTGATATGCAGGGATCCTGGTTTTCTCTGTTTAAGAATTGCAAATTCTCTGATAAAAATCACAAGTTCTCTGATTTACAACCCAAAAATCTGTGTTTTCTGTGATTAAAATTAAATTCTACTATATATATAGGTACCAGTTGAACACAAAGTTTTACTGATATATTTACAATTTTAAAGCAATTTGGAAGCTTACCAATGCCTCAATTACTATAATAAAATAGCTATAAATTTTGTTTGATTTTGAGTTTTTTATCATGGAAAATCAGAGCTCCCCCTGCCCCCTTCACTCACCAGGATGCAAGTCCAGCTCCGGCTGTCCCCTAACAATGCTTTGTGGTGCTAAGCTTCCCTGACATACCGGTGCCCTGCCCATGCCATTGCTCCTCAGTCCCAAGCCACAGCCTCCCAGTCCTGCTGGTGCCACTCATTCCCAAACCACAGCCCTCTGGCCCTACTGGTGCCCCTCACTCCCCACTCACAGCTCCCAGCCATGCCGGTGCCCCTCACTCCCCACCTACAGACTCCTGCCCTCTGCACCCCACACTGCCATACAGGGCCAAGGACCCAGGTCCACAGCCACCTGACCTCCCCAGCAGCACCTGAGTCCCTGCTGCTGCCCATAGCATGGGAGGCAGTGGCTGCTGTAGCCAGAGCGGAGCATGGAAAGCATGAGCAGAGCCTGTGGGGGAGAGGGGAGATGGGGCGGATGCAGGCTGGTGGCTGTGGGCTTGGAGCTCCCCACCCTGCTGTCCTCCCCTGTGGCCTCCACAACCCAGCAGGCAGGACCTGGTATGAGAGGGCAGAGTGGGGCAGGGAGGCTTGGTGCTGCTGCCAGGAGCCCTATGCTGCCAATGCTAGGGCAGTAGTGAAGGAGCACAATTCTGTGCTGCTACCATGCTGCTGCCAGGTGGGCAGGGGGCACCTTGCCATGGCAGCACAGGGATCCTGACACTGGCACTGAACCTCCCTGCCCCACTTTGCCCTCCCATGCTGGGTCCTGCTCACTGGCCTGCAGGGGCGCTGGGGGGGAGGGCAGCAGGGCAGGGAGCCCTGAGCCCATAGCTGCTAGCCCACATCCACTCTCCCTCCATGGGCTCTGCTCCAGCTATGCTGCCTGTGGAGGATGGGGAGCCAGGCTCCAAACTTTGCTCTG
>NW_017728907.1:17205477-17231685 GCF_001723895.1 Crocodylus porosus
AACCCCCCAAACACCTGAATAAACCAGGGTGCAGTGACTGAGTAGTTTCTGTCATGGGGCTGTGGGTCGGGAGTTGCGGGTACCAGCAAGGGTGGGGAGGGGGTTGTGGGTGGGGAGTGAGGGGCATCAGCAGGGCTGAGGAGTAAGGGTCAATGGCATAGGCAGGGCACCGGCGTATCAGGACTGCTCAGCACCACATAGCAAAGAAGGATGGACAGCCACAGCTGGAACTACATCCTAATGAGCAAAGGATGCAGGGAGAGCTCTGATTTTCTGTGATAAAAGAACCCAGCATCAAACATCAAAATGTACATGTATTTAGAATTTATTTTTTATAGCAATTGAGGCACTGGTAGGCTTCCAAATTGCTTTAAAATTGTAAATATATCAATAAAACATTGTGTTTAACTGATGCCTATGTATATAGCGGCATTTCATTTTAATCATGGAAAACATGGATTTGGGGGGTTTTAATCGGACAGCATGCAATTTTTATCAAAGAATTTGTGATTTTTAAACAGAGAAAACCAGGATCCCTAGTGATATATTGGAGCAAGTCTGCTGCTGACAAAATAAGCCCCACCTATTTTTTCTCTAATTTGTCCTCACCAGAGACTGGCAATTAGACAGCATATAGGGCTCATGGGTGTCCCTGGCTGACTTATGGAAGATTTGAGTACCACCCCCAGTTCTTTTTACAAATTCTCCCAAGGCAGAAAACCTGAGAATGTAGCCAGGCTCACTCCATGCTATATTCTCTATCTCATGGCTGGCTTGTGGTATGCTCTAGCATGAGGAAGTGGGAAAAGCTTATTTTGTCAGTGGCAGACTGAGTTGAGAGAGAGGCTTTATAGAAAGAGAGCTCCCACTTCCCACGAGGAAGGGATCGAGCAATGAGCAAGATGGAACAAGCAGAAGGAGTAGGAGGAGAGAAGTATGGCCTGGGGTCAGAAACTTCAAAGGGAGGAGTGGGGCTGGGTTAGAGATGTAGGCTGATACGCAAACAGGGAAGAAGGTATAAGCTGGCTGATATTTCAGTTTTGTTTAATATGCAAGATGCTGGGCCAATTTCAGATGGCATAAAACAGCATTGCACCTTTAAAACTGACAAAGCCCTGTGAGCTTACCCCAGCTGAAAAGTTAACACATTTTATCTCCCTCATGTTCTGCTGGGCTTAGTAGAAAGATGAAAAAAAATGTTTTTAAAATGCGTAGAAAATAATTTTTAGAAGACAGTGATGAAAGAGGAAGCTGAACCCGCACATTCAGTAGGTACAGGGGAGCATCTGGTGCTCAGACTGGATGGAGAATCAAAGACTTCCAGTGGTCAGGGAAGGCAAGTTCTATTTTATTAATTCTGGGTAAGGGACATGAAAACTATTTACTTGGAAGAAATGTTGTCATATGTTTAAAGCAAGAGACTGGGACTCCTGGGCTCTCTGTCTGGCTCTGACAGCATCTTGATTCACTGGTAAATCACAGAGACCAAAAGTATCTACTAATTTTAGATGCCTTGGTATGTGGGTCCCCTCCATCACACACTAAGAACAGCTATAACTTCTCAGAGATGCAGATCAGTTCAGTGTTCACTGACTTCAAATCCATCTGTGGGGGTTGGTATTCAGATTCCCCCAAAATGGAGGCACCCAAAATTAGTGGACATATAAAAATATTGATATTTAACCTAGCAGTTTCTCAATGGCCTGGTCATAACATGCCAAACCCAGTGTGCCTCACAGGGAAGCTTATGAAGCTTAATTCATTAATGTTTGTAAAGCTCTCTGAGGTCTTTTGATGGAAGGTTCTGTATAAATACAGAGTATTCTCATCATTCTAATATATGATTATATTTCCCTGCAGGAGACCTAGTCTCCTAGATACACTCATGCTTTTACTGTTAGGGAGTTGCTGATGGAATGACAGGCACTTCCAATAATTGTTTTGAAATTCATCTTTGAAATAAGCTAACATTTTAAATACAAAGTATATGTAGCTCTCCTAGGTAATATAAGTAATGACTGGTGTATCAACAATCAAAAATATCACACCAGATCCTCAGCTACTTTAGATCAGCCTGGACTGATTTGATTTCAGCGCTGCTGTACATGAGCTGAGGATCTGGCCAGTGTTATCTAGTGTTGTGAATAGAATATAATAGCAATGCTGCATTGGTGATAGTAGTATGTTGGGTAGGAAGGTCCCAGTGTGTGGGGGGAGGTGTGGGTCTTTGGACTAAGAGGGAGAATTGGTCTGATGGAAGGAGGTTTTATAAAAATGAGAAAAAGAAACATTCTTCTGCAAATTGAGAGGACTGGGACAAGGGGTTTTAAAATACAGCCCTGCTCAGGGTTTTGTCCTTATCTCTAAGGAGAATATTCAGTTTAATCAGCCATTCACTGCTCTGTAGAAGAAGATGGAGCAAACTTGGGATTTGGTCATGCTGGAAATCTCAAGGCAAGCAGAGAAGCAGCTAAACTCCTGCAGTGGATTTTCCTCTTACTAGGACATATTATGTGATGGCTGCTTCTCTCATGAAGGATAAGGGCTCATCACTCAGCAGAACTCTTTCTCACTGGCAGTATGATGACCTATCCTCACACATCTGTGGCCTGACTGGCTATCCTGTATGTTGTTCCTACTGGTTCATGCCACAGGAAACTAGAGACTGTTTAAGGGATCTCAAGCTGCTGCTGATACCCTGCATAAATGCTGCCTAGTCCTATGACTCTTGATTTTGCCTCTCATCTAAAACTTGGTGTTGATACACTGAACCACGACTGCATTTTTTGCTTGATGCTGTGCCTTGACTCATTACTGCCAACTGGCTAGTCAACTGTGAGCGGAAAGGATAGGGACTAATTGAAACGTTGATCATGAGAACCAGAGGGATCTGGGAGCTTCTGCATGCCAAAACAGATCTCCAAACAGTGGCTAGGTAATATTAACACGGAGGGTCAGAGGGCTTGCTGCAATTTAAGTCAAGTTACTAGTTAAAGTATAGCATAGCCAGTCTTGCTGCAGTCACAATTCCAGAAAATCTTCTTGAAGGCAAGGACTTTAGTAGGGTTGAACTTGGTATGTTTTAATTTGCTGTCATTTTGCAGATGTTTGATATGAGCTGGGACTGGGGCAGCGGAAGCACTAAAACTATAGTTGCGGCAGGACACTTTGCCTCCTGAATGATAAAGATGTGTATGCTGTACCTCATGCTACTTCTTGTGATTTACATCCTTTTCTCAAAGATGCTTCAATGCCTAACCCTAACTTTGTTGCTTAGTGGGGGTCTCAAGCCCTGAAAAAGGTACCAAGGCTTGTGAAACAACGAGTGAGAAAGTGAGAACTCAGAACACAGTCCATAAAAACCACCACGTTCAGTGGAAAACAACTCCAGTTACCCTGCAGGATTTACTGAGGAGAGGGGTATGGCCCTAGGCCTTACCCCTTAGTGGAATTAAATATGCTTATTAGCTTTTTTTCTACCTTAGAGAACACATAATGCCGGCAGAGTCTCCCTAGGCCTGATGAAGGGTGTTTGTGTCCGAAAGCTTGGAAAAAACTTTTTTCCAACTATTGACTTGGTCTAATAAAAAATATCACATCTACCCAAAGAACCTTGCCTGCCTGTGTGTTTTCATCTAACCTGTTAGAATTCATACTCTTACCCTTGATCCTGGTGACTATTGCTGACTAAACAAAATGCAGAATTTGTAATAATCTCCTCACAATATCCCAGTAGTAATAATTGTTCCCTTTCACAGGAACCCTTTGGGAAAGACTGTGCTAGTTAATCAAGAGGAGGAGTTCATCTCCTTGGAGACTAAGCAGCTCTGCTGATTTTCTTTTGTTCCCTATGCAGTTCTCTCATACACTATGGAGTCATGATCTCAGCCTCCTGAGCTCAGGTAAGCTTGCTTTTTTTTCCCCTCCCTTCCCATCCTCTATAACACTGATATCCTTCTGCCTTTATATCCCTTGTACCAGCATGTGTATCTTCATGTGCAGCAGATACTTCTGATTCTACACTAGGCTAGGATAGTGGACAGACCATACAACTCACCCATAACAGTTAATATGAGGAATTGCCTTTGGTATTTGGCTTTCTTTAAATATTATTCATGTCCTAAGGAAAGTTGCATTAAAAATCCGACAGTTTTGAAACCTTCAGAGCTGACTGAAAATGATGTTGACTGCTGGTGACATAAACAAAGGATTGGCTCCTGTGATGACTTGTGAGGGTGTGAGTGGGTAGCCCTTTTCTTAAGGTATCTGTTTTATCTTCTCCGCATTGCCCCTGTAGCTTTTGAAGTGGTTGGGCAATTTTAATAGGAATTTCACAAACTTTAAAATCTAAATATCATTGAGTTTCCACTGCTTAGCCCCTCTGCTTGACAGCCTGATCTGGTGCATGGCACCAGGCCAGGCAGAGGTGACACAGGGCTCTGATCCCAGTGTATAGGGTCCCAAGGCCCTGATCCCGATGTGGGACAGGATGGGGTGGTGTGGGGTTTGGGGGCCCAATCTAGCTGCACCAGGGCAATACAGGGCCCATTCATAGTGCACAGAGTCTGACCTGGCCCGCAGACCAGCCCAGAGCTATTCATTTGGCCCACAGAACCAAAATACTGAGCATCACTGTCCTGAATCTAATAACTCTTTTCAGCCTACGTGTTCTGAGGCAGAGCAATTCAAATGGAAAAACAGGATGTTGCAGGGAAGCTTTGTGGAATGAAGTTAGTTGCTTTTTCTGTGCCAAGGGTTGGGACTCAATTGACAGAAGGTTCTCTAGTTTGATGAGTCAGCTGATCAACAGAGATCTCTGAAGCTACAGAATCATATACTGTAAAGCTGGGAGCCATTACCAGATTGACTATCCACAGCATTTAAAGATTTTAGAGCATATCACCAAAATGCTTTAGAAACAGAAAAGTTGTTATTTGTTGGTTTTGATTTAAAAAGATTTAGTAAAAGACCCTGCAGCCACTCAAACTGTGATATGGCAATCCAGATGGGTATTAGGGTAAGAAATGTTCATGGAAAAGCCAGAAGTTACTGGTGATTCAGAAACTGGTGTTTGCCATTGCATGAGTCCTGAACCAGTGACACACACTGTTCTGCTGAAGATGTCCTGATGAGAGGTAAAATCTCTTGATGGAGTTTGCAGCACTTTTTGCTGGCCAAGTTTCCATTATTGTAATTGTAATTTACTTTTCTATGGCTATGTACAGAGATTCAAAAAGCTTGAGGTGAAATTGGTCTAGGTTACATGGTTTTCTGTACATGGCGTACTTTAGATTAGTAGTGAACAGAACACACACTTGTTCTTTGGTGGTGGTGGTGGGGTGGGGAGCGCAGCATGCAGGTTGCTTATTTTAAACTGAGTTCTGCCACTTTTAAACCAGTCTGTGTACATTGAACTTCTGTTCTGTTAGGGGTTTAGACTAGTTTCTGATCACTTATACCAGTAAAAGTGGAATGTTTGTACCTGGCCTAAAAGTGCTTGTTTAACACATGGTGTTCCAGAATACTAGTTCCTGAATAACTCCAGATGTGGAAGCTCTTCTTCTGAAATAAAACTCCCTAGATTCTTTCAGAGTACTTTAAGCCCAAATGGAACATGGCGCTAAAAAAGGAACAACGTTTCTCCCAATCAGCTTAAGAAATGTTTTAAGGTTATGATCACACAGCCAAGAAAAGTGGACATCAGAAAGAGAGGAGGACTTCTTTTTCTGTTTTCACAGTTGTGTTTACTCTGTAGGTGGTTTCTGACTGTTATGTGTGGGGGTGCATATGCAGACATTATATTGCTCATCAAGAAATTCCTTTTAAAGGACATTATATTTAGGGCTGAGTGAACTTTGGAATTTCCATCCTTCAGGAAACTTTAACAGTTTAACTTCTGTTTTTCTTCCAAGTGAAAAGTTGACGTTTTTCACGGAATGAGAAGTTTCCAAAAGACTGATTCATAAGTGGTAAAATGTTTTGTTTTGACAATTTTGACACTCCAGATTCAAAATGTTTGACTTCCGTTTGAACTATGCCAATTCAACATTAAACTGCATTTCCTTGTGGGTGCACAGTGCTTCAATCAGAGCTGTAGTTTAGCTGCCTGATGTACCTACGTACCACTCAGCCTGTGGTGCATAATAGGGAAAGAAGTCCAATCTGGAAGTCTGGCCCATAGCAAAAAGTAGGGGTATTAGGTCCTCCAAACTCCCAGGAGGCAATGAACTTCCATAGGAGAAATACAACTTAGTGCTGAACTGACTTAAAATTAAATGTTTTGGGTCAGTTCAAATACTTTGATTCTCATTGAGTTTTGAATGAGGTGCTGGATCAGCAATAATTAATTATATACCCCCAGCTGCCTACTCAAGGTGTTTTAATTATGGTTTTGTTAGCTGTCAAGGTTACTTTTGTGGGCAAGGAGATGGGAAATGACCTACTGCTCTTACCCAGATCCCTTGGCATTTAAAAAATAATGTTGTTTTTTTTTAAATTTACCATGCCCAAATGGCACTAAATCAAAGCTTGAATCACCAGAAAAATCCTGTGGATACAGCAGAAGTTACACACTTTCTGATAGTGCAAGGAAAGAAATGAGATCTTGATAACAGGGGATTTGATAACATAAAGTGTTCAGGGAGATGATGCATGGAAAAGGGAGGAAGAAACAAAGGCCGTAGCTTTAACTACAAGCAGCTGATCTATGACTATTTGAGAAGTATTAACAGAGAAGGCTGACTTTGCCTCTTAGCATAGGCCTGTACAACTCAAGACAAGCCATGCTGCTTTGCATGGGTGTAGCTCACTTGCGCCAAAAGGGAGAGCCAACTAGAATGCCTGTAGTGCCATACTAATGTGACTACATGGCATCTAGCTTGGGGGCTATTTTGAAGAGAACAGGTGTTGTGTAGACATCTTCTAAGCACCATTGTTATTGATAAGGAATTAACGCCACGTGGAAATTTGTGACTGAGAAATGCAAACTTGAGATGACCAAGACTTAATAAATCTCTGTTAAATTTTTCAAGCTTAAGAGAAAAAGCCCCTGGGAAAAATTAGAAAAAGGGCAAAAAAATTTTCCGTGATATTTTGAAAATACAATGCTTCCATCTTTGTGTTTTGAAGCAAAATATACCCAATTAAAAGTGTAATACTAATAAAAACGGAATGTACATCCAAACATACTTTATTTTTATGTCTTTGGGTAAGAAAACACTTTTTGTTTTGAATTGACCCCAAATGATTTTTAATTTTTCAGACTGTCAAAGCAAACAGGAAAAATTGATTATTTGCAAGGAAGCATGCAGTATAATTTAGCTAACTTTAGCAGTGTTCCCAGGGATTTTACACTAATCTGAGCAAGAGCAGAACTTTGTGCTAAACAGGGAAAGGAATTGTTCTAGAGAAGCCACAGGAGAGATAACTGGAAGTAAGAGGATGAAAGTTAACAAAGCTAAATGGAAGCTGTCAGTAATCCTGCCTGTGAGGGCTACAAGGCTGTGGGTTGATCTCTCAAAGGAAGGCATGAAAGCCCAGTCGCTTGAGACAGTTAAAGGACAATACAGTGTGGGGCAGTATTAAATGGGATGAATGAACTGGTCCTTTCTACCTCTGACTTCTTTGGTCCTGTGGCTTAATGAAGAGAAATTTGCTGAGCTGAAAGTCATGGGAACTGCTATATCAGAGTTAAGTTGGCTGTCCAGGCATCTAAAGCGTGGGCTAACTATAGCTGTTTAAGAGAAAATGCATCTGGTGCTTGATCTGCCAATCCATGGCTAGCACTAACTTGATTTGCCCTCATACCCTATTCCAGGCTTATGGTACTTGTGCCAGGTCCTTGGTGTTCTGCTACTGCGGTTGGATTCTCTCCTACCCCCTCCTTCATTCTGCAGCTGGGGACTATGAAGAAGAGACTGTCTTGTCTAGAGCTTGATGGGCACAGGTGGCACCAGCAGCTGCAAATTCCTTTAGTTCTTGTTGGTAAACAGTGAAGATTTCATTTAAATATTCATCAGGAAAGGTCTTGGCCTGAATGTTAATCCAGAAGGGAGGATGGCTTCTTATCTCATTTGCAGCTGCCAGGCTGCTAGTTTTAGAGATACCTCTTTGCAGCTACCAGCAGGAGATTCAAAGGTGATGCTTACCCTGACATCTGAATTTCAGATCGTGGCAGAGATGTGCCCCTTTGCTAGGCTGACACTGAGGGCCCTGTTCTGAGCACAAGGGGTCTGGGGATACCTCCCTGTGGGAGCTGTTTGCGTTGTAGTACAAGGCTTATTCCTCTTTCTCTCTGTGAGCATATCTGATACCAGATGCTGCCTAATGGAAATGACTTTCTCACTGCCCACATGGTTTTGTGAGGCAAGTGAGAAGAAGGCGGCAACTTAACCCAGAAAACTGATATGAGGCTCTTCCATCTTTTCTTAGCTTCTGTGCTGTCTCTTTCCTGTTCGCTCTTTATTCCCCTGCTTCCTCTCCCTCTCTCATGTGTGTATGCCTGGATCTTTGGATGTGTGTGCATACCTACTGTTTTGTGTCTGTGTGTTCCTTGCATATGAAGACATATGTGTCAGGCTGTTGGCCACAAGTCTGTGCACATACCATGAGCTGGGGGTTCTTGGATCTGTGCTTGTGCTAGGATGAAAGGCTAAGTACAGACATTCAAAAAGCCCAAGCCTGAAGTGATTCAACCTGCATAGTTTGAACCAATTTTCAAGTGAACAGACATTCATTTTTGATTCTGGAAATGCAGCCACATGCCTGCAGTGGTTCAGGCTGGAAGCTAGAGGGCACTAGAGTGAGCCCCCCCTTCCTTTCGGCAGTAGCACTGAGGCTGGAGGGAAGCTGACCTTGGGGAGGGAGTGTGGCCAGGCCTTGGCAGGCCACTGAGTATAATTGTGGAGGGGCTAAAACCCCCACCCTGGCCTGCAGGGACCCCAGCCAGGGTGTGCCTGGAATTGTCCCTAGGGAGCAGGTGGCATGGCCGGACACCTACCAGGCCAGCATCTCAGGCGAAGCGGGGGCAGGGAACAGGATTCAACTCACCTGTCTCCCCTCTCAGGCATGGGCAAAGGGACCCCAGCTGGGTTCTCCCTGGCTTTCTGCTTTGCTGGCTGCTTGTGTATGTCATGCTGCCTGAGCCAGCTCTAGCCACCCTCCTCTCCCCCTCCCCCACCACCACTGTGCAAGTGGCCAGAGGGGTGGAAAGCTAGGGCTGCTCCATCCCTGCCAGTCAGACCGGGCTGTGCCAGCTGGGTTTCCCACCCCTACCCCCTTGTCAGCCAGCTCTCATTGCTCCAGCTAGGGTGGGGGAGCAACGCTGCTCTGATCCAGCAGACAGCACAGCCCAGGGCTGCAAAGCATGCAGGGATGCTGGGGGAACCAGGAAGGGGTCTGGGACAGAAGTTGCATAAATCGGTTTGACCTAAGCCAGTTAAGTCTGATACTACATTCAGACAGGTTTATCTTAAAGCAATTTTGGCCATTTTGAAACTAGTTTATGTGCACTGAGCTTCTGTTTGGTTACAAGTTACAAGCTTAAACCAGTTTCTGATCACTTAAACCAGTTTATGTGTAACTTCTGTCCCTAGCCAAAATGCCTACACTGGTATTTGTGCATCTGTGTGTGGAAGTGCCTGCTATTTTCTAGCTTATTTCAGTCAGTCTATCTGCTTGCCCAGTAAAAATCTAAACTAGATAAAGGTGACCCTGAAACCACTAATATACTATAAAAATGTGGGTCTAGTGTGCTGTGCGAAAAGACTTGGAGCTGGGAGGAAATTTACACTGAGTAGAATGACTAACTGCTTTATGAACTTGAGACCTCAGATGGGACTTCCTTGTGTCTCTGCCAAACTTGGCTGGAGATTTTATGTTAAAAAGCAGAGCAACCTTTTGCTTGAGAACCAGATGCTGCCTGTGAGCTGAGCTTTCCAAGGGAGAATAAATTACTAGAATCTACTGTTCTGCAGAGCGAAGCAGGACAGCAAGGAGCGCATCAAATTATATAAAAGCCAAGTGTTACAGGGGCACAAGAGAGAAATTTATGGCCAAACACGTGTAATATAACGCATCATTTTACCTTGAAATCTAGCACTGCCTTTGTGCTTCATGGATGCTTCCTTGATTTCTCTAATTTTATTGCACTTTTAATGGGAAATAGATGAGATCTTGGAAACCTCCCTGAACAGTCTGCCTATGTCTCTCTTCACTTTGTGGACAAGTGTGTTGATACACAGCAGAACCTATTAGTAGTGGAAAGCTCCACTGACTGAAGACCATGTCTTAAATAACAAAATCTGGATCTGGATTTTGACGTTTGGGGATCTTCATAGACAGGGGGATTTGCCTTTCTAAATGCTTCTAGGCTTTCAGACCATCAGAGAGTCTGAAATTGTGAAACTAGATCTAGGTCCATTGAGGACCCTTTTGTGGGAAAAACTGTGGTTTAAATCCATGACTGCTATTGTGGTCCAGAAGGCAATGGTCTACTCTTGTGAAGATTGCTTGAGTCAGGGTTCCTAGGGAATGACAAGTGAATCTAAGGGGTGTACAAGAAAACCAAACTCTTACATAGCACTTGAACCTTGGTAGATTTTCTAACTCTTTATAATGGAAGGTAGCTATCTTTATCTGCACTATTCAGGGTGGGGAGATGGGAGATGCAACTGAGGTATGGGGCAGTGAAGTGATTATGCCCAAGGACATTCAGCAGGCTGATTTGGGTACTGAATCTAGATTTACTGAATACCAGTCCAGTGCTTAAGCCCCTAGGGCAGACAGTGGTGCCATTCTCTGATTTCAGACCATGGTTCATCTCACTGGAGATGCATAGGGAGTGCATGTGCACCCCAAGATTGACAGTGCACCCCCTAAGAGACAGCCTGTGGGCGGTTGGCACTCGCCACCCCTCTCCCGCTTCCGATACTGCTGGTGGCATCTGTGCGCGATCATCGATTGACGGTCAGTGCTCGTGGCCCCCCCTCTTGCTGCTGCCACCACCATGGCTGCCTGTGGGAGCTCCCCGCTGCCACCACCACTGGCTACGGGTGTGCACTGTGACCCTCCAGCGTCTGGGGGCATGTGTTGTTCATGATTCATCTACAACCTGCTCCAGTTTCAGAGCTGTTTGGCACTGGGTTTTAGGTTTTGATATGCTGGATTCTATATGCAGGTGAATGCTTTCTATTCCTTCCTTCGGTTCAAGCACTGGCTTCAGTGGAGTTTTCTGGGAAAAGACAAACTCTGATGGTAGGAGCTTCCACTGTGTAGATACAGACAATGGTTGGTTCATTTAGCTGAGTCTTAAACTTTCAGCAGCTCATGCATTAGCCAAGTTTGTAATGGTCTGTCCTTGCAAGAAAAAGGTCCCACTTACAGGGGTTCTGGATTTCTGAAGACAGCAGGGGCAGAGGCAAGCCTCTGACAGGGGAACATTGTTGGGCCAAATAAAACTTTAGTGGTCACTCTTCCTTCTGCAGAAATGGGACTTCCTTCTGCCAAAATGGGGCCTACGCAGCGAGTCCTGGTCCCCTAGCTCAGCAACTTGTGGTTCAGTGATTCAGTCTGATCATTTCCATATGGTACTGCCAGCTTAAGACTGTCACATCCTGATAACTTCATTGATGAGACTGTATTGGCCACAGTTTTTCTTTATTAATGAAGGAAGGTGGAGAGCAGCATCCCCAGGGAAAAGTGCATCAAGGAACAGAAATGAAGTGATGCTCAGCTTCCTTCCCTTGCCCTCCCCGGCTGCTATGAAGCATGAAGCTGTCTGAATTTAAACTTGCTGTATACTCTGTGTCTAGTGCTAGATGAATTCTAAGCATGGCACAACATTGAAGCCACAATAAAATGATTTTAAAAGCCTCTGCAATCCTCACTGGGCTTGCCTAAACCCTCCTATCTACCTTATCAGTATCCATGTGACAAATAGAGCTCATCTTTGAGCTAGAGACTCCTTTTCATTCCTCCAGAACAACCTTCCCTTAGCTTTCCCCTCTCCGATCCTCCCTGAGGGATGGGTGCTTTGTATTCAGAGAGCCCCCTTGGGTGAACTGAATGCCTCACTTTACATTACAGGGAGGAGGCCATCCCCTCCCTGAAATATTTATCAGGTTTTTGCAGGCAGGAGCAATGAATGAGTGACTAGAGAGACTGTTTGGCCTTAATCTTGCTAAGCGGTTCCAAACGAAGGTTGTCAAACCAGACAGTGAAACAGCTTCTGCTACATGTGTGTTCTCTTTCCTTATGCGTGTAAGAGCTCCTGCCACTTCCCACTGCAAGTGAGGCAAGCGCAAACTGCTTTCAGACTTTCCTGCCCTGCTTCATCTGCAGCAATAGGACACCGCATGTGGTCTTAACCTGGGCTTTCCTGGTTGTCTACAGGGAGCGAGCAGGGCACATCTAGCCCAAGAGGATGAATCTTTTCTGCCTCAACTAAAGAACCAACTCTGCTAGCTGGAGGCAGGAGCAGTTTCATAAACCTCCTTATCTGTTTCTACCTGCAGAGTCGGGATGAAAAACAGCATGGGTTGCAAAGGCAGGTGTGCAGAGTATATACAATTAGGGTTGTAAGACTTGTACAATTCTAATTTGTTACTTCTCCTGAAGGACATTAATGATTCTGAGGTGTCCAGATACTATGGCAAAGGTGGAGGGGAGTGGGGGTAGGTCTTTAAGAACCTAATAGTTTGAAAAACGTTGACTGAAATACACCCAGATATGGCCACACCCAAAAGGTCTAAGCTTTTATGCTGCTATAATGATGCTTTTGTGTAGTGCCTGGAGACTTCAAGTCAGATTTAGGACCTATTGTTCACTGTACATCCATATAGAGTTAAGAAGACAGAGATAGATACTCCACTGCATGGGTGACTGGCACTTGCCCCCCCCAGCAGCAAGTCAGCAACTGGGGCAGGGGAGAAGTGATCCCCCACGGTCCCCTTGCAGCTGATCCACCAAGTGGCAGTGGTGTGCCGCTGGCACTTCTGAGCATGCTGCTGACACTTCCGGGTGAGCGTGATGGGCTGTGGGGGGGCAGCAGGGATTGCTTCTCCTGGGGCCCCCTCTCCACAGCCAGCACTCTCAGGGGGGCACCGGTGCTCTCGCCTGCCCCCCCTGCCTGGGAATGCTGGCTGTCAGGGGGTGCACCAGCACTCTCAGGGGGTGCACATGCACCCCTGTGCACCCTTTACGCGTTGCCACTGCTCTACTACCTGATACCATTTACACCATGTAAATCATTGCTGTTCTGACATGAGTTTAGTTGTGTTTTTATACTGAGATTGCTCCAGACTAAATGCTTGGGATCCAGGCAATGGAGACTCTATTGCTTTGCCTATACTACTTCCAGCACATCCTTGGGAGAACTGTTCTCAACCATGCCCCTCCCACCAATTCATGCTCTTTATGCACCAGTTCTGGCAATAAGACTGTAGGGCTGCTCTGGGGGAGTGTTGACCATTACCTCTCTCAAACATGTGTGAGATGTTTTTTATGAGCAGAGGCAGGGGGTGCCCTCAGCCTGGCTTCACTTCTGCATTCATTAGGCTTGGCAGAGTAGGAGTGTCCTTGACAGCAGTGCTCCCAGGAGCACTGCCTGAGTGGCATAGGCATCATCTAACTCACAAACCTTGACCCAGCTAGTTCTCCACCTAAAAGACTCCAAGGAGTGGGCACAAGACTGCCGCAAGCAAAGAAATAAATCTGGGAATCAATAGATGTGGCTTTGTCAGTATATTTTGCTACTGTCGGGTATGTGTTGGTTTTTTAAGTCTTACAGAGTCTAATAGAAATTGATGACAGGTGTTTTAGACCATCCTTGAGAATGTGAATGCATTAGTCTCCCTCCTGTAAGGTTTGTATCAGACAGTTAAAAATACCATTAAAGAGAGCACTGTGAGTTATTAAATACTGCAGGTTTTTTAAGGTAACCCTGTTGGTTTCATTCCTATTAAGTCCTATCAGATTTTCCAACAGGAATAGGTTTTTTGCAAGAAAATTTGAGTCATGTGTACAATTCATTTTGGAGTTAAGAACCAGTGAATTCCTTGTTACTTACAACTTGTTTCCCTTCCCCCGCCAGTGGATAATTAGACAACATGGCTCTAAGATTGTGAGCCAATCCAAATGCTGTTAAGAGCAGACACAAAAAGCAAACATCACAGAAGTCTGCCACTGTGCAAGGAAATGCATGTCTATACAATGCCTCTGTGGGAGACACTACGTACTTTCAAAAACAAGCACAGCTGGGCACTGCGTATCATGCTTTGGCCCTGATTCTCGAAAATTCATATTCGGGCATGTGATTCTTATGCAAGTAAGTTGTTCCATTGCTTTTGGGAAATGGGGCATTGTAAGTTATTATCCACCTTTGAGAAGAGTAGATATGCGGCATCCCTTTCACCCTAAAGTGATTCAGAAATACTTACACAGTGGTAGTCAACCAGGGGTGTGTGTACCTCGGGGGTAATTAAGAGGGTTGTAGGAGGTATGCAGAACTGATGTGGCCAATAATTTCCATGTGTGTGCATGCAGCTGCAGTGTAGCACGTGGGCGGCCAGAAGCACAGCCCAGCCACATGGAGAGCAGCTGGGTAAGTCTGTTGTGAGGGAAGGGGCATAAGGTAGGGAGCGGGGCTGGGGCAGGGGCAGGGGCAGGGGCTGCCCAGTCAGGGGTGTGGCACGGGACTGAGCTGCATGGGGGGGAGGGGTGGGTCCCACCACTATGCCCACCCCAGAAGGGCATGGGGGGCATGTGCCCCTGGATCTGCATGCAGGGCAGGATGGGGCAGGGGGGGCTGTTGCGGTGGGTTGGGGTAGGGGCTGTGCCGGGCTCTTCCTGGCAGGAGCGTTGGGCCAGGGAGGTGCTAGACTCTTCCCGGCAGGGGCTGGGTCGAGCTGTGGCAGTACTAGGAGAGGGAGTTGGGAGAGCTACAGTGAATTCTGGAGTGTCTACAGCCCCCCTCTGTAGCCCCGCTCTCATGGGCCCCCTCGCAGTGAGGGGGGGAGGGGTGTTGGGGCTGGAGCAGGGGCATGTGCTGTCCAGTCGGGCTGAAGCATGGGATGGAGCTACTAATGGCTCATCTGGGTGGTGTGGGGGGTGGCAGCTCCCACAACTGCATGCACCCTGGGAGGGCACAGATGCATGTGGGGAGGGGCGGGCTGGGGCAGTGCTGGGCTGTTCCTGGCAGGGGTGTTGGCTTGGGCTGTGCTGGGAGGGGGAGGTTGGGGGCTATGGCATATTCTGGAGCGGCTGCAGCCCCTCCCATAGCCCCTTTCCACCCCATGCCCTTCCAGGGTGTGTGCAGTGGTGGGAGCCACCACTCCCTGAGGGCCCGGATGAGCCACTTGCAGCTCTGTCTTGCACTCCACCCCAGTTGGGCAGTGCCTGCCCCTGCTCCAGCTTCAGCCTCAGCCCCAGCCCCAGCTCTAGCCGCATCCCATTCCTCACCATGGGGCCTCAATCTGCCCCCATCCCCTTAAAAACAAGAAAAAAATATAAAGGAGTACATAAGTTGAAACTCTGAGACAGAAGGGGTACACTTGTTAACAAAGGTTGAAAACCCTTGCACTTACATGTCAGATTCTTTCTATTGTCTAATTTCTGTCTACTTTCACCCCCAGGTGGAGCCAGCTTCGCAGCTGATGCAAGTTAGCATACCTTCACTAATTTCCAAACTGATATACCTCAGCTGATAGCCTGAACTTTGGGGGTGAAATATGACAGCTGTTTGACAGTGTATGGCAATGCAACACCACAGTTTAGGATATGCATTAAAGAATGCCTCAGGGATATTTTACACAGGCAGAATGCAATTAGCACCCTGGAATGTGGCTGTGACATCAGGAGTAACACCTTGACATGCAGCCCCCACCCAAAGCCCCTATGGGGTCAGTTCTAGGAGCTCTGAGACCCATATGGCACATCAGAGTACTGGTGCAGCACTGACTCAGAGAAGTGCAGCCTTGTAAATCACCAGCCCCACAAGCTGCAGCCAAGTTTTCCTTGGAGCCCTCCCACCCAAATAATAAACATGTCCATGCCTAGTCCACTCATGAAACCTGTCAAGCACATAGCCCGCAGGGGCTCTGACTTGTCAGCTGATAGGCAGGCAGATTTGGCTCTGGTCCTGGTTCTTGCATCATTTTTGTCCATTTCTTTTTCAGCAGGAGAATGAACAATTTAACTTGACTTAATGATGCCTTGCCATTCTGATATTGGTGGCAAATCATAAAGGGCTCCGTGATATGGAAGTGATGTTTCTGCATGGTCTGCTGGTCAGAATGAAGAGCCCTGCCCTCCCCAATATATTGTACATGATGTATTCAGTGATTACTACACTCTGATTAAAGAATAGGGATACACTCAATCTTGTAGTAGGTAGAAGCCTGTCAGGTTGATTGAGCTGCTGGAGATTTTTATACTGAGCTAAGATTCAAACCAACGTTTCAGCAACTTTCACTGACTGATTACAGTAGGTGCAAAGCCCATGTCCTTTTCTAGGTCAGCCAGGAGATGGCCAGACCTGGGGCAAGACTCCTTGTGAATCAGACATTTGGCCCTGCAGCCAGGCTGTACAGATGTTCCAGTGATTAGAGCAGAGAACTAGAAGTGAGACTGCCAGAGGTCTGTTCTTGGTTTTGGAAGTTTTTATGCCCATCTATATAACTGAATAGCAAAAATCCTGCTTTTTGTTTCTGTTTATAACATAACAGTCCCCTTAAGTCAGAAAGCACCTTGCCTGTGTGTATGGTAAAGCTGTCCACTTTGGAGAACTGTTCTTTTTTGGGCAGTTGCTATGCTCTGTTTTATGTGGACTTTACTTTTGTTCTTTCTTGGCATATTGCTTAATATAAAATCTAACCCACCCAGTCTGAAAGTACAGGACTGCTCTTGTGGATAGAAAAATACAACCCTAGGTGTTTCTCAGGGGGGATAACATTGCAGCGTTTAGAAATGCAGAGCACAAGCTCAGTGGGCAAGCAGTCTCAGAACAGTTTCAATTCTTTCTATTATGCATAAAGGAGAGAGACATTGATTATGTTGCATGGTGCCGGTCATAACAGTAAAGAAAGAGGCATCCAGGCACCACTGGGAAATACTTAGAGAGCAGTACACAGTAGAATGATTGACATCTTTATACTCAGCAAGGAAGATTGAGGTCAGATGATCTGAGTGTGTTTTAGATGTGTTAGTTTGCTGGAAACAATTTACACAAAGTTATTTTGTTTTCTCTCCAGCCCAGAGAATCTTATGTGTTATGTCAAAAGAGGGAAAGATGCTGTAGTGAGTGTTGTGCACACAAGAAATGGTGCAGCTCACATAAAAGTAGGAGTCCTGTGCTACCCTCTAGATTGATGTCCTGAAGAACAAAGTGTGCATCAGTTGTGTGTGCCATAACCATAGTGAACAAAGAGAGAGTAGTCATGCAGGAATGGGGTATGATCAGTGGGTGGAGAACTTTGCATCCTCTTCCCCTATATCCATTGCTCCTCTCCAGCTCTTCCCCCATTGTGACTAAGTGGTACAAGACACATGCCTGGAGGGCTGGTGTGGTTTTTCTGCATACTAGTGCTGGAAGCATGCCACTGGATACTCTGGTACCAGCGGCAGAGGTAACAGATGCAGAACAAGGCAGGAAAAGATGATGGATGGATGTAATAAGGTTCACACAGAGTATCTAATGATGAGCACTGCTGGACTAGAAGGAAGCCCATATAGAGAGCTACAACCAGCTGCACCATCATGTGTGTGGCCAAGCACTACTAATTAAAGGAGGCACCATGTCTAGTGGGCAGAACACTGGACTAGGCCTGAGGGGATCAGTGCCAGATGCTAGGATACTGGCACGATGATCTAGATACTGGGGTTCTATTCCTGACTCTGTTGCCACCCTGGATAAGTCATTTCAACTTTCCTGTTCCAGTTTCCCCACCTTGCCCTGAGGCTAATGATATTTAGTAGCTAATGAGTGCTACTAGTGCAAACTGCAATATAAAAACTAGGCATTTATCTATTATCATATTTTCTCACATACCTCACACCCCCAAATATGACACACACCTTGTGTTTGGAAGGCAGAACACAGAATTCTTTTTTTCCAGAGCCACGACTAACTCTGACAAAAAGTAAGTGCTCCTGGAAACCCACTGTGTCCAGGAAGTGTGGCAGCCCAGGAGACTGATGTCTGGTTCTGCTGCTGATTTATCTTGGGATCTGGCATACCATGCAGTGAGCTGTTGCTTAGTCTCAGTCTCCTGCACAGTCCCTGCTCTGCACTTTGTCTTTGAGCTGCCATTGTTTCTTTTGGCTCCATTCTGGCTTTTCCCTCACAACTGGCCAGCAGCTATGCATTGCCCCATCTCTACTGCTGCATTTTTATGTAGTGCTTTAAAGGACAGGTTATCCACACACCAGGCTATACACCACTTGGCACCATCCTGTCCTAGATGAGTAATGCTGCTTGTAATGCTTATGAAAGGATAACTGTGTGCATACCATGTTCATCTTTGCATCTGCTTTTTTTCCTTCTTAATGTACCTTGCAGTTCACTTGGCATAGTCAGAGCTCCTAATAGTGTAGCATGTATTGGACCAGGAGCTCTTTCCCTATGGGCCTGAGCTGAGATGTACTAAAGCCTGTAGAAGCTTCTCCAATGACTTCAGTGGATCTCTTTTGCTCTTTTTTTTCACTGTGAAGTAGGGGTATGTGAAGCAGGATATATTCGATTTCGATTCGGGTTCGGCCCAAATCAGGGACAGTGATTCAATTTGTTGATTCAGATCACTGTCCCTGATTCGGTTTGGCCAAATCCAAATCTGAATATTCGATGCTGATTTGAAGAATCAGCCATTTGGCCATAGATAGAGCTTTACATGTTTTCTCTACATACCTTGAGGTACCAGGCATGGCTTGTGAACACTCCGATGCTGTGGTGCATGGAGTGTCCCTCAGGAGCACTGGGGGGCCCTCCACATGCTTGTGGCAAACCTGAAAGTGGACCGGAAGTACTTCTGGTTCACTTCTGGGTCTGCTGGAAAGTATCCTGGGGGGGGTTCCCCTGGTCCCCCCAGGCTCATTGATTGGCTGCAGGGGGACCCCGGGTGCCCACCCAAATGCAGGAGGCACCAGTTGTCAAGCCAGGGAGATGAGGGGCGGGCAGCGCGCTCTCCAGTGAACTTGGAAGTAGACTGGAAGTGCTTCTGGTCCACTTCTGGGTCTGCTGCCAAGCACGTTGGGGAGCCCGCCGCACTCCTGTGGGACACTTCATCTGCCCCAGCATCTCAGCATTCACGAGCCACTTGCTACCTAGAAGTATGTGGAAAAAACATTTAAAGCTGTGTCTATGTCTGAATCTCTGAATCTTTCTAAATCGATTTGGAGGGTTCCGATTTGATCCAGAGAGATTAAAAAGGGTTCTCTGATTTGATTCTGATTCCAAGATTCAGCCACTGAATTGGGCCAAATCACACAGCCCTACTGTGAGGATGTATCAGGCTTTTTTTAGGCTCCTTATGCATGCCAAATGTAAATGTCACAAACCCTAGCAAAATCTAGGTGTAGATTCTACTCTAACTTTCATGATGGGGCCTTTTTCTGCATTGCCACCCTTGCAAGACCCCAAATGCAAACATCCCTGCCAAGAATGATATTGTCGCATTAGTACATACCAAAAATTATCCTGTGTCCATTTAAGAAAATATGTCCCTTCCCCTATGCTTTTATATCACTAACAAATGTATGTGTTAAGTCTTAGGGCCTGATCCTGCACCATTGAAGCCCATGAGAAATTTATCTACTGGCTTCAGTGAGACCAGGGCCATGTCCACTATTAAGCAGGTCACTATAGTTAGGAATAGACATTACACATAAACTGGTTTAAGTGATCACAAACTGGTTTAAACTTGTAAAAGAACAGACATTCAGTGCATACAAACCAGCCTGAAAATGGCCAAAACTGGTTTGAGATAAACCTGGTTGAAAATAGTATCAGATTTAACTGATTTGGCTCAAACTGGATTATGCAACATCTGTCCCAGACCCCTTACTGGTTTAAGTTAAATCAAAGACCCCCAGCATCCTGGTCTGCATTCTGGGCTGGGCGGGCCTCTCTGCTCTACAGCAGGACTGGCCCCTCCTCTCTGCTCTCTAGCCAGAGCAGGGGTGAGGTGTGGGCAGATGCTGGCCTGCCATGGCCCCTAAGGCAAATTCCTCCCTCTGTCATCTCTCCCCCTCACTGGCAAACCCTGCAGATCACAGCTAGAGTTAGCAAGCCCCAGCCACACCTCTACAGCTTTCCCTCAGCCAGGCAGAGACAGAGTTAAATCCTCCCTCTGTCCAGCTTGCCTGAAGCCAGGGAGGGAATTAATTCCACAGAGGTCCCAGAGTGCGGGAGAGAGGCAAGACCTGCACCTGTGAGCCCAGAGCTAAGACCTGCAGGACCAGACTGAAAGGTGGGAAGTGTTGGCAAAGACCTGACAATCATCACATTATGTGTTGAAGATGGAGTTAAGGAAAGTTGCAGACAGCTTCTGGCTGAAAGTTGCAAGCTTTTTAAGAATACAGAGAGCTACATTTACATTATAAAGCAGAACCTGTAAAACCTAAACAAAGCCTTCTGAATGTCTGGCTGTAAGGAAACACTGCCCTCAGTATTAGTAAGACTTATGCAAGGCTTTCTCTTATCTTCCCGCTTTACATTTTAAGTTAGACTAAGTTGTGTATGCTGTGTTTTACTGGGCTGGATCTTAGCGTAGGCAAAGATTTTTGGTAGTTTCTTGTTGTATGCTTTGCAAATTGTTGTGTTCAATACATGCTTGCTTCAGAGAAAAGACTTTTTCCCCATCCCCATGCCTCAGTCTGGCAATAGCTCTCTCCCTGCTCCACCCCTGGCTGGTGGCTGGCATCCTGTGTGACCTGCTAGCCCCGGCTGTTGCCTGGCCATACCCCACCGCTTCAGCAGGGAGGCTTAAGAGCCTTGGAAGGTGTCTCTTCCCTCCTCTTTGGCAGTGGCTGGCAGGCATGCTCTAGTGCCATCCAGCTTCTGGCTTGAGCCACTGCAGGCACATACCTGCATTTTCTGATTTAACAGAGCATGTCTGTCCAGTTATTAATCAGTTTAAACTGTGCAGCTTAGACTAACCCGGAAAGAGTAAATCAATTCAGGCCCAGGCTTTTTGAATGTCTGTCCCTAGTTTATGGAATAAGTTGCTTCTGAGAGGGTTTTAGCTCCAATTCCATATCCCAGGAAATGCATTCCAATAATATATTTCCCCTTCTTTACAGCACAGTTTATTTGGCATGTGGCCAGAAAAAACCTTCCCATTGCTTTGTCCTTTCATGTATAAGGTTATTTTGACTTCACTTTTCAGTTGTGAAACTGATAATAAATAAATAAATAAATAAATAAATAAATAGAGTCCTGTCTGTGACTGAAAATGGACTTTCATTGATAAAGTATGTTCCTAGGTTATCTCAGAGGAAAGTGCACTCTACTATATTCTTCTTTTCCCAGTTTTTTGCCATTCCCTTGATTTTATTAGGTCTTATCTTCCATTCTTTGTTTCACAGTTGCCTAAGCATTTAAAGAACATTTTCCCCCTTCTTCTCAGGCTTGTGTAGATGGTACCTTAAACTTATACACATTAAAATATGGGCTCCTGGGAGACTCGACAGAATCACAAATGCTGAGCAAGCTCAGAGTGAAATGACCAATCCAGGGCCCATGTCATCCCCACCCAGCTACCCTTTCTGTAGCATTCTGCTGCTTTAGACATACTGAGGCTACATCTGCTGCAGACCACAAACAATAAGGTAACCTTTACTTAGACATGTACTCCTTAGATGTAGAAGTATTTAGTGACTTAGGTGCCCTCAGGCTAATCTGACATCCCCTGCAGTCAGCGGAAGTCTTTCTGTTGACTTCAGCAGAAACAGAATATAGTGCTTCAGTTATTTTCCAGTATTCCTGACCCTTGTCAAGGTTGTAAGAACTGTCATTGCCAACATGACCTTCTAGATGCCACCCTCTTCTGCTAGGAGGGTGCTTGGGAAGTAAGCCATATGAGCAATGTATTAAGCTGTTAGAAATAACATTAGTATATTTGTCCAGTATTGGGGGTCAGATTTTGGGTACTGCACTCCCCAAAATCATGTATTAATTTCAGAAGGAGAGGCAGGGGCTCAACACCTCTGAAACCCAGGCCATTTAGTTAAATTCTTAAATATTAATCTTATGCTGAACTTGAAAGCCTTGTGCTGTGAAGACATTAGCTGTCATTTCTGGCTACAAAAGAGTTGTGCTGTATTGTAGAAGGGGTTCATAGAGACAGTTTCAGTTCCTCTTTATTTTCCAGAGGCAGGTAAGGATGTTTTTGAGAGATACCCTCCAAACTGTAGAAGAGCTTTCAAGTCTATCTCTACAGGGTAGACTTATTCTGGCCTCTTACCAAGTTGTTAGCTGCAAAACCTCTGAAAGTCTTCCTGTACTAAGTATTAAAAAAAAACAACTAAAAAGAATCAAAGCTGGGATTATAGGTTTAACAAGCATGATTGCATATATCATAATAGACTGCTCTCTTTCTAATTCTGCCCTGTCAGTGGACTGTTAAACTATTAGTATTAAAGCACTGCCCCAGAAAGCCTGGATTTTAAGTGCAAATGGTGGCATGTGAAGAAGTCCCATGGGTAAAACAGTATTTGGCTTTCAGATGCTTTCTGTTCACAGCACAGAGCAGAAGAGAGGAGATAAATCTGCTCTGGTGTTAGCGAGGACCTGCATCCTTTTAATGTTCCCCCAAACCTTGATCTTCTCTTGGCAGATAAGGTTTGAGAATCTGCATACAGTAGAAACTCCAGAAGGCTGGTGAGATTCCTGGGTGGGGCAAACATGCAACAGATGCCCTGTAGCCAACAAGCCCTCTCATGTGATATGCTGTTCAATCAGCAAAAGATGAAAAAATATTTTTTACCCGTATATTATTGGAATGCCACTAATGCAGCTTTGGAAAAACATGCTCTCTCCTCCTCAGGGATGTCTAGTTCAGACCAAAACAGGCCATGGGGTAAGAGAAGCCTTAGGGTATTAATGTTACAAACACTGATGACAGTCCCCATGTCAGATTGTCCTACCTTTCTCCCATTTTTTTCAAACATGAATTAAATCTCAGTTTATCTTAATTTTTACAGCCATGCATGGGGATAGTAAGGGGGGCTTTGAACCAGGTTTGAAGGGCAGCAATGGCAGGAGCTTATAGGTGAATAAAAAAAATAGTGATTGAATAAAAGTTCTGAAATCTGGGGAGGAAAATAGGAAACTCCAGTAGGAGTTTCCCACTCCATAAAATAGACCAGAAGGAGAACAACAAGGTAAGCTGATGAACATTTGAGATGTCTATACAAAAATGCCAGGAGCATGGGGAATAAATGAAAAGAGCAAGAAGTATTAATACTTACCCAAAACTGACAGCCAACATTACAGAGACTGGTAGGCACAAAATGCAGGGCTGGAATATTGATATAGATAGATATAACAGGAGTGTTTACATTGTTTGTTGAAAATGTAGATACTTGCTCTGAAATCCAGAATGCAGTGAGAGGCAAATTTGTTGAAAGTCTCAGGAGAAAAGAACATGGATCATATTGTGAAAAGGGATCTACTATAGAGCAACTCAAACAGTCAGGGGAATTAGAGGAGGCTCCCTGCGAAAAGGAGAGAATGTGGGGTGGAATTCTACTTCCCTTTGCAGGTCTAAATATCAGGTTTTTAGCCATAAAAGTGCCGAGAAATGCTCTAGAGCAGCAGTTCCCAAACTCTGACAGATTGTGCACCACCAATTTAAAAGAATACAACCTTAAGTATTCTTAAGGTTGCAAATTTTTCAGTTCAACCTTAAGTACCACCAGCAACTTTTTGTCATATAAAATAATTACAGTATAATAAATCTGTTAATGTGTACCACTGACAGGTTGTCTGTGTACCAGCAGAAACCGCTGTCTTAAAGTGTAACTAAGGTTGGATGACTAGGATATGTGCCTAGGCACTGACTAAGGGATAGGGGCACCAGAATGGAGGCAAAGGGGGTTGAGCTCTGACTACATGGAATAAATCATGGAACAAATCTGGCTCAGGTGGCCCCGTCAGCCTGCTGCTCCCTCCCTGTGGCAGGTACCACTGCCGTGAGGAGAGATGTTGCCACCAACAGCCAGGTTAACCCCTTTTCTGGTCCTGCAGCTGCCTCAAAGTTAAAGGCTTTGCATTGTTGCTCATTATATAAATCTGCAGCAGTTGCAGGGCCAGGGGAGTGTGAAACGCACAGCTGGCAGTGATACAGCAGCATTCTGTTTCCGCTCTGCTTTGCACAGGTAGAGCCTCGAGCCCTTCCACCTCCAGTCTGGCACCCCAGGGTGCAAACCTTATCAGGTATGCCACTGCTGCCTAAGGCACAACCTCTGTGCGTACCTCTGACAAAGCCACTTACGTGCCGATAACAATTTAGTTTCCATGGCAGTGTGGACATTGTTAGGGTGCTTGCCCAGGAAGCCAGCAACCCAGAATCTCAGCCTTGCCCCCCCCCCATCCCCCCAACAGAAGAAGGTTGAAATTGTGCATCTTTCTGTTCTTGGAATAGTGCACTAATCCCCACACCACAGGTCAGGTGCTGTGCCTCTCTGGCACTCCTTTTGATGCTGGTTTCTTGGGCAGTCAAGAGAAGGAAATATGTGGGAGCCAGGAAGAAGCAAGAAAGTCAAAGCAGTTGTATGGCTTGGTGAGATAGACACTGGCCTGCAAGGATCTGGGTTCTAGCCTAGGCTCTTCCTCCCAACTGTGCAGAAACTCCCTCACTCTCCTGCTTTCTACCTGCTTCATCCAATGATTAGTAAATTCAAGGGCCAGTGGTTCAGCTTCAAAAAGAGTACCAAATAATTACCATTACCTGGATAATACCTGATCTGCATATTGGTGGTTAGAGTACCATGTGGGAAAAATTATAGGGATACATGCAGTCATGGAGTACTCCCAGAACCATAGAAAATTAGGGTTGGAAGGGACCTCACGAGGTCATCTAATCCAACCATCTGCTCAAAGCAGGATCATCCCAGCCAGGGCTTTATCTAGCCGTGTCTTAAAAATTTCCAAAGATGAAGATTCCACCATCTTTCTGTGTAACTTGTTCCAGTGTTTTACTACCCTTCTAGTGAAAAAATTCTTCCTAATGTCGAACCTAAACTTCCCTTGCTGCAACTTGAGACTGTTGCTCCTTGTTCTAAGGACACCTTTATAGATTACTATCATATCCCTCCTCTGAGTCTTTGGCTTCCTATGCAACTGCCCTAATACCTCAGCACTGAAGCTAAAACATGAATGCCATTATGTAAATACCTCTTTCTTATCTACTGTCATTTTTCTCTAGAAGTTGCATGTGTAGGCAGCAGTATATATATAAAGCTACATACATATAAAGATGCATATAGCCTCACATTACAGGCCTGTAAATAGAGAGCCAAAAAAGGCCAGGCAGATGGCTAGAACACTACCAGTTAGATGTCCAAGGGAAAAAGAATGCCACCCCTGGTGGTAACGGAGGACATTAATTATAGGCCTGTGCGAAGCAGCTACTATTCGCTCTGGATTCAGATTCAGCTGATTTGGGGGACAGTGATTCAATTTGGTGATTCAAATCATTGTCCCATATCATTTCGGCTGAAATCTGATTTGGAGATTCAGCTGCTGCTGAATTGGCTGAATCTCCAAATCACACAGGCCCCATTCCCCACCTGCTCTCCCAGCTCCGCCTGGCCTGAGCTCCCAGCTCTCTGGAAAAAAAAAGAAGCCCCTACCCACCGGCTCCTGCCCAGTGTGGGGCAATCCCCGCTGCGCCATGCTGCATGGGGGGCTCTGACACAAGCCCTCTGCCCAATCTCCCAGCCCTGCTGTGGCTGCCCTGTCTGCCCCAGCTCCCGACCCTTTAAAAAAAACCAACCAAAAAACCCTTGACTCACTGGTTCCTGCCCAGTTGGCGGGGGACACCCCATGCTGCATGGGGCGCTCTGCCATGAGTCCCCAGAAGCCCCAAAGCCACTGCAGCAGCAGTGAGCCCGAAGGGGGGGCTGGGTTTTTTTTTTTTTTAAAGGGCCAGAGCTGGGGCAGGCGGGGAAGCCATGGTGGGGGGCTGGGAGAGTGGGCAGGGGTTGGAGGGCTCA
>NW_017728907.1:17231785-17234777 GCF_001723895.1 Crocodylus porosus
GTTGGGGGGCGCTTAGGGGGTTCTTAGTATACGCTGAAAATAATGTCTTGTTTCAGAAAGTGATGAAAGTTATTAGAGGAGCAGCTAGTTTAGATTTGATTATGACTGATAAGGAGAAACTGGTTGAAAAATTAAATGTGATAGTGTTGTTGTAGCTGTGATGGTACAGAGAGTATGAGGGAAGCACGATTTTGGGGTAATATCATTTATTAGACCAGCTTTACCATTGATAGATCTGCTAATCCCATTCTGCGAATCAGGGGTGTCCAACTGGCAGCCCATGGGCTGCATTGGGCCCCTGAGGGGTTGACCTGAAGCCCCCAGGCTTCTGGTCCAGATGCTTCAATTTGTAGCATGCCAACAGCTTCTGTCATTGTGTCTGGGCTCCTGCTCCCTCTTCTTGCTTCAACTGACTGTCCCTGCCCCTGGGGGCAGGAAGAAACTGTCTGTGGGTCCAAGGAAGTCTGTGGCTTGGTTTCAGGGGGAGACATGGGAACCCTGCACAGTGAGCCAGCATGGTACAGTAGGAGAATGGGTACTACACAGTGCAGGGTGGGGGGCATGGTACAGTATGCGGAGTGTAGGGACACTGACACAGTGCAGAAGGGGGGCATTCACCACACGGTGCAGTCAGAGGATATGTGGCATGGGGTGGCTTGGCACCTGCTGTGTTGTGTAGCAAGCAACCCACGCAGCATAAGGCACGGAGATGTGCACTCATGGCCCGTTCAGTATGTGGCCAGGGGACATGCAGCCAGGTTGGGAAGTGTGTGGCCCCTGGCCACTCAGAGATTGGATAGCCCTGATGTAAATGGAATGGGGCAGGAAAGAAAAGTATTTGTTCTACCTGGTATTTGGCTTAGGCTATATATGCTTCTTTCCTAGGTCTGAGAGAGGGCATTTTGTGCCCCAAAGCTCATCTAACATCTCTCTCAACTATACAGTTGAATCAATAAAAGTTATTACTATTACCTGAGATTGGCGGTGCGCCCCCTAAGAAAAGCACCACTGATGCTGCCAGTGGCACCTGTGGACGGTTGCCACCCCCGCTCCTCCCCCTGCCGCTAACACTGCCGCAGGCACCTGCAGGAACTCCCCACTTGGCCCGCCCCTGCCACTAATGCTGGTGCAGCTGCCTGTGGGAGTTCCCCACTCACCACCATCATGCCCCCGCTGCCACCACTACTGCAGCTGCCACCTGCGGGTGGTTGCTGTGCCCCCTCAGCCTCTGGGGGCATGCATTGTTCATGGTTATTACTGAACAAACTTGCTAAATGTGGAAGGTAACTAGGGTTGAAATTATCACATGATACCAATTATTCCAGGTAGTCAAGTCCCAAACTGATAGAGAGGAGTTGCAGAAAGATCTCACCAAGCTAAGTGAACGGGCAAAAATATGGCAGTTGAACTTCATTGTCAACAAGTACAAGGTAATGCACCTGGGGAAAAATTATATCAACTATACATACACAATGATGGGCTCTGAACTAGTGGTTATGACTCAGGAAAGAGACCTTGGAGTCACTGTAGATAATTCTCTAAAAACATCAGTTCAGTATGCACCAGCAACCAAAAAAGCCAATAAAATGTTAAGCATCATTAAGAAGGAAATTGAAAACAAAACGGAGAACATCATAATGCCACTATGTAAATCCATGGTGTGCCTACATCTTGAATGCTCTCTGTAGTTCTGGGCCCTATATCTCAAGAAGAATGTAGTAGAATTAGAAAAATGACAGAGGGGGAAGAAAAGTGACAGAGGAGGGCAATCAAAATGATCAAGGCCATGAAGCAGTTGCTATACCAGGAGAGATTAGGCTAGGACTCTTCAATTTGGAAAGGAGAAGATTGAGGCGGGATATGATAGTGGTCTATAAAGGATATGGACCAAGTGACCAGGGAATTGTTGGATATGGACCAAATGCTCTGGTCATGAAGGATGTGGACCAAGTGACCAGGGAACTGTTGTTCACCAAGTACCAGATTACTAGCACTGTGGGGCACCCTCTGAAATTAGTAGGTGACAGGTTTAAAGCTAAGAAGAGAGAGTACTTTTTAAACTCAGTGTATAGTTAACTTATGGGATAAATTGCCACAGGAGATGGTGGAGGCAGATAGCATAGTCAGGTTCAAAAAGGGACTGGATATATTCATGGATGATAAATCTATTAATGGCTACTGAACAAAATGATTGGAGATGTTTCCTCTGGCATCTTTAAACCAATCATGGTGGATTGCAGGAAGGATACTGAATAAAGGATATATCACTTTAGAGCAGTGGTTTTCAACCTTTTTTCATTTGCGGACCCCTAAAAAATTAAAAATGGAGGTGCAGATCCCTTTGAACTGTAAGTGTGGGCATTCACATACTTTTGATAGATCGTAGTCATCTTTCCCAGACCCCTTGGACATAGTCTGTGGACCACTGGGGTCCATGGGCCACAGGTTGAAAACCACTGCTTTAGAGATTTCTGGTTTACTGCTTTCCCTCTATAGCTTCCATTTCTGGCACTGTCAGAGACTGAATACTGGGATAGGTGGACTATTGGTCTAACCCAGTATGGCACTTATGTTCTTACAAAAGAATTCTCTATTCAAAGAAAAAAAGGAGGTAAAAGAGGAGAATAAGGACCCACCAGTAAGTAGGGTCTCTGAGAAAAATAATCTAAGGAAGGGTTGTTAGCAGTTATTTTTATATGCACAATACCAAAATAAGCATATTAAGAGGCCATTAGGATGCCATCAAGAGCTCTTTAAGGAGCTGTACAAGAAGTGGGAATAAAGCATATGACCAAAGATAAATAAAATAGCACAAGCATATTAGGATAAAACCAGAAAGGCTGTGTCACCAAAAGCATCCGGGAATGTCTCATTGCTAAAAAGGAGGCTTACACCCAATGGAAAGAAGGGGTCATCACCAGGGAGGACTATTCTGTAGTTGCTCGGGGATGTAGCGGGTAGTTAGGAAGGCCAAGGCAGAGATGGAACTGGG
>NW_017728907.1:17234877-17245588 GCF_001723895.1 Crocodylus porosus
CTACCCTGGGGGTGTTTAAGAGGAGGTTAGATGAACATCTTGCTGGGGTCGTTTGACCCCAGTACTCTTTCCTGCCATGGCAGGGGTTCGGACTAGATGATCTGCTCAGGTCCCTTCTGACCCTAGAAACTATGAAACAAAATGAATTACAATGTGCAAGGGGCAAAACAGGCAGGAAGAGAAGGCCATATAAATGCATTAGATGTAAGAGGACAATAAGAAAGAACAAAACCATTGCTTACTACAGAAAAAAGCAAATAATCAATGACAGAGAGAAAACAATGTATTCAGTGCCTTCTTTGCCTTAGTCTTCACAACATAAGTTAACTGTGATGAGATATTTAACAAAATTAGTTTAAACAGGAGGACAGGAATACAAGCCCAAATAGGGACACAGGGTTTAAAGAAGATTTAGTTAAGGTAGATGTATTCAAGTTGGCAGGACTTGATGAATTCACTTGAAAGTACTTAAGGACTGAGGTGAAGCAATCTCTCAGCCATTAGTGATTATCTCTGAGACTTCAAGGAGGGTCAGGGAGGCCTGGAGAACCAGAAATGGGCAAATCTAGTACCTGTTTTTAAAAGCGGACGGCCTAAGGAATTACAGACCAGTCAGCCCGACTTTAATAACTAGGAAGATACCAGAATAAATTATTAGACAATCAGCTTATAAGAACCTAGAGGATAATAAGGTTATAAAAAACAGCCAACATGGATTTGTCAAGAACAAATCATGTGAAACCAATCTCATTTCCTTCTTTGACAGGATAACTGGCCTAGTAGATAAGGGAGAAGTGGTAGAAGTAATATATTTTGACTATAATAGGACTTTTGACATTGTCCTGCATGACATTCTCATAAGCAAACTAAGGAAATATGGCTCTCATGAAATCACCATAAGGTCAGTCAGCTGCAGTGCAGTCAGCGTCTCATGTAGACACAGCCACTGTTAACTAAGCCGGCTTATTGGATCGCTACCATGGATATGGCTAAGGACAGTGTGAATATACTCCAACACATTGGAGACCTGAGAAGAGAAAGAAACAACTTCCACTGCCTCTACGTACATGTGTTTTTATGGTCAACCTAAGTTGTCAAGCACAGAACTATTTTAGTTTTATACAATGCATGTGGCATGAAAAAATATTGAGAGGATCTGGAAGAAAACAAATCCTGCAAAGCAAAATATGATATTACATGCATTTCCTAGGCGGGAGTAAAAGACTGATAAACAAAGCATGCTTTACTCAAGCTGAGTTTGAAGGGAAAAATAGTAAGGTTCTCTTTCCTTTACTGGCATCAGAGCTATTCCTCAGAGCTGTTATTTATCACTACACTTAATATTGCTTGTCTATTGGTTGTGATGGGACCTACCTTCTGAGTGGTTAGTTTCTACACCTTGGTGTATTTGTGGTTCTAATTAATCGAGAGCTGAGATACTTGGCTGGTGGTGGAGATGCTACGTATGATGGAATTAGTTTCCTTTTTGTGTTATGCTTGGAGGTTATTTTTGTGCAATTGAATCTTTATGATAGTTGGACTTTCTTAATGAGCATACATTCTCCATTTGCAACATTTTTCTGTATCGACCCAGAATTGCCTTATTTTTCTTTCTAAATCTGGATGGTAAAATAGGTGGTGTCTTTCTGTTGAGAGTAAACATCAGGGGTAATGCTGTCTATAACAATGCAGTTACTGGCCAAAACAACTCATTGGTGCTTTCCTAATGCACAATTCATGTTCCAGTGCCTATACTATGGGCTGCGTATATACAATACATTTATAGAAATATAGAAAGGTGAATTTTGATCTGAGGTTTTTCAGTTAGGACAATACTCCTCCTTCATAGAACTGACATTCTGAAACCATTATTTGAATCCCTACAACCAGTAAATATTCAGAACCATTTATTCCATGAATGTACAAACATTGCTGTCTCATTCATTCACTAATCAACTCTTGGAATGTTAAACTGCGACAAGTTCAAAAAACATCATCCATGTTCCTTGCTTCCAGAATATAATTTTCATGTCTTCATTGGCTAGTTACTGACATTATCATTTTAACTACAGTCATCCACAACCACCAATGTTCATTTCCTCTTACCCCTTCATTTCCAGAGCCAGTTTCACTAAGGTCTTTGTAATTACCATAACTCTAATCTTTTATCATTCCTCCTATAGTCATTAGGAAAGTTCTCACAGCACTGTTCTATTACTGCATTCCAGCTTTGAAGGGCAGCATGCACTAGGTACATAAAGCAAATTTCACAAGTCATCTCAATATTTACTTCCTCCTCCTCAACATCACATCCTCCTCTAGTACAGCTCTAAACAACACTATATGATCTGTACTCCTATTATATTTCCAATTAATATAATACCACTCTTTTTATCATAGTTCATCTTTGCCTTACCAGTCGACACCTTCAGTACACCCATTCAGTGTTACGTTCATCATCACATCTACCACTGGCTGTCACGATGACTGTTATAAATATACTCTTTACTTGCATCACAGTCCTCCTGTCTTCCATTAAAACAATCATCGCTTCAACTACTGCAGTCATCACCTCATTATAACTCCATTACCTTTTAGCATTGTCCCCATTATAACTCTATTACCTCTAACAACAACTCCATTACAATCCATTATCTGCCTTATCATCTCCTTTACATTCCTGCTATCTGTACCTCCTTCTTTATAGCCATCACCTCCTCAATTACAATTCCATTATCTATCTTTATTACTACCTCTGTTACAGTCATAATTATTCTCATTACAATTTTGATCTCTTCATCCCCACCCATACAATTCCATATCTTCATCACCTCTGTTATCATAGGCAGCATTACTCCATTACAATTCAGTTACTTTCATTCATTGCTTCCATTATATAATTCAGTTATCTTCATCATTGCCACCTTTATTGTACTCATAATTACTTCCATACAAATTTTCATATTTTAATTATTTTTCATTACAGTTTTATTGTCTGTCTTTTCTGCTTCCTTCATCACTCAACCTCTATTCCACTACAATGTCACAGGCCAGATTAGTAGCTGATGTAAACTGACACTGAAGTCAATGGCACTTTGCTGATTTACACCAGCTGATCTGGCCCAGTGCTTTCATAACCCTGATCTCCATAATATATAATCACCCTGTCCGATTCATTGTCAATATCTTCACCAGCACCACTTCCATTACAATCCTGCCACCTCCATGAATATTACACTCATCATTATTACTATTACACTTCCATCATCCTCAAACTTATCTCCATTGCAAATCTTATGATCATCATGACCAGCTCCTTCAGAGTCATCAGTATCTTAACAGTGCCATTCCAGCACAGTGGAAGACACCATCTCCTATGTTACAGCATCATAATCAATCATTGTTTCCACTTCAGCCAGAACTTCCATTTCAACTCCACTCTTTTCATTATCCCCGTAATTTCAGATGGAAACACTTCTATTACAATGTTACTTTTTATATTTATTCCTCTATTACTGTCTCTAAAACAGCCTCACTACAATTGTATTTTCTTCAACACCACCTCACCTATAGCTTTGATCACCCCCATTCTTGCATGGATGCTCCTTGCTAGTAGTGTTACCATAACTATTTGCATTTCAAATACTGCAGTTCCACATCATCCTCTTGAAATCGTGTTTCCTAACATCAGTGGGTGCTTGTACATGTGATGGGGGTTTAGTCCTCAGGGTTTTATTCTAAGTCCTCTAAATTGAAATGGTGGGTTTTTAATTGAAACCCACTGTTTCAATTTTTCCATCTCATTATGGTAAAGGACACAATCATTTTCTTTTTCTTTTTTTTTGTTGCAGCCAGAGCCTGCCTGCGGCTGGAGGACAAGCTGCTGGCAGGTTGGGAGGCCCCTGAGCTGCAGGGCCTCCCAGTTCTTCCCTCCACGGTGGTGGCACTCCCCAGGGCCACCTGGGTGGGCTGCTAGCAGGTCAGATATTGCCCCATCTCAGAGGCAGCACCTGGTTTGATCTAACTCTTCCTTGACCCCAACCTTGGGCAGCACCCAGCCATTGGTGTACCATGGGTCTCTGACACCCAGGGGCCAATGCTTGCAATGGTGTCCCTCCCTCCATCCATGGCCAGTCACCAAGCAGGGAGGAGGGGTCCCCCGGCAGTCCATTGCTGACTGGGGGGGCGGCCAGTTGCTGAGCCCAGAAACGCCAGCGGTGAAACTGGAAGTGCTGCTAGGGCCCGAGCTTGGCCAGCGCACCCCACCAGGCCAGTGCCCAGGGGCATAGCCCCCTCCCGCCAGTGCAGCACTGCACCCGGCCTGATAGCAGCCCACCTGGGTGGCGCTGCTGCCATGGAGAGAAGGACCAGGCCCCGCTGCAGTAGGGTTACCATACATCTGTTTTTTCCCAGACATGTCAACTTTTTTGGTCCCCTGTGCTGTGTCCGGGTGGGTTTTTAAAATAAGAGCAAAATATCGGGGTTTTTTGCTGTTCCTCTGCCGTCCAGGGCCAGCTGCTCATCACGTGACCCAGACAGCCAGTCAACTTGTGGGAGAGCAGAAGAACAGCAAAAAACAGCCATGGAGAGGCAGAGAGGGATGGAGAGCAAGAGAGCAATGCAAGAGCTGTTTGGGCAGCAGTACTGGGGAGCAGGGGGGCTGTGGGGCAGGAGTGAGGGCCACTGGCAGGGCTGGGGGGCAGTGGGCTGTGGTCGGGGGCCCTGTGGATGGAGAGTGAGGGGCACCAGCAGGGTTTGAGGGGGTAGAGGCCACAGATTGAGGTTGAGAGGCACTGCATGAGCTGCTGAGTGAGGGACACCGGCACGGCTGGGAGGGGTGCAGAGTGCTGCAGGTCTGGAGTGAGGGGTGCTGGTAGAGGGGCAGGAGTTCTGGGTAGGGAGTGAGCAGCACCACCAGGGCTGGGTGGGGGTCAGGGGGCTGCAGATCAGGAGTGAGGGGCATGGGGGATGGGATGGGTGATTGCATGTGGGGTGTGCAGGGCATTGGCAGTGCTAGGGGGCTGTGTGTTAGGAGTAAGGGGCACCAGCAAGGGGTGGGGGGCAGGGTACTGCTGTTTGGGAGTGAGGGGCACTGGCAGGGCTGAGGTCAGTGCATCCAGAGTGAGGGGCAGCAGCAGGGCTGGGGGGGGTGTGGCTTGTCAGTGAGGGGCAACAGAATGGGCAGGGGCAGGGCACTGGCATGTCACCTGCCCCCCACCCTGCTCCCCGTGACATGTATCCTATTTTTTGGACCTGGAAATATGGTAACTACCCTGCAGCATAGGGGATGCTCAGCCCACTGGCAGGTCACTCCAGTGGCATACCAGTAGGGGGGACAGTGAGGCACGTCCTCAGGTGCTGGTCAGGCTTGGTCCCTGATGGCACTTCTGGTTTCGCTGCCAGCACTTCCAGGCTCAGCAATTAGCTGCCGTTCCCCATCCCCCCTCCTCTCCACCGGCAGAGATTGGCTGCTGGGGGACCCCCACCCCCCAACTTGGTGATCGGCTGCAGATGGGGAGGGGCGCAAATGCAACCATTGGGCCCCGGGTACCAGAGACCCATGGTACACCACTGGCTCACTCTCTGCCTGTGGGAGAGGCAGGCAGGCTCCGCCAGGAGAAAAAAAAGATCAGGGCCCTCCCTGCTTCTGCCTTCAGCAGGCTCCTGCAGCTGGCAGGAAGCCTGGAGCCGCCCTGGAAATGGGCTGGCTTGCTCCTGGGGCAGCACGGAAAGGCAGCAGGAAGACATCTGGGTTTGCTGGCAGCTGGAAAGGTGGTGGGGATAGTATATGGGGCATGGGGCCACCTGGGCAGGTTGCTAGCTGGGTGGGTGCTGCCCCAGCTTGGAGGCACCCGATCTAATGCTTTCCCAAGCCTGCCCAGGCTTCCAGCACACCTTCTCTGCCTGCCACCAAACCCAGCTGCCCTCACGTTGCCTTTCTGTACTGCCCCAGGGGCAAGCCAGCCCATTTCTGAGGTAGCTCCAGGCTTCCTGCCAGCTGCAGGAGCCTGCTGAACACAAAAGCAGTGAGGGGCCAAATCCTTTTTTTCCGTGAAGCCTGCCTACCTCTCTCACGGCCAGGGTCCAGCTGTCAGCTGCATTGTTGCAATTTGCAACCTTGCAAACTAAACTACATTGGGATAAACTCTTGCATGTGTACAGTGCGACGCCATTAAGCCACACAACATGACATTTTCATCACACATACATGGTAATGGCATCACATGTACAAGTGCCCAGTGGCTCCATCATTACTGTTCAAGGTACAGAGAAAGTGAGGTACTCTAAGCCATCATTACAGTTACTGTCATAATTATCACCTGTACATCTAAATATTAGTGTCAGCCTTAGTTTTTACTTGATTCTAAGGAACCAGCTATACTGTATTTCTCAGGTTCCTATGGAAATAGTGCGTGATACAGTCACAGTCACACTCAGTAGGGCTTTATTCCACAAGAAGGTCTACTAACTCCTCAGGAATTACTCATTACAAGGGTGAATATTACTCCAACTATGCAGTTGTATTGCTTGCTCTTTGTGCATAAGCACAAAGCAGATTGTAGATCATAAAATGTAGGGTATACTTACAGAATGGGGAAATGTAGATTTGGAAAGCTCCGATTCCAAGAAGGGCTTAAGGTTCACAATAGACAAACTATTCCATGCAAGCTCCTTCAGAAGCTGCTGCAAAATAGGCTAAGGCAACCTATGGATGCATAAGCAGGGGAGTTGCAAGAAAGAGCAGGCAGGTGATTTGACCTAATGTTAGAGTATTTCATGCAGTTTTGGCATACACATCTTTGAAAGGACATTGAGAAATTGAAGAGGTTACAGGACAAGCCACAAAATGATTCAAGGGCTGGAGAAATGTTTTACAGTGAGAGATTTAAAGAGCTCAATCTGTTTAGCTTATCAAAAGAAGATTGAGAGGTGACTTGATTACAGTGTAAAGTACCTTCATGGGGAGAAAATAGTGGGTACTAAAGGGCTCTTTAATCCAGCAGAGAACATAACAAGAACCAATGGCTGGAAGCCAAAGCCATTCAAATTCAAATTAGTAATAAGGCATACATTTTTAACAGTGAGGGTGATTAGCATTTGGAGCAAACTGTCAGGAGAAATAGTGGATTCTCTATCTCTTGCTGTCTTCCAAACAAGAATGACTGCCTTTCTTGAAGATACGCTTTATAATTTAACAGATTATTGGGTTTACTACAGGGGTAACTGAGTGAAATGTAATTTCCTATGAGCTACGGAAGAGATGATCTAATCTTTCCTTCTGACCTTAAAATATACAGAAGATGCCCAGTGGTTATTCACATATCTAATATGCATATCTGACTGTTTGCTGACATCACATGGATGTTTTCAGTGACAGCAAGAGCATCTGGTAGTGCGTCTGATTGGGTATAATTCACCTAAAGATGCAGCTACCCCTGTTATAAAAACAAGAGTGTTATTGGGCATTATGTTAACTAAAGAACCAAAGAGCTTTTAAATTTTTTAGTCAAACTCCAACCCAGCTTGGAAAAAGTGGAACCATTCCTTTACTACAGTAAAGTGGACAATGGAATGAAAACTCTCTGAACATCTCATGAATTAACTTTCAGATGTAAAACATGATTTGGATCATCATGTTCAAGTTCCACTGGGTATTTCACATGATTAATATTCTTCTTAATAATTTATTTAGCACATCTTTTGAATAAATATCAGACTTGCTACTGCATTCCAATAGTAAAGAAATTTGGCACAGATGCAAACAGGGAATTAGGCACCAAAAGTGGGAAGCAGATGAAATGGGGGCATCTAAGGCTAAGATGGTCAACTTGAGAACCCTTGTTCACCTGCCACCTAAATTCCATAGGCATGCCTCTTCTCAAACTTAATCTTTCTCAGATACCTAAAGTTCTGCTTCTCTGCGTGACAAGAAGCACCTCAGTCCTGCCCCATATAAGCAGCTTATCATCCAGCCTGTGACTAAGTCCAATTAGAATTCAGAAACTAGGGGCCAGATCCTGCTCTATCTGTTAGGTGCCAATGTGATATTTGGGCATCTAAGTGTGATCCTGTTCTATCCTGCATGAGCCCCTGAAACTCTGTTAAGACAAAAGAGGGGTGGGTCTTTCTCCGCTTCACTGCTTTTTGTGGCATACTCTTAAGGCTAAGATAAAGGTGCAGCTGTATTACAAAAGTAGTCCCAGTGATATTTTTCAGGAACTCAACATGACTGGGCTAGGATTGTGGTTCCACTCATTTTCAGAAGAGCCTCAGACAAATTCTGTTTGCAGAGGAGGGCTCTAGGCAGACATACGAGAAGCCCCAATGTTGCCTTATCTGCTATTTTCCAATGCCAGACTTCTGTACCATGCACATTTTCTCCCTTCCCTGCAAGGCAATGGAGAACGCTTTGTTTCAGAAGTTCAGTTTCAGTGAGCTGCTGAAACTCCAAGAAGAGAAATTCCATAATAGTAACTTTCTTGGCAGTATCTGGCATTTCCTGTGATACTGAGCAGAGACCCACAGGGTGCAGTCCTAAAAAGTATGTAGGTGCCTAAAGTAAAACTGAAATGGAATTTAGGTGCCTATAGTCAAGAAGCCATCCATAGAAACTCTGCCTAATGTCTTAGGTGCCTGAGAATCTGAAGGTACTGCCTTCTCTTTGCAAAGTTATGGAGATGCTAGAAATTCAGCTCCTGCACACACCCAAAGGCATCATCATCATCTTGCTAAGCTGAGCAGCCCAGCACCCATCTCCTACCTATGGCCATTTGAGATTCACAAAAAATGTGCCCCCACACCTAAGTCACTCAGATGGCCTAGTCCAGTTGACATGCTCTGGATTATACCTCATGCAAGATGACAACACTGAGCTAAGCTCAACATAAAGCATAGCGACTTTTAATCAAAGATTCAGCAGGGGTCCCACACATCATTTGTATAATATCTTTTTGCTTAGTGTGTGGACCCTCCTCTTTTAGACCTTTCTCCCTTTTGGGAGAGGGAGGTTGCAGAGGAGGAATGGGAATGGAGGAGAGCAAGTCTCCTTTCCTATTTCTAAAAGGAGGATACCCAAAACAGCAGGATGGGATGTCAGGAAACTGTACACCCCCCTACTATTGAAACTGTGACACAGTGCAGAGAAAAACATAGGGCTGGCTCATGGGGCCAGAAAGAGAGCAAGCAAGAGGGAGTATGGTTCTGTAGCCTAGTGATGAGGTCATTCTACTTGCTGTAACCCTGGTTCTGCTCCCAACATTGTTTATGCCTTTTGTCCAATGACTATTTAATCCAAAATGTAGAAATAGTCCCTAAAAGCCAGGTATAACTGAGGTGTAACACTTTGCTTGAGTTTGTGAATTCTGTTACTGGAGCCATGCATCTAAAATGTAGACACAGCAACCCACAGCATGACCATGCTTACATTTATTTGTGGATGGGAGCCAAAGTCCTGGATGGAATGAAGGGAAGAAAAAGAAACACTCATTTTAGATTTTCAAGTAATGTTTGATTCTGGTCTATATGGAAGTTGGGGTTATCCAAACTGGCTTCTGGAGTGCCCTGTTCCTTTATGGCCAAAACCACTTTCCTAACAAAAAGACTTCTGTATTTTATACTCTTCCTGCTTGCCATTCTGTGTTTCTGGGACTGATTAGCCCCTGAACCACAACTCATTTCACCATGAGCTGGACTGATTGTTTAGCCAAAATGAGAGGAGATGGAAAATGACTACAGGTAAAGTGCAAACAGTTATTTCATTGATGATGTAGGCAGGGATTTTCAAAAGAGCCTTATGTAGCTACATACCCAACCCCCATTCCCAGTTATAATGTCTGGTCTGGTGTAGACGTGGCAAAATACATGGTGGCATACTGGCTCCACCTCAGCATGTCCAATGGCTCCTTTTCCACTGGGAGTCTATACTGTGCATTATCTAAAGTATACCCATTGTCATCACCAGGGAGCCTGGTTTTCTCTGCTAAAAAAATCCCCAATTTTTGGATTTAAAAAAGTAACCCCAAATTCGCATTTTTTCATGATGAAAATGAAACACTACACACACACACACAGGTGTTTCATTTTCAACATTGAAAAATGTGGATTTTGGGTTACTTCTTTTAATCTGAAAATTGAGGATTTTTTTAGCAGAGAAAACCAGGATTCCTGGTCATCATTACAACAGGGCAGGATAGTGTGAAGCGGTTAGTAATCATTTCGGATTTGGATTTGGCCAATTTGGGGGACAGTGATTCAATTTGGTGATTTGAATCACTGTCCCAAATCGATTCGGCCACGGCTGAATCAGCCAAATCTCCAAATCGGCCCCAGCCCCTGCCCGCTCTCAAGGGCTACCCCGCCATCTTTCCCAGCACCTGACTTTTTAAAAAAAAGCCCCCACTCACCAGCTGCTGCTAGGCTAGGGGGAACCCCTGCTGCCCCCCACTGCCCCATGCTGTGTGGGGGCTCTGTCACAAGCCCCCAGAAGCTCTGATGCTGATGCAGCAGCCAGTGAGTCCAGGGTTTTTTGTTGTTTTTTTAAAGGGCTGGAGCTGGGGCAGGTAGGGCAGCCATGGGGGGGAGGGAAGGCTAGGAGAGTGGGGGGTCAGAAAGCTCACGACAGAGATCCCTGCATATTGTGGGGCAGTGGGGGGCAATGGGGATTGCCCCCTGCCCGGCAGCACCCAGTGAGTGGGGGCTTTTTTTTTTTTTT
>NW_017728907.1:17247777-17267925 GCF_001723895.1 Crocodylus porosus
TTCCCCCAGATCCTGGTGGTCACCCCTGATAAACTTATAGGTGGCCATCAGGTCACCCCTGAGCCTGTGCTTTTCCAGGCTAAAGAGCCCCATGGCTCTCAGCCTGTCATCGTAAGGTCTGTTTTCCTGACCTCTGATCACACGTGTGGCTCTCCTCTGGACTCTCTCAAGCTTCTCCACATGCTTTTTGAATTGTGGAGCCTGAAAGTGGACGCAGTACTCCAGCTGTGGCCTCACCAAGGCAGAGTACAAGGGGAGAATGACATCCCGGGATTTGCTTGAGAAGCATCTATGGATGCAAGACAGCGTTTTGGTCGCTTTACTAGCCGCAGCATCGCATTGCAGGCTCATGTTCATCTTGTGGTCAGTCATGACCCCCAAGTCTTTTTCTTCCATAGTGCTAGCCAGCGTAGCACTGCCGAGCCTATAAGGATGCTGCAGGTTTTTCTTCTCACCCCCCCCTCAGATTGGCTGCCACAGGCTTCTGGTGGGCAGTTGTTGCTCACCACCAGCCCCCCACCTTGCTGCCAACACCACCACTGGTGTTTGCGGGTGGTCCCCACTCGCCGCTTGCCACCCCACTGCCACCAACACCACCACCAGTGTCTGCAGGTGGTCCCTGCTCTCTGCTCACTACCACCAACGCTGGCGCCTGTGAGTGGTTCCTGCTCACCGCCACTGATGCCGGCGCCTGTGCATGATTCCCACTTGCCACCATGGTGCCCCCCAGTCTCGGGAGGCACTAATCGTTCATGCAAGACACCCTCCATTTTGGATAGCAGAACTTGGCTGCTGGCCTTTTTCCAGTTGGAAGGCTGTATTCTATGAGCTACCCAAGTGTGAGCCTGCTTTAAAGAAAATAATAGGAAAAAAAAAATACCACAGTCCAGCTCAACATCATGTACAAGATAAAAATAAATAGTAAACAAATCCATGCTGTAATTGAAGTGCAGTTCTCTTGGGGAAGTTTATAGCTCAGATTTGTTTAAAACAAGCAGGAAGAAAGCCAGATAAGTTTAAGTATCTATTTCTTGTTATTATCTATTTGTATTACAGTAACATGTAGACACCTCAGCTGAGATCTGTGTCCTAGGAGGAGAAAGCCTGTATATATGCATAGACCTGAGCCCAGCCCTGAAGTGCTTGCAATCTAAATGGACAAGACAGAAGAAAAATTACTATTACCCCCGTTTTACTGATGGGGAACTGAGGATCAAAATGCTCAAGTTGCTCACCCAACACCACACCAGGAGTTTGTGGACAAGCTGGGAGACAAATGCAGCTTTCCTGAATCCGAGTCTACTGGTACAGCCTACAAGACCATTCTTCATCCCAAATGTGGGAAGTAAAGGCTTTTCTATCCTAGTGCTTTTCTAGTACATGGCCTGTTATTCACCTTACACCTGCTGGTCAACAATACCTACATGCTCTGCTGTGTTCCCCAGCCAGTTCATTCCTGCTTCCAGAAACAGGATAGCCCTGAGTATATACCAAACCATGCCTGAGAACAGCTTTGAGCATGTGCGCAGTAGGGCTGTGCAAGGCTTCGGACCTTGCTTCGGATCTGGAGAAGCTTTGGGTACTTCAGCATCCGAAGCAGCATGTCCAGATTGAAGTGCTGGCTTCATTAAGCTTTCGGAAGCAGTTCAGAGCTTCCAAAGCACTTCAGAAAAGCTTTGGAGGTGCTTTGGAGATCCGGCCATAGAGTATAAAGGGGAAACAATGAAATACCTATAACTTTGTTGTTTTTTGTCTCATTTGATGAAATTTGCAGGGGTGGTACATGTCACATCTATGTGTTACAACACAGGGGGCTGAAAACTGCAGGGGTGGTAGCATCTGCTGAGGCCATGAAGCCTGCCAAGTTTCAAGGAGATAAGTGCAGGGGTTTGGGGGAAACTGCACCTCAAGTTGTGGACAAGCAGAAATCGTGACATGGGTGACACTGTGTGTGTTAAGGTGCAGCAGGATGAAAGCTGCAGGGATGGTGGCCCTTGCTGCAGACATGAAGCCTGCCAGCTGTCAAGGAGATAGGTGCAGGGGGGTTCTGGGACCCTGCACCTCTGGCTGCTGACAGGCAAAACTCGTGACATAGTGCTTGTGCAACTGCGTCTGTCTTGGGGTGGGGGATGGGGGAAAACTACTGCAGGTCTGGCTGCTAAACTACTGTGTTACCAGTTACCAACCAATACACAGTTGCTAGCTAATGTAACCAGTTAATTAGCAACAATTAACAAGTACAAAACCACAGACCAAGGAGAGGAAAGAATCAATACACACAATCAATTGACCCAAAACAGAGAGAGTCAGTTGCACAAACACCCATGTTACAAGTTTCACCTGTCAGCAGCTGGGTGCAGGGGGGTTCTGGGTTCCTGCAGCCCTATCTCCTTGACAGCTGGCAGGTTTCATGGCCGCAGGAGGGGCCACCATCCCTGAAGCTTTCACTCCGCTGCACTTTAACACACACAGGGCCATCTGTGTCACGAGTTTTGCCTGTCAGCAGCTTGAGGTGCAGTTCTCCCCAAACCCCTGCACCGATCTTCTTGAAACTTGGCAGGCTTTGTGACCTCACCAGGGGCTACAACTCCTGTAGTTTTGACCCCCCCTGTGTTGTAACACATAGACGTGACAGATTTTGCTTTTAAGAATTTGGGGTACAGTTCCCTCAAAACCCCTGCACTGATCTTGAAACTTGGCAGGTTTCATGCTCTCAGCAGAGGCTACCATCCCTGCAAGTTTCATCCAAATTGGACAAAAAAACCCCAAAGTTATAGATATTTAATTGATTCCCCCATTATACCCTATAGCTGGATTGCCAAGGCGGCTCCGAAGCTTCAGAGCCGCTTCATCTGGATCAAAGTGGGAACCCAGTCTGGAGCTCCAGATCAGATCCCTGGCATCCAAAGCAGCCAGATCCAAAGCCAGATCGAATAGCTGCCTACTCACACAGGCCTAGTGCTCAGTGCTGCCCTAAAGGCAGCTGTCTTGTGTCCTATTGGGCAGTTGGCATGTGCAAAGTAGGAGCGAATAGATGGGATGCACTTCAGAGCAGAGCTCCCAGGTGCAGCTAGAAAGGGTGTTGATAGATCCTTACTGTTTAATGTTCATAATTATTAAGTATTATTCTTAAAACAGCAACATTTAGAGGTCTCGTTCAGGCTTAAGCTAAACTGGGCTAGATGCCATGCTTATTTAATAGACAGTCTTTATCTTAAGGAGTGTATAATTTTAGTTTAAGACAGGGGTGTCCAAATCATTTCGGGCCCCAGGCCATATCTGGAGTATGGGGGCTCCTCCTGGGCCAGATCCAGAAAGTCAGCAGCATCTGCGGTGGGTCTGGGGGTAGTGGCAGCAGCATGGGTTGGGAGCCATGGTTAGGGAAGCAGGTAGAGCAATAGGTAGCAACACAGGCCTGGGAGCTGGTGGCAGTGGCTGGATCCAGGGGTGGGTTGCAGTGGGGCAAGTGAAGGCTGTATTTACACAGCTGTTGCTTGCCCCACTGCTGCTGATGGCAATGGACTCCAGGGACTCTGAATTCTGCAGCAGGGCACCTTCAGCGGCCACCCCCAACTTCTGGTAGCCTCTGCCCATCTACCGTTGGGCTAGATAGATTGGTTGTCTGGGTTGGATCCAGCCCATAGGCTGTATGTTTGTCACCTCTGTTTTAAGACAAGGCACAATAGGCATGTGAAAAAAATAAGGTAAGCGTGGGAGACAGAGCAGCAGCAGGTTTTTGCACAGACCAGCTGTGTGCACATTTTGTAGATGCAGCTTATTTGTTTAATGGAGATAAATAAGGAAATCAGTAGCAGTTGTTATAGTTTACCACCTGTTTTGCTACGATCAGCTTGGCAGTGCTGTCAGCCTCCCCCCCAAATCCCGCCCCTAACACAGCTCTTCACCACAAAAAATATCTGTGTGAAGGTACTATAGCATCCAAATGTGAAATGCAACCACTTAACCCAGAGTTTATGCACAAAGCAGCCACAGCAAGGAACTCTGGATCTGCATTACAGTGATCATTGTTTTGCTTGCTGTGGGATCTCTTCTAGTAAGAAACTCTTTTGACTTGTTTTTATCTGTACTTTTTAGTTTGACAGCTGCACAAAGCAACATTGCTGTGCTATGACATGGGTATTGATATCCTTATTTCACAGGCTAAGCTGAGGTTGGAGTTCCCTGCTTTCAGGATTCTGAGCCTGAGCTAGGAAGCACGTGGCTTGTAGTGCACCGCACTGTACATCTCTTCGCACAGGATAGTAATGTAGCAACTAAATGGCCCAGGGATTGTTGCCATGCAAATAAGTGCTTAAGGGCTGGATTGTGGCTTTGGCTACAAGAGGAATAAGATTTACTTTTATTTCTTGGTCCAGCTGCTTTGCCTGAATTCTAGTTCTAGGACCAAGGGTGCAGAGAGAGAGAGAGCAGCCTCTACCCCATCCTGTCCCCATGAGAAAATGGGTAGGAAGGGGTAGAAATGGCTGGATGTGAGATCAGGGGAGATAACTGTATTCTTAACAGTTATAGAAAAGTAAGCAAGAGGGGAGCATAGGATGAATCATAACTCTTTACCTTGCCATGAGGCAGTGCAGTTTACAACACAGTTTCTTACCCCAGGCTGAACTGTGTCTAGATGCAAGTTAGTGATTTTCAAGCTTCTTTGGCCACATAGCTCCTTTAGCTACAAAAGATTGCTGCTCACACCCTCTACATCCAACATGTCTCTCATGCTCATTTCTTAGGAAGAGTATTGACACCGATGTCAAAAGGAGGCAATTCCATATTGACCAATTAAAAGTTTCACTGCCATTATTAAAATTCAAGGATGTATATCTTAGCAAAGAGCTTGCATACCCCTGGTAGTACATATACCCCAGTTTGAAAACCACTGGCCTAAGTGATCATGCTGGTCAGATATAATAAGGGAGGAAGAGGATTTAGAAAACCATCCAGGATGGGCAGGCAGATTAGATTTACATGGACAGGAACAGGTGCTAGCATAGTATCATAAGCATGTGTACTTGAATCGTATCAGTACAGGCACAGTAGAAAAATATTTAGGGAAGGGAATTAGTGGAAGAACTAAGAACAGGACTTAAAGCAAGATTCAGATTGTTTCCACGGGCACCTTGATAGGACTTAGGAAGAATTTAGGCACCAGAGCTCCAAACAGCAATTGCTCTGCAAGCCACAAAAATACTAGGAACCTAAGTTCCTGAGAGTGGCAGGAGTTCAGGCACATCTCTGTGCTTAGGATTTCCTACTGGCAATCTCTAGGCACCTTTTTTACTTCTTGAATCACTCTTTGGAGGTGCTTCCTTTCCCCATTGTCTGTCCAGAGAGAATGCTGGGTGCCAAACTACCTACCTGGATTGCTTTCCCAAGGCACCTGAGTCCCCCTCTTCATTAGATAGAGTTCATAGGTACCCAGTTGCAATAGATTGTCCTCCCTGGGCCACATAGCTACCTTTTAGATATACCAATAACTACATTTAGGCACCTGCATGACCAAACTGAATCTGACCCTCAGGGCCGAACCTAGGGGAGTGCAGGCCTGGGGCAAATCAGCCTGAGTGGGGGCCCCCTTAACACTGTGCGGGGCCCATGGGACCCCCGCAAAGGCAGGGTACGGGCTGGGGTCTCCCTGGTGCCTGGGGGTGGAATCTCCACACTTCTTCCATGGTGCAGGGTAGAGCCGCCAGCACCAGGCGGGCCCTGCGAGAGGGGCCGCAATTGCTCCGCCTGGCTCCGTGGGGGCCCCTCAAAGCACAGGGCCTGGGGCAGTCGCCTGATTTCCTGTAACCTAAGGATGGCCCTGCTGACCCTCAATATTTTGGCTTCCAATCCTGTTTTTAATTTCTGGATCATGTTTTCTTCCTCCCAGAGAGGCAATGTCAGATCCTCAGCTGGTAGAAACTGGCACAGAAGTCAATGGAGCTACACTGATTTATACCAGGTGGGATACCGGCCCACCAACCTTACTAAAGCCATATTAACTTACAGCAGCTGAAGAGCTGGCCCTGAAACTTTACATTTAGCTAAACAAAAGATAAAGTTACGGAAAAAGCAGCAAGAAGGAGAAAAAAATGCTAAGAAGAATGAAATATTATTGTGAACAAATTCTTAGAAGAGTTTTGCATTGCCTGGGTCATTTATTGCACACCTGGTGAGCTCTTCTGGAAAGAAAACATCTGGAAATCTTTGAAATTAAAAGGAAACACAAGTTTTCCTTCCACAACATAAAGAGTTATGGAGAGAGCTGAGGGGATGTGGATGTGTTTTATTATGTGCTTTGAAGCACTGGAAATTTTCGGTTAGGTTAGTAAATAATTCAAAAAATGATTTGTGCTGGCCCATCTGAGATCAGGTATTGCAGGAATAAAGAACAAACCCCTGGCATGACTGAGCACAGTAATACACTTTTATTGCCAGCCACATAATCACCAGCTTCCTGAGGTACATTATTAAAAATAACAAGGTTAGTACTAGCTGCTTCCTCAAGTCAGCGCTACTGATACCAGCCATCCAGAGCCCTGGTTTGTGAGCCATTCAGTAAATAAAGCAGTGTTTGGGACTATTTCATTAAGGCTGTGCCAACCATACAGGCAGGTGAATTCCACTTGGGCTGTCAGGAGAATTGCCCAAAGCAAAGCAACGAGGGACCATTCACCCCATCTGGGAGTCGGAGAATTGGACAAGAGGGTAGGATGAAAAATAAGAAGGTCCAGTACCTGCTGGAGTTGATGACTTGGTTTTCACCTCTGTGGCACCGTTTCCTGTATGTTGTTTGCAAAAAAACCCCTCCAGCCTCTTTGTCAGGCAGATATGCCGTAGCCGCCTATAGAGAGAAAAAGGGTGATGAAGAGATTAAAACTTTTCATCTCATGGTGGAGGGATATATTTTTGGAAGATTCAGACTTTCTGTGACACAAGCATTTTTGAGCCCGAGTTTCCCACGAGTGTGGCACATCTTGGCTGGGCTTCTTCCCTGCCCTTGTATTAACTCCTTAAACTCCCATCCACATAGTGGAGTTCGGTGCCTTATCTTCTGCACTGGCTTATGACATTATAGTGTCAAAGGGAGGAGGGGTGGAAAAAGCTGCAATTCAGAGAGCAGTCATCAGGTACCCAGCTATTATTGGATTCCTGTGGGGATAACACTATAAAAATGATGTTCTGATTTGTTCATGCATTAGCCTACACCAGTGGTTCTCAAAATAGGACATTAAATTCCCTAAAGAGGGGCTAGTAACCCAGAAGCAATGAAAACCTTCTCCTCCCCTCCCCCCCACCCTCTCTTCTGTTTTGCTGCATCATTTCCACTCAGCAAAACACAGAACCATCTATTGCCCACAGAATACTCCTTCTGCATCCCAAATGTACTCTACTGCAATTACATCACTCCTAGCAAAAGTGAAATAAACCTGATTATGCTGATCAGATTTCCTAAAGAGTCATAGAAATTAGAAATGGAAATGACCTGTTACACCCTAGTAATATAATTACTTTGTGATTGGACCACCGAGGATTTCAGGCACATTAATGAATGAAGTTGTACAGCACCCTTGTGCAATCAGTTAATATAGTTATCCCCTTCTGACAGGTGGGAAACTGAGGCATAGTGATACAAAAACTCAGAACCCAGAGCTTTCAAGTCCTGCTTCTATCATTCAAGAGGTACAAAGAGGCAGGTACTGGTACAGAGCTAGTCTAGGACAGCCCTGTCAGAGAGAACAATCCAACTCATTCCAAAGTGCCACCTCCACTCTGCCAACCATCACCAGAAGGGGAGGAAGAAGGAATAAGTGCATGCTGTATCTGCAGTCTGCCACATTGACCGTCTAAAATTAGACCATCCCTGGTGCCCTCATACTACTGGTGTAAATTAGAACAGCCTCTGGCCTGTTTTAGTTCATGTTGGGGCTGGCCAATACAGAACCAGAGAGCCATAACCAATGCCACCCTTCTCCCATAACTCCCTTCTCTTTGTTGGAACAGAGCTTGTGTGACAGGAGTACTGAAGTATGAGACATTATATCCATGAGCTCCTGCTTTCTCCCTGCTCTGTGGTACAGCAGCCCCTCTGTTCAGCAGGGCTAAGGTGCGTGTTTGGATCTAGATTCCACAGTGCTGCTGTCTCAAGCACTGCCCTGGTGGGGTTCCAGCTGGCACCGGGGGAAATCTCACACGATCACCTGCTCTTACAAGATTTTAGCTACATCCCACCTTAAACCATAGAACAGATGACTTCTAACATTAAAACCCATAGGGGATAGGTTTAGACCTTATGTTCTGAATTGATCAGCCCCACAAATATGCAGCGTTGTGTAGACCTACGGATCAGGCTGTGAGCTACCTCTAATAAAACGTGCACAGCAGAATTCAATTTGCTGCCCACTGTCATCTATAGGCACCTTCCAGCTTTATTACTTCACAATGGTTAGATTTTTGTGAAGTTTTGGGTGGCTTTTGGGGGAAGAGCAACGAATCATCCCTCTACCCTTATATCCCCAATGCTGAGACCTTCCACTTTTATTCCTCTGCTGCTCCCTCCCAGTCTAAATGGAGGGACTTACAGCAGTAGTATTCTTTACAGCTCTCCTGGGGAGCTAGGGTCCCCCTTGCTCAGGGTTGTGCTTCATTGACTCAGTCTTGCTGCATCTCTCTGCCTTATGGTGAATAACAGGCCTGGATTGTTATCCCTTTACACTGGTGACTTTAGAAGGACAACTCATGTGAGCAGCTGCTTCCTAAGAGGGTCACCATTACACCCTTGGATTATGTCCCCTATATGTACAGAATACACCTACATTTTACAGACCTTCCATCCCATTTACACTTTATAGTCTCATTCTCTGTAGCTTCCCCTTGTATCATTTCTGTCTTCACCAGCCTTAGCAATGCCCCTCAATTTAGCAGCCCCTGTAAATGGTAGAAATACTCTCTTAACCATCTTTCTAGCCTCTCAATGACAACATTAAATAAGACTAGGCCTACCACTGATCCCTGTGGTGGCACCCCACCAGTTAGCTCCCCCTGCCTCTTATAATCCTGTTCATCATTACCATGCTTCTCTGGTGTACCAGCCAGTTTTCAATCCATTGGAGAGTGCTCATCATCTCCAGACCCGTAGGAATGAATTATTCAAGGAAGATTGTGCCAGGCTTTTCTGCGTTCTAAATACATTATACATCCGTCACATTTCCTTCATGCTCTCATTTTGCAATCCATTAAAAAGTTAATTAATTTTAATTTATGGCTCTCTGTATTGATGTCTAGAATAGGCTGTAAAAAGAAAACACATCAAATTCTGTCTGAAACAATCACACAGCCAGGGGCTGGGAGGGGTGCAGGATGCACTGGTGGGAAATGGTTACTTAGCAGAGGTGGTCTCCCTCCCTCTCTCGTATTCCCCACGTAGTTTGAGAGCTACATTCTTCTACCTGAACTGTTCTAATAGGCCATTAATATGGTCTCTGTTTCCACATCAGGGACAGCTACATGTCAGAGCTGTTATGAGAACATGACTGTAAATGTGTCCAAGCTATATATTTTGGGTCAATATTTTCACACCTCCCTCAAAGAGGACTGATTCAGACAAAGGTGAAAACTGTCTGGGGTCTTAGGAGCTTAAGTCCCATTTTTAGAAATGACTTTGGCGCTTAAGTTGCTTTGAAATTGAATGGTTGTAGGTACCTGAATGTACAGCAGGGCAGGGGGGAGAGCTGGGGTCTAATGTAGTCAGAGCTGGCCTTAAGGGTGGGTGACTGCTCAGGGCACCATAATCAGGGGGCACCGCACCACACACACACACACACACCACTCTACCCCCACCCTGGCTGATCCTCTCCCCACACCTCCAGCCACTACTCAGGAGAAGCCAGGCCAGGCAGTGCAGGTGGCTATGGGAGCACATTTCCTGCCCCCCATGGCAGTGCCAGAGAAAAGCCCACAGTGCTGGGGACCAAGCCAGGGATGAGGCCACCTATCTGGGTGGCCAGCTGCCCCAGCCTCCCTGTTTCCACTTCCCTGCCTGACTGCCTACAGCAGTGCTGCTGATTTTGGGAGGCTGGGGGGGAAATGCTGCCAAAATGCAAATTTGCCCAGGGCACCATTTTCTCTAAGTTGGTTCTGCATGTAGATGCCTCATTTGTATGCACAAATTCAGTTTAAAGGTCCATACATTTGCAGGCACAAATTCTAGACCTGATCTTGAGAAGCATTGTGTGCCTCCTGGGTGATGCTGAGCAACCTCTGTTCCCTGTGGAATCCAAGGAGTACAGGGTTGCTGCGTATGTCCCAGCTCTTGGAAAGTCTGTCTCCGTTAGCTCATGTCGAGACCCATTGAAAACCTGCCCCATAATGTGCAAAGTGCCTTCAGATCCTTTGTGATGAAAGGGTACAGGGCCATGCATTTAAATGTGTCTGATGCTTATTATACCAGTCATCATTATCTAAATTCCCATGTATTTGTTGTTGTCTCTGATGGTATACTTTGTAGACTCTTTGGCCACATCCAGACGAGAGTGGATGTTTGGTTCTCCAGGGACAAGTAGTGGCGGTGCACCTTGCGCCACAGCTACTTGTCCCCAGGGAACGCCTGTGTCACATGTGCTTTGGTGTGCAGAAAGTTACCCTGGGTGGGGTAGGAGAGACTGGGGCCAGCACTGTGCTTACCAGGGGTCCTGGGGGCCTCCTGGGGCTGTAGCAGTGGCGATTCTGCCACACAGAGCCTGGCCAGCAGTTGGAGCATGGCTCCAGGTGTCCAGCTCCACTTTTAAGCAGCATGCACTGCCTGTGTGTACGCTGCTCCACTTTCACCCCCCACCAATTTTTTTGGTCTCTGAGTAGGGATCAAAAAAACCCATGGGGAAAAAAGGTGGAGCAGCGCACACATGGACAGTGCACCCTTGTAGCATGGAGAACATCTAAATGTGCGGTATGTGGTACTGCAGATGTTTTTGCAGTGCCACATACCACATGGCCATGCTCATCTGGACATGGCCTTTGAGGTCAAAGCCCAATTTCCCTATGCGTGTTTATATAGCACCTAGTCCCATGGACCCCTGCTCCCTCTTTGAGGTCTCTAGCTGTCACTTTAAAAGGAGCAAATTAGAATAAAACACAGTAACTGTAAGATATCATTCTTTAAAAGGAAGACTTTTGGATATATTCCCAACCTTTTCTTATGCATAATATGGATCTGATCTGGATGTTTGGCAGACTTTGAATAGGTCTTGTCACTGTCCCCTACCAGTGGGCAATCTCCATTATACACAGATGATTGCAGACTGCAAATAATTCATTACCTTCTGTTTGGGAGTTTAAATAGGCTCTAGGAGCTCAGTGGAACAGCTTCCATTATGTGCCTTTGCAAACTTGTTGAAAACTGCTAGTCCACTGAGTATATTCTACTGGCTTTTCTGCATCAGAACATCATAGTCTGCTGTCTATAACCCATCACACAGCTCAGGGACATTGTTAAAAACAGGACATGTTTCAGCCTTCTGTTTTTCTGCTCCCGAATAGGGCTAGCTCCCTTTGCCCTCCCCTTTAGCAAAAATCCCATCACCTCATCACAAACTCCTGACAACAGGAGGATTCAGCAACACATAATGGAAATTTGGTTTTCTGTTCCCTGATTTTGACACATCCTCTAGTATTTAAAGGCCCCTGGTGCATAGTGGTTAAAAGATAACAAAACGTGAAATGCCACATTGAAAAGGGAACACCTTGGAGAACACTTAAATGTAGCTTAATTACATTAGTTATACACCAGTCAAGGGGATAATTTACCATCTTGAGACATATGTTTTGCTCATGACAACAAGATAAAAAACCAAAAACAAACACAGACTCTACGCATGCTGCTGTTTCCCTAGGACTTGGAGATGCTGCAATCTGTGTATCTGTCTGACAGAGAGAGAGAGGAGTTGTCTGTAATCCTCCAGTAGAATATGTAACATGTCATGTCTTGTGCTGACGGTGTGACTGATGTGTCTGTGGATTGTGGGCAAGCTGTAGGCCTCCCATGGGCCTTTTCATGGATTACGTCATTTTAGCTCCAAGGAATTGATGAAAACCTCAATCCTGCAAGCATGCAGCCAAGTTAATTTCATGCATGTCACCGAAGGGCGATTTTGTGGATAAACACTGAGAAGGGACTGGGAAGATCTAGGTTTAATTCCCATATCTACCAGAGATGCCCTGTGTGACTTCAGTTCCCAATCTTCTGCTTCTACATCACATCCCTGTCTCACATTTTCATCTTGTCTATTTAGATTGTAAATGCCTTAAGGAAGAGATTGTTTCTTGCTACATGCTGGCACAGCATCGAGCACAATAGCCCTTTGGTATTGACTGGGGCTTCTAGACACCACCATAATAAAAACAGTAAGAGTAATAATAATAAAATATAATTCTACTGAACTAAGTGTGACAGTTCGTGTCAATAAAGTAGATCAGGGCTCCTGCACACATCATTTTAGTAAATTAAAATCAAGCACCTGCTAAAAAATTGGGTATTTCTGACTATTTTTAAGGGTGGCAAGAACCCACTGCACCATCTGCGTTTATTACATTGTTCCTTCCCATCTGGATAGATAGTGGCTAAAGGCTTTTTCAGAGTCTGGGTACTGGATGATTTGGGAGTATGGACAGAGACAGACACAGGTTTTTTTGCTGCTGGGGCTCATCTGTTTGTGAGCCTTGTATTTTGCTATATGGATGGTCTTCTCTTCTGTGTTTGCAGAGGATCTACCAGAATAGAGCCCCCAAACCTGATTCAGGCCACTAGGTTCTTCCAGAGTACACATCATTAATGCCACTAATGAGACAAAAATCTTATTTTCCCTTAGGAAAAAACCTTGCCCAGAGGAACCCATGAAGGAGCTATCAGATGAACAGAGGTCTTAGGAGAAGGTTTTTATTGTTTGGACCATGTATTTCCCTGTGTGAACAAATCAACTTGTTACCATAGCAAATCCAGGAACAAATATTTTGTTTGACCACTAAGTCAATTTGTCACAGCTGAGGACTGGGTGTCATATTTTATTACTGATTGAAGATGTAGTCCCTTTTGGTATCCGAGAGCACGAAGCCAGGGCCACTTCTGTTTTTTTGGCTAGCCATTTCTGTACTGGACTTTCTATGAGGCGGTCATGGTTACCCCAGAAACTTCTCAAAGCAGGGAATAGATGTGTATTTGAGGTGGACCTGGATTCAGAGCTGGGTTTGTGATACCTCCACATTCTTGAATGCTTGGGGAGGTAAGGCTTTTCATCTTTAGCACCCTTCCAACCTTCCTGGCCAGGGCACCAAAATTCCTAGTTAAGTTATGCCTCTGACAGGGCAGGTCTTTTCTGACCTGGGGAACCCCAAGCAGCTTTATCCCCGAGTGGCAGAGACTGTGTTAAGGGCCTGTCTCTCATTTGATGTATAGCAGCTTGAAATCAATGGAGTAATACTGATTTCTACCAGCTGAGGATCTGGTCCCATGTGACAACTAAAATGCTGCTTCAGTATCACTAGTACCTCATCAACCCACTAAGACTATTGGGAACAGAAAGAACTGAGATTACTGAGGTGAAAAGTGGTACACAGCTTTCTGGGCATGTCTACACTGTTAAAAATACTGCATTAGGGAGTGTTGCCATGAAGCTGGGCCTGCCTAGCCATATGCACATAACCCCCTGGCACCTTAATACGGTGCTGGTTGTATACCAAAAGCTGTCCATCTTGGGTGCGTGTATTGGCCATATGCAGTGCAGAGCTAATGGCATCCTTTTGGGTTGAATATGTGCAAAGCAGGAGTGCTGTGCTTTACTGTAGTGCTCTCTAATGTGGTCTTCTGATGGTGTAGACAGGTATCTTCAGTTGCAGAAGGCCACATAAGCCCTGCGGTATAAGCTTGAACTAGGAACAGATTACTCTGGCTGCCAATGCTATCAATCCAATACATTTCAACAGTACTAAATTCGCTACAAATAAGAAAAATAAATAACACCTCTCAGCATTAAATACTGGGAAACCCATTTAAAAAACTGTGTACACAGGGAAAGCAAATATATGATTAAATAACATCTCTAACATTATTTCTATAAATTGCTTCTCTAAATAACACAATGCAAAGGGGCCATTCAGTACTGATTAACCTTGGCTCAGAAAGATTGTTTATATCTGATCATTACAATCAGCTGATTAAAAATGAATTAATTCTTACAGGAAACAATTTCTGGACAATGTCTCTTCTCATAAATTCAGCACCAAAATTATGGAAATACTATCTATAGTATTAAAGAACTAATAGAGCCTTAAATCACTATAAAATCCAAAGTATGAATTTTCAAGACCAAGAACTCAAACTCATAGTAACATATATATTTAACAATGTTATCTAGATCTTACAGAATGCTTCTTATTAATAAATCTCAAAATACTGGCCAAATGTGGTCAATGTTATTATCTCCAGTCTACAGATGGCAAAAATGAGACACAGGAAGGAGAAGGTAGTTGCACTAAGGGGAACTATAAAGAAGTGGTGGAGTCAGGAAATAAATCCAGGTCATATGACTCCCAAAGTGGTGTGAAACCATGAGGCCATGGATGAAATGAAGCCAACTGAAACCAACACATTACCCAAAATAAACCTTTTTTTCCAGAGGAAAGAATCAGTTAAGTTCACTCCTTGGGTGTTTATACATGTGCTCTGGGGCAGGGGCGTTTTAATTAGTGTGGCTCCGAGAGCTGCTCTAATTAAAGTGCCTGCAGTGTTTCATGTATCAAGTCTCTGCACTTAAAAATGCTGGCGGGTCACTTTAACTGAAGTTTGTTTGATGAGCTTTAGTTAAAGTGCCCCCACCACCATTTTTAAGCATGGGGACACTAATACATGAGACACTGGAGTCTGCTGGAGCACTAGCAGACTGTAATTACCAGGCTTCAGCAGACTCGATTAATCAAGCCTGCTCTGACATGCTGTAATTGCAGCATGTCAGAGCAGCCTTGCTGTTCGTGTATAGGTGTTGCTTATGTTTAACTCCTTACCCCTTCTCATTCCCATGTTCTAGATGAGAATGAGAGATGACCCTATGGTTAAACATGGCATGGGGATACCCGAGATGTACCTTCCATTCCTGCTTGTGTCAAAAGACTGCCTGTGTGACCTTGAACAAGTCAGTTAACCCTCTCTGTTTCTCAGTATTCTCCTCTGTAAAATGGAGCTAACATTTGGCTTCTTCAAAGAAAGGTTAAGAGGCTTAATTCGCAAATATTAGAAAGTACTGTGAGACTGTCAGGTGGAAGGCCCACAGCACAAAAGAGTGAAGATAATCAGAGTGTCCAAGACATCTGAAAGCTGCTCTTTGGTCATATTGACTAGCTTGAGAATCTGGCAAGAATGTCAGATCTTAGCCAAGTTCCTGCTAAAAGAGCCTCAAAATATGTAGGCTCTTTATATCCACGTGTTCCAAGTGTAAATTTGGGGAGTGATGGGGAGTAGCAGACTAGGTACGTAGGCTCAGAGCTTGCCCCTAGGAGGTTTAGGCTAGAAAGAACTTTGGGTCAATGTGGCAGAGATGTCATCTATGTGGATGTCAGTCTGGGCCAGAACAATATGTCTTGGGGAGGTCAAAATCCTGGGGAGCTTTCACTACAGACTTGCTTTCCCTGATGGGATGATAGTTACAGTTCACTTAAGGTGACAATTCAGCTTAAAAATGACTTGTGGTGGGCATTTGCAGGAGCACTAGCAGATTGCAAACATGTCAGTCATCACAGAACACTAACCCAAAGGGGTCAGCAATTAAGTGGAATCCAGATGTGTGTTTGAACTCAAATGTGAAATTTCCCTGCATTTAACTTGACGTTTAGCTTTGGCTGCAAAAAAGGAACCTGAGCCCCTTTCTGTCTTTTCCTCCTGTTTTCTTCACTCAGTTTTTGTTCACCCTTCTAACTTCTTCATCTTGGACCTTATAGGAAAGTATGCACACACACACACACACGCTCCCTTCATATTTGCCAACCTTGCAAACTCTTTGCTTCCCAGCTCTTAGTCTGTCTGCTGCTCCTGTTCAATGGAAAGTCCACTTGTAATGCAGCATTTACAATATTGCAGTCATTACTGCAGTGACAGGCTATAATGTCAAAGACACAGTGTTACCACTCAGAATTTATGACTTCACTACAAAAGGAACAGCCCAGGGAAACTGGGATGTAACAGGGGTAAATGATAGGAAGAGGCTGATGAACAAATAGTCTTTTTTCACCCCCTCTGAGGCTCCCAAAAATGCTGTTTGAAAGAAGTCTGCCCCCATGGCATTTAGCACAACCACTAGAGACCCCTGGTGTATTTGGTAGTGAAGGTTAGATGAGCCATTAGTTTGACGAACTATAAAATATTGACTCTGTTTCACTTGGCTGCACATAAAACATCTAAAGCCATTTCTGAATGATGACTGGTCATTTGTCTTCATCTTCTCTCTCCCTGTATCAGCTGACACCCCTCAAAGAACTGTCCTTGGTTCCCTCTTATTTCCCTGCTTCTCCTCTGCTTTGTCGACTACCTCTTTTCTGCGCAAGATTCCCAAGTCTGCTTGTCTGCCCCACCCTCTGTCTGTCTGTACCCCTCTGTCTTTCTCTCAGACTCTCTCTAGCTGTACTGCCACCGGCTCAAGCTCAGTCTCTTCTAAAAAGTGTGTTTCCTCTTATGCCCACTCCTCGTTGTCCTGCACTTTTCTATTGACAACTTGATTGCACTTTCAGGCTTCCAACTCTGGTGTCACTTCCTTCAAGCACCAAGTCCTCACAGTTCTTCCTCAGTGTTATTACCAACATCTGCCTCTCCCCTTGGTAAATCCCATGTTCCTACCTACAACATCTTTTGCCTTGACTACTTTAGTTTTCCCTTCTTTGACCTCTCCCCTGCTCAGTCTTATGAATAATGCTAGAGCCAAAGGGGTCATCTTCTCCCTAGTAATGTCTGAGGACATTACTCTTGTATTGCTTTGTTGGCTTCCTGCCTTTCACTGCATTATAGTCCAGCTCTTACAGGCCATCTTTGTTATTGTTCTTTTCCACCCTTTTCTCCTCCTGCTTTATTTGTTGCTTCCACCTTCTGTTTCTCTCGTTCCCTGCTTTTTTTCCTTTTTTCATGGACATTAATAGGAGTTGAGCACTAAATACTTCTGAGGATTTAAGGGCATTAGGTGTCTTGATACCTTCTGAGGATTTGTGCCTCTGTTCATGAGGGTCATAAGCAATCTGTGTTCACTTTCTGCAAGAATACTTCCTACTATCTTCACCCCCAAAAGCTTTCCTCCATCCTTCTTACTTAACTTACTGGTAACCTCCTTCTTAGCCTAACATTCTTTGTCTCTCTCCTATATCATTGGTTTCTCTCGCAGAGGGCCAATGAGAGACTGTAGTTCTGCTTTTCACATGCTGTAGAAGCAATGGGTTCTGCCAAGCACTTCATATGTGTTTAGCGGGGTCAGGAATGACAGCATAAGGAGCCTTCTCCCTCCGAGGTAGGAGTCAACCAGAACACCAGCAGCAGTGCACAGCAGAGCACAGTGATCCCTACTTCCTGGAGGCACACTGCATGCAGCCATATGCAGGAGGGCCACATGGATAGACAGGGCCACAACACTACCCTGTTATGTCCTAGGCAATGGATCCAGTATACCAGTAAGCTGCAATATAGAATAATGTAAACTTTAAAAGGTATAAGTGGTACCTTGCTATCCCAGTGGCCTTCCAGCTGCTAACCAGCTGCAACCTCTGGCCCTGACATGATTGGGGCTCCCTAGTTTGGGCCTCCCCAGTCTTAGTAAACCAAAGCTAGAGCTTTTAGTCACAGATATCAGCATGCACTAAGAATTCACTCTGACCAACATTCTGATAAAAACCTAGGGTAAAGTTGTGGCCTGCGCCTAAACAAGGGTGCAGTAACAGTAAGGAAGCTCTTTAAGGCTCTTTCTCTATCTTGTGTCCTTGCCTCACCTTAACTGTACATAAAGGCCTTGCTTCCCCCAGCACTGAAAAGAAAGACAGCAGCTGTCTGACAGTTCACAGCAGCAGAGCAGGAGGAGGGGAGAGGAATATGTATACAGTTACAACCACAGTGGGAAAATTAGGGAGGCAGAATGCAACTTACCTGCATTGGAGTTTGGCCAGGACATCAGAGTTAAAACTGTGTCCCCTGCTCGAATGTGCAAGGCTCTGTGTAAAGGGCCAGACATCTGGTTATATGCCTCACCTGAAAGGTAGCACCTCCAGCAGCACAGTGCACCCTAATCTTAGGTTCATGTGTTGGCCTGGAATCGAAACAACGCCACATACTCAGGTCATCCTGTCTACTTCCTACAGCTTCTTGGGTTATTCTTGGAGGTCTCCACCCACATTCCACGCCTACCAGGGTGTAATATTTGACTGGATCACAGCATACGATGCTATGGCTGTAGGCAACTTTCTGACATCTTATTAGAAATTGTTACTCCCAAATGTTTAATTTCCCTTTCAGGCCTTTTGCTAAGTGTCAACAAAAACGTACAAATGTAATAATCCCCCAGTATCATTATCCTCCTCTGCAAGTTGCTGGCTGATGCTAGCAACTATTGGAAAACAATGCTTCATGTTTGATCCTCCAGCAAATCCCTACCACTCTTTCTCCTTGTTTCTAATTATCAGGGTTTCTGTATTAATTAAGGCAGAGGCAGAGCCTATTTCACAGCATCTGGAAGGAACTTCAATCCCAGCCCCTTCCAAAATGCAACAACAAACACAGAAAAGTGGCTCAGAATATTAGTTCAAACAAGACTCTGTAAACCAACTCTGCTCAGATGTCAGGGTTTCCTAACAAGGACAAGTAGAAACATGCTCATAAATGGACTAATGGAATCACTATGCTTCCACAAGCGGCAGGGAGGGAAATACATCTTCTGAAGCACTTGGAGCTCGATTATGCCTCTTCCCTCTTACAGCTGAGCTGCATGAGGGAAGGGGAGGATATGTGTTATTGGTTACCAAAGCCAAGAGAAGCGCCAGTTCTGACTCATCGTGCTGTATTTCCTTTATGGTTAAGCCAGCCCCCTTGGCCTGCAGGGATGACATGAAACCCACCCTCTGGAACACTCACTTTTAAGTAGGGAGCTTCTATGGTAGACACAGACCAGTTCCACTAGTTCTGTGCTCCCTCCATGGCAGCCCTGCATGCAGGGGCCATTCTGGAGGAAGCCAGAGACAGGGGTGGATTTGGGAAGGAAAGGAGCATGGCAAAGGTAGATCTTTGAGTCTGCATGGCCCCAAAAAAGGTCACCACTGTAGAGAACAGCTCAGTCTACACACCGTTTGCTACAATCTCTGAATACAAAGACCCCACCCTCCTCAGAGAAAATAGGAAGGGGAGGCAGAAGTTTGCAGTGAGATTGCCTGAATTAAAGGGATAAATTAGGTCTGTCTGTATACTTGAGTGGACAGAGAGCACAGGGGGTGCCCTTTTCTTTCTCCAGGACAGGGTGGCCTGATGGCGGCAGGCCTATGCAGTCTTGCAGGGCTCAATAAGAGGGGAGAAGCTGGCACTGCCTAGTGCAGAGAAAGGCATAAACAGAGCCCTGATACCTGTGCTGCTGTAGCCTGGTCCACTTTGTAGCATGCCAAAGAAATCCACAGTCACCCTAAACTTGGGACAGCCACTTCCCCCCAGTCCAAAGAGGGTGCAAAATGCCATGCCTAGGGTGAGCAGAGTTTGGAGATGTCTGCTTTCTTCACCCACTCTGCAATGACATGCAAGACACCACAGGGGCAGAGCAGCAGGGTGTCTAATGCTGGGGCTCCTCATCAAGCAACATCCTCTGCATACCAGAAGCAGCTCAGCAATGCTCAGGACAGAACTGACCCTGTTACAAGGAGGTGCCACATCTAGAGCACAGTAGCAATCAGCACGGTGAGCAATACAGTCTTACACACTGGAATACTGGGAGATACCCCTGGCCTTTCTTCTATGGGTGTGCTGAAGGGGAAGGGTTACTGCTGAGCCCTGGAGGATGACAAGTATCTTGAATAGTCATCTGGTAAGATGAACACTGAGCAGTGCCATAGCAACAAAGTTTGGTGCCCAGGGCAAAGCCTGCAACGGCAGCTCACCCT
>NW_017728907.1:17268025-17279560 GCF_001723895.1 Crocodylus porosus
TGCTTGTGGCTCCGTCCTGCGTCTCGCCCCAGCTGGGCAGCGTCTGTTGGCGCCCCTTCAATTCAGCACCTGGGGCAGTCTCCTCACTCATCACCCCACCCTTGCTATGGCACTGATGCTGAGGAACTGAGGATGTTTCCATGTTGCTGGAGCATGGAGTCTGCAGATGGGCCAGTTTTTTCCCTGATAGTTCCTGAAAGAGTAGGGAGGGAGAGGGGGAGGAGGGTGACTTGGCCTTTTCACAGCTCTTCAAAGGTTGCTGCCTCTCTCCTATTGCACCAGTCTGCATCTTTACTCTGGGGGAGGAGAAGTGGATCCATGAACAAAGACTGACTTTCCAAGCTGAGAAAAACAGTCAATAGCTTTGTGATTTCAACAGCTTGAGTGCTGCCAACATTTGTACATGTGTGGCTACTCCTTATGGCCGTCATAGGGATCATGTTAAAAAGGAGCTTTTTAGTTCTATTTTTGATTTTAAAAACTTTTATTCAAGGCAAAAAGGCTCATAGTTCAGGTGAAGGGCATTTGTTTGCATGGGATCAGTAGACTCTGTGTGTGTGTGTGTGTGCACGCGCGCACACAAGCGTGCACACGTGAAAAGGCTATTGGCAGCTTTCCCACCTGCTGCTGGTTATTTCATGCTATGCACTGTTGGTTGGGCTTTGCTCTTAGAGGCAGTGCTGTATCTCTGTGAGATGGCTCCCATTACAGTGCCACAGCTGTCACATTGGACATATTGTGGGGATCAGAGAAGTAGAACATGAGGGAGCTGCTGTGGGTAACATGTAAAACCTCTTCCCAGACCTCTGACCAAATATTGTCACCCTGCCTGTCCAATGTTTAAATCTGGACAGGACCTCCTTACTGTGATATTGACCTTGGCAAGACGAGAAGGTCCTTGGGAGACAAACAGATTAAGGGCTAGCTTCTCTTTTACATCTGAGTCCATCCCACTTATAGGCAGCTCCTTGCCTTGCCAGCCTTGGGGCTGCCTGTGGAAGCTGGGTACTCATACTTTTCCCTTCCAGCTATAGGAGCCAGGAAAGCCAAACCTACTCCTTTGTACCATGCCTGGTGAGGCAAGGACCCATTCCCACCTGCTGCCAAGTCCTGCTGAGCTCAGCCTTTGGAAATTTGAAGACATGCTGAGGTTTCTTATAAATTTTCAACCCCCTCCTTCCCCCCACACACTTCCCATCCGCATGGAAAGCAAAGCCTACAAGATAACACTTCTCTCCCTTTGGGGAACACTAGACCCAAGCCTCCATAAGGGAGGCAAATTTGGCTCTACAACTGAACTTACATCCATGGCCATCTCTCTCCTGGGCTTGAAGTGGCACTTGGAATTTGAACCCTCCCGAGCTTTGACTATGACTGAATTTAATGTTCTCTGTTATCAATGGGTGGGAATGGTGAAAAGAAGCTGGCTTAACTTTTAGCAAAAAGAGAAAAAGGAAAAAAAAAGAAAAAAAGATTTAATTTAGCTGTTAGAAACAACTTCCTGATTGTAAGGATATTATGTATTGCAACAGGCTACCAGGGGAAAGTATAGAATCTCCTTCAGCGAAGGTTTTTAAAGAGCAGTTTATACAAATATCTGTCAGGGGTGGTCTAGGCATACTAGGTAGTGCTTCAGGGGAGGGGGTGCACTAGATGATATCTTGAGCGCTGGGGCAAACCTATGTGTTTATGATTCTGTGAATTAGGATCTGGCTCAGATTCAGAGTCCATGATCAGACCCATCTCTGCTTCTCACATCACCATTCACTCATACTTATAGGCTTATGTTTCAGCCCCAGACATAGCTGATAATGCCAGCGCTAACCAGGTCCCCTTTAGTCTGCTAATGGGCATCATAATTTAGCTACATACTGTAATGAAAACAAACTGAAATTCAATAGACATACGTGCAAAATACTGAGTAGGAAGAAAAGTAGTCAGTGCTAGAGACAGCATTTACACAGCAGGCTGACTGAAAAAGCAAACTGGGACTGGGATTCCCCAGAATTGCTGCTCTCTTTTAATAAATCTTTTAACTGGTTTATACTGGAGAATAAAGCACATGTGGTGCCTATGCTAGATCCAAAATGTAGGGCTGACCTGTGGGTCTGACCTGGCCTGCAGACCAGCCCTGTGCCACTCATCCAGTCCAAAGGGTCAGTTTATTCTGACACCCCTGACATAGGGTAAGGAATAAGATGTTTAGATTTGACAATTCTCAACTGCTCCTCTTCTACAGGACTTTTAAAGCTGCTAGTTAAAAATACAGAAAGAAAAAGGCACATAATTTAACAACCTTTGTCTGCTTAGGTGAGCATCAGATAAATACTTGAGGGATCATTGAGTCTAATCTAATCTATTCAAGTACTTTATATTCAACTATTTTATGCACCTCTAACACATCACTGTGATACAGTGTCTAGGAGACAGTATAAAAGCAAGAGTAGTTTCAGAGGATCATCCTTTATGTCAGTCACTGGTGCTTTGCCTCTCTACTGCTGAAATGTGTGTAAAGCAATAACATTGACAACAGGAGCTAAACCTGGGCCTCTGGATTTAAAACCATTAAGATTTGCTAGCCTGAGCTCCATTAGCAGAAAGGCAGCTTGGATTCGGAAAGTTCTGTGGTGTCCAGCCCCTGGTGAGAAAAAGGGAACCATAATGTATAAGCTTGGGTAACACACTCATACAGATTCTGGCTCCATCTGGGTAGGTCTGCTCTCATAAACCTAGGACACATCCAGCCCCAGTTCACAAAGCCACAGAAACCCCTTGCAGTGAAACCTGTGAAATGCTACTGTGCTAGAAGGCAGGATATGATGAGATGCTGTGCAGGGGGCTTGGCAGTCCTTTACAAGGCGCTCTCTGGAGAACAGTGCTTGTGGGAGAGGTGGGCCTCACAAGCAGCAGGGCAGAACCAGAGGATTTGCACATGGATGTTTGTGTCTTAGAGGAAGTGTTTTACTGTCCAGGTAGCCTGCCATTTGGGGTACACATTGCCTTGGGGATTTGACCCATAGGGAGACTGGAGAAAGTTATATCACTGTCTCTACTAGAGGTTTCAATCAGTGGAAAACTAGTCATTATTTTTCTATTGCGAACATACAGGAAGACCACTGGAAATTTCTCTGATTTCTCATGTAGCTTAACATGTTAAAAACTGCACAATATTAAATAAAATGTAGCACCATCTCTTTGCAGAAAGAGGTAGGACCATCTTCATCAGGGAATTCCCAACAGAACCAACTTGGATTTAATGAAAATTTTCTATCCTCCTTCAGCAGTTGTATATATTTGCTGTGTATTTCCCCAGTAGCTTTATTGAATCCCCTTATATAGGTAGGAAGCTGTAATTTTCTGTATGACAGCAGCAGTATTTTTTTTTTATCTGTAATCCATGTTCTTAGGTTCTGAGTTATTTTTAAGGCCAATAAATCCAAAAATGTTATCTTCTAATTGCTACATTTTGTGTTAAATACATAAATCCTCCCATTTGGGCTTGTATAATGGAAAGTTCTCAGATATATCTCACACATTTTTCCAGTTCCAGTTTTCTTATTCACTACATCAGTAATTTTATTATAAGCTTGAGGAACAAACAAAGTCACATCTGGAGCATTTAGTGAAAAAGGGTTCTAGCCAATTCATTAAGACCCTGAAAGGTGCTGTCTCTCTGAATTGCACTTACATCTACGTTACATTTGGAAGAGAAAATAGGGTCCTGTATCGCTGGAAGGATTTAAAATAACTTGACTCACAGAAGTAGTATCAACAACTACTGTATCAACAACACAGGTGGGGAGACTCAGAAGACCATTCTGACATCTCCAGAAAGCATCCAAATATATCTGGGATGCAAAGCCAAATATGAAATCTGAGGCCTGATTCTCCTTTCAGAAATACCTATCATTGGAAATAGCTTCATGATTAAAATCTGCATTAGAGTAGAACCTGTGATTCATGAATTTCTAAGGCTAGTAGGAATTCCCTGTGACTGTCATTTATACTGTAGGCTCTTCTGTGGTAGGAGTTGTCTCTCAGATATTTCTGGATAACGTCTGTCACACCTAGGGTAATTCTGACTGGGGCTCCCAGACACAACTGTAAAATAAGTGATGCAACCCTGCAGGATCCTTATCACAAGCTCATTTGCCCATATCCCTATGAGCAATGAGCTTGGCTCCTAGCCTAACAATTACAGGGTGAGGTTTTGTGCCCTTGCTGATGCAAAAAATCAGATTAAATGAACATAAAGGTGCTCTCCAGCCTTAAAAGCCCTGAATCAGTGTCAGTGACAAGTATGCTATTTCTGTAGTAACCCTCCGTTTAGAGGGGTGAAGAGAAAGAAATCCTATTTGTGCCCTCTTCCTTCTTTGGCATGGAACAGACGGCCTGAGTGAACAGGCAGCCCTACAGGAGAACCCGGTTGTTTCAAGGAGTAATTTTAAATTCACACACAGTGCTGTGTGCCTGCTGGGAAAATTCATTATGGCAACGCTTCTTTAAAGGAAACTGCAGTGTAATATAAAAGAGATTCTAATCACTACATCTAATTACAAAGGGGTGTAAATCACCTAGACTTTTTTTGGAGAGTGTCTTAAATATAATAAAAAAGAATAATTAACAATCAAAGGGAAACTGCCATCTTGACAGTTTAACGACAGACTATTTTGAGCCACTGAAAACACAACTCAGCGTTTCAGTGCCTGAGAATGGCAGGAGGCTGTAAGAGTTGCTGCCAAGGAAGTTCTGTGGTAGTCTTGCTATTGTCTACACCTCCACCTGAATTTTTATTTAAAAAATAAGAATGAGATTTCCAAAGCAGCCTCATTTTGATTGGCACTGGATGCATTAATCCTAGAATCATAGAGAAGTGGGGCTGAATGGGACTTGCAGAAGTCACTTAATCACATCAATAGATTTTGGCCCTGTTCTGTAGGTCCAAAAGTGCAAAGCAGCCAGAAAGCTGGCTTATTAAGCCAATTAAATATAATAAATTTTAAATTTATAGGTGATGCCCCCAGTTAAGTGGTTCCCTGACAGAACAATGCTTCCATCTTGATGTAAAGGCATATCAGCAAAGTAGCTATGGCATGATCCTTGAACAGTCGATTGTAGCCATGGGGAGTGGGCACAACACAGAGCAGCCCTGAGGCTGCTTTAAGTCACGACAAGGCCTGAATTGATCAATCCCTACTCTTCATTCTAGATCAAACACAGCTTGTCTGTGCCAAACCCTTTGGCCTTGAATGTAGGGAGAAAAGAAATATTTTTGTTTTTCATGACTATTAATTTTGTAGCCATACAGGACTTTCTAATGGTCCCTATGCTGCACATTGTAGCATTCAGACCTCACTGGGAGGATGCAGTCAGCAAGCAGGGCTTTCTGCAGCTGGAGCTTGAGGCTCACAGTAAGTTGCTGAACAATTCTGATTCCTTCCAGAAGAGGGCTGTCATTCACACACAGACACACACTAGCCAGCTCCTTACACTATTAAATGTGGAAGAGATCATTTGACAATGGTTGTCAAATGGCGAGTCAGTATACAGAAATGCCATTAAAGCTCAATATTCTGCATCCCATAGCTCTTCAGTAAGGATGATACCACCCTGTATTTACAACAGCACTTGTCATAGGTACCACAGCCACCACAGAATTGCACCACCTCTTTAATGCTAGTACCTAATGAGCACATAGAAAAAATATCTTGATTAAACCTGAACCAAGAACTGTGGTTTTTGCCTGTCATCTCTTGTATGTGAGAATACATGCTCCCCATTATAAAGGAAACATCTTTGGTAAGGCAGCCTCAGAGAAGGACTAAGAATATTAAACTGAGAAATGGAAATAAATGAAAAGACAAGGAGTATCCAAAAGAAAGTGAAGAGAAGAAATATGAGGAACAAAGTAAACTCATGGGCTGGGGCCTGAATCCCTCCAAACTCCCTCAGACTTGGCCTGTAGTTTTGGGTGTATGAAGCCATAGGACTGGGGTTTAAATATGCTAATAAAATCAAAGCTGAGTGCCTAAGCCATAACCAGACCTGCTATTGCCACCATCTGACTGACCAATGCAACCTCCATCCCATGCATCCTCCTTCATTTTGCTGGGAACTGCACAATCACATTTGCAAAATATGCTAGGTGATGATGATGACAGTACTCCTTGAAGACCCTAACTGACTGCAGGGCCCCATTGTGACCAGTATACAAACATTTTGTAACAGGGAATTCCTGGCCTGGGGAGCTCATAATTTAACATGTTTTCACAAGAAATCTGTGTCTCAAAGCATTTTCAGATGTGTGTTGGATCTTAGGGCCCTAACACTTGTTGGCACCTTCCTGTGAATTTTCCCAACAATGTGGCTGTGAGTCCTTTCAGGTTTGGTTAACACCTGTTTAACTCCAGTGTAATGGACAGGTAGAATAAAAGCAAGCTTAATTTAAAAATGCAGTGCCTTGCCCTGTTGGTACATTGTGATAGATCACAACGCACACCACGGAAGCCCTCCCAAAAAGTCCTCCAGGAAAATCAAAGACAAACAAATATACTATTCCTGGTATTTCTAAGGATGAAAACATACCTTTTCAAAGAAGAACACTTCCAGGCATTCCCTATCCATCATAACAGGGCACAAGCCCAATTTTAAAACAAAATCATTTGCAGGTCACTTTTAAGACAGAGATATTTATCAGTCTGATGTTCTGGCCAGCGGCAATGGGGCTGAAACCATACAAATAACTTCATGATGTTTTCTGTTCAGAATGCCATGCAGGGTATAAATGCATGTATAAATGGTTTGGCCATTTACTGTGTGTTGGGTACACTGCAATCTCCTCATCTTCAGGAAGCACTAAAAGAACCCAAGACAAATGAAATGACTATTTTAGACATCTGGCAAGGGATGGATTATTGTCTCTCACTCATGGTATGGACCCTCTTCATTAATGTGCTAGGTACAGTACAAACAAAAGTATCATGTTTCCTACAGCTGTGACCCAATGCAAGTGCATGGCTGCAGGGTACTTTAAAAGGGCCCTGATCCTGTAACTATCTGAACCCTTATAATATATGGGGTTCTGGGGGTTGCCCAGCCAGTGCTGGAGGGTGGGACAGGTGGAGTGGAGCCCCCCAACGTAGGGGGCTCCAATCCACCCCCCCACCCCATCATAGGCTGGGGAAACCCCAGAATGGGCCTTACTCCTCCGCCTTCTTCCTGTTCAATTGTGAGACAGCACTGGGAGCTGGGGGCCAAGGGATTGGGGATGGGGTTGGGGGGGGTTGTGGAGCTAGGGAAAGAGGCTGCACAGATGCAGCCTTTCTCCCTGAATTATCTCCAGATTGGAGCTTGATCCCCGACCCTCCCATTCCAACAATTAATGTCTATTGGGTTAGGAGGATCAGTCAAACTCATGGTGTTAGACCAAGGAGCTGCACTTGTGTCTGCACCTCTGATAATTGATGCTTTTTGGGTATTTTGGGTGGGCCTGACTCCTGCTTGAATGTTTCAGTTTGGCAATACACAGAACTGGCCACTTTTAGCAATATATTATCTTAACAACACAGTGGCATGAATGGGAAAAATAGCATGTGACCATGTCATTACTAACTGTATCATCCTGCATACACATAAGTGGACTACAGCATGGTTGCACAGGCAAGCTGAACAGCGGTATCTCCTAACTTCTGAGTGCATGAATTTACAACCTTTATAACTTCCCTCTACCAGAGCTTTTGGCACGTAAACGATATACAGGCTACCCCTAAATCCATGCACAGGCGACAGGCAATTGGTTAGTTTTTTGTAGCTTTCACAATTAGTGTGGATCAACAAGACATACTTGAATGTGGCTTTGCAAAGTGGCTTAGGAAGGGTAGCAGAGGAGACCAACTGGAATAAAACACAGAGGAGATGCTTGTGATGGGAGTGGGTCACTGACGTTGACAGTAAGGGTTTTTGCAATGATCAAACTAGAGCCCTTAGAAGGCCTCCCTCAATCCTTGTTATACAACTGATGACTGGTATGGGCCTGTGTGTGCTATGCCTGTGCTGTGCAATGCAGTCTAATCTCTATATCTGTCAAAGCACCTTTCAGTAGCATCAAACTTGTTGGAAAAGTGTAATACAGAGAGACCATTTTTCACAGATGAAATGCCCATCGGGAGTGGACCTTGTTGGGGAAGAGAGATGGGACTTGTTAATTACAGAAAGGAGCTGTAGCAGGGGAAAGCCAGAGGACTGCAGCATAGGAGCAGGCAGCACAAACCTCAGCTGGGGTGGAATTTTGCCACCTCAGCACATCATTTCTGACAGACTGTAAAAGGGAAAATTTTATCTCCTTGTCAATGTGTATGGGGCAGAGAAATGAGTAATGCATATGGGAGAGGAGCTGCAGGAAGCTTCTCTGCACAGCATGATCTACAGCCCTCTTAACTGGCCTATTAAGGCCAAGAGACCTGGGGCTGGACTAAAAGTTAGTGCTCTCTAAACAGCAGGGCAGAACAATTCTGTTCCCACACTTCTTTCTGTTTCTTGAGTTGCATCCTCCTCTGACAGCAGCCCCTTCAGCTGATACAGAGGGGAGATGGGGATATGGACACACTTTTCTGAAGATGCAAGGGACCTGTGCTTTGTTCCACCACCTGGGAGGTGAGGATTGGACCAGAGTGAACTGGAGTGCTTCTGAAGGGGGCACCCCCTAAACCATAGCAAAATGGAAAGGCATCTCTTACCAGAAGCACATAGGCTTGGGACAGAATTACTCATAAATTGGTATAAGTGGTCAGAAACCTGTTCAGATCTGTAACATAACTGAAGTTCAGTGCACATCAACCACTTTCAAGATGGCCAAAACCAGTTTAAGATAAACCTGGATGGATGTAGTATCAGACTTAACTGATTCAGGTTAAATTGATCTATTGAACTTCTGTCTCAGATCCTCTCCAGCTTAAAATTAACTCACAATCCCCCAGCATCTCAGGATGCTTTGCATCTCCCCTGCAAGCTCCCCCTTGCAAGGTGGGTGGCTAGTCTGGGCCCAAGCTGTCTGCTCCAGCCCAGAAGGGATGCATGCTCTAGCAACCCCTGGCTTCTGTCCTCGGCTACTGCAGGCACATGGCTGCATTTCTAGAATAAAAAGTGAATGTCTGATCACTTGCTTATCGGTTCAGTCTATGCAGCTCAGACTACCTTGCAAAGATTGAGCTGATTCAGCCTCAGGCTTTTTGACTTTCTGTACTTAGCCATAAAAGCTCTAGTGCATGTGAGACAGTGCACATACACAGAGGAACAATCAGTCCCTGCCTTCAAGCAATTACAATCTAAATAGATAAGGCAAAGGGAGTGAGGGGAAATGAAAGTTCAGTGAGGCAGGAGACTTGGTCAAGGTCACCCAGAAAGTCACTGGGGTTCCTCAGTTGCAGTCCAGTGTTAAATTCACTCAGCCCCCAGAATAGGCTTCACATTTCTGTACTACCAGGCCTTTACGTTGGCTCACACCCCTCTATCTCCATATATTTACTGTAGTCCCCAGATGCAGGGCTCACAGCCTGGTGCCTCCCAGGTGCGAACCTTTATCTCAGCTTCCTAGTGTGGGGACAAGAAGGGAAACTCATCTGAAGTTCCCTTGGCAGGATGGAACAGAGCTCTGTAATGCCAAATCTTTGGCTTCGGAATGTGGGGTGCATTGCACCGTTGTTCAAAAAGGGCTTCACTAGGAAAGCATCCTCAAAAACAGGGGAACATGCCAAAGTGTCTTCTGAGAGACTTCTTCCACATTGAGCCTCCAAACCGCCTCATGGTGGAGACAGGCCATCAGATCATACCCTTTCCCCCAGATAGCTTCCATGTCTGCTGTAGTAACTTTCTGTCCTCTCAATATTAGACAAGCAGACACATGCCCTGACATCATGACAATAGGCACAAGTGAATTAATGAAAGAAACATGACTGTGTATTGCTAACAGAAAGTGAATCCCCCCTCCCCCTCCCCACCACACACACGTGCACACACACACACACACACACACACACACACACACACGGTATATCTGGGACATTCATATTCTTCCTCGACATTGGGGTAGGCTGACCAACAAATCCTTTCAGCATTGCTCCTTGAGCCTGGTGTCCTGCCCCTAGAGGAAGAAACCCAGCTCCTCACAGAGAACTTACACACTTGCTTACATGTATAGCCAGTGCAGTAAGTCTTACACTGTCATCCTCTAGCCATTTCACAAACTGAGGTGTATATTTGCACTGCCCAAGCCATGGGATATACCAGAGCAATGATTGATCTTAAGTGGTTGTCCCAAGAGAGATATTATCTACCAGTATGATTGCAGGACAAGCCCATTGGTAATAACACGGGAACGTAGGTCTACCCCATGCTGGTTTTTAAAGGCTTATTATTCCCCAACAGCCATATAAGGGGTTTATCGCTTCCATTATTTAGACCAGCTGCTGTGTTAAACCTCTGAGAAGATGCTTCTGGGGCTCTGCTCTTACTTTGTGCAAGCCTAACTGCTGCCCAGGCTCTCATTGGGAAGGCAGCCTTTCCTCTTGGCAGGTTCTTTTGCAATATGCATAAATAAAAACATCAGACAGCAGCTGGTTAGTTGTCAAAGAGCAAAGGAACCCTAACTGGGACCAGGAGTGGTTCAATGACTTCTGTTTTTTGCAAGACAATGAAAAACCCACTTTACAAGCTGTGTGCAGAGTGGAGTGAACAGTAGGGGGCTCATTAATCCAAGGGGAAAGGAATTTATTTGTGGTAACTTTCTATATGAGGAAATTAACCCTCACCCAGGGCTTGCTTTCCTAAGGAATATATTTTGGGGCTTGGGCTCTAAAGTAGATGTCTGCCTAGGCAGCTGGGAAAATAAAAAGCCACATGATGTAACTTTGAAGTTGGTAGGGGAATACAGATAAGCAGGAGTTTTTGTGTGGTTGTTGATTTTCCCCAAAACAAGTTCATTCTTGTGTGAAGTGCCAGTTTGACAGGGAAAGGCTGCTCCTAGCCCTAGGAGAGAGAGCACAGCTTTACAAAGCAATCGGCAATAGACAGTTGTGACAAGTGGAGACAGAGAATCAAACCACAAACACAACATGTAACCCTCTCCGGGCCATATGCAGATACCATAGGTCAGGGGTGGGCAACTATTTCAGGTGGAGGGCTGTTTAATAAGTTTTGGTGAGCTGTCAAGGGCTGCAAGGGTAGCCTCGCCCCTTGACAGGTGTCCCACCCCCTGGTTGCCATCTTGGGACTGGAAATCTACCCTAACCCCCAACCTTTGCTGTTGGAAGTCCCCCCCACCCTTTCCCTGGAAGTACTACTTTTGGAAAGGGGGTTTGCCCTCTTGGAACCAGAAAAAAAACAAATTATATACTAACAATCAAACATTGAAAATAACATATTTTAATTTTATTTTTAAAAATGTTGTCCTGATTTGCGTGTGTTAGTGTGGTGTATAGAGAGGTGATTACATAATAGCTCAACATGAAGTCTTACTCTTCTATAGTACAGGGGTGTGTG
>NW_017728907.1:17280160-17282024 GCF_001723895.1 Crocodylus porosus
CCAGCCCCCCTGTATGCCCAGGGGGTGGCAGGACGCTCCATAGCCAGATGGTGCCTGGGCCAGGCAAGACCAAGGGACCCACCACGGGCCAGACAAAGATCTGCTGCATGCCAGATCCTGCCCATGAGCCATATTTTTCCCACCTCTGCCATAGGTGATGGGGTGGGAAGGGAAGGTCTTACTGACATGTTAGCAACACTTGTAGCACTTAGCATCCCCAGAACTGAAGTGACTGAGCTGGGAACTGAAGGGGTATGTAGAGTCACACCACAGCTTACAGCAACAAGACTGGATGGACTGAGTGTAGAACACGCAACCTATGCCATGCCCGGAAGCTGGAGTGCCTTCACCGAAGTGCTTAGAACAGGAGTGGGCAAAATGTGGCCCAGGGGCTGGATGCAGCCCGCCAGGCTATTTTATCTGGCCTGCAGGGCCCCTAAAATATTTAGAAAATTAATATTAATCTGCCCTGGGCTGCCTGTCATGGGGCCCTCAATAGCTTGCTGAAACTCAGTAAGTGGCCCTCTGCCCAAAATAATTGCCCGCCCCTGGCTTAGAGCCACAGTCAGGTGAGAACGGTGATTCAGCTTCACCAGGCAGCACAGGACTGTGAACCCAGCTTTCATTCCAAGTTGGAACCCCAATATTTGGAAGATTTCCTGCAAAACTGAATCCAAAAAACATGCATTTAGAAAAACAAAAACCTTTCATTCAGTAATCTGAAACAACCCCCTGCCAGATAGATAGAAGGGGAGCCCTCAGCCTGCTGGGCTGGCTGAGTGGGGAGCCTCAAAACCCAGGATCTAGTGCTCCCAGGGTCTCAGTTCCCTGTCAACCTACAAAGTCTCCAGAGTGCGAGAAGCTTGGCGTCCCAGAGTCTCTTGCAGGCTACCAGGCAAGTTGCAGTTGAGCCAGGAGGGTGAGCCGGCAGGAAACCAGGCTGTCAACATCCTATTGGTGCCTCACTGTGTTCCACCAGACTGTCATCCAAATCAAACCACCCACACAAAACAGTTAGTTTGACAAATCTTCATTTTCTTATTCCTCCCCAAAAAGAAAAAAACTAAACCTTTTCCCATTGGTGAATGTTCAACCAGACCTAGTCAGCACTGTAGTGTTAGCTCATTTAAATCTTAGAGGCTGGAGCACCATTTCCTACTGAGAGTAAGTCTGTTAGTCAAGTCAAGCCAGTCCCTAGGCTGCTGCAACCATTGGGCCACCTTAGATACTGTAACAACCTCCTCCACTCCAAGGTTAGTTGAGTTGCTTTGTGTCATTTGTGATTCTTCGGGCAGAATAGCCTGGCAGCACCCATCTCCTCTCCAGGCATGGATGGTTTTTGGTTCGCAGGGAGCTCATCCACCCTTTGATAGGTCTTGTTTTCAGTCCTGCTGGGTGTCCACATACCCTCCTCACCAAAGCAAGCCCAGGTCGGGGTGCTGGTTTAGTTGCCAACAACTCAACCCTGGAACAGACCATACTGGTTTACATGGTACCAGATAGCAGACCAAGAGAGGCCTGGCCTGACAGAGAAGTCTGTTGAGGAATAGATTATATAGCTATAAAATTTACTCATTGCATGCAGGAGGGAGTGAAACTGAAGAAACTGTGAGCTTGTCAGACGTCAGACAGGCATCAGTACTTGTTTCTAAATACTTCTCCTCTGACTGGATATAGAGACCATACAAGTACTGGCACAGATTGGGCAAAACCCATTCCAAGACGATCCAAGATTAAGCTACATGTTTTCATAGATTTTTCATAGATTTCAGAGACATCAGGGCTGGAAGGGACCTCGGGAGATCATCGAGTCCAGCCCCCTGCCCAAAGGGCAGGAAGTCAGCTGGGGTCATAGGATCCCAGC
>NW_017728907.1:17282035-17351781 GCF_001723895.1 Crocodylus porosus
GTGGAGCAGGTCAGCCAGCCTGGCTGAGAAGAGCCTCCTTCCCAGGGGAGAGAGGTGGAGGCCTTCTCTTCCCAGCAGCTCACTGCCTTTCTCGCCAAAGAGCGGGCTGTGGTCATGGAAGCCAAAGCCTTCCCAATGACACCAGCTCTGCAGTCTTTGGTTCACTACGTGGATCCTCCTCTCCCTCCTCAGCCCATACATAGCCCGAGACTGGGAGGATCGATGAAAACACCACCTGAGCTCCCAGACCCCTAAGCTCCGCTCCCAAATCCCTGTAGCACCTCATGACCTGGCTGGGGGTGCTCCGAGCCATGTCATTGGTGCCCACGCGAATAAGGAGCATGGGGTAGTGGTCTGTGGGCCGGAGGAGCTGCGGGCTCTTACAAGACATCCCTCGGTGCTACCTTTGGGAGAGGTGCTCCTTGGTAAGACCCAAAATCAATCAGCTCAAGCCAGTCATAGACTTATAGAAAATTAGCATTGGAAGGGACCTCAGGAGAACGCTTTGCCATTATTTTATCCTCAGCACTTTGCAGCCAGGCTCACAGAGCAAGCTGTGGGCCCAGAACTGCACTGGTTAGATAACCAACTCTCTCTCTCTCCTTCCCACCCCCCGTAACAGCAGCTCAAACACATGCAAGTTCAGTGTTCCAAGGACCAAGCAATACAAGTAAGACAGTACACACCAATAGCTCCTTTTAGCTAACAAATGAGTTCATGCATATTAATTAATTCAGTTTCCCAATGATTGCCCAAGGGAGGCAAAGATTAATTCTTACTGCTATTACTCCCATTTTACAGATTGGGAAACTGAAGCAAAGTGACATGCCTAAAGCTACCCACTGCCCCAGTGACAGAGCTGCAAACACAAATTCTATTACTGTTTGACCCCTCAACAGTCAGACAATATGGCCGTGTTTTATGCTTTGGTTAATCTCTCATCTCAGACATATAGTTTTGCCTTCTGATGGATGCAGCAAGACAGCCCTTCTAAAACAAGGACACACTGGTGGGCAACCACCATTTCAAGGCCAGGAGCCTTCAATATTCATGCCAAGAAAGCATCTCTTAGCTGCAGGACAGTGTCTGGCTGCTCTGACGGAAACAGATGAGGCCAGTTTTGTCTGCAGTGTGTGAGGAGAGAGCTGGTTCCTCAAAGGGACAGTGACTGACGTAGCACAGAATCTGCTCTTCTTTTATTCCTCTCTTCTGAGATTCCCCACGGACAAAGATGCAGCAGCTACAACTTATTTAGCAGGCACAGGATGCTCAATTAGAAGTAAGACATTAGCTTCCTGGGGGTGTGAGCCAGCCAGGCAGAGCTGCTCACTTGATCTCATCCAGGACACATCCCACATCATGAACTTGTCAGGTGTGGATACTACATCCTTGTTTGCCCTTGACATTAAGGGGTGGATGAGTAACCAGATCCCACAGGGGCGGTTTGCATATACCTCTTGTGGTAGAGCACCAGAAAAGCAACTCACAAATTCCCATCTTGTGCCCTATGCCAAGTTGCCCCAGCCTCACCTCTGGCCTCCCCTACCACCCCACTCCTCTGTGCGTGTCTCTCCCTATGCTCATTTCACAAGACCTGGCCCTGCAGAGATGCCCTGGAGAATTTGGGACACTGGCTTCCTTTCAGCTAGCTGCTAGCTGACACACTAATTGCCACAATAGTTCTAATTTAAATTCCTCTCAAAGACAAGTGTGGGGAGAGTAGCAAAATCCCAACAGGGCTTCCGTTTGTTTTTAGTTCTGCTCCAGGGATCTCATTATTAAGCCATGTTGCTGGTGCCATTAGGGGCTGGATTCCTTTAGTTGAAAATTGTTAACTAACGATGCTAAAACCTGACACCTCTCTACTGCTCCACATCTCTCACTTTATAGCCCTTATCCATCTACCCTGCTTACTCATCTTTCTGTAATTCTCTCTGTAGCCCTGTCTTCCTAGTTAATGTTCTCTATCTGTCTTCCTGTTTATTTATCCATCTTATTTTCCCCCTCTATACATGCTGTCACTTTTGTATGCTATGTTTATCTATCCCTCTGGCTATTCAGCCCCTTTATATTCTTCTGATATTTCCCATCTACATCCCCTGTTTTGTCCTACCTATTTATATTCTTAACTTTGCCTAGCTTTTCCTGCCTCTTTAATCAAAGTATCAATCTTGTTTATGCCCTCTATCACACTGTTCATCTTGCTTACATTAGCCAGTGAGTTCATGTGACCTATCTTCCCACACCTCCTTGTCCAGCCATTATCCAGATCAGACACACGGTCCATCACAAAGGAAATAATTTCAAAGTGATCTCTGGGGCATCTACTCCATGCACAGGGACTGCCCTTCTGAGCCCTGCCAGTGCAATGCAGGAGAATGGAAGGCAACTACTTCGGGTCAAGCCACGTGGGAACAATACTCCTTTCCACTGGGGAAAGGCTGTTATTAGACAGTAACTCTGAACTCAGGATTGCCCAGCTAGTCACTCTGATGGCTGCTAGGCTCAAGCTCCTGGGACAGCAACAAGGCTGCTGAGTTGCATGTCTCTTCCTCCTGCTATTTCTCTTCCCTGGGTGTGAGTGCTAATGGCTCTGTTAAGGGCTGCAGGTAACGGGCAAGTGAGAGGTTGTCTCTCTTGGGCAGAGTACAACATTCAGTGGATGGGGATTACTCCTTTGGAAATGTCCCCCTCCTGGGAGCCAGAAGGCTGGAGAGAGATTGTGTCACAGTAGGACAAGAAGGGGTTGGGGAGGGATTGTATGCATGGAGAGGAATCAAGGAGTGGGACCTTGCCCTAGTAGCAACAGACAGGTCTTCTACTCCCAGTGTTTCTGAGTCTGGCAGTATTTGTTGTTTTTCTTGAAGCTCCACATCCTACAGTCAGGTAACCACATAACAATCTCAGCTTTATGTAAAAGAATAATTTTCTAGCCCCCATCGTTGTGGAGACAGGTTTGAAAAATGTGAACACCATAAACTCAGAAGCCAGATGGCAAATAAAAAGATCCCGATTTATTATTGTTAAAGCTCACGGGATGTTTTGATGTCTGACTCATGAACTTCGAGCACTTGTGCTTGGCAGCGCCATATTCCATTACGAGCTTCATGGTGGTAGCGGTGAGAACTATAAACACAGAAAGAATTTCATAGTAGATGTTTTCAATCTGAGCCTTCAAGATAACTGCACCTCCTCACTGGAGCTGGGTGAGAACACACTGGTGGCAGCACAAACTTGAACTTCATCAGGGACCCTGTCAGGAAGTTCAATTAAGGGTGTGTAAACAAAGCCTGATTTAAATCAGGAGAGGTTTATGGGGCTTCCAGGATTTGGATGCAAAAGCAGAGTTTTGTTTGATAGTCTGAGATGCATTTGACTGACCCCCAAATCAAAGTGAAGCTTAGGACAGGAACTGTTCTCATGAAATGCTTCAAAACACATTCCCAGAGGCCCACATCTGACATGAAACAGAAAACCCTGAGCCATGATGGGAACATCCTTTGTAATCTGGAGGCATGCAGTAATGATTCACAGCCATCTACACTCAACAAAGTCATGATGGACTAGGCCCCTCCCCACTATTGTGTCAGTGGCCTCATACTCTGCACCCAGTGCTACGTGTCCCCTTACCATGCCAGACAGTGAATGACCCCTGCTGCACCATATGGACACTCCTGTGCTCTGCTCTGCACACCATACCATGTGCCTTCCTCCCACACCATGTGGTGGACACTGGACACCCTTCTCCCTCCACGGTCTCCCTGCGGCTCAGCTGTTTGGCCTTGCAGACAGTCTCACCCTGCTGTGAACAGGCAGGAAAAGCAGGAGGAGGGAGCTGGAGCTTGGAGACAATAGCAACAGCCACTGAGGCATTAGGAAGAGTGGCTGTGGACCTCTGGGGGCTGCAATTTAACTCCTTGCAGGCTGCATGTGGCCCATGGGTGACCAGGCAGACAGTTCTGCCTTAGTGGAACGGGAACTTCCTTATGAAGATTTTCTGACACAGTGTCCTGTAGGGAGGCAGGTGTGTGGCCATGTTCCTATGGAACAGTCTGTAGGACCTGGATGGAAACCACATAGGTCCATGGGAAGGTTGGGCCTCCTCATCCAGAGGCACAGTTCTGGCTCTTCTGGAGAGTTCATAATATTTATAGATTTCATAGACATTAGGGCTGGAAGGGACCTTGCAAAATCATCAGGTTCAGCCCGATGGGTCAGGAAGTCAGCTGGCATCAGATGACCCCAGCAAGGTGAGTATTCAAGCGTTTCTTAAAGGTATCCAGAGTATCGACTTCTGGGGGGGAGTCTATTCTAGACTCTGGAGACTCGGATGGTAAAGAAGTTTTTCCTTATGTCCAGTCCGAAATGGTCTTCCAGCAGTTTGTGACTGTTAGACCTTGTCTTCCCATGTGGTGCCCTGGTGAACAGACATTCTCCCAGTTCCTGATGAACATCTCTTACATACTTATAGGCTGCACCAAGTCCCCTCTGAGTCTTCACTTCTCCAGGCTGAAGAGTCCCATGCCTCTCGGCCTCCCCTCATATGGCCTCTTCTTTTGACTTCTAATCATGTGCTTGGCTCTTCTCTGGACTCTCTCAAGCTTTTCCACATCCTTCCTAAAGTGTGGAGCCCAGAATTGGATGCAGTACTCCAGCTGCGGCCTTACCAAAGCCAAGTAAAGTGGGAGGATGACTTCCTGGGTCTTGCTTGAGATGCATCGGTAGATGCAAGCCAGAGTTTTATTTGCTTTGCCAGCTGTGGCATCGCTTTGGTGGCTCATGTTCATCTTGTGGTCAATCATGACCCCCAAGTCTCTTTTGGTCATGGTGCTAATGAGTGTAACACTGCCAAGCCTATAGGTCTGATGTGGGTTTTTTCCTCCTGAGGTGGAGCATCTTGCATTTCTCCGTGTTGAATGCCATCAAGTTTTGATCCGCCCACCTTGCAAGCCTGTCCACGGCAGCCTGAATCCCCAGCCTATCCTATAGCGTGACCGCACTTCCCCATAATTTGGTGTCATCTACAAACTCAGCCAATCCACTACTGACACCCAAATCCAGATCATTAATGAATACATTGAAAAGTACTGTCCGAGTACTGAACCCGTAGCTTGGGATGAGTTAGGTGTTATATCACTATCCCACAGCACAAGTCAAATGCCCAGACACACGATCTTCAGACATCAAGTTATAGATCAGATCAGAAGCTGTAGACCCTTTTGGGAACAGGTTTACTTCAACCTTCCAAATCCCACGCTTGCCTGTAGAGATCAGATGAAAATAAATCGCTGCAATGCAATGCTGCTTAGCTGTGTCCCCTAATGTTTGTCTTTGGGCTGCAGATCCTCACACTGACTGCAGAATTTATATTTACTGGTATCAAATTTTCCCTTGTTGACACCTATCTCCACTACCATGATTTCTACACAGGACACTTCACAGGTTGGTTTCTGTAATTTTTGTTACTCTTTAATTTCTGGGTCATTTGGAAATGTCACCATCATTGCTTTTATACCCAAGATACTCTTCTTTCCATAACATGGTAGTTGCTTTTCATTGTTGCCACCTTGCAGCTGGCAATAGTGATATTGGGGGCAGGAATGCCAATTCTCTCTCTGCCTTTGACAACACTGGTGAAGGGTGTTGCCATTTCAGCAACATAGAAAAAGTCCCAGCTTTGGTGGCTGCTTGCCAACTTCACCATCTGCCCATTACAGCCAGTACTATGTTCCAGCCAGGTCCAGCATCAAAATTTTCCTCACTCAGCCTAGGGTCTTGCCAGCTCCACAGACTGTGGACTATGATGTGGTGAGCTGTGCCATGTTTGTGGCTGGTAATTCAAAGTCTCCATTATTAACACTTATCAAGTTTACTGTGGTCAGTCCCAGAGCCCTTGCCCAGTAAACAGAAAACATTCCACTGTTAGTTGCAATGTGGTGCTGATGAGCTCCTTTCTCAAGCTGCCACATTGGATTTGTTTCTCTGCTCAGCTGGAAGCTAGTTCTCATGATCTGACTTTGCTGTCACCAGTGACATCATCCCAAACCTATGGCATACTCAGCAAATATTTAATGATGTCCCACTGTGCAATTATAATACCTGCTCCCTGGGCAGATGGACAAGTAGAGGGAAGGCTAGAGGTTATGTGTAGATATGGTACTACTGAGACTACTTCCAAAGTCATCTTTGATCAAAGCTTCTTATTAACCCTCCAAGTAGCAATGTGCAGCAAATTGACTTCTGCTTAGAGCCACATGGCACATGAGGTTTGTGGATGAGCCCTCAGACTCCCCTATAAAAAGTGAAGCATGTAGCTTCCACAGGCAGCTAGTAGTAGTGTTGAAGCCTGGAGCTGAGAAGCAGCATTGCCTAGAGAACAAGACACTAGACTGCCAATTGGGAGGCCTGATCTTTAGTTCAACTCTGCTACTGACCTGAGATGTGACCTTGTGCAGCTCTCTGTACCTTGGATTCCCCATCCCACCCCCCATCTGGGTTTATTATACGTAAGATCTTTGGGATAGGGACTGTGTCTTGCTCTGTGAATATGCAACATCTAGCACAATGGGGTGCCAATTGCAAGTGCATCTCTAGATGCTACTGCATAGCTTATAAAAGCACTCACATTCTCATTGGCCGACCATTTTGACGCTGCAAAGATTTTCATCCTGCTGTGTGTGCTGTCTGCGGATATTCTGGTGGCTTGTGCTGAGGGTGGAGTTCTCTGGGACTTGGCAACTTCCTCTCTTTACCATGTACCATTCAGTTCAATTCTTAGGTAACTCTATGGGAGTTTACTATTATACCTGGGGATTCATGGTTATGCTCACCCCAAAGACAGCACCAGTCTCGCCCCAGAGCTTGGAGGACATCTGCAGTGTCTGGACCACACAGCATCAATCTGGCTGAGGAGATGTGCAGGAACACAGTAGGAGGGATTCATGAAGATCAGGACTAAGAGCTTCAGGAGCGGGGCTTGTAATAGCAGGCACTCACAGAGTGTAGATTTAATGTGGCTTATGTTGTGGGACTGGGCTGGCTTAAAGCACCTTTCCACCTTCCTATCTAAAAGGCATCAATCATATGGCTCTGCGCTTGGCCCAGTGCCTTTATCTGGACCCTCTGTTACTTCTCAACACAAATATTCTTCATGCCACTGCCTGAGCATATCTCAGTGGCATAATCTGCTTGTCAGACCAAAGGGGCCGTAGTAACAAAGTAAGTAAATAAGCAGAAAGAGGTGACAGGCTGAGGTTGTTACAAAGGAAAACACCCAATAAAAAATGAAGGCAGTGCTGCTGTCCCTGATCTACGTGGCTGTCAGAGAAGTGATCCTGCCTGCTTTTCATCTCCTTCCAAGTCTTTCAGGCTTCTGAACACAGTCCCAGGAAAGAGAATTTCTTTTGACTTTAGCTCTTCCACAACACTTTCTCTTGCTGTAAAGTTAGGCAAGACCGGCTAAAAGGAAATGAAACCATCTTTCTTTGGGATTCGTCTTTGATCTGGGTGCAGGTTAGCAGACAGAGACAAAGAAGCTAGACAGAGCGGATATGCAGTATAATATACCTGAGGTTAACAGATGGAAAAGTTAAACAAAATGGATAAACAGAATGATGTGGGATGTTACAGAGGCAGGTAAAGGCAGAAAACAAATCTAACGGAGGCTGCAGATGGAGAGACATAAAGCTATTCAGCTTTAACACCTGTGGTAACTCACTAAACAGCAGTCTGTAAAATGACAGGTGGAGCCATTAGAAGGGACTGATGACAGAGCAATGCGCACCCAGCCTGTTTTGCATGGACAGAGCACTTAGAGCCATTCCAGTAAAACACAGATCTGTTCGTTATTACGGGACAAAAGAGAACCCTGAGGTCAACGCTGTTTATATAAAAGGAAATTTCAGCCTCTTGCCTTAAATAAAAATTTAGATCAACATTTTCAGAAATGGCCTCTATTTCAAGTGCTGCCATTTGAGGCAAGTGTGGTTCTGACTTTCCACAGGGTTGACACCTGCAGCACCAACGTAAGTCAATGGGAGCTACAGGTGTTCAGATCCTTTAAAGATCAAGCCCAAAGCATATCAAGCTGGAGGCTCAGACATTCAAAATCATCGGCCACATTTAAAAATGTTATCCAAGCTGTTCATCGAGTGGAAATTGCTGAGAGACATCACTGGATTTTTCCTTTAAACAGACAGCATTTGATCTTTCATTCTGCATGATGAGTGCATCTGCAATGCCCATACTTTCTAATGTAGCAAATAAACGTAGGATCCAAGAAGATTTTCTGAATGCAAGGTACGAAGTCACTGACTCCTAGCTAAGCAGGAGCAGTCCATGTCAAACGGGCATGTTCAACGTTGGACCCTTGATGAACACCCCAGAAAAATCCAGGTTGGAATGTGTTGGCCTTGCTTCTACATAATGTTGATCTGTCAGAGTAGAATACATGGGTTGCTTCTGGATGTGCTAGGTATGTCTACAGTGGAACTTACTTGCATTTCTTCAGCAAATCCTAAGAACATCCAGGTGGAACAGACCCCTTTGCATTGTATGGCCTGGATTCCACTGAGCTCAACAGAAGGCTTGCTGGATGAAGGTAGCAGAACATGGATAATGGTTAAGAAGCAGTAAAAGGGGTTAAATTGCATTAGCAAGTAACCAGAGAACCTGCCTGTTACTAAATTTAAAGTACACTTGGCTCAAGTGTAGTGCTCAATGGAATTTCCTTGCTTTGTTTACATGATCTTCTTATCAACAGCAACAGAGAGCGAGAGAGCAGAGAACCTGAGATGGGGAACGAGAAAAAACTTGGAAAGGGACACAGGAGATGGAGAGGGTCAGCGATGCCCAATCTCTTTCTATACAATAAGACCAACAGAATAACTTAGTGAGTGTTCAGGGAATAATCGAGGTAGGAAAGTGTGTGGGTGGACCCCTTGATTGCTAGTTTAGCTTTACAGCCCATTGTTTTCCCTTTCAATAGTGGAAGAACTACTCTTTCATGGTGGCAAAGGCCCTCCCCAGTGGAGACCAAGTAGAGGTGGGATATTTCACATTGATAGCTGAGCGACTGCACTGACACTAGTGCTGAATTTCTTTTATTGGACTCTCTATTTTCCCCAGTAATTACCTTCCATAAAGTCTCCCGACAGAGCTTGGGAGAGACCTGCATTGGGAAGAGCTGTATATATTTCTTTACCGCTCCCTCCCCAGTACTGTAGGAATTTTCCTCTTTTTAGTAATGTCTCTGCAGTTTTACTGGTTTCTTTATGCTGGTCAGAGGAGAAAACTTTTGTCTTTAGCTGGCTTATGGCCCCAAGAAAATGAGGTTCCAGGCTGGGTGAGTTACATGTTTTGCAAAAGCATTAACCCAGAACTGGAGTGACAGGGGCTGCTGTGGGGCAGGATGGAGTACATAGGTTACCCTTATCAGAGGTGTGGGCAGGTATACAATTTGCACATTTCTCCAGCACCACGTACACGCAGACACTTTTCCCAACCTTCTCCATAGTACAAACAGAAAACACAACCTCCATGCATATACTTTGTAAGAGCCCCCAGACCTGTCTTGGGTTTGATTTCAACAATCAAGATAAAGCTTAACTCAGGCTCAGCTGCTGCAGGAGTCCTCCTTCAGGACAGCTCAACCCTTACTCTTCTTCCTCTGTCCTTCAGTAAGCCCCTTCCCTATTCTTTCAGCCAAGCAAAGTAACTAAAGTCACTGCCCTCAGTGAGTGAGCAGAATCCATTTAACCCTTTCCCAGTTGAATCAACACTTGCAGAATATGGGCTGGCATGCAAATATTCCTAACTCAGCAGTCTGAATAGTCACCTAAAATTTAAAAAAATATTTTTTAAAAATCCCTCTCAATATCCCAATGGCCAATGTTTCTCTGCAGGTACTAAAGGGATCTGTAGGCTTTGTTGCCAGTTGCCATAGTAATGGAACCAGGCCCTCTGTGTAAGGCAGGATAATTTTAATATTTGAGTCTTGCAATTTTGCAGAGCACAACTGTATAATTCACTTATATTACAGTGGCTGCTACTATCAGAATGAAAGGTTCTTTGGCATGCACGCTACATGAGAGCAGCTCCCTTTAACTACAATAAGTCACAGGCAGCCGTTCAGGGCAGAACAGGCCTCTAAGTGCCTATGTATGTGTAAGCATAAACAAGGCTGTATTCTCCCTCAAGATCTTGCTGAGATGCTCATTATCTAGGCAGTCACGTGGCTTTTGTCTACCATCTCCCAGGCTCTGAAGAAGAATTTTCACAGTATTTGGTTTTACCTTGGAAATGCTGGGCAAGAAGTCTCCAAGTAAGGCTTGAGCTGACTACAATGTGACTACCTCCCTTGTTGCTCACACCTGTATTTCTCCAAAAACTCATGTCTCACCAAAGGAACCCCCTGGAATGGAGATGGACATAACTGTGCATGACCAGCAAAACAGTCATATCCTAGAGAGGTGCACTACCAGAAGGCTAGATACTGAGGCAGTTGACATTGTGGTCAGGGCCCCCAGCTAAAGACACCCACTTTCAGACTTACAAGATTCCCACGATGAATTTCTGGTAGTGAACTGCTCAGGTGGTGTATTGCAGGCAGAGAGGTTCGTTCTATGGAGCTTGAGGTTTCTCCACACATAAGTGCATGCCATTCTTTCCTTGCTCGTGTAAATCAGAAGTAATACCAAAGGCATTACTTCGGTGTAAAAACTATAAGGAACATTTCCATAGATTTTTATAGACATTAGGAGGTGGAAGGGACTTCATGAGATCATCGAGTCCAGGCCCCTGCCATAGGCAGGAAGTCTGCAAGGATCAAATGACCCCAGCAAGATAAAAATCCAAATGACTTTTTAACAAGTCCAGAGTAGGTGCTTGCATCATGTCTGGGGGGAGCCTGTTCCAGACCCTGGACACTTGGACTGTGAAGAAATTTTTCCTTATGTTCAATTCAAGTTGGCCTTCTAGGAGTTTGAGACTTTTGGACCTTGGTATTCCCTGGGGAACTCTGGTGAGAGCTCTAACATGTAATGCCAACACATTAGAGGCCTTGGCATAAGTGCCTATCCTGTATACATCCTTCATTATATAACAAGAGGAACTCTATGCTGTTGCTGTAAATGTAACTAAAATAATATAAAGTCTGTGCTAACCTTGTGTAAAGACAGGCTTACAAGGCCAGATTCCATGTTTTTTGTTGAATTAAAGAGCAGAACTCTAAGTGCTAAACATAGTAACACAAACAACGTAACTGAAACCCATTACGATGAGGAATAGTATTCAGTGTCAAGAGTGTAAGTCTAACTAATAACCTCTGAAGACCTTCATAGTTAAGTAGCTGTTAAACAATGAATGTGGAACCTTATCATATGAGAGATGAATTCTTGGGGGTGGTATCCTTTATAGGGTAAAATGCATGCCTAGGATAGTCATAGGCTTATCATAAATTTTGCACTGGGTTGGGGTGCAGCTAACATATTCCCAGTCAAAGTGCAGATAGATGCATGTCATTAATGACTGTATATCTGTGACTGTGAATCTGGGGAGGATCCGGGAATGAAGGAACCGAGGAACTGAATGACAAGAGTTTAGAGATCCTAGATTCTAGCTTACACCCATCCTGCCAGGCGTGTGCATGTTTTTGTATTTCCATTGCCTGAACTGAATGCTAGTTAAACTTACATTAACTTTCCAATAAAGTGATTCTGTTGAGAAGTGATAGGCATGCTTTCTTATTCCAGGGACCTGTCTGACAAGGAAAGCCCATCTGTCCTAATTTGGGGAGTGAGAACTTCCCTTCAAAGCCTGTGTAAGAGTTACTTTAGTACAGTCATATGACAACTTACTTGCCAATAGACTTCCAGCTTCATTTTCTGTACTTAGTCTGAAGGCTTCCCTTCTCCTGGCCTGTGTGGTTGATCAGGCTGACTGGACTGGGCACAACTGGGTTCATTTCCTGTCACTTCTTTGCAGAGGGATCTTGGGCAAATCCCATCTTCTCCCAGTACCTCAGTTTCTCCAGCTCTAAAATGGTGTTGATAATACTCACCATGTTTACCTACTTTCTAGGCACAGGGATATTTAATACATTACTGTGTCTTATGCACTAGATAGGTATTGTTACTGTGTGCTGTGGTTTCCAGTGCTGGACTGTATGTGATCCAGACTTAATGGGAACTCCTGTTACACAATGCCTCCTCTTTGGATATACAATTAGACTGGGAGCTCTCTTTAGTGAAATGATCTACACAGAGTGGGACTGTCCCTGACCCTGCAGATATCAGGTAAGAAACTGACCTGCTGCACCATGCTATCAGGAGAATGTTCCTCAGTTTTCTTACCCAAACTCTACGCTTGCCAGAGCATAGTACCTCCTACCAACAAGAGTCAGGATTCAGTCTACCCTCCCAAACAGGGCTTTCTCTAGTTTAACAGCACCTGTGCAAAAAATGGAGTATGTATGTGGGAAGCACTCCCCGGAGCAGAACCATACAGCTTCCCTACTGGACACGAGCAATGCTAATAATAGCTGCAGAAAAGGGTGATTTTGCTGGAAGGACAGATCCAGCTTAAAACTCTGGCTCCTTTAGAAGAGCTGTTTTCCTGCCCCGTGGAACTGCTGTCCAGCTGCATACTTTGTGGAATAAGTGAGACACACTGTGGTAAGTGAGGAGAAATGCAGAATCTTAAACACGGTATCTTTCCCTTTCTTCAGAAGTCCTTGACTTCCATCCATCAAGAGAGTTGTGAGAAAGAGAAAGTTCATCTAAGAGACTGTTCTTGCCTGTACATGTGCTGCATTTCCAAGTCCATAGGAACACACAGGACTAAGCTCTTGATTGTATCACACCTATAGAGTGGATTTCACTGGGAGATAATGGAACAGCTCTGAAGACATACACTGTACCCAAAAAGTGACAAAGCAATTTAAACCAGTAGCTAGAACAGTGTGAAAATTCAACACAGATGAGGCAATCAGAAAGTATGTCTCTATTTCTATATATAATCCACCCTTTGGCTGATGCAGGATCATCAGTCAATACATGAGGAAGGAGGAGGGCATGATAAAGAAGAGAAGCACAGGAATGCTGGGGTATTTGTATCATATGATGTGTCAGGGGTATGAAAGGGTAAAAACCCTTCTCACTGAGGTCCCGGACCATAACATATTAAACAGTACAGCAGCTATCCTGGGATAATAAGTTGTCTGTCTGTACCAGATCCAACATAATATATCAGCATATACAATCACGGCGAAGTATATACTTGTATGTACTTTGCACTGATTTTATATGCTGATGCATTACACTCAGGTCTGGTGCAGGCAGACAATCTGTTATCCCAGGGTAGCTGCTGTAGTAGGAAGTCTTATACTGCCTTGCTAATAGGTAGTAGGGAGCATGTAATAGCTGTTTGCCTTGGACAAGATAACTGCAAACAGATGCCAACAATGCTGGAAAAACAGCAGAGAAATTTTACTGCTCTTTTTTGCAGGGTAATTCTATGCCAGGTTTTCAGTTACTCAGCTATATGGGTTTATTTTGTGTTTGCTTGTTGTCCCCTTTTTAAATCACTGAAAACATGTTGTGGGTCTAGTGTCTAGACTCTTGTGTCTACTGTCACAGAATGGATTCAAGTCAAACACTGGTAACTAGTTGCCAGTGGTTAAAACAGGGTCAGGTAAGCCTAGCATTCAAAGTGGAGAAACCTCAGCAAGGAAAAAGTTACAAGACACAGGACATTTAGAGCAAAGAGTTCTTGGATCTGAGATAGTTGAATGTAAACCCTTGGGCATGAAAGTGTCCATGACAAGTAGGGAAGAAAAAGGACTCAGCTGTAGGGATCAGAACGGGGAGTCTTTATTTCAGCATCTGGATACAGATGGAACCTGTCCATTCTCCTTGAGTGTGACACAACGCCCAAGCTTCTTCATCCAGAAAACTGACACCAGCTCCTAGTCGATCACTATCTGGAGGAGGATGATGTAAGTGCTGATTATAGCCAATGGGTTTTTGGAACATGGGGTGTTGTGAGTTACAAACACGTTCTCCACCCATGTGCTGGAACCAACTCACCTTTTCAGACAAAGCCCTTTCTGTGTCTGACAGCTTTGGTGAAGAATCCCCTTTATAATGACTACAGACATGTCCCACCTCTGCCAGGAAGGGATACCACATGGCACTTGGATATTGTGGTAACAACTGCAATAATGATAGACAAACAAGGAGCAAGAGACTGCCTTGGATTCAAGCATATAAGCAACAGATGCACCTGGAGTACAACAGGTACCTTATTATCCAGGGCCGGACGCAGGCAAGGGCCCAGATAGACAGGGGTCCTGAAAATGGTAATTTTTATTATTACTATTGTCATTATCTCTGGCAAAGGGGGGCCCAATAGTAAAAGTTTGCCCAGGGCTGCCAGGAGTCTTGGTCCGGTGCTATTACTAGGACAATACAAACAAGCAAGAGGGAAGTCAGGCAAAATCAAATGTGATTCCAGGGGCCAGGTTAACAGGGCTGGGAAGCCAAACAATATTCAGTGTGATCCCTAGGGGAAGGGAATTCTGGAAAATGTACTCTACATCTCAAAGGTACTTTGAAATGTATTCAGTTTTGTAGTCTCCTGGGAAAGTGCTAGAAGCCCCATTAGTTGGGACACTCAAAAAGATTAAAAAGGGGGTGGTAGAGATTAATTCTGTCCTGAAAGATAGATGTGGCTCATGACTTCCAAGGTCTTTATCAGCTGACTTCTCAGATCCTATGAGTTCTGCCACAGATCGAGGGCATGTTATGACTCCCTAGGAAAGCACTTAGATCATATTTCCTGGGTCTTTTACTAATTTATAGGTTCCTCAGACATACTCTAGGACCACAAGGTCCAAGAGGGGAAATGAAAAGAGAAAAGCACAGAACTAAAATGCAGGGAATGTGCCTTTTAGCACGATAGGGGAAGGATGAGCCTATTGTCAGTGCACTTAGAAGATCCAGGTTCAATTTCCGGCTCTGCCACAGACTTCCTGGAAGAACTTGGGCAGATTGATTTGTCTCTCCAAACCTCAGTTCCCAACCTGGAAAATGGGAGTAATAACTTTTTCCCCACCCTTGTCTCCCTTGTCTATTTCAGCTTTAATCTTCTCAGAGCAAGGGTGGTCTCTCACCGCACACTGGTCCTTAGCATAATAAGGTTCTGCCCTGGTCTTATTTGGGGCCTCCTACACAATGTGGTAACAATAATAATAGCAGCTCTGAATAAGAATGAACATGTGAAGTGAAAGAAAGGGACAGAAACTGTGAAGAAGGAAGTTTCCTTATTCAGTCATTACCTGGAAACATTTCCATTAGTTGAGAGTGTAGTCTGACCCAAGAAGCTCTCAGAAGAGTTACTGAGGTTATAAACAGTTTAGAAAGGGACATGTTAGAAAAGCAGGTTACTAGAGAGCACTATCAAGCCCAACCTTGGCGCATGGGGGGAAATCCAATGGGAGCTGGGGCCCCAATTCCCTTAAGAGGCTTTGCAATGCTTAGGCTACTTTTCATAGGATGTCTTTGTTATACACATGCAGACCCATGCTTTTCATGAATCGGGAATATTATTGTTTATGTTGCAGTATCACCAGCAAGGTCCTCTTGTGGACTCTGAGAGTGCTGGGAGCTGTACAACACACGACAAAAGGTTGGCCATTTCCTTAAAGAGTTAAAAATGCAAGTATCCCCTGCTTGGATTACATGGGAAAACTCCAAATCCAGCTCTTCTGATCTGGCTGCTGTCCCCTAGTGGACTGCCAACTGCTTTCTCAGTCCCTGGGCCCACGCTGAAGCTCATCTCCAGTCACTGCATATTACTGTTGGCTCCTGCTGCTGTTTTGCAAGGTTTTTCATAAACAGAATGCAATTCCATCCGCAATGTGCCCTCCATCAGGGGCTAGCATCCAGTCAAGTGAGTTAACTGGCTGATCGGCCTTCAAGAAGTCTGTAATGAGAAACAGAGAAGCTGCCCAACATGAGGAAGATGAGGCGGCAGCGAAGCCAGACATTTGCTGCTATAGCTAACCCAGGCCATGATACTAGCAAGCTGACCCCTTGTGGGCAGTGCAGTCACCCCCCTGACTGCATCAGGAGCAAAAGAGGCAAAAGTTTTCATTTGAAACCTGAGAGCTTAAGGATGGATTAGCTTGTGCTCTCCTTTGCTCCACAACTTGACAGCTAGCAGGCTGCGCTCTGGAGCACTGTATCCGTACTGATTATCTCCTACTCCCACGGAGAGTGAATATTGGATTCTCATTGCTGTTATCTTTCTCCACAGCAGACAGGAAGAGTGAGGGCAACAGTAAAAGCTGCCTCCTGCTCCACTCCCCTCTGATTGCCATGCAGAAGGGGAGAGGGAGTAGAAGCTCAAACAAGGACACCAGCCTACTTCAGTGAAAGCCCTTTTCCTCCCCTCTGAGCAGCACAGACTCTTGGAGGTTCAGCCAGATACTGCCTGGGTGCAGGCCTCAGATTCCCACTTGGGAATGGGCAGGATTTTCAGCTTTACTCTCCTTGGCATGTACGGTTTTGTGGAGTGGTTGGCTCCCACACTTTTTTATAACTCCTGTACATTCACCAGGTGCTCTCACTAAATTAACAAGGAGCCCCAGAGGATACATAACACAGCAGAATTTGGACCAAATCTGGAAGGTTGTTTGCAGTCACTGCTTAACCCTATGGTACTATACTTTCCTGACTATGGCCTGTTGCCACAGGAGTAGGAAAATGTATCCTCACAACACATGGGTTGGGGAAGGATGCTTACTCCATTTTATAGCTGCAGGAGGTGTTAGTCTGAGGCTTCCAAAGCAGAAAGCCACCTTTCTTCCCCATAAACAAAGGCACAACTACACTAGATGATCCTGACCCAAACACCCAAATCTGAACTTTAAATCTGTATAGAAGCACCATAATACAGAACTGCCCCCGGACCTCCTACTTCTAGGACAGTAGATAGTGTTTCTAGATAGTGCTCTAGTTCACATCTGGCCCATAGTTCTTTAACGGCCTGATTTGAAACCACTGTTTCAGACATGTTGACGTCAGGGATTTTCTGAATCTTGCAGCTTGGCCTACTTCCAGCTTCCTGCTTGTGAGTACAATTACCCCTTTTGCAAAGAGAAATATGAATATATCTGAATATGCTAATGTGGGATTTGTGGGCTAAAGGAATACATACACATTTTGCAGTTGCCTTTTCTGCCCTTGACTTTGCATGAGAAAAAGGGAGATGGAGATGTATTGTGTACACCTCATCTCCCACCTCCTAGTTTTAATTGACCAATTAAAACCATCCACAAGATTTCTACTACAGTTTTTCCATTGTAACCCCCTCCACTTTTTTGAACCTTCTCTGTGAGACAAGTCACTTGACTGGTCCCTTAAAACAGATTTTACTGTATATGTCTCTTAAGGCATACGCAGTTTGGTTTGACTTTTTTTTTTTTTGGATCGTGGACAATTCTTTGTTGCTATAGTAAACCCCATCGATATGATGGCAAGTTTCTTTCCATCATATTCTCTTAGCTGCTAAAATCATGGTTCTTCAAAACTCATCTTAACCCCTTCTGGGGTTAAGTGGCTCTATTGGTTTCCTCAGTAAGATGACAGGAGAAAGGGGAGACAGGAGAAAGAATGTTTTGTCTCTTGGATTGCTTTGCTAACCTGGGAGGATTTCACTTTTAAACAGATGATAATTTATTTGATAAGGTTGCAAACCTTATTTCATAGCTCAGGGGACTGGAGGTTTTTGATATTAAAACTTTGTCAAGATGTGGCAGATGCAAAGTTCCTGCTTCAGGAGCGGTGACGCATTTCTCTCTTTCACCTGCCTTTGCAGAGATTATAATGGAAATTACCCACCCACAAAACAGGAAACTTGGTACAAGTCATGGTACCTGCTTGGAGACCCTACTCCCTAATACTGCAGTTGTCCTTAATCAAGGCAGATACTTAAAAAAAAATATTAGCATAGAAGCTCTGGTCAAAAAGTAGGGCCATTTTTCTGAGCACTCTCCCAAACCATGGTGAGGGACAACCCTCACCCCACAAGCTTTAAATACAAATTAAGATAGGGAAAAAGGCATTATTATGCCCATTTTAAAGATGGAGTACTGGTACTGAGAGAGGTTAAGGGATCAGCTAGTGCCACACAAGGAATCTAACACGGAGTATAGCTCACATAGCAATATGTACTGCCTTCGTATGTGACCATGCCTTAGGTGTACTGTGCTGCTGGCAATCTAATAGATATTTATTTTGGAAGAAACCCTTGCTAGATAAAGAATTACACTGACTTTTGCAATTGGATTAGGAATAATGTTGCCCTTGCAGCCTTGCCAGTAGCTCTTTAATTTTCCAGTGGGTGGTTCTCAAAATCCCATATCACTGATGAGTATGGAGCAAGAATTACAAATTGTTTCTGACTCGGCACTCTCTCCTGTCTTCTGTCTGGATTTCATGTGTCAGCGTCCCATTGCGCTTTTTCATTTATTCTTCCTCTAGTCAGACCATGAACAGACCTGGCTCTGTCTAGGTTCCTTGATTGCAGCGGGAGTGCTGAGGTGTGGAAACAAGTAGGATGACGCAATGGTCTGGAGCAGGGGTCGGCAACATTTTTGGGCAGAGTGCCTAAAACCCCTGCAAACTCTACTTGGAAAATGTTGGCACGCCAGGGGTAGACAGCGAAGGAGCTGCAAGGGGCCCGATCCTTTTTGCGGCAGTGTGGCCAAGGCCCCTTCTCTGCCACCCTCCATAAGGTGTGCATGCACCCACTGTTGGCACTGAGCCAGGCCAGGGCTCCACAGATGTTGGTGCATCTGTTTCCAGACTCCTCACCACTTGCTGTGAGCAGCTTGGACTCCGTGGTGGGCAGCAGGGACCTGGTCAGAGCCTGGGCCCACTGTGGCGGGCAGTTAGGAGGCTGCAAGTGCCTGCACTGGGGTCCATGGAGTCCTGGCCTAGCTCGTTGCCAGCAGTAGGTGCATTTTGCCCACCTCTGGGTGGATGGCAGGGGAGCCATGAAGGGCCTGATCCTTGCTGTGGCAGTACAGCCCCAGCCCCTTCTCCACCGTCTGCCTTGAGGCACTTGCTAAGCAAAATGCCTTTGCATGCCACACTCTGGCATGTGTGCTGAGCAGCTCCCTAAGGGCTGCAGCAGCAGCAACTGCCCCTGGAAGCTGTGTGCTGGCCCAGCTGAACCTTTCTGCCCATGAGGATGGAAGTGAGGTGCAATAGGGTATGTTTAGGGGTGTGTGTACATGTGGGAGCCTTGTTCCCACCTTTGTGGGTAGAAGGGCTGGGCAGGGAGCAATTCAGTGCAGGGCTCTGCAGACTGTATGAAAGTACTTGGTGGACCAGATCTGGCCTGCAGGCTGTATTTTGCCTGCCCCTGCTAAAACCAATACAAACTCAACTAAAAGGTTGTGGATTGCAAAGACCAAGTTCCCCTCTCATCTCTTTGTATCTTTGGAGTGCCACATACAGCGGCAGCTGTCACAGCCTCTACTCACACCCTTACCTGTGGACTCAAAAAGCATGGTCTCCACTGCTTCCTATCTAATATATTTCCAGCAATAAATTCATTTTGAAAAGGTTGTATGGCCAGTTTCTCAAACTCATTTTCCTTTCAAAGGGGATTTGGAAACTTTTATACCTGTTAAGAACTATGCTCACAATCCTGGCTTTTTAACAATTTGGGAAACAAAGAAAGGAGCTGCACTCTTTACACTGAAGCAAGTTTGTTAGACAGTAGAGCAACAGAAATGCAGATTTTGATCAAAATCTTGGTTGGTGCAAGTTACAGTGATGCTATGCTAATTTACATCAATTTAAGGAGAGGTAGGCCAGTGAAGGGGATTGCTATTTTCTTTCAGAATAACTCGGGATACTTAGTTGCTTGGCATCCCAGTTTTCTGGCCTTGGCACTCATCATTTCTCCAGATCCAATATGCAATACACACCAATTAGAATGTCAGTGCAGACATCCACTGTGGTTCATCTCTACAGGGAAACTCCATTAATGAGTCACTGATTAACTTTGCTTTGAAGTTTTACTGCAGATAGAGGTGCAGAGGGAAAGAGCTTTTTTTTTTTTTTTTTTTTGCATCTGTTGGACTACATTTCTCTCTGCAGCCACGAGCCTTGTATCCCGAGTGAGATATGTTAATCTCCTCTGCAGTATGGTTTTAGTGCAGAACAGCTGCAGCTGGGTAATGCTTCCAAGTTGGGTATGATAAGAAAAGTGATGCTGGATATGACTGTGGGACACAGTAGGTAAATGCAGCTGGCCTTTCACTGTCAGAGACTTGGGTTCAAATTTTTATTTGGGTACACAAGGCAAATCATTTTGCTTGCCTTCTCATAGGCTCTCCCCCCTCCCCACCCTCCCCAATTCATATTATGAAACCACTGCACAGCTGGCAATCTCTGCTCAACACATGAATGAGCACTGGACTGAAAGAGCAGGGGGATGGATACAGGTAGAAGTACATAGGCAGAGATGAGAAGGCATGGATCTGAATGGTCATAGCTACAGCAAGTTAAGAATGAGGACTAAGCACATGTCTATGAAAGCACATAACTGGGCTAACAAGGGGTCAGCCCCCCAGAATGAGAATAGCAAGTCAGGAGTGCATGTCTAACAATAAGGGGAGTTAAGCACTGGGCTAGACTGTATAGGAAGGTGGCGGTATTTCTATCACTGGAGGCATGTAAGCATAGGTTGGGAAGGTATATAAGCAAATCAAATATAAGCAATCTTGCCTCAGGGCAGGAGCATGGGCCAAGCCTTTTGAAGTCCCTTCCAGTCCTCTTTTTCTATGATTCTTGTGTGACATCCCACAACTGCAAAAGCAAAGGTCAGGGATGAGGTGCACTGGCAAAGCTGTGTGAGGATGCAGTGCTGGAAAAACAGGGGTGGACAGACTTTGGGATGACCCAAGTTGGAAATGTCAGAGAGACCACCAGGATCCAGGGCTATGCAGGCAGCATGGATTGACTGCAGGAAGTTTGCACAAAATTCCTGCCTCCACCCTGCCTGTCTCTACCAAATTCTATCCATCCCTTATTTTATTCCCTTGTTGTTAAATAAATAAGCAATTGTAAAGATGACATCTCAGCAGGCCACGTTTATTCCCCAGGCTTGGCTCTCACATCACATTTGCTCAGCTTACAAGTGAAAACAAGAGGAGGATTTTTTTTCCCTTGCCTGCCAGCTCAGCCCCACTATCTAGAAATCAAGCTGTGTTCTGTCTGCTTTGCACATCAGCCTTGACACTATCCTTGAATCAGAAGGTAGGACAGAGCCCTCCACTGTTCCCCAGCTGTTACCAACTCTGCACCACACACACAGGGAACGAACCCGCTCCTTGTCAGGGATCTGAGCAGATGCGACTGAGCAGAGCTGAGAAAAATATAAACCACACAGGAGGCAGATTAGGGCCTCAAACTGCAGTCAGTGCATGACCCTTCCACTCTCCATTGAGACTGTTTGCTGGTGGGAAGGGTTTGGGTTGAGACTCAGGAGCAGTGGCAAAGGTTTCCTTATTTTGTATTGCTAAAATAGATGCTTCCTTCAATAACCACCCTCTGCTTGCATGACCCAGATACCTTGGAGAGATTTTTCCTTTCAAGGGACTATTTACAATTTAATCAGACAGGGTTTCATCCTATTGGAGAGGCCTGGGGATAATTAAAGAGGGTAACAAGGCCTGCAATAACAAAGCCAGCATGGTTTTAGCTCCCTCTTCTACACCACAGTGCAAATGACAGGCAAATTGCTTTTGGACTCTACTTAAGCATGCTCTTTACCAAATAATCAGGAGGCTCCTGTAATTAGAATGTAATTGCGGGGGGTTTAGAGAGTAATAACTTTGTAGTTACCATGTAATTAAAGAATAATGATGGGCGATTAGCTGGTCTGCCCTGTAATTTAAAGTGACTGCATTCTAAGGAGCTTCTTGTTTGGAATAACCTATTATTGGGCTCAGGTTTCAATGTAGAAGTGAATGGGTTTCCTCTCACCACAACTCAGCAATGCTCATACAAATGTAGAAATGGAGGGATGGGACAACGGTACTTTTAAGGCTCTATTAGGCTTCAGAGTTCTCCATATTCTGGACACAGACTCTGCTCTGCTCATCTCCCAGCACTGCCTCAACCAGTGTCATGGCTTTCATAATATACACCAGTACCTTGCTTCCCAGGGTCCCACTGGAGCTCTGAGCTGTAGCACTGTAACGTTTAGCCATATTCTTCCCTACCCTGTATGTTCAGGCTGAAAGCAGGACTGGTACAGAGCACCCAGACACACTCTTCCCCAACCAGGCAGGCCCCTGAATAATGGGTATTGTGAAATGTATACAGTCGTAGCAAATAAGTCCTGCCCCTGTGTGTCCCTCTGCTTTGGGAAGAGGAGTTGTGAGCGAAGAGGGGGAGCTGGGTATTGAACAAGGGAATGGGAACCCAAAGGGGGCTGAACAGCACTGGTAAGCAAATCCAAAGGGCTACCCAGCACCTGATCCAGCAAATTAGACAGTCTGGATAGTCAACTTCAATGCAAGCCAGACTCTACTTCCTGGACTTGGGCAGATCTTTTATGTCCCTGTCCAGAAGCTTAACTCTGAGGCTAGGTAGAAAGAGTCAAAAAGCCCAAGGCTGAATAGATTCACTCTTTGCAGGTTAGTCTAAGCTGTGTAGATTGAACTGATAAGCAAGTTAACAGACATTCATTTTGATACTGGAAATGCAACCACATGCCTGCAGTGGCCCAAGACAGAAGTCAGGGAGTGCTAGAGCAGGGGTAGGCAACGGTTTTTGCTCGGAGTGCTGAAAAACACCACAATCCCTACCTCGGAAGGTGCCAAAGTGCCGGCATGCCAGAAAAACAAAATGAGGGCAGGGGGTACATGGTAGCATGCCCCGCTTGTGTCCCTTGCCCCTACCCAAAGCCCCTGCCCTCCAGCCCGAGCTCCTGGCTGGCAGCAGCTACCCAGAGCCAGGGCTGGCTGCACCTGTGAGTCTCCAAACAGTTGTGCTGGGCTCTGGAGCCCGGCATTAGCTCCCTACTGCTGCGTGCAGCTGCTCATCGGAGCAGGCGGTGGGGGAGGGCCCTGAGGCAGCGCAGCCCCGGTTTCTCCCCTGCTCCTGGCACAGAGCTAGTGACTGGGTTCTGAAGCCCGGCACAGCTCTTTGTAGCCAGCCTGGGCTCTGGGCAGCTGCAGCAAGCAGGCTGCAAAAAGCTGCACTGAGCTCCACAGCTCTGCCATCAGCTCCATGCTGGTGGCAACTGTGCGGGCACCTTGGGGCAGGCTGTGCTCGACATGTATGACAGGGGTTGCTGACCCCTGGGCTAGAGCATGCTTCCCTGCTGTAGTGGAGCCAACAGCTTGGACCAAGGCTAGCCTGTCCACCCTGTGAGGGGGGTTTGCAGGGGAAGTGCAAAGTATCTAGGGATGCTGAGGGACTATGAGTGAACTTGAATATGGAGGGGATCTGGGACAGAAGTTTAATAAGCCATTTTAACCTAAATAGTTAAGTCTGATACTACATCCACCCAGGTTTATCTTAAACTGGTTTCAGCTGTTCTGAAAGCAGTTTATGTGCACTGAATTTCTGGGCTACGTACAGACATTTGGGTGCATCAGAGGGGAGGATAAATTGATTCAAAATGACTGCCCAAAATCAGGTAAGTCAGGATGGAAGGATTAGTGGGGGGCTGCAGGTCCAGCAGAGTGGAGAGAACTGGGGTCTGCAGGGGATGGGAGGCAGGTGTGACCCGGGAGTAGAGTGACAGGAGGCAGGCACAATGCACAGGTGTGCTAGGGGGAACAGGTATGACCTATGAGGTGTAGGAAAGAAAGGTGCAACTCAGAGGTGGGGTAGGGAGAGCAGGCACAACCTGCAGGTGTGGTGAGGGCACAGGCATGACCCACAAGGTGTAGTGGGGGAGGCATGACCTGTGGGTGGGGCAGAGAGAGCAGGCATGACCTGTGGGGGGGGAGGTGCTACCCATGGGTGGGGGAGGCAGGCACAACCAGTGAGGGGTAGGAGGAGCAGTTGCAATCTGTGGGTGGGGTGCCCCCCCAGTGAACCTACACCCTCAACCCTCTTATCCCATCCCCCAGGGGGACTTACTTGCTCAGCTTCAGCAGTGGCAAACACTGATAAAAGCAGCTGCATCTGGAATGGCTTGTGGGATGGGAGTTGAGAGCACTGTCAGGGGGAGGGGAGCAAGGGCCTGGGGGACAAAAAACAACTCAGTGCAGGGAAATGGGGAGTGACAAGAGCAGTCCCAGGGCTAGGGCCAGTGGCTGAGTTTTCCCAGCCCTTGGGCTGCCCAGGGGAAGCAGACAGGAGTTCTATGCACTGCTTTGTCCCAAACAAATGAGTTGGATACTACATAGATCCAGGTTTATCTTAAACTGGGTTCTGCAATCTTTAGGTTGGTTTGTGTGCATGGAACATCTGTTCAGTTGCAAGTTTAGACTAATTGTCTGTCACTGACAGTAGGTCTGTAAGTGTAAGGTCAGCACTGGAATAAGAGAAGTTTAAATCAGGTGGCCATTTTGAACCAGATTTAACCTCCCGAATGTCTGTACTTAGCTTTGTTGTGTTATAGATTTGAACTGGTTTTTGTTCACTTATATCTGTTTATGTGTAACTCCTGTCCCTAGCCTGAATGTACAGGGAAGGTGGGTATTGTAGTTAAGGCACTGAATGGGACTCAGGAAATTCAACTGTTCCATCTGTGAAATGGGAGTACTACCACCCTTTGTCATTCTTGCCTATTTATACTACTGGCTAGTCAGAGCAGCGGACTCTCTCTTGTGATGTCTGCACAGTCTCTAAGTCAATGGGACCCTCAGTGCCACAGTAATATAAATAATAACAATTTGCTGGGGACAGTGCGTCTTGCAGTGGCTTGTTTGTTTTGTCTTTATTAGACCTTTAATTGGCATTCTGCTCCATCTCTCTGTCTAACTGCTCCCATACTGTGAGTGAGACGATTGAGTGCGATAGCAGCTTGGCACAGAGATGTGATGGGGAGGCAATTAATGGCTGAACATAACTTGCTGGTTTAGACTGCCAGATGTATCCCTGATCCTTGTTTGCCTATACCTATGACCTACCTCAGCCCCATACTAGGCTTGCTAGGCATCATATACCTGGATCAAAGTCCCCTCTCCAACAAGAATGCAGATGTTACACAGCTGTATTTGGTGATTTGCGAACATCTGCCCTGATGTATCCAGGAAAACAATTTAGCGTGCTTGGAGACAGCAGTGCATTCTCGCAAAGTGCACAGCTGCAAGGAGCACAGCGCAGCAATGGGAAACAACAAGTTAAACTCAGTGGTATGTAAACAAGCTCCAGAGGAGAAGGCATCTATTTACTACTAATAGCTCCCTGGCGGACTTCAGGAGCTGAAGATTTGGCTTTTGAGCTGTCCCAGTGGTAGTTTTTTGCCAAATAACCTATAACTGAAACACAACACTATATTTCCTTTCTTCCCTTCACACTAAAAGAGTCAATGCTAAATGTCAAAAAAAAGGAAGCAGGGGCAGACACAGGGTATGATCTTAGAAGCTGGGTTTGGGGACAGGATTGGCATGTGAAATGTGTTAGCCCTGACATGAGATCCAGGGTAAAGACTGCGGGGAAATGCTAATATACCCAAGACTTCAGTCGGTAACAGGACAGCTAGCTCTTGTCCCGAAGGGGCTTAGGAGGTAGCTCAGCCACAGAAAGCAATGTGTTGGAAGGCACTGAGTACACCTTCTTGCTGAGATGCTTCTAACAACTGGATGGGAAAGGTGTTCCTCCCCTCACCTCTTTGTATTGCTGAAAGCTGTTTCATTGGGTCATCCCTGGGGCTTGTAAAACTCCTTCCAAACAGCAAAGTGGAATGTACCAAGTGTCAAGTGCTTTCAGATTAATTTCCTGGGAGGACTGTTCCCTATGGAGTTACCCTCCCTCCCATTTCATTATAGGCTGGTCAAACACTGGGCCAGACCAGCAATCTACTCAGGGCATATATTACATTTTGCATGTGTGTGCATGTGCATGCATTTATTTTATCTATCTGCCTTTATACACACACATTTGAGGATGAAGTATAAAGATTCCAAGGGAAATGTAATTAACAAAATCTGTTTGCCGTATCACATCACCTGCCTCCTGGTTACAGTTTGGGAAGAGCCTTTTTTCTTGAAATGAAAGAAACAGTGGCAGCATTCCCTAGGCTCTTGCCCCTGCTGTCTGCTGTGCATGCTCCTCTTCTACATGGGGGTATTGCAGACTAAGTAGGGGCAGATTTTTAAGTCTCATTAAAATATTGGCAGCACATTATTGCTTGGATTCCAAAAGACCCTAATTAGTGGGGTTGTCATGAACTGCAGGAAATCTGGCTGTGTAGGGAAGTCTCTGCTACAGCAGTTCCAGCCTGTTGCAGCAGGAAGCAGTATAGAGCACATGTGGGGGGGGGTACCGGGGGAGGTTTGGGAGGGAAGCTTGCAGCTGGGCCAGGGAGCTCTGTGTGAAACGGTGGGGATGATCGGGTCAGGCAGCTCTGTGTGAAAGGGTGGGGATGATCTCACCTTGGATGTACTAGATCAGCGTTTCTCAACCCGTGAGTCAGAAGAATATATGAAAGGGTTGTGAACAAAAAATGGATTCTCCTTTAAATAAGAAAAACATGGGAAACTGTGACTTTCCCTTGCAGGCTGGCAGAGTTGCAGCCTGCAAGGGGCTGCTTGGACCTCCCCCTGCCCCATGCACTGGGGAGCTGGGGGACTGGGGACAGCGAGTCAGGAGTGAGGGGGACTGGGTCAGGACTATTTACAAATAGATCTTGGTACAAAAAAGGTTGAGAAGCACCATACTAGATGACTTCTTGAGATCTAGTCCATACCACTCTGCTATGATGCTACAGTTCAGTGCTGTGCAGAGTACAGGACCACGGGCTATTTTGAGGGACAGAGGTAGCTGTTGCCTGTCTCTTCCTGCAAGAAGCTGTACAGAAATTGGTGTGAGGCTACATGATGGCTCACTTGTCTGCACTTCCAGGCTCTTTTTGCAGGAGTCACCATGGGGAAAAGGTTAGGAGTCCTGCCAGTGGTAGAGCTCCCACCTCTTTCCATTGCCACATCTTGCCTGTGGAGTCCTGGTAGGTCTCAGCAAAGGGATGCTGGCTATGGAGAAGCACTTGGCTGACTGAGCCCTGGCTCTCCACAGCAGTAGCCACTGCCACCAGCCCAAGGCACAGCATGCTCAGGAATACAGCCAGACCCACCAATTAATTTAATTTGTGCATCCGATCTCAGTTGGAGCCTGCTGCCTGGCTCCTTGCTTTTATCAAGGTCAAGCCGTCAGGAATATATATCTGCAGGACTCGAGAAGAAACAAAAGAAAGCTCATTTTCTCTCAAATTTAATTTTACCCTGTTGAGAAAGCATGATGGTATCAGGGATGGAGTGTAATAGCTCAGTTCGAGTGGATCAGATTGGATTTTCGATAGCACTGCTTCCTGCCCCACGTGATGCAGACACTCGGCATCAGCCATGAGGAGGGGCAGCTCTGACTGGGGGGGCGGGGGCGGGGAGGATTGTTCTGATAGCTTGTTCTCTTTCTTTCTCAACTGACTGATCCTGTCAGGGCTTTGCTGTGGTCAAGAGGATTGAGAGGAAGTGATGACGCCATATCAGCTCAGACAAAAAAGGACCGGATTGTTGTTATTTGGGTTTTCCGTGTGCTGTGACGTGGGCTGCTGGAGTTGCGAGGGGAAAACGCGTTCACAGGAAAGAGGGGAACATGCCTGCCTTCTGTTTCATTCATTGGAAAAGCACAATAGCTGTTTTAGTGCAAACGGGACCCTCTACCCTGGAAGAGATTTGTACAAATATGAGGTTTTGCTGGAAGATACAAGGCTCGTATCAGGCCTCAGAGATGAATACATTTTTAGGAATGTGCCCCAAAAATTCATCAAGCAGAGAACAACTGACACCCCATAGCACTGCTCTGTCTGTTGGGTTCTCCTGCCCTTCTGCACTCTCTCCAGGCTCAGAGTGAGGAACAAGCAGACTGGCCTCCTCAGCTGGTATAAACCAGCACAGCTCCACTGATTACACCAGCTAAGGGGCTATGCCCTGTGTTGCTCACCTGAAAGATAAGTCAGGCAAGAAACTTGACACTGATCTCCTACCTCTCAATCCACTGGTGGTAGCATAACGCTGGCGTGGCCAAAGGCCTGCTGAGAGGGTTCTGCATGCATGTATAAGAGGGAGCAAGTGAGCAAAGATGAGCTATGAATTCAGATGTGGGGATATTGCTTTGTCCATGGGGATAAACCTCCACCCTGCCCCACCATCATTTCTGAGTAAGAGACCCAGATGCATGTCTGGGGTTGATACCCCTCATCTCTGATTGGTTTTGGGGGGGAAGGCTTTCAGTTTCTCTGGACAGAGGGTGCAGATCAGTGACAGGATGTAGTCCTCCCTTCATCCTGGAAGCCACTCTGAGTGCAGTCTGTGGGAAGGGTACTCCTGCATCCAGCTGGTGGCAGCTGGAAGTCCTGGCTTCCATATCACTCACCTCTCCTCTGGGGGTTTAGACTCCCCGTTCCCACTGCTGCCTTTAACTTCACACTGTTGCCAATTCCTTTAATAAATAAAACATGTCCCATGAAGCTGTCAGGGCTATTTCACACTGAATTTACCTGGGACACTAACGCTTTCTGAATACCTTGTTGGGTTAACCAACAGCTCCAGAGACCTACCAAGAAAGCACGGGCAGCCCAGCTGCCTTGCTCGCTTGAGATCACACCTAACAGCAGCACTGAGCCAGGGGGGTGCAGAAAAAGGAGCTCCTGGCTATGACAATTGGCTTCCTGCAGCTGGGGCAGGATGGGTGAGGAGGAGGGTCAGTGAACTACAACAGGAGGGACTATTATGTGGCTAATGTAGGCCACAGAGCAGATGTGCTGGGTTGAATGCACCTGGCCTCAGAACTAAAGCTCCTGGGACAGGCTGGTACTTGTATGAGAGACCACACTAGAATCTCGGCACCACTGTTACAGCTCTGACACTCCAGCTCAGCCAGTGCACCCCTATGCTGACATGTTGTACCCGTTATTCCAGTCTTGGGTTCCTTGCTGGAATGTCAGTACACCTGGACATCACGGGAATCAGCTTGCTATTCCAGTCCTAGCCCCAGCACATGCAGTGCACCTCAGCCTAGACCTGTAGCATTCACTCAGTGCCTGCCTCTCCCTTGCCCCTTCAGGAGCATTCTGGCTGTTGTGCCATTCTGTTCAGGAGCTTTGTGCAGCTGGCATGCTTCTATCTGAGGCCAGACTATGATCAAAAACTCATCGTTGCTCTGACCTTTGCTAACCAATTGAGGGCTTATCCAAAGGTGAAAGGCCCCCAGGCGAGTTTGGCTTGGGTTTAAGTTTCAGACATGAAGGCATGTGCTGACATTTACATCACAGAGTGGTGCTGCTATCAGAACAGAGCCTGGCAAAGCCCACAGCATAGGGAACGGACCTGCAGGGAGTGCCTAACTCTTTCATCTCCTTTTCTCTGAGGAGGGGTTTCTGAGCTTAGGCTCTTCAGGCACCGTAGAGAGGTGCACACTACTTTCCAGTTCTTGAAGGCAGAGGCAGACTGTAGCACACAGCCTGCTGCTGTGCTGCTCTTGCAGCACTATGAGAGTCAGATCTTAACTGGTACAAATCCATGTGGTTCTAGTGCAACAGAAATCCATGTGGTTCTGTGCCCCTTTATACCAACAAAAGATTTGGCTGGCTTTCTTCAGTACAATTTACAAACATTGCTACATCCCTGGAAAGATGGGAACAGATGGGGAAACTAGGGCACAGTGGCTATGTGACTTTTTTTTTTAAATCACCCAGGAAATCAGTAGCAGAGCTGCACTGGGGACTCTCACTCGCTGGCTTTTAGCTGTGCACTCAGCCCATCAGACTGTGACCAGAGACTGAGAAATGTACCAGGTGGTCAGGGATGGCAGAGGACACCTCAAATTCAGGTTCAAGGAAAGCATTTCATGTATAAGCCTATGCCATCTGCCTCTCTAATCTACTGGAGTCTTGCTGGTGCCTGGCAGTTGCCTGTGATCACTTGTCCATTGTTGTTTTTAGCAGCATTTTATCTATCCCAGAGCAGAGCAGTGAACAGCAAACAGAGAAGACTCGTGTACAATCTCCACCTGAGTAGAATTTCTTCTTCTGACACATTTAAACCTGTGTCAGTTATTTGTTTAATGGGAGGGCAGAAAGTTGAGGCAGTTTGATGCCTGGGTGGTACTAACTTAATTGGTATACTGGATCTATTTGTCTGGCTCATGCTATGCAGCTCAGGAGGAGCAAGGGACTTCTTGTCAGCTGTTCTGAAGATGCTCAGGCAGCATGTGCAATGGAAAGACAGCCACCTCTAGAGGAGTAGTGTGTGTGTGTGATTTTTGTCTACAAGACATGCTTTCCTAAGCAAGTCAAGCCCTAAGGGCAAATTAACTCTGGCTTTATTCAGTAAAGAGGAATGGTCTTATGGAACTACTGCTAGCCTATGTCCAAGAAGAACTGTATTCAAATTTTGTGTCTCCCTTATCCAGTGATGTCTGCAGTGAATCACTTACCCATGTTCCCCTGGGAGAGGGATGATAGCAATGCCTCTCCCCCTGCTTATCCTGTCAGGGCAGAGGCTGCATCTCACAATGTGTAAAAAAAGAAGAATTTTTCCAACTATTTTAGCTGGTCTAATAAAAGATACCAGATTTACCCAAAGAACCTTGTCTGCCTATGTCCTTAGATCAGTATGGCTACAACCTACCACCCTGAATGTATATATCCAGCATGCAGCACCTCAAGCTTGTGAGAGCCTGTTGCCATTATTGTCAAAATTATGGCACCACATCAAAATTAGCCATGGCCCCTTAGCATGGCTCACTTCCATTGTATGTGCTTAAGAAAGAGAAGACTCAAACTCATGGTCATAGGCTTTGCTGAAAGCATGACACAAGGTGATCTATGGGGACAAAAGCACTAGTGGCTTTTGTGACCTGGACTCCAGTCCATGCAAAATGAACCAAGAGCCACTAATTTGATTCTTCCCTGCACACACTCGCTCCCTGCAGTGGAGCCTGTTTGGGAAGGGGAAAGTGACATCATTCCCACAGCTCAACTCCCCTTCCCCAACACCCCCTCTTTGCCGCCGGGCTACTTCTAATATGGGTTCGTCCTGCACTGGAAGTAATTTTCCTAATGGAGATGTCAGCCTCTATTATCCCTGTACTAAAGCCCCTAATGCTGTTTGATTGATCAAGACCCTCTTCTGGTCTCTCTTGTCTGTCAGGGAAACACCGGAGAGACAGAAAAAAGAATAAAAATACATTTGTGCAGTGATCCAGCCTGGGCTAAATGGGAGGCTTGTGAGATGGCATGTGCAATTACAATTAATTAAATATTCTGTAACCCAAATTATTTAATTACAGGGGCTTCCCACAGTCGCCGAGTTCATTTAATCACACTGGCTATAAAAATCAGAAATGCTGCGACTGGGATCTTATCACCTCACACATTTTAAATGAATGAGGGAATGAGAAGGGAGGGGAAGAAAGGAGACACAGAACTGGGCAAGTTTGAAGCCCGGCCACTCGTGCAACAAGAGTGTAGGAAGAAGCCACTGTTGCTGTGAAGGTGTCAGTCTCAGCACGATGGCATGTAAATCACCAGCACATAGATGTAAAGCATCAGGACAAGAGCCACTAGCATATTAGTGCTGTGCTTTCAGTAGCTTTGGAAGGTGCTGGTTTTCTTGGAGGCAATTTGTAAAGTCAATCAAGACTGACTCACACCTCAGCGCAGCTTGAATTGGGGGTGGGAGGAGGGTTGAGAGGAGGAAACTCGGACAAAAATAACCAGATGGAAACAGGTACCAGTGCTATGCTTAGGATAAAGACAAGAGGTAGTAATGGTACTGAGCACAGGCACAGGCAGTCCAGTACTAACCTGCTCTCAGGCTTCCCATGCCAGAAAAGTTGGCCTGGGGAACCTCCCATAGGCCTGTATTGTGCAGGCCCTGATTGAATGCAGAACCTTTCTCTTCTCAGTTCAAGAAAGCTTGTGTAGGCCTTGTGGCTCATGCACAGGACAGGGTTTCAGGATATCTGGGTTCTGTTTCTACCTCCACCACAGACACACCACATGACACTGGGCAAGTCATTTAATTTCTCTGCAGCTCAGTTCAGCCTCTGTAAATTGGCAGTCACACTGCTTTTCTCATATTCTTGTCTAACCTGGGCTGCAAACCCTTTGGGGCAGGAACTGCCTCAAGCTATCTGTATATCCAGTGGGGTCCTAATCCTGGCTGTGGCTTCTACACACTAGTGTGACATACATAAATAACAAAGACAAAAAATCAAGTGCGACTAAGTTGTGGCCCGAAGTTACCATCTTTTGCTAAGTCACTGCCCCATGTGATAGGGGTTGTTGGTTGCTTCCGATAACTTGCCCAGCATCCACCTCAAAACACTTACAGCAGCAGTTCTGTTGCTGGCAAAGACAAAATAAAGTGAAGAACTCATTCCTTGCTAGGAGAGAGGCCCACTGCAGGACAGGGCATGGAAGAAGCTAGCACTGCCAGGACCTTCCAGTTCTATGAGCAGCAGACTGTCTGCAGCACTAGGATCCTTATGTGGGAGGAAATGGCACTGCAAGAATGACTTGACACTGCTATGTGGATGGGTCCAGGCTGCTTTGCTGAGCCCTCCTCTGAACTAAGCATTATTATTCTGGAGATGACATTGCACACCTCCATTCTGCTTCCAGGTCTCCTACCAAGAACCAAAGGTTGCAAGATTCCAGTCAAAGGCCTGTGTGGGAGTAGGTAGTGGATTAAACCTCTCAGCACTCACAGCCAGATTATTACCATTCTGACATATCAGAGTCCTGATTTTCCCAGTAACTCAAGGGAAAGTGTACTGACACGTGACTGGCCCCAAATACCTTCACTCCAAATGGGAACACCATGTGCATATATGACTACCAGAGATTGTGCACATCTGTGTCAAGAGCTCAGCGGGATTCAAGAACAGATTAATTGCTGATAAGATAATAAATCCATCCTTGGTTATGTTAGAGCGGATAGGAACAGATACAAGATAAAAACATCTCATACTTCAGGATATAAGTCAAGTACTAACTGGCCATGGTTAGAAAGAAACGTCCCTCACAGGGACATTATTTATTGCAGAACTACCCACAACGGGGGTTTAAAGCTCTCTCTGACTCTTCAATTACTGGAGTAGATGAAACATAAGTTTGATTGGAGATGGCAATACCTGTGTTCCTAGGACTCTGTACAAGATCTTTCACATGTGCCCATCAAATAACTTATCCTTGGATGCAACACAGACTGTTGGCTGTAAAAAAGGTTCTGAATATACTTTGCTATGCCATTCTTGCATACTCCATTTCAGATGTCACCAGCTTCTACCATTTAAGGTCAAAGACACAGCTGTTTTCATCATATGGAACAAGGTGAACACAGCATAATATAGTTCGCCTTTCTACAACAACTCTATCTGAGAGTCTTAGTGCACTTTGCAAATATCAATTAGTAACTAGGCTGCCCAACATTATCAGCTACAGTCAAGGCTCACAGAGGGAGCATAATGCATGACAGAGGTGGCCAGGGTACTTAATGCACTCCTGCAAAGCACTCACATACTATAGTGACAAGTGTTGTGCAGGGGCTTAGGAACAGAACTGCAGCCAATTCTGAAATGTAACCAGTTCTGGGGTAAAACATGTAATCTGTTTTAAATTATGCAACAACACAAAGTGCCAGTTTAGGACAGGAAGTGAGAAGAGCACCATATTCAACTGAAATTATGGGCGTAATTAGCTGATCCAGAATTTCACCCACATGTATTATTCTTACATTTAGGAAAAGAAAACAGCCATGGAAAGTACTGCCAGTCCCAAAAGTACAGAAACTGAGAGTCAGTCCTTCCAAACAAAACACGCTTGATTCTCAAGCCATAAGATTAATCTTTAAAATATAAAACAAAGGTTTTTTAGCTGTCTTTATGTTCAACTCCCGCTGCTGACTCCCCCTGCCCATGTTACACTTATAGTGAGAAATACAACTTTGATCAGCACTGCGCTGTAAATAACATTGTACCTTACTCCCACAACGACTCTGAAGCTGCATCTCAAGTACTTTTGCTGTCCTCCCCGCCCTGACATTTGCCACAGCTTCACGTTAATCCTTTCCCCTTTTATCACACACTTTGTCTTCTCTACCTACCCCACCTCAGCTTCTCCTGTAGCTGGAATGGGTCTTCCCACATACCCATCCTCAGGCTCCTTAGGGTCTTCTCACAGCTGGGCCTGCAACATAGCTTCCAAGAGACCTTGTATACGTGACGAGGGTTTAGTCCTTGGGGTTGCATTTTATGTCATTGAAATTGAAACAGTGGGCTTTTAATTGAAATCCACTGTTTCAATTTAGGAATTTTATTTTGCCATCACTGTTATGGTGAGGGGCCCAATCCTCTTTTTTTTTTCTTTTGGACAGAGCCTTCCCATGGCTGAGGGCGTGAGCTGCTGGTGGTCTGAGCAGCCCCTAAGTTGCAGAGGGCCCTGGTCCTTCCCTCCACAGCAGTGGTGTCCCCTAGGACAGGCTGGGCAGGCTGCTAGTGGATCTGGTGCTGCCCCAACTCGGTCCTGATCCAGCTCTTCCCCAACCCTAAACTGGGGCAACACCTGGCCCACTAGTAGCCTGGGGGGTGGAAGTGGGGGACTGCTGCTATGGAGGGAAGGACTGGGGGCCCTTGCAGCTCAGAGGCTGCTCAGCTTACCAGCAGCTCCTGGCCACAGGAGAAGAGGGCAGGCTCTACTGAAGAAAAAAAAGAATTGTGCCCCTTACCGCTTCTGCCTTCAGTAGGTGCCTGCTGATGGCAGAAGTGACAAGGGGCCCAATCCTTTTTTTAAGCAGAGCCTGCCCACCTCTCCTGCGGCCAGGGGGAGCTAACTAATAGCTGCAATGCATTGTTGCAAACTAAATTTCATCAGGATGTAGTTTAGATTGCAACAATGCAAACTCATTTAAAACTCCCCAAACTCTTCCATATGTATAGTGCGATGCCATTAAGCCACACAAAGTGACATTTTCATCATGTGTACATGGTAATGGTATCATGTGTACAAAGCACCCGAAGTGATTCTCCTGGTGTTGCAGCATTATAAAGGAAAGGAAGGAGCAGAGAAGAGTTTGCCCATCTTTCCCAGGGAAGAGGGAAACAAAACTTGGAGAGATCAGGATTTTCTGCTCTTTCTTTCTTCCTCTCCATCGAAAATGGTTTCTGCTGCTCCCTCTTTCCTATCACTTCTCTAAAAATTCCTCTGGTTCATGGGGCAGGGGAGAGCTCTGTCTGCTCCAGGCATCAGCTGTGCTGGGCTGTTCTTCTTCAAAGGGCAGCAATTAGAGAGTTTGCCCATGAACATTCCTAAAAATCTCCTAAAGGCTGGAGCTTTTTGAATCACTGCAAGACTGGCTCCAACAGGGGCTAAGACTGCAGTTACTCCTGCTCAATATTCTTGAGAGGTCACTACATTGCATGGGTTTTTTCAAGGATTACAACAGTAAGGAATCAGCACTACAGCGACACAGTGCCCCCTAAAAACAAACTGCTTGTCCGGAACACCTTCTATGGCAGGGTGGCCAACACACAAGTGGCACGGGAAGCCTCTTGTGTGGCATGTGGCAGATCAGAGAGACGCAGACAGCACAGCAGCAGTTAAGGTAATAAATAGAAAGTAGAGCAGCAGATTGGCCTGGGAGCAGATGCAGAACAACAGAGCAGGCAGGGAAGGGGATCAGAATGGCACTCAGGGAGGGTGCATAGCTTAAGTTGTGGTACACCAGCCAGGAGGTTGGCCCCTACTGCACTGCTGAATGACCCAACACTACTCCTTACTACACCTAGACTCTCCCACCCAAGTACTGCATCAGCCTTAGCCTGCCAGGCTTATGAGAGTGAATAGGATCTTAGCACAAGATACTTCCCTGCAGGCCAAAACTAAAAATACAAAGGAATTTATCTGAAGATCCCTTTATGGCCTGATGGAAAGAACTCCTTCAAAACAGAGGATGAAATACTCAGTACTGAGTTTGGTGTTTTAATCCTGCTGAATTATCACCTGTGCTCACTTGCGTGGGATCAAGATATGTCACCTTTACCTGTCATGTACTGTATGACATTGTTTCTGTTTGTACCTATCTGTACTGCTTAGAGTCTCTATCCTATTTATCCAGCCATCCTTTTGAGTCTCTCTAGCATTTTTCTCTATCCATTTATATTGCTTTTCTCTGTCACTTGCTCCATCCATGCTGTTTATTTGTCTTGCCTGAGCTATTTATCTGCCTACCCACGGTTATCCATGCTAGGCTATCTATTAATCTCTGATATACCGTATTTACTCAAATATAAGACAATCCTGATTGTAAGACAACCCCCCACAATTAGATTCTATATATGGAAAAATATAATTTTGATATAATTTTCCAGGTATATAATATAATTATTGGAGATTTGTCTTGAATTTGTCAATCTCGTACTACTACAGCCAGGAAAATAAACCTTGGGGTTCAGGTAGCTTCGTTGCCCTCTGCCTCCCTGCAACTTTTTTCTCCTGCCATACCTGATCTCCCTGAGCACATAGAAGTAAGAAACAAATTTGAAAAAACTGACCTTGAAATAAACATAGCTATAGCAATTTGTATACGGTACCCATAAATTTACTTCATCCAGAATTGATGCATGTTACCCTTTTTGAAATTGCTTCAAGTTTTAGTACAGGTACTCCATGAACATACTTTTAAGCAGTACTTTTGTATCTATTTAGAGGGAGTGGGAAACTTGACTGCACAATTTTGTGGCAATGGGGGACTGCGTTCTTGCTTCTCCCATGGCTTGGCGCTTGGCCTTTTGGCTAGAAGTAAACAAGACTAAGGGGCATCCAAACTCCAAGGCTTCCAGGCTTGGGGCTCACACATAGGATGCTTGCCTTCGATTTGTGGAGTATCCAAATTCCCAGACTGACGGGTCTGAGAGGAAGGATACTTGCCTAGTGGCAGAGCCACACACACAGACTGGAACGATTGAGCTCTGCTCAGTAAGAATTTGGAATATGAACTATTAGGCTTTGCCCAATAAAATTTGGCACAGATTTGGTCAAATTAAATTTTTTTTAAAAAGGAGAGAGAGTACACCCCCCCCCCATCTCATCTCAACAGCAAAAGCTAGAGGAGGAGAATGGAGGAGAGAAGGGGTTGGACTCTGAGGTAGAAATGGTGGTAAAAAACCCTGTAGGAGTGTGAGACAGAAGAGGTGGGGGTGGTTCTGTGGTTTCTGTGGTTGAGGCAGTGCAGGAAGAGACAGGAGACAGAATGGAAGGGGAGGGAGGAACAGCGACCAGTCCAGACATGGAGGTGGGGTGGGGAAGAAAGAAGGATGCCCTACAAACAACAGAAGTGGAGATGCAGGAGGAGAAAGAACAGAGACAGGTTGGAAAATGAAAGAAAATGCAGGAGTTGAGGACCAGGAAGAAGAAACCTGATCACATGAGGAAGGTAAGTTGGAGGAAGAGCTGCAAAGCAGTTTCCTGCTGCTAAGGCCTCTGAGCTCTGGCCCAGAGTGGAGATCAGAAAGTGGGAAACAGCAGGGAGGTGGGAACATGCATGCCTGCCTAAATGTGAAAGTGATTCAGTAGCTTGTAAAGGCTACAGGAATGCAAGGGAGGAAGAGGGAGGTGTCGATCACCCCAAGCAGTAACACAGACCAGGTGCACTTAGTTCACAGCAGTCATGGATGAACCTTAAAGAAAGAGGCACACTCATTTTAAAACAAGAATAAATGGCATTGACGATAGTTTGGCTTAACATCAGGAGTATCTTAACACGGAAAAGATGGGGACAGATTGAACCAGTGTTGAACCAATCAAAAGCAGATATAATCTGCCTACAAGGTGGTGGCATACCAGGGGAGAGGGATTATAAACACTTTGAGATGGGGACCCATCTTGGTGATCAGGGACAAATAAGAACAAAGACGCAGGGGTAGCGATATTATTCAAGAACCCAGAGCAGAGGGCAAAGTAGGCAGAAGAAGTCATTAGTGGCAAATTGCAGTGAATGATACTATCAGTCAGGGGAACAAAATTAGAAATTTTCTATGTATATGCACCATCGGAGAGGGAGTGAAGGAATGAGCTGTTTAGAAAGCTAGCAGTTTACATGGCTGGAGGGAGACCATGCATAATAGTGGGAGATTTCAACTGTATAATTGAAGTGGGTGACAGAACAGAGGAAGGAGAAAGCAGAGCTTTAGACAGTTAACAAATACAATAAAAGAAGAGTTGCTAAGAGATGCACGGGCAGGGGAGAAAGTTTTCAGTAGAACAGACCCCAGTGGAAAGAAACAATCAAGAATTGACTTTGGGTTTGTATCAAAAGGAATAGGGATAAGGAAGAAAGAAACCAGATATGTGGCTTTTAGTGATTACGGGGTACTGAAGGTGAAAATGAGTCTTGGTAAGTGCCACACAAGAGAGAAGGGACTGCAGAAGTTAAATGTGCGGCTGTTACAAGATGAAGAGATAGGTCAAGTGTACACAAGACAGTATGGGGGTGGTGAACACTGAAGAAATATTTGGGGAGTACTAGAGAATGTGAATGATGGTGAAGAAGAGGACAGGAAAATTATTCAGGAAGAAAGGCTGATAATACATGGGGAAAAGAACAAAAAAGCTAAGAAAGCTGCAAAGAAAGATTCAGGAGCTGCTAAAGGAAGCCACAGAAGGAAGACAGGTACAAGAAGAGCTAGAAGAAACAAGACAAGAGCTAGAAACATGGCTTAAAAAAAAATGAGAGAAAATGTCCTTAGCACAAGCACGCTGGGTGGGAGAAAACAAAGACTGGTCCTAATACTTTTCAGCCAGAGTGAAGGCAGCAAAAAGAGAGCTTAAAGCAGCGAGGGAAGAAGATGGTGCCAGGGTGGAAAAGCAGGAGGAAGTGTTGGAGGTGATGAGAAAATTTTACAAAGAGCTATACCAGAAGAGGGAACTAGACAGAAAGAAGACGAAGGATTTCTTGGAAGAGACTGAAGAGAAAGTAGCAGAGGAGGGAGCAAAGAACATGGAAGAAAAGATAAGGTTAAAGGAGGTGGAAGATTGTTTAAAACCCTTTAAAAGAGAGAAATTACCAGGAGCAGATGGACTGCCTGTGGAATTTTATGAAAAGTTTTGGGTATGGATATGGAGAGATATAGTGGAAGTTTTTGAGGAAATAGCAGAAAAAGGAGAGGCAGGGAAAGATTTTACAAGAGGCATTGTGATCTTGCTCTTCAAGGAAGGGGAGAAGTTAACACCTGAAAAACTGGGGACTGACTACACTCCTTAATATGAACTGTAAGTTAATGGCCAAGATGTTGTCTTTGAGGATAAGGAAAAACCGCCAGAATATAATATTTGAAGATCAAGTATGTGCAGCACCAGGTAGAAGGATCTCTGAAGTGATCAGAGTTACACTGTCCTACATTCAAAAGAGGAAAACAAACACAGTTATAGCAAAGCTAAGTTTAGAAAAAGCATATGACAGAGAGGATCATGATTACATAGTTGAGGTGCTGGGAAAAATGGAGTTCCCAGAGCAATTTATGTTGGATAAAGTTATTGTATAGAGAAGCAGAAAGACAAGTCCAAATTAATGGGTACCTAAGTGAGGCCTTTAAAATCCATACAGGGGTGAGACAAGGGTGCTCCCTGTCACCACTACTATTTGTGTGCGGCATGGAACCATTAGCACAAAGGCTAAGGAAAGACAGGGTCATAAAGCAGAGTAAAAATACCAGGACAGGGAGAGCTAAAATGTGTACTATACATAGATGCTATAAATGTAGCAGTTAGAGACAAACTTTCAATGGAAAGGGTGCTAAAGCATACATCAGAGTATGGAGAAGCAATGGGAGCTAAACTAAATAGATCAAAAAGCACCATGATCAGAGTGGGGAACTGGAGGGACTTGGAGAAGTTGGACCTTCAAATAAGAGAGAGAGACATCATAGTGCCAGGGATCTCAATTGATGCTGAAGGAAAAGGTAACACAGCATGGGAAAATGTGATGGCAAGGCTATAGCAAATACTTTGGTTATGGTCTGGAAGGACATTGTCCTTTGCTGGAAATGTAACGATGGTTAAGGCTGTGCTACCGCAGATTATTCTATATATCAGAATTGTATTCCCACCAACATGGCAGTAGATAGCAAAAGTACAGAGGGAAATAGTGTGTTCTTCTGGAATGCCAAAAGAGAAAGGTTGGCTAGAGCTGAACTGTACAAAGCAAGAGAGGTGGGAGAATGGGGGCTGCTAGACTTAGGTTTTGTCCATCTACATGAAATATGTAAGTACAATGTGCAGGGTGGTAACAGAAGTAGAGGAAAAAGCAGCGTGTATAACCTGATTTAATGCAGCTGCAATTTTGAGGAAATGGGCAGTATATCAGACCTTTCTGAAGAGTCCATGGACGTGGCAGTCACCGATTCATTTCATCAGGATGGAAGGATTCATGCAGAAGTATAAAATAGGGAAGGTAGGGCCAGAGGTCCTGAAGGATCATAAGTACATGATGAGAGTGATAAAGGAAGAGAAATAGCATGGCACTAGTGGAAAACTTCATGGAAGGACAAGTGAAGAAGGTGTGGGGAATGGTGGCGGGTAACCAACTAAAAGGGGCACGTGCTGACCTAGTGTGGATGGTTGTAAGAAATATCTTGCTGGTGAGAAAAGTGCAACACAGATGGGGCTTGATAAGCTCATCAAGGTGTCCAAGGGAGCGGTGCGGAGGAGCAGTGGGACATATATGTTGAGAGTGTACATATGCAAAGGGAGTGTAGGAAAGGGTATGATGCTTTCTGAGTGTCACCAAAATAAACCTGTCATTAGTGTGGGAGATGGTACTACATGGACTCATACTAAAGGAACTGGAGGAAACATTAATAAGACTTTATCAGCAAGTGTTGAAACTAGCTTAAGGAAAATACATGTCTGTAGTGCCACATACCGCACAGCTGCATTTGCCTGGATGCAGCCTCTGAGTGCTGGCCTGGTATTGCAGTACCTACAGGCCTGGTGCTCTTTTCCTCCTGAGGGAGCAGCTGCCTGTTTGCTTTAAAGGCCAAGCAAATTAAAAAAGTTCCCATCAGTATGTTTGCCCCATATGAGTCACGTACTTTACGGTCATGCTTTGTGCTGGTTGCATTTAATCAACCTCATAGTTGGTTTCTATGGCTGTGCGAAATGTCACTGGGAGTTTTGAAACAGCAAAATCGAAATGAAACAGAGAGCTTTGAAGCAGCTGCAAAACAAAACAGGGCAAGTCAAAATGTTTCGAAATGTTCGAAACAGTGTGAGTTTCAAAGCTCAAGCTGGGCTTGCCTGCAGGGAAACAGAAACTAGAACAAGGAGGGTGTGGGGAGGAGTGCTCTCATTATTGACTCTGTAGCTGGCCAGTGACTGTCATCCTGTCCTGAGGGCCCTTCCAATCCCGGTGCTCTGGGGGAGGGATGGAAAAGCTGCAAAGAAGGCAGCATTGTTTGACCTGCCCTGCTTTCTGCCTTGGTGTCAGTCAAGTGAGGGCGCACCTTAACACACACACAGTGTCACCCACCCATGTCACAAGTTTTGCCTGTCAGGAGCCAGAGGTGCAGGGCCCCAGAACCCAGAGTCCCCCTGCACCCACCTCCTTGACAGTTGGCAGGCTTTGAGGCTGCAGCAGGGCTGCCTAGCATACCTGTAGTTTTCACCCCCCTGTGCCCCAAGACAGACACAGTCCCACAAGCATCCATGTCACGAGTTTTGCCTGTTAGCAGCCAGAGGTGCAATTTCCCCCAAGCCCCTGCACCTGTCTCCTTGAAACCTGACAGGTTTTGCGGCCTCAGCAGAGGCTAGCAAGCCTGCAGTTTTGACCCCGTTGTGGCTTAACACGTACATGTGACAGGAGTTCTTTGCTTTCAAGACTCTGAGGTGCGGTTTCCCTGGAACCCCTGCACCTGTCTCCTTGAAACTTGGCAGACACCATGCACTCAGACGGGGTTATGATCCCTACAAGTTTCATCCAAACCACACCAGAAATGACAAAGTTATAGGCTGTTTTGAGCTTCCCCATTGTAGCCTATGGGCAAAACATCAAAACAGCGAAACTGTTTTGATGAAACCAAACGGAAGAGCAGTTCCTCATAGCCCTCTTGGCTTCCTTTACTCAGCACATGCTGCTTCTGGCAGCAATTCAAAGATAGGCAATGTATTTAATGTGTTGTCCTTTTATGCAAATATAAGACAGGAAGCTTTCTCCTCCCCCCATGTTGATTGGGGGAAAAACTTATTTTATATTCAAGTAAATACAGTATTTGTCTAGATCTCTCATGTATACAATCTTTTATCTGTACAGCTCAGCATGGTAAATGCTTGGTCATGATGTCTTAAGATGTGTGCTCTAAGTCTGAGCCTGCCAGCCGGCAGTGAAAAAATATCTGTTCAACATGTACAGGTTCTAGGCTGGGACTCAGGAGATCTGGGTTTGATTCTTGGCTCTGCCATAGAAACTCGGGGTGACCTGTAGTGAGCCACTTAATTTCACATACACACTGAAGAGTGCTCTAGGGTGTGCACATACCAAATAGTTCAGATACCAAAGACAACCTAGTTGCAACAGCACAGAGCTCAATGAGAGCTAATTAACTTTGCTTCTCAGCATGATAAATTAGGCCATGTTGAACTCTGAGCTGATTTTAAAAAGTTTTGGTGATGGAAAAGTTGTTATGAAGCCAGTGTTCTGTGGAGGAGAAGGCCAAAAAACACTTACTTGGTAAAATGGAGGTTTTTTTGGAATGTGCTAGAAAAGTATCCTTTCCTGCCTTCAAATCAGAAAAGTTTGAGAGTCTTTTTTGAAGCCCAAGTTCTATGGGTGGACATTCAGGAGTGAATTTAGAATGAATTTGGAAGTTAGAAGCAGAGATGAGAAAAAGATCATGAGATCTGTGTTATACAGTTCTAGGGGAAAAGGGGGTGAATTATTGCATAGAGATGAAGAAACGGGCTTAGAATCGATAGAAACATTGAGGAATTGCTTTCTTCGAGTCTTAAAAATATTTGAGAATAGAAACAGTGATTCCATTCAAGATGTGTGTCCAACTCGTATAGTATCCTATTTTCTAGGACAGGCATTATGCAGTGCCTCATATGGAAGGTGGAAGAAGCCTCATAATGACCAATTAGGGAATAAAATGCCCAGAGGAGAAGTATCTTCTTAACCACAGGCAGTTAGTAGTTCATTTATACGCCAAAGCGTGACTGTTTTACCTGTTTTATAATTCCCTTTTTATGTTATCTAATATAACTCTAAATGATGTGATCATTCATATAAATTGCCAATCCTTTTGAATGTTACTTCTAGCTTAAATTCTTTTGGCTTCAAAGGTACCTAACCTACCATAGGTTACTTGTGATTAAATAAATAAAAAATGTTTCTGCTTGTCCGTGTTACATTGATTGGTTTTGTTATCATTAGTCTCTATTCTTATATTAGGATGAAGGGTGGATCGTGGCACCTGATTTACCTTCTTTATCCAAGGTCCACCCAGAGCTTAACAGTCCATTGGGCTAACACAGTGAAGGAACTCCCAATGGCACACATATGAGTGCCTATGGCTGACATCCCTTCCTGCTTCTTTTGACTCCCCAGTCTGAATGACTAGTTGCCTACTTTCTAGCTGGGTTCACAGTGGTTAGCACATGGCTACAGCCAGGCTTGATTTCATGTCTCTGGAGCAATAGCAAGACACTGAGCCCCTTCCTCTTCTCTCTACCATTCATTAGCTTACATGTTACTACTGTGATCCCCTCTTATTTATCTTCTTGCCAAATCAAGAAGCTCTGAACTTTTCAGCTTGTCCTCATGTTGACATCCCCCTGTGGCCCCTCTACATGTGCAGGTAAAATTGCGATGAGATGTAATGAACGATTCACACAACTGCGCTTCCTGTCATGCCACACATGGCATCTATCAGCTCAGTTTTCTGTTGGGTAACAATCACTCCCCTGGGCAGCTACACTAAAACAATGAAGGAGTAATTCCCCCCAACCCCACCCTGGGGGTGCAGGAAACCACAGGGCAATCCCCTCTCCCACTCTGGAGGTGTGGGTAACCCTTGGGGCCAGAGAACCTGCACCCTGGAGCTCTAAGGATTGTGGCAGATGCAATCCCCAAGGTCCAGAAACCAACAGGGCTCAGGGGTTTTACACTGATGCATCCCAGCAGCTGGGAGCCCTGTCAGCTGATGGGGCTAACAGCCTCAGGGGAGACCCTGCTACATGTGCAAATTAAAACTCAATAGCTATAAAAACCAGCTATAAAGTTAGTACACATTTTCAAGGTCTAACTTTATAGCTAGTTGGAGTTTTGATTGTGTGGTAAGCTACTTTGCATGTGTAGCTGGTCTCAAGTTAATTGTGCAATACCTGTAACAGTAGAGGGGGCCTGTGGTTCTAGCTGTTTCACCCCTGTCACTATGGACACATTAGTTCTGCTGAATATTTTTTGACAGGATGTAGTATTTCAGGGAAGGTCAAACCATTAATTAATAAAAGAGCATTCTAATCCAGTGGTGCTTATGGTTTTGGCCCTACAGGCCAGAAGAATGGTGTGAGGTTGGTCATTGGGCTGGAACAGGCCCCGCACTGCCCCTGTAAGCTAGGATTGAGCCCTGGAGGCTCTCCATAGCCTTCAGCCAGCCAGAATCAGGTTCCAGGGGACCTATGTCACCTCAGCGCAACTGGGATCAGGCTCCTGAGGCCCCATGCTGCTCCTGTGTGGTCCCCTGTATGCCAGAATTGGGCCCTGTGCCACCCTGTGCACCCAGTCTAGTGGGTCTGGCCCATGGGCTGGGGGTTGAGCACCCTTGTTATAATCCTATTGATAGAATTATTTTCTGTCCCATTCTTTATGCATCCTGCAAGCTCTCTGCAGACATTAGCAAATTTGCCCTGGAACATCCCTGTGAAAATTATAATACCCCTTTCAAAATAGGGAAACTGAGGTGAAGGTACTGCCAGGATCACAGATCCCTTCTCCCTTGTATACTTTCAGTCAATCCCTGTACATCCATGTAAGCAATATATTCTATGTGAAACATTCAACAAAACACAAGTAAAATACATCTTGTTTCTGTAGAGAGAGATGTAATTTCTCCAAGGTGAGAAATGAATTGTGGTTTTCTGTAATAGACAGCCCAGAATCTGATCATGCTTCTCAACTGTTTCTCATTTTCAGGGACATTATTCCTTTTGGTACTAATAGTTCTTCAGGTTGCACACAAATTTGGATTCACTTTTCTTGTTGTGGATTACTTTTTTACACTGGGAATGGACTACAGAATAAGGAATCCTACAGCTTGATGTGTTCTTGTATAAACTGTATGGGTTCTCCTTTCAGTTATGGGTTTTTGTCCCATATTTGGACTTTAGCAAGTTCAGAAGAATGAATCCCACCATCTCAACATTTTTCCTCTTGAGACATCGACCTCATTCCTGTATCAATGTGGTGGTATGAGTCACCCAGGCACATCACTGGATGTATGGACCCCTTACTATAATAAACCCTTTATTTCACCAGGAAGAAAACATTGAAAACAAGTTCTTATTGAGACTGGAGATCTCTTGGCCACAGTGACTCACCAACTCCAATAAATCTAGTATTGTTTAGCAGACATAGAGAATGGATTATGTACTCACAAACAGATACTGACACAAAAAGGAGGCTGATACCCACTCCAGTAGGCCAAGCAGAACTGCTAGAGTTGGGTGTTCACAAGAGTAGTGGTAGCAGGAGATGGAGAATGAATTTTTAACCATCCTGTGTCATAGCAACCAAACATTATTACAGGATAGGACAAGGATTGAATAGACCCAAAGGCAAAGTTGTTCAAAGATGACTGGCAATGTGCTGTTCCCAAGACTCTTGAGAGGCAGTTACTTCCCAGTTTCTGAAAGTCAGGTCCATTTGAGGTCTTTTTCTATTGGGCACTCACAAATCACAAGTCATTTCTGAAAAACTCAGTTAAATGTGAGCTCACTGCCATAGCTGTTCCTCCACATAACATGAGCTACCTTAGTAGAGAGCAGCGTGGAGCCCTGAAGAAATCCTATTTGATATCTGGACTCCACTCAGCTTTGCCCCAATTCCTTAGGTCTGAACTGTAGTGTTCAGTATCCCCAGTCCTGGGGACCTACATGAAGCTCTACCAGGTTCTTTCACTGCTGGTCTGTAGAACACAGGTTCTTCTATCCTGGGGCTTCCCTACATGGAGACGATCCACTAGATCAAATGATTGAAGGGTGGGCATGGTATGGACAAACCTCCAAAATAATGATTAGGCTGATTCCCTCCAAGCTTAATTCACTCAGGTATCACTCAAATCACCCTTGACACCAGAGATCGAGCAATAAAAGAATCAGGCACTAACACACTCAGGTCTACCATTCTAGACTTCACGTTAGACAAATGCTCATTAAAGTGTCATTAGGGGACAGGCTGAATCAAACCATATGCCACAAGAGGACAGAGCATTCATTATGACAGGAGCAAACAAGACGGCTGTCTGTCCATACACCATCTGGGCATGGCTTGTATGGGCAAGCCAGCTGTTGGCACCTCCAGGCTGCAGCACTGGTGTCAGTCAGCACATTATACCAGCTGGTTGAGTCATACACGTCTATAATGGGACCAGTGAATGGGGCTCCCCACTTAGGAAACTGTTGTAGTCTTATCATAGTAGCCTTGCATCAAATGAAATAGCTTATCCACTTGGGCCAGGAAACCAGTCATTTAGCTAAATGGCTTGGATGTGAAGTCAGATGGATATGCGGGGAAAATCGATGTAGCTCTGACAAGCCAACAGCCCATTAATAAATACCTATCACTTTAATGCATGATTTGCTTATGGTATGAACCTGATCCAGCTGAGCTTTTCTCTTGGTTTACAGGGAAACCAGATTTGGTCCTATGTGCATGAGCCTCACAAGATCAAGATCTGGCCTCCTCATGATGTATGTCTTGCTACTCTGGATAACTCTGTGTGGAAGAGTGACAAAACCAGAACTCCAAAGTCCCTCAAATATTAGCAAAGCCTGGATCTAGATTCAAGCTTTGTACATCAATCCTTTTTCTGTAATGAGGCCTCATATGGAACACTGGATCCAAACCCTCAACACTTATGAGAATCTCAATCCAGATTCTGACTCCAGTTAGCCAAGCCTGCCTGTCTCCTGCTGCATGCTGGCTAACTAGATGCCCAGGCTCTTTGCATGTTGGCTGGATGTCTGAGAGCTGCTGTCTGGTAAATTTACTCTGCAGAAGAAATCAGGAAGAATTCTCAATAGATTCTGTCCATATGTCAGTACTTTTTGAAACAGCTGTTGACACATGTGGCAAGTCCTAAGGTGGAAATGTCAGTGTGATATAGAAAAACACTGTTGTGACACAAAAACCATTGCTGCTGTAACGAAATCACATGAAAAATCCCATTACAGGAGACAGCATGGGACTGCCTAGCTAGACTTTTCTGCCCTTCACTTTGGGTCAGTGCATGTGCAGATCACAGGGCTTTAGCTACAAGGGGAAGGATGTTGCCATAGTGTAACAGGGAGCTTGGTGTTCCTGCTACTTTAAGGGAAGGAAAGCTGCAGGAGAAGCAAGCTGTAGGTGAGGCAGAGGCCAATCAAGAGAGCCACAAGACCCAAAAAGGGGGCTGTGCTGTCAGGATATAAGCCCAGGGCCTGAGCTGAGCAGGTAATCTGACCTGGAAGTCATGGACAAAAGAGGTCCTGAGCAGAAGGGCTGCAGCCAGGCTCCCAACTAATACCTGAGCTGCAGTAGGCAACAGGGGTGGTTTAGGGATTGAGGCTTCAGGGGTGGTGGAGGTCTCAACCGGCTCGGTAGTGGAGCCAGGGCCCAAGGGGATAGGGGCCAAGACCAAGGATCAGGGCCATAGCCAAAGAGTGATGAGACCAGACAGGGTCAGGGACTTTTAGCCTGCAAGGGGCAAGAACCAGGGTCAAGGAACCTGTAGTTTGCAAGGAGTGAGAATAAGTAGAGCCAAGGAACCTATAGCCTCTAAAGGGTGGAATCTGCTGGGAGTAATGAAGCTGGAGTCCAAGAGGGGCAGAGAATGCAGGCCCGAGCCCAAGAGAGGCCTGAGCCCAGGAGGGGCTGGGATGGTTAAACGCAGCGGGGCCAGAGGCCCCCAGAGTGACAGAGACCATTCCAGGTTTAGAGACCTGCATTGACTAGAGTTAACACTGGGGCTAAAGGCTCATGGATGAGGGGATGACTGGATTGGACAATGGGTGTTAACACCCAATAATTGGTAACCTCTGTGAGGCTTGGGCATGGCTAAAAGGGGAAATGAGGCGGCCATGTAATTAGCTCTTAAGGCAATCAGCGGTCATGAGAGGGAGATCTCACTTGGGAAGTCTGGAGGCAACCTCCCCTTTTTCAAAAAACATAACTACATCAAGGCATGGCAGACGAGTTGGAGGGGAGATGCCCAAAGACAGTAAAGGTGACAAGAGCTGAGGGGGTTCCAGGGGCCTTATGGTCACTCCTGGAGTAGGACCCTGTTACACATGGGTTTACAAGTTATGTGAAAAGAGAAATTTCAGCCAACAAATCTCAACAGAATCAGAAGTAACCCTCTCACAAATCATGCTGCTCCGATCATAGCACTTTTTTCCCTTGCAGACTATTGCCTTCAGAAGCATGCTCAGTCACTTTCCAACACCTTTTCATTTACAGCTCTTCCCTGACTTGTTATCCCTTAGGAATGAAATTCACCGTTATGCTTATGGCCAAGCCAAGGTCTATGTGCTACCTCAGGCCTGGAATAAGCTGCCTGAAGAAGGCTGAATTTCATTCTTTATACATACCAATGGAATGGCCAGAGAGGCATGGGAAGGGTACACCTTCTCACACATAAGTACTATTGTATTTTTTTATATACAACTCACTCTGGAATAAGATATACATCTTGTTTTTGAAAAGCAAAATAAAGAAAAAAGATCTTTCCCCATAGCAAATAATCAAGCAGCAGCAGCTAAGGAGCGGAGTCTGCTCATTGTTCTGCTCCCTATGGATCCTGCATAGACTTTACTTTCCCTTTTGCCCAGTAAGTGGCAGAAATATCTCTTACCATATTTCCTCGCATATAATGTGCACTCAAATTTCCAGCAGTTGGTTTCTGGAGAATGGTGCATGTTGTATGTGACATAACAGGGTAACTAGTCCATCTGAAGTACTGTACCAATGTGGCCACACTGCTTTTAGTTTAGAAAACAGTCTGCTTAAAACAATATGATGTGCTTAAGGGTACTGCTGTTAGGACAGGTCAAATTTTCCAGGTAGACCTGATCTTAGATTCCTTGACTTGTCTCCCAAACCTTCCCAGTTTTATTAACAGCCATCTTTACTTTCTCAGCACTGTTCTCCATCAACGTGGCTCATCTCTGATCCATAGCAATCACTTCTATGGTATCTCAGGTGCCCTGGTCTATTCAATCCTTGGCCTCTCTGCTGGGATTACCAACAAGCGGCAATTGTCAAGATAATGCTTGTGGACTCTTGCCCATTTTGAACTGCAGCAGTGCCTTTCAAGCATACCACCAGGCAGCTGTCAGAGACTAATAGCTTTCAACTGCTACTGACTTGGGCTGGACTAGATTTCATCCAGTTCCCTAAAGGGGGAAACTATTTTGTAAAACTGAATGTATATCACATGCATGTATGCATGCACACACACACTTACTCACTAAGTATATATAAAATAAAGCTAGGATAATGCTTTATTTTCTTCTGCAGTGAAATCAGGGGACTTTCTTATCTGTTTTTTATATATCATGAAAAACCTACGACATGTCAAGGGAAACGAGTTTCTACCCACTTACCAGTAGATACCATGAAACAAGAATTCCACAGCTCTTGAGATAAGCCCATCAGGGAGCATGTAATTAAATAAGATGTGGATGCTAGCATTAGTCTTGGTTTAAGATTTTAAGCAATAATGGAAGGTGCCATCATTTTCTTGGTATATTAGGGACTTATTTATACCGCCATTAAGAAAGTTCCCCTTGTGAAGTGAAACACAGCAACATTAGCACTGTGCCTTTCCCCAGCTGACAGATAGTGCTGCATGTTTCCTGGTTAGTTCAAAAGTAAACATTGCTACGGTTATTTAACATCAGACAGAGATATATGTGTGTGCACCAGGAGAGCTCAGGTGGAAGATAGCTCTGGAAGTCAGCATGGGAGAATGCGGTTTTCTCTCACTTCCAGGAAACAAAGTATGTGCCTTTTTGAAAAACAGAGCTTCATGACAGACCAACTACTCTGGAGACCAAAGTCTTCAATTCACAGAGCAGGTTCAGTGACAGCAGCTGCAATGCCAATGTCTTTCTGCAGACCTGCTCCCATCATGAGCTTCAGTGTGTTGGTAAGAGTCCCAGTGGGGAGCAAGTATTTTACTTTTCCTGGATCAAATATTTAACCTCCATTAAGACTGTTAACAATGAGGCTATTTTTACCAAAGGTATCAACACTGGCCTTTAGGAACGAGACTGGAGCACCTATTAATTTCACCAAACATTCCCTGGATCATAACAGCATGAGCTGACCACACAGCTGGTATGATTTCACCTAAGCTCCAGACCCCACTAACAATCCCCTGAACCATCCAGTTTGGAAAGGAATTTTAATGATTTATCAGCATTGCTATAGTTGTTGTTGTCCTATCCCAGCATCTGTCCTGCCATTTTTGTAAACATTGCTCTTGCTGTCCTATCCAGTAGGCCCATGTGAAGCGGCTAATATTTGCTTCAGATTCAGCCAATTCGGGGAACAGAGATTCGATTTGGTGATTCAAATCACTGTCCTGATTCGATTTAGCCAGATCTCTGAATCAGCCAGGCCAGACCCATCCTGTGTCCCTCTCCCAGGCTGGCAATGGCTGCTCTGCCCGCCCCAGCTCCCAGCACTTAGGGAGAAGAAAGCCCCAGCTCAGCAGGTGCTGCCAGGCGGGGGGCGATCCCCACTGCCCCCCACTGCATGGGGGGCTCTGCACAAGCCCCCAAACCCCCCTACTGTCCCAGCCCTCTCACGGGTGCCCTGCACGACCCAGCTCCGGGCCTTTGAGAAAGAAAAAAAAACCTGAAGAAACCCTGAGTCTCACTGCTGCTGCTGGCAGGGGATGATCCCCACTGCCCCGCACCGCGTGGGGGGTCTGCACAAGCCCCCCAAGCCCCAAGGCTGCACCAAGAGCCATGAGTCCTGGGGCTTTTCTCAGCTTTTTTTTTTCTTAAAGGGCCAGAGCCCCAGCAGGCAGGGCAGATGTGGGGAGACTGGGGGGGGGGCATCGAGGGGCTCATGCAGAGCCCCCCATGCAGCGTGAGGCAGTGGTGATTGCCCCCCACCTGGAAGCACCTGGTGAGCACTGGGGCTTTTTTTTTAAAGCACTGGGAGCTGGGGCAGCAGGGGCTGGCAGGGGTCCCCCCATGGACCCCTCCATCCTCCCCCAGCCTTACCTCCCCTGCCCCTAGTACTTACCAACCAGGGGACTGCTCGAATCATCAAAGCTCTCTGAAGCTTTGCCGAAGATTTGGAGAGCTTTGAATTGATTCGGACTTTTAAATTGGTCCCCTGATTCAATTTGGATTCAGAGATTCAGCCACCGAATCGGGCTGAATCGAATCACCACCTGAAGCTTTGCACAGCCCTACAATCCAGGTATCTGCCCAGCCATTTTAGTAGCTGAGCAGTTTTGGATTAGAGTACGAAGGACTTTGTTGGATTTGCTGAGAGAGACAGACCAGAGCTGATTGGTTTCGTGTTCATCCTTGCGCAGCCTGCAATTAATCAGGCAAAGAAAGAAAATAAAATCAGCAGGAATACTGACAGCCTCTGCTACTTATCAGGTAGGTTTATTATCTGAGCTGGGTTTGACACTTGGCAATCAGCAGCAGGAAGAGATAGGGAGTGAGCAGGCAGATGGGGGGGGTGTGCATGTGTGTGCGTGCGTGCACGTGTATGCATGCAGAGGAGAGCGAGCGAGAAAGTTAAGCGAAAGAGAGATGATCTGCTTCAGTGGTCATGACAAGACAGCTATTCCATTTTTTTAGTGCCTAAATGGGATCAACACCCACCAAAGACAATGAGAATAATGTATATGGTGTTGAGGAAGAAGCGTCTGGGGCATTCACATCCAAAGTTCTATTTCAGACCTATCTCCAGCAACATATGGTCCCATACTGTACCAGTGTAAATGCTGGTCCAGGGCCCAACACCCAAATGCTGGTAACAGCAAGCGATGAAACGTTGAAATCTGCTCTTTCCAAAATCACCTGCATCTGGTTGTTGGTACAAATCAACTTTAAGTTTTGCTGAAGCTGAAAGTTTAAAAAACAGGTAACCAAATTTAGAGATGTAAATACGTGTTTTGGCATTTAAACATCAGAGGCCGATTTTCAGATATGTGAATCATTTGGAACTGCCGGCAAAGATACTGGGCCTGATTCTCACCCCACACACACACACACACCCTCTTGCTGATGCTGGAGCCAAAGGCACCTGAGTTTCTTCAGTGTATGATTGGAAGACCACTTGGAATAAAGCTTGATTCTGCAGCGAATTATGTTAGTGATTCAATAGATGCTACTACTGTCTCAGCTAGTCCTGAACCAGTGCCTGAGCTTGCTACTGGGCAAGTGAGATTCTGGGTGAAACCCTGGCCTCCTTGAAGTTAATGGTGCAACACCAATTGACTCAGAAGGGCAAGCATTTTATCTTCTGCTGAGAAAATATGTAAAACCAGGTCCTGACCATTTGCAGTCATTACGATCCCTTGGCTCATTTTGCAAAGGGTAAGCATATTAACTCTGGTGAACTGGCTGTGTTTCAGTTTGTGCAACTACATCTTCCCTACTTAAATCCCATTGGCATTTTAAATGGAGAGAGTATCCTCCATAGAACTGCTGGGCAGTGTCGTGGTGACCCATTAAACAGCTGTCACATCCTACTAAACAGAAGGCAGTATGTCAGTGATGGAGGAACACATTTTTATATGTTTTGTTTGCAAATTTATGTGGGATCCTTTATGACTCATGATTAGGGCTGTGCGAAATTTCACTGCCCATTTCATTTTGACACTGTTTTGACTCATTTCGAGCTCAAAACAGCAAAATCGAAAAGAAACGAAAGGCTTCGAAACAGCCTTGAAATGAAATGAGGGCAGTCGAAATGTTTCAAAAGTTTTGAAACATTTCAAGTTTTGAAGCTGGGCTAAAGAGAAACTAAGGGGTGTGTGTGTGTGTGTGGTGGGGGGGTTACCATCCCTGCAGTTTTCACCCCACTGTGCCTTAACACACAGTGTCACACACATCAGGAGTTTTGCTTGTCAGCAGCTGGAGGTGCAGTTTCCCAGAAACCCCTCTACCTATCTCCTTGAAATGTGGCAGGCTTCATGGCCTCGGAAGTGGATACCATTCCTACAAGTTTCATCTGAATCAGGTAAGAAATGACAAAGTTATAGGCAGTTTCATGCTTCCCCATTATAGGCTATGGGCAAAATGTTGAAACAGTGTCAAAACAGCAAAATAGTTTCGACACAACAAAATGGGAAAGTGCTTTCGAAATGAAACAAAACTCGAAATGAAACACTGTCGCATTGAACCTGTGAAATGGAAGTCGAAATGAAATGGTGCTGTTTTGCATAGCCCTACTAATGATTTTCGGCCCAGATATAAGATACTAAAATGAAAAGGTCCAAAATTTAAGCCTGAGGCTTTACAATAAAGGAACAGGATTTTTATTTTTATTTTTTTTGCAATCAACCAGTAGGTTAAAAATGAACAAGTAGGAAGACAAGAAGCTGACCATTTGAACATGAATCCCTGGATGCCACATCCATACTGTAGACATACAGAACATCATCAAAGTGGACAGTAGGGCATCAGGTCTTGCAACAGAAAAATGATTAAAGTCCTTAATCAAGGCTTTTTAGTACAATGATCCAATGTCTTATTCTGCTCTGACAAATGTTGAGAAGAATGAGATGGTGGAAATTAGCCAGAGAAAAGCTCAACAAAAGGAGCGAACAAAAAATTCAATTTAATGCCATGACACCTGAAACTGATGCTTGGTGTTAACTGCATTAACTTCAGCAGGGATGAGTTTGACCCAGTAATTCTCCCTTAGGACACACTCCTTCCATCCCTTAAACTGTTTCTTGCAATGAGAATAAAAAGGACCTGCAGGGCATGCCTACACATGCTATTAATGCTATAGAGGCTTACTGTGTAGTAAAATACTGCACAGTAAGCTTTCCATGGGAGCATGTCTACGCATGCTCCCTATTGGGACCAAATCTCTTCCCAACAGGAGCAGCCTGATACAGGGCTCCTACCCTGCTCTGGCCTCCTGCAGCATCCAGGAGGAGCTCCAGCCTCCCCCAGGGTGCTAGCTCTGGTGCTAGCTCCGGGGCTGGCAGGGAGCGCAGGGGCTGGTCCCAATGTGCATGGAGCCAGGAGAGCTCTGCCAGCTGCAGCGGCAACTATCTGCTGCCTGCCCCTCGTGCACATTGGGAAGGTAATGATGTGTATGGGGCCAGAGCTCTCCTGGTCTCATGCACATAGGGACAGTGCCCAGCCAGCCCTCAGCTGCTCAGGCATTTCCCAGCCCAGTCAGGGACTGGCTTGGACCTGCCCCAGAAGTGGGACAGTTCCTGGCCAGCCCCTAGCTGGGCAGGGAAGAAGAGAGCCCCCAGTCCCAGTCCTGCTAAGCTCCTGTGGGGAGCCTGGAGCTGAGCAGTGCTGGGACAGGGGTGGGGGCAGAGAGCTACCTCATTTTGGCACTGCTTGACACCAGGACCCTGCAAGTGTCTCGTGTAGATGCACCTACAGCCTCTTCATGGATGAAATGTAAAAAAGTGGTAGTCCTCCACACAAAGTAGCCTAGAACATGTTGTATCAAAAGGAACTGCCTTAGGATGTATCTCCTATTGCATTCCTTAAACACATACACACACATATCCTGTACATACCATTACATATGCACTATAGCAGTGATGCTCAACCAGGGTGCCATGGCACCCTGGGGTGCCTTGATATCCTTTCAAGGGGTGCCATGCAATGTTAGCACTGTTAGGTGGTCAAACACAATTCACAGGAGAAATCAGAGACTTCAAATAGTGTTAATAACATTTCTGACCTGTTGTGATCTTTCTCAGTTCCTTGCAACAGAAAAAAACTGCTTTATTATTTCTCCATAGTCAAAAAATGAGAGAACTCAAGAGCTGGCAATTTCTGAGGAGTGCTGTGAGTCTAACGAGGGGTGCCTTGAGTTTAATGAGTGATGCTTTGAGTCCAAAAAAGCTGAGAAATATTGCTCCGTAGATTTGCACTTAGGAGGTTGTAATAGGTGCTTGCCCTTATCCATAAGTGGGAAGAGCAAGCCTCTGGAAGAGGCAATAAAGGGATAGATCAGTTATAAGCTAGGCCCATTAAAGCAGGATGATAGAAGGAAAATAAAGTAGGGAGAGGCCATTTCAGGTCAGAAGTGTAAAAGGAGTTTGCCAGTCAGGGACACCAAGCAGAGAATCATGGAGCTGAGGGTGTCTCTGGGCCATAGAGGAGTACACCTGTGTTACAAGGGTGCCATAACAAAGGGATGATTGCACCCAGGTGCACCAGTGGTGCTCAAGTTTCTGGTGCTGCAGGTCAGACGAGTGAGGCAGCACCAGTTCACAAGCTGGATGCAGCCCCGCGCTGCGTGGCTTTGGCTAACCCCTGCATGCTAGGATTGGGCCCTACACACGCACCTTGGTATGCAGGGCCAGGGGCTTCCCACAGGTCTGGAAATTTGACAGGAGCAGTGCCATGACTCTCCTGCTGCCAAGGTTCTGGATTCATGGGAAGATGACACAGTGCCAGGGGCCAGACCTGGCCTGTGGGGTGGGGGCTGAATGAGCACCCCTAATGAAGACAGCCAGTTTGTGAAGTGTCAGTAGGTGCGGTGCAGGGACAAGGTTTTTTAGGGCCAGCAGAGACTGTAGTTGTGCTATGCATGCTGATGCATGCTGTTCAGCTCGTTATGTCAGCTCTCAGCTTTTCACATGGGCAGCACTGGCCATCCCTTCAGCACCAGCATGAAATCAGGATCAAATAATTACAGAGGATGAGACAAAGGAAGAAGCCTAGGGGGTATATGAATGAGGACCAGCTAACTCCAAACAGGTCTGACACAAGGGACGGCAGTGTTAGCCCCACTAGGCAAGAGGGACAGCACTGACCTGCAAAGACTATGTGCTGATTCTTACTTCACTGAGGCTAGCAACAAGGGAAGTGATTAGGCATGGAGATAATGCTGGAACTTTTTGCTTCCAGGAAAACACCTGCCTCCCACAGGCCCATCCTCACTCAGAGAGGAGTTTTGGTGGGGGGAAGGGGGAGACAGAGATGAATGATCTTTGCAGTTATACAATGGAAGCAACATTAATGTCCCCATTAGCTAAATGTTTGGCTGGTAGCCAGGCCCCCTTCAGATACTACCCTGTTCTAATGTAGATTATGGGCTCTCTCTCTCTACTTCGGAGTTGGCTGGATTTTTTTTTTTGACAAATGGCAAATTTGCTGAAAACTGTAGTTTCAGAGGTACCAAAATTACAGGCTGAAGTCAGCACATATTTTTGGCCAGAAATACTGGCGCAGGACAAAGGGTTGAAAATGTTGAGTATTTTGTTTGAGTATTTTCAAACTAAAATGCCTTGATGTAATTTATCAGAATGGCATTTTTTATTAAAAACAGACCTAACTGAAAAGAGACTAACAGTCTTATGACGAGCCTATTAACCTTCAAATGAAACAACACATTGCAGCGTAGGTTCAGCTAGGTATTTGGGGTTGGCCAAACCAATATTTCTTATGTTTTGTTTGCTTGAAAACTAAAAAAAAAATCTTGTTTTGGTCTGACCCAAACTAATTTCTCCCCCACTGTTTTTCACACCAGCCTTCTGCTTCTGTCCACGTTCTGTCTTCTCTGTGATGCATTCATATCCAGCAAAACATCTCAGTCAGTTCACAGCTCTCACTCAATTTTCCTTCATGCTTTTGCAGTGTACTGCCTCTCATTCTACCATTTTATTCTTTTTCTCTGCTCCATTTTGCTTTTATTTCCATGGAAACCCAGTCCCTCTTTGATCTCTCTTCTTATTCCTACCATTGCTCTCTGTACTACAAAGCAGCACTAGTTTTAATTAAACTGGTTCAAGTTAAACTGCTGTATGTCCCCATATAGATGTTCTTATTTTGGTTGAAGAGTAGGTAGCATTTTGGCCTCTTGAACCTCCATGTTGCAGCTGATTTACTATTTACAGAAAAAAAATTCAGCCAGCTCAAAAGGAGAGAGAGAACCTGCATTGTACGTTAGAGCAAATTACTAACTTAGGGGTGGGGGTGGTGCTGGATGCTAACATTGTGTTAAACTTAAATCTGTTCCCATCTAAGCTAAACAGAAATAAGGAAGTCCAAACACAGGGTTGCACTGATTTTACTAAACTGATAGAAAAACACTCCTTGGTCCTCCAGAAGCTTTGTCTACTCAGTTCTTCAAATTATTTCAGTTAGAGGTGTGATTTTATCCAATGTACCAGGACAAGCCCTGGCATGGATGGAATTATGCTGATATCATGCTATTTTACTCTGGTAAGGAAGGGAATAAAATATGTTGATATAGTTTTAAGGTCTCTTTATACTGACACAACTGCATCCATACTACTTGGCTGTAAACTCATGGTTCTCAACCTTTTTAGACTGAAGGCACTCTTTGCTAGACTCAAGACATCCCTTGGAACATGCCAGATCTTAGTTGCCAGTAGCCTTTTGACTATGGCACAATCATAGAGCAGTTTTTCCTGTTTCAAAGAACTCAACCCCCCCCCCAACAGATCAGAATATTTTTAACACTATGGATTCCTATTTATACTTTCTGGGTTTATCTTGTGAATCACGTTTGCACACCTAACAGTGCTAACATTGCATGGCAACCTGCGTTACCTTTGAAAGGATCTCAATGCATCCCAGGGTGCCATAACAGCCTGGATGAGAATCACGGCTATAAACAGGTGTCTCATTTGACTTGCATTAAAGTTGGTGCAGCACAGACCTGTACACATGCCGCCCTTCCATGCTGCATTATTGCTCCATCACCAGTGGGAGGTGAGTGAGAGCATGCAATCTGAAATGCACCCCAATAACTGGCCAAATATACAACAGGATGCCCCAGGAAAAAGTGCTAGTGTATTTTATGCAGCATACTTCAAAGGGACTACAAGTGGGATAATGGATGCATATGTCTGTATCATCCCAACAAATACGATTTCTGCTTGTACCCATAGTGGCATTAAAGCAACACGATTGCTGCAAACACCCAGTGCTTCACACTCAGCTTGCACAGATGCTTGCGGTGGAGATATGTGCTGACAGAAGAAGTACATAAGGGGTATACATCAGGACCTGGGAGAATGTCTGTTCACCAGAGCGCCCAAGGAAAAACAAGGACCAATGGTCATAAACTCCTCCAAGACCATTTTAGGCTGGACATAAGAAAAATGTCTTTACTGTCTGAGCCCCCAAGACCTGGAATAGACTACCTCCAGAAGTGGTGCAGGCACCTACTCTGGACTCAGTCAAGACACATTTGGGCACTTATTTTGCTGGGATCCTTTGACCCCAGCTGATTTCCTGCCCCTGGGGCAGGGGGCTGGACTTGATGATCTTCGAGGTCCCTTCCAGCTCTAACATCTGTGAAATCTATGAAGAAGCACGGTGAGGTGTGGGTGGCCTGGTGGCTGTACAGTAAGGGCTGCTGTATGCCAACAGCACTTCTGTCAGCAAAACTTGCTAGGGAGTCCAGCTCTCTTTTTCAACTTTTCTCCCTCCCTTTCCCCAAACATTTGTGCATGCACCTTCAGTCTCCTTTATTGCCTTCCCTTCATTTCTGTGCTTTTGCCCTGAATAGCAGGCACAATGCCTAACTTACTGCTGCACTTTGCACTTCCAAATCACTTTCCAAACATTCTCTTCTTCCTCTCCCTTCCTCTCTCCCCCTTTCCTTTTCTCTTTTTCTCTTATATTCCTTTATATCAGAGTCTATCCCTCCTCTCACATCTTATATCTAACTCCCTCTACCCCTCTCTTCTTGCATCTCTCTCTCCTGGTTTGTTTACATTGCTAAAACACTTGTCCAGGTCAAACATGTTTTCCTGATAAACACATTTTCATTGATTGCTTGAAAGCAAATCCTCAAGAGCAGCAGATTCTCTGCTCCTGGGATCAATAACCTGTCGGAGTTTCATTTTCCCTCTGGCCCAGTCCTCAAAAGCTCAGCCTGGGGCACATGAGATTGAACTGGAGGAAGCCCTTGGGAAATGCCCCAACCTCAAAATGGCAGTACAGGTGATCTGCAGGTGAAAAGGCAAAGCACAGCAGCAGGAAGTGTGCAGCTGGCACTGCCTACTGCCTACACAGGAGGGGAAGGAAAATCAGTCCCACCAGTACTCTTTCAATTACTGATGGGTTACTAATGAATCTGGACCAAAGGTGCATTGCACAGTATGAGCTTTGTTCTGAAAGGAAAAAGCAATGAAAGGTGAAATATGCACAAGCCCAGCTGCAGACTAGTTGGAAAAAGGCACATTATTATACAACCCCAAATCCATCTTACATATAGAGAGCAGCCTATACCGCAGAAGGAGCCCAAGGCACATGACAGACCTTTGGGCCTCTGTGTCATCATGACTTGCATCCATTCAGAGCAAGTGTGACACCCTATGGTCCTGATTCTAATCTTATGTTTGTATAACCCAGTCCTCCTCACTAACTGCAGTTTTCCAACCAACTTGCCCAGGTATGTGACCATACAAGTGGCAAAACATTGGTGAATCAGGCCCCTTCTTCTTGGATGTAGCCATTACTGTAAAAAATTCCCTAGCACGAATACAAAAAAGGATGCCCTGAACATGACTGGGTCCTAACCAGCAGCAGAGCCCAGAAGACCAGGGGATAATAGAAACCACATGGTGACACTTGGGATTCCTAATCACAGAGGAGTCAGGAGCTGGGTGGGGTAATACAGCTGGGTGCTGGGTTTTGTGGTCAGCACTGATAAACGTGTCCTGGCCATTGCCCCATATGCCTGTCCATATGCTGGAAGCTGGAAGCACCAGCTGTTTGGGAGTCCCATGTGCCAGGCATTCATGATCAGGGCCTGTTCTGAGGCAGCACCAGAAGGTTTAGCAGCAGGGTGGGTCACCCAGATCCACACACCCTTGGGGTATAGCACCAACCATTCACGCTATGATGTCCACAGTGGGAGAAGGGGGAGGGAGGGTAGACTTTGGGAACAAGCTCATGTTTGCTTTGCATTGGATGCAAGTCTCCCAGGTCCATTTTCCCCTGTTTGTCCATCATTGATTTTATAGGCTTGGAGCTCCTACCCTTTGCCACGAGGACTGGCAGCATGCTGGAAGTTGCATTGCATGCCTGGACCCACTCCTTCAGCTGAGTCACCTAGAGCTTGCAGACACACTCCACAGCTGAGAATCCAGATGCTTTCACCTTGGTATACACTGTGCTTCTGCACTCAAGCATTACAAACCCACCCTCTTTCACCACCCATAAGAGAAGCTGGGCTGAGCCCTCCAGTTTTTGTTACAAATTAATGAAATCCCATCACTGGCCGATAACTGACTCAGAAGTTCTCCGCAACCTCTTTTAAGCCCTGCAGGGCTCAGATGAAGTCTTCTGGGATTTCCTCGGGACCATGCCAAGTGCTGTGCTCTAAGCATTCCCTAACACAGCTAGCACTCATATGCCTATGCCAGACAGGTAGAGGACTCACTCAGTCTGTTAATGCACTTGGAATAAGGAAGCTAATGCATTTCTATAGCAAGTGATTTAGCTGTAAATCCACAATCAATAAAGAGAAATTTAACGGGATTAAGGTTTCTGCCTTCACTGCAAATGAGATACTCCCCATTGGGCTCTACTTTCCGCAGCCCATTCTGCAGCAAATAATTGACCCCTTCACTGCTGATGACTCTCAAGGCCCCTTCACAATGGCAGAGTTTATAGGGTTTTTATAAAAATCCAAGGGAGCTAACATTTTGGGGAAAGGTACCAGGACCAACACAGATAGATTGGAAAATTCTTGTGTTATGAACAGAGATGGCCCCATCTCATTTCCCTACCCAGCTAAATGTGGTACTCTGTGAAGCTTACATGATGAGAAAGGAGATGATTCTCCATGCTTGAGAAAATCAGCTTAAGGATACAGAACAGGTGGTCAAAACTGACTCTGCTGCTGACCAGAGAAAAGCACTTGGGAGAATTGGTAGCACAGGTGAGTCTTCTGGGATGGACAGTGGACACTCACAATTGACCAGTTGATCTTAAAGTCTATAGTTTAAATTGCTTGTAGATTCCTTGCTAATGCTAGCTGGCAAAGCAGCATCCAGGAGGAACATTGTTTCCCATCTCATGTTGACTAGGAGAATCTGTCCCATGTCTTGACAGATGATGACCAGGTCTCAGTGATTCCTGCGTTATCACCTCTCAGCTGGGGTACAGCAATGATAGACATTTGGAAATGAAACCTTCATCATGGAGAAAACCCATCAGTGTGTCTCTATAGTAACATGGGGCTGCTATAAGCACATCAAACCCAACCCCTGAATTATGCACCAGCTTCCCAAAGAACAGCAGATCAAACTCAAGATCTCACTCAAAGTGATCAATGATGCAGGCCCAGCATATCAAAAAGAGGCTAGGGTTCTGGGTTGAATGCCTTGGTGGACAGCTCTGGTTCTCCAACAAAAAATGGAGCTTCCTACCCCAAAGGGGAGCTCCTCTGTTTAGGAGATGGAGCTGTCTCAAGTGTTGGGCTGAGACTACAGAACTCACTTTGTCTGGGATGAAGGATGACCACAAACCTCAATCCCTTCTGCTCCACGAGCAAGATACACCTATTCAACCTGCCTTCAACAACCAAAACACAGAGCAATGAGCATATTTAAGAGCCTACTCAAACCTAAGCCCAACCAAACCAGAACTCTCTACTGCAGAAACAATTTTCCTTTAGGGCAGAGATAGGCTGATGGGTAGACCGAAGGCCAGAATGACCCATCCTGGATCAAAAACGGGTGGGCTTGTCTTTGTAGCAGCATGGGGAGAGTGCCTGCAGCCAGTGCCCCTTGTCCACAGCCTAGATCTGGTCCATGGGCCATAAGTTGCCAACCCCTGCCCTATGGAAAGAGGAAAAGAACCGAAAGTGTGTGTGTGTGGGGCAGGGTGGGGAGGGTGGGGGGGATGTTGGTCTTATTGCTTGCTGTATAACCAGAAAGCACTCCAATACTGCAGTGACAAGGCCAGGATAAGAACCCATATTGTGTAGAACAGCCCCAGCCTCTCTGCTCTGTGCTTGGCAGTAAGACACTCAATTAGGGAAGCCATTTTGTGGAATGATCACCTGTCTACCAGGCTCCGCTGAGACACAAAACCACATTGTCCACCAGCAAAGACTCTCAGCCCTGGTCCATGTAGGCTGGATTCCAGCAAGTAACCGGAAGGCGACAGGCTCTATTCCACTACCATCCTATGGATCCAGACAGTGCCTAGCCACTCCTCCCTCCACAAGAGATCCAGTGAAACAACCTATTCACAAATCACACAGAATAAGACTGTCAGGGCCTGCCAGGAGTTAGGATGGAAATAAACATGGGCACAGCAGTGTTGGCTCCAGGCTGCAGGTCTAAAGTGAGTGCTAGAGCAGCCAATCTCTGGGTAACTGAGTTGTAACTAAGTTACAGCTTCCTGATTCCCCAGTAGTTTGAACTCCAGAAATGCACATGAGCAGACAGGAGCTCCTTTGGGTAACAGGAGGAGTGGAAGGAAAGTAGGAGCCCGTAGTTCTGGCCCTGTTCATTCCCTTAATGCTGAAGTGGAGGCCTATGGAAATGCTGCAAGGCTTGAACAGCTGGACTTGTTACTGCTGTTGAGGGAATGAAGAAATTCAGCACTAGGTGAAAAGGCTCTAAACGGGCTGTATGTAAGCAAAGGCAAATGATTAATAAATCTGGAGAGGAAAGTCACCTCTGTAGAAAAGGTTTCACTCATAGGAATTTCTCCTGAACTCAGTGGTTTTCAACCCGGGGGTCCACAGATTATAAATAAGGGGTTCATGAAAGATGACTATGACCAATCAAAAGTATGTGAATGCCCACACTTATAATTCAAAGAAGTCTGCACCTACATTCTATATGTCCAAAGAGGTCTGCACCACCATTCATAATTTTTTACGGGTCTGCAAATGAAAAAAGTTTGAAAACCACTGACCTAACAGTACTCTTGTACCATGCTCAGGTGTTAGCCTGCAACATGGCGCTTCTTACTACTGTCTGGACTAGTGGCATAGGTAGGACTGGGCAAGCGGGGGAGCAGCCCCGGAAGCTGATTTAGAAGGATTCAAGAATCGTAGCAGCCATGGCTGCTGCTGACCTAGCCACTGCCTCCACCATCAACCTGGCCACATGGCTGATTTCACCCAGGTTGCAGAAATTGCTAGTTAAGCCTCTGATCTGGAGAGTGAAAGTTGCACTTTAATAGCCTTTGAGCTGCTCAGTGGCCACTTGTTGCTCTCTCTCATGTTGCCAGTTTGCACAGGTCCTCCTGCATCCATGAATACTTATTCTTCAAAAGTCAGGTAATTCTTTAAATGTTGCAAATATAACTTTCAGTTTCTATGGCCTATATACAAGGGAGTGATCGTGGAGGGAAAAAAATACATTACGGAGAGGAAAACATGAAGAAAGATCCAGGGACATCAGCATAGGGGCAAGCGTGGAGCACTGGCTGAGTAGCCATTGTTACTGAATCTAGTCCATGCACAACAGCTTTGCACTTGCAGTTAGAGCTTTGGTCACTCTAGTTTGCACAAATCACTTACATCAGCTTTACCCAGGGAATAAGCAGAATGCAGATTTTTGCTCCAGTTTGGCTCCATCACTTATCTTTTGGAGTTAACCCAGTGGCTCACAGCCACCACACCCACTTTGTATGAGGTAAGGACCATGTCAGCAGAATTAGGTGGGCAAAGTCCACTAGAGGTGAGAAGTAATGCTTACTTCGCACAGAAACTTCTGCCAACACAAAGTGCAGTGCAGTGGTGAACTGAAAACAGGCTGTTTGCTATACTCTGCATGGCAGTGTGGAAAACTGGGCTTAGCCATGGGCAAAGCAAACGCCATTTCAGGATCCCCATCCCATGCAAGCTCTCTGTTTCTCAGTCTCAGCACTGCCGCTGCCTTCCTCCCTGTCTGATGGCATGAAAAGAGGGCTGGATTCATGTCTGCATTCTCTTCTTCTGCCACCCGTTGGGGGTGGGGGGCAATGGAGTGGGATGGAGATGTCACTGTCTAGAGTGCTTTTCACTTGGAGCCCCGCAAAAACAAAACTTTGGCTTGATGGTCCCATTCCTCTTCCTCCAAGAAGCCGGAGGCTGTGATTAGGTAGCTCCTGGGCAGTGTCAGCCAACTGCTGTTGTTCAGCATGCACTCCCCAGATCAGTGAGCTCTGACATTTGGGTGTGGAAAATTGAATGTTGTTAGGAAGTTGAGGCTCTCATTGTCAATTATTCCATTAGTAAAGCCTGTTTGTTACAGGCATAAGGACCTTAATTTTTCCAGGTCCAATGCCCAGACAGCTTCAGTGGAGTTTCTGCCTAGCAGAGATGCAGTGCCTGCAAGATGAGAAGCTGCTACTGAAAGGGCGGAGAGTTACCTACCTTTCTCCCCTGTCACTCACAGACTTCCACAGGGAAGCCCATTCAGTTCTTTGGCTGAGGAGCCTGTTAACCAGACCAGAGCTCAGACATGTTCACATCTGAATTTGGTGGAACAGGCAACAACTTAATGAGAAGGGAAGGAGAATTCCACCTGCTGCAGCATCATAGCCCAGCCCTTTAACAAAGAGAGAGGATGAAGAGAGGGCCCTTGTTTCTGTCAGCAACTAGGTTAAGAATACAGCATGCACCTCAGCTTAGAGGCAAGCTCCCACTACACCGTGTATGTGTATCCTGCCTATTACTGCAGCTGAGATTCACACCAGGGCCCTCACAATCTACAGACAGCAGCTCTGCCACATGAGACATCAGGAGGCTGCACCTGCCCAAAACAGCAGGAGATGGGCTAAGCATATTTCTCCTGGAGTTTGCAGATCTGGCAGAGTCACCTGTCTGGTCCCATCCCTGTTAACAGCAGTTATAGGCAACTATGAACCTCCAGGCATTGTGCTAGCTATAAACTGGATATAGGTTTTACACACCTACCAGCCAAGTGCAGCCAGTTGTGGAACATAACCCGCCAGCTGTTTAACAACTCACAGCAGCCTTATCCTGCACAACATTTCTGAGCAATTGCTGAAAAAGGAAGCTATCCCCAACTAAAACAGCAAAGGAAATTTAAAGAGGCAGCATACAGTTCCTCAAGTTCAGCCAGGACAGTAGAGTTAATATCCCTAAACTTGTATAAAAAGAGTGACGTGGGATTGGTAACTTCCACAAGGGGCGAAGGGTTCAGTTTCAGGCCTTGACAGAGACCAGGATCACATTAGTTCAGGTAAAGTAACAACATTGGCTTCAATGCTAGTTCAGAGACAAGTGTGCCCCCCTGGTGAGCAAGCAGCACACTCCCTGCTGCAGACTGAATTTTTTATTTTTGAGGCTCTCTATCCAGTCACTTTCAGAAAAGGAGATGTTACAGCTGGGATGCAGATGGGATTCACACCCATGTTCTGAATGGTTTTAAATATGAAGCAGCTGAGCTGCTAAAACAATAGGTAATCTATCATTTAAATCAACTACTATACCAGAGGGCTAGCTAGCAGTTTACCAAGCCTTCAATAAAACACAAAGGATGATCCTGTGAATCACACACCAGCGACTCTTTCAATTAGCTGAAAAAAAATAATTAGAGTAATAAAACACCCAATGGAGCATGCTAGGAACAAAACCAGCCCAACTTCTGTAAAGGAAAACAGTGTCACTTTAAGCTATTAGAGTTCTGTATTGAACAAGTCAGCAAAACAGTGCATAATGGAAAACCAATAGATATAATTTATTTCTTATTTTCCAAAAGACATTGATAAAGTCTTGATAAAGAACTATTAAGGAAACTAAGGTGAGAGGTAAAATTCTGTCATGGATCAGAAACCAACTATGAGACAGAAAAAAAAGAGGAGGATTAATGGTCAATTTTCAGTGTGGAAGTAGATTGCCAGCGGGGTGCCCCAATGAGCCGTACAAGGATACAACATTATTTAGGGTAGCTGTGTTTAGAGAGAATTGTGAAGAACTTCAGAAGGACTTAATAAAGCCAGGAAATTGGGTGACGTGATGCAGATGGAATTCAGAGCAGACAAGCGTGAGGTAAGGAACAATTTGAACTACTCATACACATTGATGGGCTCTAAATTAACTGTAACCACTCTGGAAAGGAAAAAAAAAAGATGTGCCGTAGTAAGCATGATGTTTGGCTGTATTAACAAAAGAAAAAAAAAGAATAATGGTGAAAAATGTTGTGTCATTCTATAAATCAATGGCACACCATCTGCTTGAATAGCATGTGCAATTTTGGTCATCTTCTCTCCCAGGAGAGTAGGACAGAAATAGAAAAGTTCCAGAAAACAGCAGTGAAAAAATATTAAAGGCAGGGAAAGAATGAAGAGTGAAGTGATAACAGTGAAGAGTGAGTGATAACAGTAGCATCCCAGAGTGGAGATGAATGGGAAATAACATGACAGAGGTATATGCAGTAGCACATGGTATAAAAGAGAGAAATGAGAAACCTCCATTTTTACTTCCTCATAATTCAGGAACAAGGAAATTGAAACATAGCATATACAAGACTCATATAAAGAAATGCATACATAAGATGCCTTTGCCCATGGCCTGCACAGTCACTAGATGTTACAGAAGACAAAAACTTGACAACAGAAACATGGATTAGGTATTTATCTGAATAACAGTCTTAGTTGCCTTGGCTAAGATCATAAAATATATAAAGGAGAGGGGTCCTATATCTATCTACCATTCTGTCCATCCATTTAAATGTCATAGCACTAATCACCACAGGAAACACTTCCATATTATATAGGTTCCCATGGAAATGTTTATTATGGGAACTTTATATTTTCCTCCAAATGAACTGTAACAGGCGACTGTCAGGGAAAGCCCATATGACTCAGGGTGGTACTGGAGTGATCCAAAGGGAAAGTCCTGTTTCACATGAGAGACCTTTCAGCTGCATCACAGCCCAGTGGGGCTCTGTGTCTCTGGGAAGGCACTGATTTCACCAGTTCACTCAAGAGCTGCAGGGAGTTCAAGCTCCAAAGCCTGTGGACCTGACCCATAGCCCCCCGAGTTTAACAGGCTGAGGACCAGACCAGGAATCTTTTTTTTTTTAAAGGAGCACTTCAGAAATTAGGCAAAAGGAATGAGTTTGGTTATTCTCTCCTGATGGAGACAATGCCTGAATTGCCAACACTCAGTCTGTTTCCAGGGATTACTATGTCTCAACCTGATTGTGAAGAGGTGTATTCAGTACATTGCTGCTTTTAAAATATCCCTAATCATTTTCCATTGGGACTGCCTCATTCCTGAGAGCTCTGAGTTTTTGAAAGACCACACAAGGATCCCTAAGACTTAACCCATCAGCTGCCAGGCTGAACCGTGCATTTCTGATCTTCACATTACTCTCATTTTTAAGTCTTTATCTATGCCAGTGTTGCCTCTCTTTTATGTTAATAGGCAGCATGTGTCAGAGGCTGTCACGTGAGACCCCATTCCTCCCGACTTGGTATGCTACTGCTCTAGTTTTAAATAGAACAAGTCTCTGGTAGGTGAGGGAAAATGAGGTGAAAAGATAAAATGTATTACTGATACACTGGCAATAGGCTATATACAAATATAGAGAAGGTAACTGAGCTTAGCCTGAGAGTAACAGGAGAAAATGTAATTCTGTATCAAACTAAAAATAGGGTGAATCATGAACTAGGTTTATCCTATCCCTGGTGCCAATGAGAACTTCATTTAAAAGGTTTGAGTGATTGAGGACCAAACAGAGATGTTCTCTCATACTCTCTAACCTGGTGGCTTGGCTAAAGGGCCCGGACATAAGGGACCTGGATTCTGGTCCTTGTTCTGCCTGATTCAGAACAGTTTTTTCAGAGCCCTCTAAAGCAAACATGGCATAGACTTCAGTTTGAAAGTGGCCATTTCAATGCAGTTCTGTTTTTTGTGAAAATGTTTGAAAGCTGTTTGTTTTCCTTGCCAGGTAGAACAAGAACAAAACTTCAAAACCCTATTAGTTGCCACATAGCATAATTGTCATACTCTGGTCAGCTCTCCCAATAGGGTTCCCAGCTTTAATTCTTCCAAGGAAGAGAGGAGCTGGATCGTGAGCAGAGAGAGATGCAAGAAAGGGGCAGGATCAAGCCCTAGTCTGGTGGGACACAGAAGGGTAAATACAGCAAAGCTGCCCATGAGCTAGAAGTCAAAAGAATGAGTGTGGGGGAAGATGAGAGAGGGAGAGAAAGAACAGCAAAGCTTCGCCTTAGAAGAGCTCAGGATGATCTTAGGCTGGCTCTTTCCTGAAACACCGGGCAATATTATTTCCTGGTATAAACTGGGATAGCACTATTCACATCACTCTGTAGCTGCTTCTTCACAGCTGCTAAGGATCTGCTCCCAAGAAGGTTTGACCAGGAGCTGATCACCTCTGTTCCTAGCTCGTATTTGGTCTTCCCCACTCTGCTAGATCAGAGCAAAAGCTTCCCTGTGGCATCCTCTTCCCACATGTTAAACCTCTAGTCTAGAGTCTTTATCAGTGGGCGTGATGTGCTTAGGTCCTCCGCGTAGGAAGGTGGTGAGACAAACTGCCTTGTGAGACAAATCCAGGGGTGGACAAAGTATGCAGCTATTGACCCCTTCATCTTAATAATCAGCATCATCACTAAGGCTACTCTTCCCTTGCTGGGCGGGGGGCGGGTATTCAGCCACCAGCCTGAGCTGACGCATCCTTCAGAGATCTCTGCAAAGAGGAAAAGTGGAACATTTCCTCCATCCCCCAGAGAGGAAATGAAATCTGTCGTTCCAACCCCCACAGCTCCACATTCCCTCCCTGGTGGGCCTGCCTCACATTACCGACCGCCAGGCAAGAGCTGTAAACACAATGCATCAATCTGCAGCAACTCAGAAAAACCTGCCCTGCTGAGATGGATTTTTTAATTGGATTGTGACAAACATTTAATACCTAATAGAGCTCGCACCGGCACAGTTAATTAAGAATGTGACTAATCCAATTCACTAGTGGGAGCTCAAGGAAGAGATGGGAAGAATGTGGGAGGGGGGGGGGGGGGAATCCACCAAATTGCTATTGTGGTTAATTCGACTGTGTGTGTGTGTGTGTGTGTGTGTGTGTGCGCGC
>NW_017728907.1:17351881-17399521 GCF_001723895.1 Crocodylus porosus
GCGCGTGCATGTGCGCGCGCACGCATGTTTGAGGCCATATAAATTATGATGAAGTGCCCTTTTTTGCTCCCTTTTGTAAGCTCAGGAGCCCCTAGGTAACAGCAGAACAAGGCTCCATCACTTCAGATTCTCTCTGCATCCAGTTGTGTTGGGCTAACAGCAGCCAGCTTGTTAGTACTATGCAGCATTGTAGAACCTGTTCTCAAGGATAACAAATGAGTTTTACAGGAGTCATTACTGTATGTGCCTTATAGATAGTGGCACTGTACTGAACTGCCTTCCAAAGACAGCCAGCTGGTAGATACTAGTTATTAACATCCAACTAACACTCAAGTGCCCCTACCAAGAACCAATACCTTGCTGTGCTACACACTGTACAAAGCCAGAGTACAGGCAAGCCCTGCCCCTGGGCCTGTCTGTTTAAAGGGAGTGAGGGAAAACAGAGATGTGAGCTGACCAGTCCAAGTTTCACAGTGGGTTAGGTCCCAAATTGGGACAAGAACCTAGGTCACATAAGCCCCTGTCATAGTCCTAATCACTGACTGTATGGCCTTACCTGACAATGCATCCCTGTGTGCACACACATATCCTGCTATCATCTCAGAGAAGATAGAAGTTGAAAAGATAAAGTGACCACTTTCATGGAACAAAATCCGCAGCACAGTCCCCATAGGCATCCAGACCTGAATATATTCAGACCTGAATGGTTTGGTGCAGAACCTCAATGCAGCACTGCAGATGGACTAATTATCTCATTAGTAACCCAGAGCTACCTCCTGACCCAGAAGCAATGTGGCCATGTTCATATGGTACCAGTGGGGTACTGTGTCTTTTCAGCAGACATAACAGGATGCTGCCTGGCCCCAACTGGGGATTGATTTTTCAAATTCAAGACAAAAATCCTTCTCTGGGGACAGCCCCCAGACTGATGACCATGCCAGCAAACTGTGGGATGGTTGACTGGTTTAGGACGAGAATAGTTCAGTAATTTAATCCCACCCCTTGCCAATACAGTATTAGCAGTTCTATTCTGGCTGCACACACAAAGTGTCTGCCCCAAATAGCCCACAATCTAAAACTTTAAAAAGCCCCCCAAAATGTGTGTAGGTGGAGGGGGGAACAATAGAGTTTTATGAAAAGCTTTGGCTACATATTTTGTAAGTCATTCACAATTGTCCAACAAGTGAAAATTACCAATATACTTTATCCGTACTGTACATGTAACAGATTTAAATATTAATTAATTCCTATTAAATTGGTGACATGCTAGTGTTTATTTATTATTCTACAGCTACTAGAGTTTATATGATGCCCTTATGTGTGCAACTATATGTAGTTCAGGATGCCTGTAGATGTGTAGCTGTACAGTTAGCTTTAGTTGTATTTAGTTCCAATTCAAGTCATTACATTTTATCTGCACAGTCCTTTGCAATTCCAATTAAACTGGATATCTTCATCTGCCTGTCATAAATGATCACACATGATTGCTGTGGGTTTTCTGAGCAGCTCCTGAGTCTCTCCTTAGCGCTGGTTGCATTTCAGCAGTGGGTGAGGAGACTCCTGCAGTTAAGAGATTAAGGGCCCTTTCCTCTCCAGGTGCATTGCTCACTGTGAGAGGCAATGGCAGTCTTTTCACCTGCACTCTGTTGTCTGTCACATAATGCCATTATCTAAAGTTTCACAGGAAGCAAGTGGCAAAGCTAAGGCCTGAACACAACTCTCCTAAGTTCCAGTCAAAGATTAACCAAAAGATTGTCTCCCTCTTTTCCTTTTCAGCCTCTTGCACATGTCTTCTTATATAACTTATTCAGTCTTTGCATCATTTTCTTTTTTCTCAAGAAAGACAATTAGCTCCTATTTTTGGTTTATTGTGTTTTTTTGTTTTAATTTAGAAGAGGCACTGGCAACTCAGGGCTCCTGCAGAGATAACTGCAGCACATCAGCTCCAGCTCACTTTGTGGCCTGGGTCTGCGGGAGCCAACCTCTCTAGCAGGCATGCCAAAATTAAGCCCAACACTCTTGCAGAGTTCCACTCTGATCCCCTTCCCCAGCCTGCTCTGCTGCTCTGCTGTCTGCGCAATCTACCACTGTGCTGCCTGCCCCTTACCTGATCTGCCACATGCTACACATGCAGAGGCTGCCCATGCCCTTTGTGGCACTCATGCTGCAGATTTCCCACCCCTGGTCTAACTGTAGATCAAGAAAGGGTTTAAAGTGATGTCGTAGTGCCACTGTTACAGGAAAATAGCTTGTAAAGTTCCCAGACTGCCTGTTTCATAGGCAGAAGACAAAGGAAGAGACAGTGACAGAAGGGGAGAGAGAGAAAAAAAAAAGAGATTGAGACAGGGAGAGAATATCAAACAAAAGGTGATGGCTGTTTGCAAATAATAAAACCAATGTTTACATTGGACATCAGCAAAGATATGTGTTTCTTTGTTCAGATTCTGGTATCAAAGAGAACAAAAATATACCCCATAGGTAACGTTTCTAACTTGTATAGTTACGTGGGGGCTAGAACAAGAGAAAGACGTGGCTTAAGGCTGTCTAGTAAAATCCCAGACAAATAACCTGGTATCATACAGGATGGCTGGCCAAACATCCGAGTCCTAGAATCTAAATGAGCACTCCTGTCTCTGGCTGGGCTGAAATTTGTGGGGGGGAACAGGACAGAATGGTTAAAACAGTAATGAGGAAGGTTTGAGATCAGTTATCACTGCATTTTTCAGCATATCACCTCATGGCTCTTATTCTGGTACCCAATAAAGTTGTCAGATTTATTGAAGTGCTCTTCATTCTTTATCCATTGTACGTCAGAGGGATGGCAGGTATATAGGTGGGTCCTTTGCCCCCTGCCCCACTGCAAAACACATGTTGGGCAATGTAAAAAACCTGGGTCCTGTTTCATGGCCAGTTTTGGAAGGTATTTCAGTGCTTAAAGAGGAACGTGTAAGGTGTCCAGTGGGGTTTTCAAAAGCACCAAGCCCTTTCAGAAACCAAATTGCCTAAATCAGTGCTGAACTTTGGAAAAACTTCACTTTACTCTTCAATGGCTTCATGTCCCCCTCCACAAAATGGGGATGCTTTACCTTTCTTCCACCCTTTTTCTTGCCTTTTTAGACTGCAAGCTCTTTTGGGCTTTCACCATCTCTCTCTATCAACCTGCATCACCCCCGCTCTTCTGGGGAATACTACTGTTGAGCACACCTCACCCAGGCACTCCCATTCACATGTGCCAAACCCAGAAGTGCAGCAGCAAAGCCATGCAGAGGCTACCTGCTATCACTTCCCCTGAGGCTGCCTCCTTGTTCAGAGCTGCAGACAGAAGCTGAAGGGAGCCTGCACCTCAGCTAAACAGAAACTGCGAGGGGTAATTAACTGTATTAGCACCTGATGAGGTGAATTCAAGTTCATGAAAGTTTGCTATGTGTATCTTATTTAGCTGGTCCATGAAGTGCATATCTATTCCTGCTTCCAACTTTTTATATTTATTTTACTTTTGCCATAAACAAAGGAAGCTCAGTAAAAAGTACCAAAGACTTCTCCAAGCATCACACTCACAAATTCAGCTTCACAATCTTCAGCTTCATTCTGTTCTCACAAATAAACTGAGCTACTGTATTGCAGATGATTACATGGCCAGGTGGGTGGCAAATTGGCTTAGGGGTCGCACCTACAGAGTGGTGGTGGGTGGGTCAGTATCGACCTGGGAAGATGTGGGCAGTGGAGTCCCACAGGGCGCAGTCCTTGGATCGGTCCTGTTCAATGGATTCATCAGTGACTTGGATGAGGGTGCAGAAAGCACTCTGTCCAAATTCACAGATGACACCAAATTATGGGGTAAAGTTAACACACTAGAGGGACCGAATCCAGGTGGATCTGGACAGGTTGGAAAAGTGGGTGGAACAGAATAGGATGCAGTTCAATAAGGATAAGTTCAAGGTGCTGCACCTAGGGAGAGGGAATCACCAGTACGCTTACTGGCTGGGGGAGGACCTTCTTAGCAGCAGAGCATCAGAGAGAGATTTTGGAGTCGTCGTTGAAACCAAGATGAACATGAGTCGTCAATGTAATGAAGTGATCAGTAATGCTAACTACACTTTATCATGCATTATCAGGTGCATGATAAACAAGTCCAGGGAAGTGATGCTTCCCTTCTATGTGACACTGGCCAGGCTGCAGCTGGAGCACTGCATCCAGTTTTGGGCACCACACTTCAAGAGGGATGTCGACACCCTCAAGATGGTTCAGAGGGCCAATCTTATGGTTACGGGCCTGCAGGCAAAGCTCTACAAGGAGAGCCTGAGGGCCCTGGATCTCTTCAGCCTCCACATGAGAAGGCTGAGAGGTGATCTTGTGGCCGCCTACAAATTAATCGGGGTGGGGAGGGGATGGGGAGAGACAGTAAGGAATAGGAGATGCTCTGTTTACCAGGGTGCCACTTGGAGTAACTAGGAACAATGGCCACAAACTGATGGAAAGCAGATTTAGGTTAGACATCAAAAATAACTTCTTTATGGGGAGGGTTGCCAGAATCTGGAATGGGCTTCCAAGGGGGGTGGTGCTCTCCTCTACTTTGGGGGTCTTTAAGAGGAGACTGGGCAAGCATCTGGCTGGGGTCATATGACCCCAGAGCTCTTTCCTACCCAGGGCAGGGAGTCAGACTCAATGATATGCTAAGGTCCCTTCCAACCCAAACATCTATGAATCATCTCCATGCGCCAGGTAGGGTAACTAAAGTAGGGATGCAGTAAGTGTCCAAACAATGAGTCTGTAGCAGTGCCAAGAACAGAATGACTCCCACTTAAATGACATGCCTGTCCTTCCTCTGAGAGATGATTCTTCCCCTGCCTTGATCTGCTACATATTTTAAATGATCTGCCCTAAATGATCTAGTACCCCCTCTCAGCACTAACTCTTGACATATGCAGCTGTTTTTCAAGCACAGTGCAACCCCCACCCCCCACAGCAGTATCTTTAAAGGAGCCTGTGCTTTAGTTAAATGAGGGTTTCTGACCTTTCTACATCTGCCATAAACACAGAACCTGTTTATGCAGAGCCTAAAAGCACTGAAGACTTCCCCAAACTTCCCACTCAGAAGGATCCCACTCTCAGCTGCCCTTGAGCCCCAAAGCACGTAGATGCCCAGGCACAATCAACAGTGCCAGCTGCAACAACATCTGTATGCCAGTCACTCCCTGGTCCCCTGAGTTTATAAATAAAACAAGTGAAGTTATTTTGGCCCCCGAGACAGAGATGTCTCTTGAAACACAGAGATGTTCTTTCTCTGTCTCTCCACAGATCCTGAGTTCATTGTTATTCTTTGGCAGAGAACAGGACTTGGATTGAACAAGGTTCCCATCTGCAGTGGAGAGAGAGAGAGAGACTCTCTTCATATTAGTGCGTAATGTAATAAATAGCGCTTTTAAATGAATCCGAGAGGGAAACAAAGGACGAGAGAGAAGCTGAAAGTGAGTGGGCACAGGAGGCAGAGACAGAGAGGGGGAGTGAGGGAGTGGAGGGGAAAAAGAAAGAGACATTGACAAAAGCAGAAGAAAAGAAAGGAGGTGGCCTTGGCTCTAAGGAAAGAAGAGGCACTCACCAAAGGATGGGAGATGGATGGGGGGAAGAGATGGGAGTCAGAAAAAGAGAGGTACTGGGAACACAATCAGACCACAGAACAAATGAAGAAGAAAAGAGAAAAGGGGATAAAACTAAATAACAGATAAAAGAGAGGCACCGCTATGAGAGAAGGAAGGGAAGGGGTGACTGACAAGAGAGAGAAAAAGAATAGACAGAGGAGAAAGGAAGAGAGGGGGGAGGTGGATCAGAGAGAAAAGCAAAAGGAGGCAATGGAGGGAAACATGCTGCAAGGTGAGTAGAGGGAAGAAGCAGCCACGGGAGAGTGTGGAGCACACACTCAAAATGTGAGCTAACAAAGTGAGAAGGCATGCACACTGAATGGGGAAGGGCAGAAGGGGAAGCAGGGTCTGCCTGATACATAAGCCCTCCAGGCTTTAAAGAGGGGACAGAAGAGAAAAGAATTGGTCTCAGTTAAAAGAAAGAAGTGATGGGGCTGGGCAGAGACAGTAGGAGAGAAACATTTCAGCACTGGTAGAAACTTCTGAAGGGAACAGGAGGAAAAGAAAGCCCATTTGCTGGAGATAATAAAGAAAGCCCATTTGCTGTAGCCCCAAGGACCACGAAATGCGAATGTGAAGAGGGAAGGAGCCAGGAGGTGACACAACAAACCACAGGTCAGATCCTTAGCTGGTGTAAAGCTGCACTCAAGTCAGTGCGGTTATGCTGATTGACACCAACTGAGGGCTCGGACCTTAGTCCTTTCCATCAACAAACAAACATTATGAACATCAGCTAGAGGGAAAAGCTTTTAGACAGAACAGCTGCACGCTGTCTCTACGCAGAGGGTCAGCTTCTCAGCTGGTGTCAGTCTGAATCTGATGGGGCTTTGCTGCTTTACATGTTGTAACAACTTGCCCTGTGCTTGTCACAAGTGCTCTCTGGCATTGGTACAATCTCCACACCCTACCCGCTTTCTCATATTTTGGGCACAGGTGACCCACTTCCTGCAAACAAGGAGGACTCTGTTTGGTTTGGGATGCATCCTATATGGCCCTTTGTCTTGTAGCTTCATACAGGGAGAGGTTACTGTCCTCCTGAGGAGGCAGCAACATGCCTGCAGCTGTGCTATGCTGGACTTGGATTAAGGACTAAGGGAGCTTGGCTCTGGCTGGTACATGTACATAGGAAAAGTCTGGTGAAGATCCAGGGTGCAACAGGGGACATTTCTCCCCTAGAGTCAGTATGGGACCAATACTTGCTTGGGTGTTGGTACAAGGTGCCAGGCAGATGCATGCATCACCTTTTGATGAGCTGCCAAGTGCTTCTTTAGTGCTGATGGCCATTAATGACCTTAGGGCACCCTTCATGAGAGTATGGAGTCTCCACTGTGCAGTCCTGACCTCATTCCAGTCAAGATAACTGCATTCTGTGCACCTACAGTATGCTCTGCTTCCTAACCTACAGCAGTGTACAATGTCGGTGGAGAGTGCTATTAAAGGCTTGCTGTATTTCAGCATGGGTGAAGTAGCTTGTTACTGAACAACTGTAAAGAGCACCACGAGTCTGCATGGTGCTTAAAGACAGACATGGCAAGGGATCCTCCACCCACTGAAACTGGGGTAATGGTATCAGAGCAGTGTCAACAGTGTAACTGGTGTAAGAGCTGCTAAAAGGAGACCTAAGCCCTAGTGTTTTAACATTCATATAGAGGACTCAGCCCAATCAGGGTGAGTTGCTATATGTGCTAATTCCTGTCTCAAAGAGCTTACAGCCCAAAACAGCAAACCTGACAGCTGGCTGGAGGACCATGGGGTAGCAAAAACAACAGGAAGTTTTAGCATGGGTGTTGTGTGCACCATTTTTTGCCAGCTGGTAACAGTCAACCCAGTTGACCACTCAGTAGTTACTAGCAGGCACCAGGACAGAGGCAAGCTGTGAGGAACTTTGAAGGATGGATGTGAGTGACTAGCCCCGTCCAAAAGATTTTTTTTAGTCAAAGCACGGCACTATGGGATAAAGCAAGAGGCAGAACAAGGGGATGAGGGCAGGGAACATGTGGAGCGCAGATCTAACTTGAGGGTTCGAGTGCCCATTGATGACAGTCACTGACTCGAGTAAAACTGGGCCAGCTTATGACTGAGGCAAATCCAACCAATGCTTTTTGCTCATGGGAAATGTTTCTGCTTTCTGCTAACACAGGTTCTGGATGAAAAAATTCCCCAGTCAGCATCTTCATAGAACAAAACAGGCCAATCTCCTTCCAGCCGCCTGCAATGGGAAAACCAGCCTGCCAAAGGTTTGCTTCAACCCAGGCTCCATCAAAAGTGAGTATCATACTGGCAGAGGGAGCCTGGCTGGCAACCATAAACCCACGTCTCCTCAAAACAGGCTTCTCCTGCTCCGCCATCACCCATGTCCCTCATACCTGACCCAAAGATAGACCATTTTGAAAGATGAGGGGGAAGCTCAGGCACAACCCACTGTGTCATTAACCTTTCCACTGAATGTGCCCAGAAGGGCACCAGCAAGAAGCGGAGAAATCTGCCATAGCGGTGATGACAGCATTTAGTGGATTTGATCAGACTGAGCAATAATTTCATTTTACCTCAGCATCATCAAGCAGACCCCAGCCTAGAATGATTTCTAGCTACTTCTGATCTGGGTCATACTTGAACTGGCAGCTGGACATTTCATTGCCCAGCTGTCTCTTTTTCAGGATAAAGCAAGAGCTACAGCCATTAGAGGCTGAAGTTCAAAGGTAGTCAAGTCATTGCTGTCTGGTGAGGATAGAGTAACTTCTTCCTCTCCTGCTGGGCAACGAGGGCAGTCACATGGCCACATGTGCAAGTATGTGCCTTGCAGCTGATAATACAGTAGTGGGCAGGTCAAGAGTGTGCATGTGCGTGAGAGTGCAAGGAAGCCACAGAAAATTGGCTTCCAATTGCAGTTAATTTAGAAAAAGAAAATAGCATTCCTTGTGCCGGCTCCAGAGCTCACCACCACTGACAATGAAGAAGTCAGTGGGCACATCTACAGGTGCAATTAATTGACTGAATATACTTTGGCTTAATTGAGTTGGAGTAAACTAATCCTGACATCACCATCTACATGTGTGTTTAAGTGCAATAATTTACTGCTTTGCTGGATAGTCCCATCAGATACAAGTGGTATCCAGCACTGCAGTAAATTAGTCTACTGCACCTAATTGCCATGCACATGTAGAAGGTGATACTTTACTGTGCAGCAAATTAGTCTGCTGCACAGTAAAGCACATCTCATGTAGACTCGCCCATTGTTCCTTACAGAGGACTCAAGCAGCCAAAAACACAGTACTTTTGCAGACTAGCCAATAGGAAATAGGATGCTGAGGCTGGGGCCAGGTGAGGGAAACCACCAGATTTGTTCTCAGCATTTGTTTTAGTTCTCCAGGGTCACAGGAAGTACTGCAGAGCAAGCTTGGACAACCCTCCTGCCTTCTCTCTCCTACCACCTCCCTTGGGTTGTCAAAGCCCCAGTGGCTTCCGTCTCCCTTGGTTTTTCCCATGGCCACTTGGAAGTGCCCTCCCTCAAATCCATCCTTCAGTCCTTCCTGTTGCCCTCTCGGGGGTGGGGCAGCATTGTATCACCATTCTGTTTCCTTTTCCTTTTTAAATATAGCTGTGGTATATTTCTAGTCTGAAGAGAAAGCTAGCTATTCTGCATTTGGTCCAGCGCAGCCTCACAATGGAGACATTCACACTATGTTCTTTCCCAAACATTTTACTTTTGTTCCTCTGCTGTTTTCTTGCTGTCTTAACACAAAGTATAACCCATTCCAACAGAACATACCTGGCGGCCCTCTCTTCCCCTATGAGAGAGCCTAACTCACTAATCAGAAGTGGAAGCAACCCATCCAACAGTTCCTCTTGAATGACCTTATGACAGCTACCTAATTTCTTCTTCCCAGACTGCCAGCCCCCCTCCTTCCCGCTGGGTCAGAAGCTGATGCAAATCCCTGTGCCTTTTACTACATGCTCAAGATTTTTTTAGGCTGAATGTTATTATGCCTCACTTTTGTACTGGTGACAAAGAGCAACACCCCAGAGCTAACATGCATCTTGCGATACAGCAGGAACAACACTGATTGGGTAGCTTCATTAGGCACAGGCCAAAGCAGCGTGTGTGCTCATTCAGGGGGCTTTTCTTTTGCCTACACCTCTGATTTGTCACAGCTGTGGTAGGAGCGCATTTCTCCAAGGATTCAGGACTGTTTTCCTATATTCTGTCCTTCCACACTTGGTCCATTTGTCTACTTGCTGCTGTTGCCATCATGAGCTGACACCATCAGCGCACACTATGCCTATGCACACTATCCATTTTAGCTGGTGGCTGTTGTTTAGCAGTCTGCTGTGCTTCAAGTTTCCCTGAAATGTAGATGGTCATATTTTTGCAGCATTTGAATAAATCTTGTCTCTTAGTGGAGCCTAGCTATCCTTACCTAAGTCACTTGGGGGATGGAATGATGAAAGGAGCAGTTTACACAGTCTCGTAATTTTTGGATTATTTTTTACCTTGCCCCCTTTTTTCCTTTATGCCTCCCCAGGGGATGGTCTGACCCAGATCTCCAGACTCAGCCTGATGCTTTATTCACAAATCCATTATTTTTCCTTCTGGTACACCTACAGCAATAGAGATGTACTAATATGATTTTACGAGAGCTCTGGCTTGTATGAGGGCTGGTCCACGGCACGCTCTGTTTATGTCACCTGTCTACAGCTCTGCTGGTTGAGCTCCCATTTCTCATCGCAACTCACCCAGCAGGAAAGCACAACACATGTTAATCTTTGTCCCACTGCGATTAGTCTTCATTATGCAAAACCAACAAAAAGAAATGACACTTTAGCAAAACACCGAGATGCAGGTTTTCACCAAATTGGTCTCTCACTCCTTCCTTACGTAGGTCAGGAATCAGAACACTGACCCATTCGTTAATGGGCCAGAAAAAACAGTGTGATGGATCTACGAATAAGTCAGTGAGGCAATAATAAATCCATAAACACCTAGTGACTTCACAGCTGTCACTGTACTGTACTCCATGGCAACTTGGATTTTCAGGGGTTCAACAGAGCGAGAATTCAGACCCGCCTGCTCCAAAACAGCTTGAGATAAATGGGAAACACTTGCTAGTCTTAAGCTGTGAAAGGCCTATGACAAACAAATGAACCCTTCCAATTTGGTTCAGTAAGTGGAGGAGATACACATGCACACACCCACTCACCCACACTCCAGGTCATTACAAACACTCACGTTAACCTTATCGGCTTGAAACACAAAGCAGAAGCTACTAACAGAGTCTTATTATCTTTCTCCACCTTATCTTACATGACATTTGTGCTGCTTTTGTCACTGGAATACCTGATTTTTTCCTCACCCTAGCCCAAAGAGTTTACCATCTAGACAAGGCAGATGCAATCTGGGAGGGGAACCAGCAGCAAAGAGAGTGGAAATAACTTGCACACACGCTTCCAGCAGGTTGTTCATTGCAGGGCCAGGAACAGTACCCAGATTGATATTGGCCCTAGTTCACTGTCGTATCTACTAAACATACATAGCACAATTTTCCTAAAATAGTCTAACATCAATTAAAGCTTTAACTGCAAAGATATTTAAGCTGCAGCTTAACAGTGCATGACGGACAGCAGAAGAGAGTGGTTAGGCCCTCTACTGAGAACCTGCCACAGATTTCCTTCCCCATGGTTCAGATCTTGCAAGATATCAACTACCTTCACCTACTGATTTCCTTGGAAGAGGAGGGTCCTTGGCACTCAGTAGGCTATAGGTTAATAATCAAGCTATAGGAGAGAGGCCTTGGAGACTCACTGAAATTCGTGGTATGTAGATGTTCATGTGACAAAAACCACCACCCCTCTGCTGGCAGCTTCTGCAACCAGACAAAGGATTGAACCAGAGGCAAAATGACTTTCTTTGCCCTAAAGATGGGATCACTGCTGCTTTTCCAACATGGACAAGGCCAATCCCAACAGCATGGAACCAGTGTGGAGCAGGGACCAAGTTAGTGACACCAAGCAGTGGGTTACATAAAGCAATGGAGAATCCAGCATACTGGTTTCTGTAGAGAGTTTCCAGACATAAATACATGGCAAGCTGGGGTGGGATTCACTGCCACTATTTATGCTGCGAATAGAAGTCCATTATTTTCCAGTCCAAAAACACAGGAAGCCTGCCTGTCTGCTCATAGACACCACACCAATCAGGAGCAAGTGTGTGGGAGGCAGCAAAATCTAGCCAGCTTCAGATGGGTGTCAGGAAAGGAGAACTGGAACAGGACATCTTGGTAAGCCCGCAATTACCCCTGTCCCCAGAGCCACTGGAGGGGAAGGTGAGGAAGGGCACACCACTGCCTGTAGTTCACAAAAGCTCTGACACTTGCTGCCTCACTTCTCAGAGAGAAGCTGACAGTGTAGAATTAATTACAGTCACCTGCAAAAGAGTCTGCCTTGCTGCTGCTCAGATGCAGATGTTAACACTGAATTGCAAGCTCCCAGAGTCTGTGGAGAGAGGGAGCTGGGCCCCCACCCCACACCAAGTGCCATCCACTCACTGAACAAGCCAGGCGTGAACTTACGAGCAATTCAAGTACCAGGAGACTGTGGGGAAAGTGTTAAGAAGGAAAGTAAACAATATGGACTAATTGCTACCGTAAGGCAAGCTGCAAATTAAATCAGACATACTGAAGGGAAACACACTCATTCCTCCTCCTCCTCCCATATGGAGCTATCCCAGGAAGTTACAAGCAATTCTCCAGTGTTGGCTACTATATACGCCCATAAGCAGGACTGTTGATTATATAAGTGGATCAACAGCAGCTGTGTCAAACTTTTCCAGGCACACAGTGGGATTAGACCTTTACCTGCATTCAACAAAGAAATTGTGCCAAAACAAAACCTTAATTTGTTTTGTGATCATCTGTTGATGAAAGTTAGAGTCTCAGGTTCAAGCCCCTGTGCATGAAGAAAAAGTTAAGGGCATGTTTTCCCAGCACAATTTTGCATCCTTCAGGCTTCCTGTGCTATTGTAGGGACAATATGGACAGGAGAAAAAGAAGCTTCTCTAAAAAGCATCCCTTCACCTCATGGACCATGTCCAGAACCAGCAGAACAAATCTCGCTTTTACTGAATTTATACTTCTATGTGATAACTATGGGATGAGAGTCACTTCAGGGAGGTGGGAATACAATCAACATCTGTGATAAGTAACCCGAGTTTTATTCACTCAGCTATGCAGCCTTACACACCAGCCATACTAAAATCTAGTGGCTCTCTCCAGCCATTCTCCCACAGTGCCCATCCTCAGCTGGACCACCAGGCTTCCTAAACTCCAGCATTTTAGTACTGTCTAGTCAGTAAGGGTTTCTCTTGATGGGAGGTGTTACACCCTTGGTTCAGTGCGGTTATGGTCTCAAATCCTGCACAGCACGCCAGATGGTATAGGCAGAGAATTCTAGACAAGCAGGGCTAGAAGGGACCTCAAGACACCATCTAGTCCAACCCTTTGCTAGAGGCAAAATCCTCCCTATCCAAACAATCCCATAAAAGTGCTCATCTAACCTATTCCTAAAACTATACAATCAACCTTGTGGCACAACTATAAGGCATATTGCCCAGACACCAAAAGCACTCTAACCTGTCACAGATTCACAGAAGTTTAGGGCTGGAAGGGACTTCGTAAGATAAAGCACGGGGATGAGAGCTGCAGTGTCTCACTGCTGCAAGGGCTGTTCAAATGTACTTAAGAGATCCAAGGAAGAAGGCCATGCCCTCTGCTACAGAAGAAGTCCATACCAATCTGATCAGAGTAAAATTCCTTCCTGATCCCAGATATGGCAATCAGTGTCATCCTGACTGGAGGGGCAAGACCCTCTAACCAGGAACCCCCAGGTTTTAGTTCCAGAAGGATCACTGGCACATTCCAGTCAAAATTGGATTGCATCCAGTTTTGGTCTCCACAACTCAAAAAGGATGTAGAGAAGCTTGAGAGAGTCCAGAGGAGAGCCACGCGCATGATCAGAGGTCAGGAAAGCAGACCTTACAATGACAGGCTGAGAGCCATGGGACTCTTTAGCCTGGAAAAGCGCAGGCTCAGGGGTGATCTGATGACCATCTATAAGTTTATCGGGGTGACCACCAGGATCTGGGGGAACATTTGTTCACCAGAGCACCCCAAAGGATGACGAGGTCAAATGGTCATAAACTACTATAAGACCATTTCAGGCTAGACATAAGGAAGAATTTCTTTACTGTCCGAGCCCCCAAGGTCTGGAACAGTCTGCCATCGGAGGTGGTTCAAGCACCTACATTGAACACCTTCAAGAGCAAATTGGATGCTTATCTTGCTGGGATCCTATGACCCAAGCTGACTTCCTGCCCTTTGAGCGGGGGGCTGGACTCGATGATCTCCCGAGGTCCCTTCCAGCCCTGATGTCTCTGAAATCTATGAAAATCCCAAGCTTTGGCTGCAGTGAACATGCAATGCTTCTAAGAAAGGTGATCCTCTCTCTTCTCCACACCTGTAGAATGGGAGGGAAAATAATTCCTTCTTCACCCCATGTGAGCAGGTCCTGTCCAATCTACCTGCTTTGGACTGCAGAGCTCTTCCCATGAGAAAGAGAGAGTGTTGGGGGAGGAGGGTTGTTCCCGGGCTTCTAACTGTTGCTCTTCAAAGAGTAATCAATGCATAGGTACTTTTAGGTCATTTCTGACCAATCCTTATCCAATCTTTTCTTGAAGACCTGCAATGACGGAGATTCCACTGCTTCCCTAGGCAATCCATTCCTCTGCCTCACCATGGCTACATGTATAGCAATCTCCCTGCTGTCCATTCACTTCTACTCTTGAGCTAGCTAAGCAGGTGGACTAGACATCTCAGAGGGTCCCAAATGCATTAATCAGTGCTGCTCTCAGGTTCTCTGTCACAAGAGTGAACAGGTGGGGTCTGTTTCTCAATGGCAGTCTTGGGCTTGGCAGGGGCTGGTACACTTATGGTCTTCTGGTCTTCTGCAGTGTTGGCTAGCAATCAGTTTCTAAGTCAAGGAACCAGCTGGAATGGGCCCATGTTTCAATCACACTACAGAAATCCTGTGCTCCGTGAGCTCTAGACTGTATTTTTTATGCTTTCTGGCTCCTTCCCTATTCTTTTTTTTGGAGATCTTTGAAAAACAGAAATCTATTTTTCTTTAGTCTGTGCCTTGGACATGCATTCTGCCTTTTTATTTAAGACTGGGGGGGAAACAACCAACCACAGACCTCACATTCCTCACTTACCAAAGACACACACACACACACACACACACACACACACAAAATCAGAATGTGCGGACAAAGAGGCCTTCACATATTTCACTCAAATATCTCTTCACTGGTACTCACCTCCCTAGCAATTGCATGCAGGGGCTCTCCCAGAACTGCAGGGGAGCCCCAGAATGACTTGGCAGACCCTGAACCATTCGGTTCAGCATGGACGGGTGCTGGCAGAGCTATGCAGGGCACCCTAAACTGCAATATCAGGGAAGCTGGGAGTCAGCGATGAGGGGCTTTATCCCAGCTGTATACAAATGCCTAGGAATAGCAGATAACATTTCAGTAGTGAGGTGCATTCCTAGAGCTGTGAGAAGCTTTTGACACTTGAATAGCAGGGCTATTACAGTTCTGGACTACAGAATACTAGTGGATGAGGAGGTGTGGCATGGAGGCTTGTGTGATACCTGTTTACCTGTGCCTTGTGTTTCTGAGTCCCCATTTCAAATGGGCTTTTTAAAAATAAGGAATTCGTAGTTCTGATCCTCAAGCATGAGTAGCCTTCTCTTTGCTGAAGGGGGAGCTTGTTAGCAAGGAGTAGGAATCCTGCCACCACATTTCACTTAAGCTTATTGTGGTGCTATGAATATTAATGAATTATAAATAAAAGGCAAAGGTGCCAGGGATCTAGCAGGAGAGCAGCCAACATCCTTGATAAAATGAAACAGCTACAGGATCTCAGCCATGCGCATGCACTGACTCTCTAACAGGCAGCCATGCGCTTGCCAGCTCCCCCTGAATGAGAGGCTTCCCAGGGTGATGGAGAATCAATTGGCTTGATGTAACTTCAGGATACTTGTTACTGCGTTGGCAAGGCTCCTCCAGAGGCCCTCAGACAGACATCAATAACCTTACCTCTCAGCACGGCTATCGTCAGCACTGCCATTTCTATTAGCGCGCACCAATATTTATGTACATTGAAACAGCAATATCAATGGCATTATTATAACAAGCTACTCTGCCTTTGTTCATGAAAGCTGGGTTTGTTCCATCTCACTGCCTTCCCTCTCTCTCCCTCTCACAATCCCTCTCCTCCCTCCTTTTCTAAACTCTCTCCCTCTTTTCTCCTTTTTTCTCTCCCTGCCCAACTTTACCTCCTCTCTTCTTTCTACCCTGCTGACCTTCCACTCAATTTCATCTCCCCTTTCTCCTCCATCTCCCCCTTTTGCTTCTTTCTCTCTCTTTCACCTCCTTTGTCATCTCTTATTCTCTCCTCTCTTTAACCCTTCTCTTATCCTTACTCTGCTGGGCCACTCTTTCTTTCCACTCTGTTTTAGGAAAGAGGATTTCTATTAGCTTGGTGTGTGGGTGGGGGGGAGAGGGGTTAATGCCCTGGGGTCTGGGGTCAATTCTAGTGTTGCAGGAGAAAACAGAGCTGGCAATAGACAAGAGTGCTAGACAAGAGTGCTCACTGCCCAGCCCTTCTGGGATACCTTTCTCATCAACAACACCATCTGCTAGACAGATCCCGGACCCCTCATAGCTCTGTCGGTGTATATAACCTTCTTCTGCCAACCCCCAAAGCCTTGCCATTATACCTTGCTCCTGATGTGACCCAGCTCCTGCAACACTAACTCCTTTCATTGTTAGCTACATTGCAGGTAGTGACAATTGTCCTCATTTTCACCAAGGTCAGAAAGAAGAATCAACCCTTTGGCTGGGACCTATGCAGGGGCTGCCCTGCCTGTACCTACTTCACTGCACAACCATCCTTGCCACAGTCCACTGGATAAAAGGCTCTCAACCAGCATAGTGCACACAGACTTGGAAACACACAAGGACACTGTCCCTGTATTGCTGGTCACTCAAAATGCCTTTGGCGAGAACAAGAGAGAAGGCTGCTATCTGCAGACAGGGTGATAGATATGGTGGCTGCACTTTTACCCTTGGTTCACTTTCATTTCTCTCTTCTTCACTTGTACTTGGCCCCAGAAATGCCAGGCTCAGAGGTGGATGGTTTTACTTATTTAATCAAGGAAAGAGCCTTGAGCAACAGACAGAGATAAAAAGATTTTTAAAAAATGAATAAAATCACCTCCCATTCTTTGGTTAAAAGCCTAATGGAAAAGCAACACTCAGATCATTCTAGCATTTGAAGCCCCAGACAGACTGAAGGGTGAAACCAGCTCCTGCTTGCACAATCTCTTCTGGGTTTTTTCCTGGATTGATGTCAACATTCAGGAGACTGAAAAAACACACAGGGACTTATTGGATTCTTCTTGTAAATTTACTTATCCCCTGCCAACTTCTGAAACTCTTGTGAGTTGGACCCAATTGGCTGGGGTTTTGACATCAATGGTGTCTTGCCATCAATATGGGTGGCTCCAGGTACTGTCTTAGAACAGACTGTTTAGGTCACTTTTTCGTTACTTCTTCCCTAACAAGCCAGGTTAAGCAGCTTTCCCAGTTATGCTAGATGTATCAATAAATAAAGTCCTCCATACTCTATGTAGGGGAAAGAAAGGTGGTCAAGCATTTACAGCACTGGACTAGGACTCAGGATATCTGGATTTGGTTTCACTGGGCACATCTACAAAAGATGTTTACTGCACAGTTGACTAATTAGCTCCGCAGTAAATGTCTTGGCATCTACACATGTGCTCTTATGAACACATGTGCGCATCAAATAAGCTTCGCAGCAGAGTGGAGTTTTTCTGTGTGCAGCAGTGCATGCGTAGAGACTGCCTTTGCTGGCTGGGGCAAAGGGTGCTTCAGTGCAGGGCTATCCAGCAGGCAGGCCCTGTGCTGAAGCAACCTTGTGCCCCATCCAGCACCTCTTCAGCATGTGGAGGCCAGATGGAGCAGCCCTGGGCTGGCAGGCTGAAACTCCCGAGTCCCCTGCCAGGCTGGGCTGCTCTAACTGGGCTCCATGTGCTGTGCAGGAATAAACTCCAGAGTAATATGCTCTGGAGCCTTTTGTTCCGGGCACACGTTCAAATGGCACACCCAAGAGCAAAAAACTCCAGAGCAATAAGTTTATTCATGCACATTAATTACACATGCAGATGCTCCCATTGATGGCTAATGGGGACCTTTGGCATAACTGACTCTGTCATTCATCAGACCCTTTTGTAAGAGACTCAGTCTGGAGCCACTACCTGTCTCAACAGTACAGTCCCCTACTGCCTGATTTCACTCAGCTGACTTCCAGGACTGTCTCCTGGATCTGAGACCTTCTTCTGTGCCATGGATCATAGCTTGAGACTATGCAATCTATTCTCTAGTGCTTTATCCAGGCAAAAAGATGATGGACCCGGCTCTGTACAAGCCCCACAGTCAGAATCATAGCTCTCTTCCCTTTGCCCCTCTGCCTCTCATTCTGTAAATCACACAGTAGCTCCAAAAGCACTAGCACAGCTAGAAAAAGGCACTGACCTTGCCAGAAGACACTACCTCATAGGCAGCCAGCTGTATGTTCAAGAGGCAACTAGCCAGAGAGACAGAGAAAAACAATTCATCCTGGCTGGAGTGCTACAAATCAGAGTGATGCTTTGGGTCCACATGGCATTGGGCTGAGCATATGACTGTCTCCAGAACCAACACACACAGCTCACCCATGCAGAATGACAGCAGAAGAGAAGTGAGGTACCTGGGGCTGCTCTTTGCAGCAGACACACAAATAGCCATGCTCCCACACTAGTATGGTAAAATTACTGGTTTAAAGCTCACCTGCAGTAGAGATCTGATCAGACTGACATCCCAGTTCCCAGCTATGAGGAATCCCTGGTCTAAAGTTCAGTGCTAGAGCTTTGCCTCGCAGCTCTGTTGTGCAGACAGTGAGTACCACATATATTGCAAAGCAAAAGGCCAGTTACATCATTATTCATATAATACTCTCACAATAAGAATACTTCATAGATTTCATAGACATTAGGGCTGGAAGGGACCTCAGAAGACCATCGAGCCCAGCACCCTGCTCCGGGGGCAGGAAGTCAGCTGGGGTCAAAGGATCCCAGCAAGATAAACGTCCAAATGTTTCTTAAAGGAGTCCAGAGTAGGCACCACCTCTGGAGGGAGTCTATTCCAAGCCTTGGGGGCTCAGACAGTATGAAATGGTTTTGGAGGAGTTTGTGACTGTTTGCCCTTGCCATCCCTTGGGGCACTCTGGTGAACAGACATTCCCCCAAATCTTGATGGACACCCCTTATATGCTTATAGGCAGCCACCAGGTCCCTCCTGAGTCTGCCCTTTTCCAGGCTGAAGTCCCATAGTGCTCAGCCTCTCATCATAGGGCCTGTTTTCCTGCCCCCTGGTTATGCATGTGGCTCTCCTCTGGACTCTCTCAAGCTTCTCCACATCATTTTTAAATTGTGGAGCCCAGAATTGAATGCAGTACTCCAGCTGCAGCCTCACCAAGGCCGAGTACAGGGGGAGAAGGACATCCTGGGATTTGCCTGAGAAGCATCTATGGATGCAAGCCAGAATTTTGCTTGCTTTACCAGCTGCAACATCACATTGGTGGCTCATATTCATATTGTGGTCAATCATGACCCCCAAGTCCCTTTTAGCTGTGGTGCTAGCAAGTGTAGCACTGCCAAGCCTATAAGCATGCTGCAGGGTGTTTTTCCTCCAAGGTGGAGTACCTTGCATTTTTCGGTGTTGAACACCATCAGGTATCCATCCACCCATTTTCTGATCCTGTCTAAGTTGGTCTGGATCGCCAGCCTATCCTCAGGTGTGGACACTTTACCCCAAAGTTTGGCGTTATTGGCAAACTTGGCCAGTCTGCTTCTGACACCAATGTCAACATCATTAATAAAGATAGGCCCAAGGACAGAGCCTTGGGGGACCCCACTGGTCACGGCGCACTATGATGATTCACTTCTGTTTATTACCACTCTCTGGGTCTGACCTCAGAGCCAATTCCCCAGCCAGCGGACTGTGACATAGCCAAGGCCACAGTTGGCCAATTTTTCCATGAGGAGATTGTAGGACACCAGATCAAAGGCATTTTTAAAGTCAAGATCTATGATGTCAATCTCTTCTCCCTTGTCCAGGTGATAGGTCACCTGGTCATAGAAGGAAATGAGATTGGTCAGGCAAGATCTAGCTGCAACAAACACATGCTGGCTATCCCTCAGGATGTTGCCATCAGCCAGTTTGCCAAGAATGGTCTCTTTGATAATTTTTTCCAAGATCTTCCCTGAGACAGAGGTCAGGCTGATATGCCTGTAGTTCCCCAGATCTACTTTCCTCCCTTTCTTGAAGATAGGCACCACATTGGCCTTCTTCCAGTCTGTGGGCACTTTACCTGAGTGCCATGAGTTCTTGAAGATCTGTGCCAGGGGCTGAGCTATGATGCCTGCCAGCTTCTTAAGTATCCTGGGGTGTAAACTGTCTGGGCCAGCTGACATGAAGGTGTCCAGCCTCTCAAGGTGTTCCTTTACATGGCCTACACTGATGATGGGTAACAATTCTCCCTCACCCTGGCTGTCCCGTACCATATTGAGCAGAGCCATCCCTTGGGGCTGGTGAAAAATGGATGCAAAATACCCATTAAGTAGGTTGGCTTTTTCCTGGGCGTTGGTTGTCAGTTGTCCCATTTGGTTTAGCAGGGGTCCAGTGTTACCCTTGCTTTTCCTCCAGCTCCTAAAGAAGGACTTTTTATTGTCTTTGATGTATGAAGCCAGTTGGAGTTCAGTCGCAGCCTTGGCTTTCCTGGTTCGCTCCCTACAGGTCCGGACTAGTACAGAATACTCCTTTGAGGTGGTTCCAGTCTTCCATCCTTTATAGGTCCTTCTTTTTAAATGCAGGAGGTCCACAAGTTCCCTGCAGAGCCAAGCGGGTTGCTGTGCCCTTTTGCTACCTTTCCTCTGGGATGGGATAGACATTGCTTGTGCTTTCAGGACTGCTCCCTTGAGGAGCAACTACTCATCCCGGACTCCCCTCCCTTTTGAGTCATGGTCCCTTAGGGCCTGGCCAACAAGCCTCTTGAGCTTGTCAAAGTCAGCTTTTCTGAAGTTGAGGACTTCTGCATTGCTGACTGACTTGACAGCTTTGTGGTGGATAGTGAAAGTGATCAGCTCATGGTCACTGTCTCCCAACTTCCCTTCGATGATTAGGTCACTGACTAGATCATCCTCATTTGCCAGTACCAGGTCGAGCAGTGCTTAGTCTCTCGTTGGTCCATAGACTTCTTGAGTCAGATAGAGCTTGTGCACACATGTGAGGAAGCTTTGCAGCTGTTTGGATTTGGTCGAGTGCTCTTCCCATGAGATGTCTGGGTAGTTGAAGTCTCCCATGACAACCATGCACTGAGAGTATGCAGACTCAGCCAGTTCCTTGGTGCATTCCTGGTCGAGCTCTTGATCCTGATTAGGAAGCCTGTAGTAGACTCCTACTGTTGTGTCCCCTGTGCCATGTTCACCACAGATTTTAACCCAGAGGGTTTCCAGCCGTCCACCCTGGATGCCAATGTCGACTTTCAGGGATATATAGCTGTCCTTGACATAGAGAGCTACACCCCCGCCCCTTTTGTCTACACGATTTCTCCTAGACAAGGTATAGCCATCTATACTTGTGGCCCAGTCATAGGTGGAGTCCCACCAGGTCTGTTATCCCTATGAGACTGCAGTAATTCTTGTTTAGCAGGAGGACCAGTTACTCCTGTTTATTCCCCGAGCTCCTGGCATTGGTGTACAGGTACATAAGTGTCCCATAAGCCAACATAATGAAAGCACTGGGCAAATGTTCAGTCTAATGGTATCCATCTAGATCCTTATTCTGTATTCCCCATCACAACATTTAGATGTCTTGCATGGAAGTCACAGCCTGAATGTACTCATGGTCTCTTATTGCTCTCCACATTGCTTCGAGGGAAGCTGGTGGCAGAGAAGCTATTCACTACATCCCCAGAAGTGTGAGTTCTTGTCCCTCTCTGGATTTGTGCCAGAAGCAGACCTAGTCAGTCCAGTTATAAATAAGTACTTGGTCACTCAGGTTCAAGAGTCAGAAGGGGCTGGATATGATGCCAGCCACATCAGTCCCTTGTGTACCTTTGGCTACAGAAATTGTCATGCCTTAACCATCCCAGCTTGACTGGACATCTAGGCTATGGAGTACTTTTGACTTTGATACCACTTTGGGAAAGAAAGACTAATTTATTGCCTCTATTTTACAGATGGGGCCAGTAAAGCAGAGTGAGATGCAGTCTCCATAGGGAGTAAGAGCCAGAGCTGGGGGGAACCGAAAACTCCAGCTTGCTAGAATAATTGGGTATGCCTATAGTACTTGTTCCTGATTATCTCTTGCTGTGCAATTTGCATTATCATTTATCCCAGTACAAGGGCAGACAAAATGACATCCTTTTACATTTGACCTGGAGTCATTTCAAGAAGCTCTTGCATCAGTTCCCTCCTTGTGATCCTGGTTTTCCCCAATGGCTTTTTTAATGTCTCAGGGAGCCAAAAGTATCCAAGACCCAGGAACAGGAGAAAGAGGAGAAGAAGAATATTCCATCTGTGCAATCTTGGCTCCTGAGGACAAAAAAGCTTTGGGAAAACACATGACAGTTATGATATCTGATTTTATTCAGGCATCTGCGCAGCTTTGGGACAGGACTTTAAGGCACAACCAGCTTTGACTACCTGGGTATTTACTGGTAATGAAGCCCCTCTGGGGTCTCACATGGGGACCTGAAAAAATGGAGACACCTGAAATCTCTAGTCATTTCTGAGAATCTCAGCCCCACAATTTTTCTGTAGTCACTTCTTCAACCTCGAGGTTTCTGACTGGCTTCTCCCAGTGTATCTAAGGCAGTTCAGGCCTGGGCAGTGGGGCAGGAGAGGAGAACTACCCCCGCCTCCTCAGAACAGACTTGTTTCAGCGGCAGTTTCATTTGGGCGGGTGGAAGGAAGAGAATCTAAGGTAATCAAAGGAGACTGCCCATAACAGTTTGCATTGCTGTGGCAGCTGCTCTTTGAAAGCACTTCCCTATACCTGGAGGGAACTTGATTTCCTTTGGAGAATATGCCTTTCAAGTAGATTAAAAGCTATTTTCATGAGTCGTGGCTGTTTACATGCAAACCTGTCACTCAGCTTAAGAAGTGCCTGCACAGATGCCCAGTGCAACTTATCAATGGCTCCCTCACCCCATCCCCCTCCCCCTTCTTTTTTTGGCTAATTTCCCCTCACAACAAGTCCCATAAAAGGCTTGGGGAAAAGGATATTTCAAAAGGGGTGGTACACCTGAAATTAGACAGCCCAGCAGAGATGCATTTCTGTCTGGCGGCAAAGAAGAGCAGCTAAGGGTAGGACTGCAAGTTGCCTATCTGCACAGATACGCTTACCTGTCTAGATTATATTTTGTAATGGGACCCTCAGGCTTGTGCAGAGCCATATTTTCTTCCAAAGGGCTCCACAGAGACACTTGGATTCACTCCACACAAATCTGTGTGTGGCAGGGCACTAGGCATGTCTGCCACTTTAAGGCCCTGGAGCTAGCAGTCTCCAGGTGCCTAATGAGGGCAGCCATTTTAGGCTCAGGGCTGCCTATATAAAGAAGGCAGTTTGGCTGCTGGGGGACAGGTAACAACACTGCCTGGTCTGAGGGTAGCTGAATTTCATTGGGAGGTAAGGGAGGAGCTGTGGGTGGCCTGGGGTGGGGGCTCCCAGGAAATGCCAGGCCAGTGATCCCCCTGGTGAAAGGTGGGTTGGGGTGCCTTAACCCCTAGCCCTCACCTTAGGGTGGGTCATGTTCCAGTGGAGGTAGTTGTGGGGATCCCCATAGCCCCCAGTGTGAGGGGGGGCAGTGTGTGGAGTCACCAGTGTGAGGGGGGCTCAGCCAGAGAGAGAGCTGAGTCCTGACCCCAGTAAGTACTCCAATGCAGGGAGGCAGAGTTTGGGTTGAATATAACACCGGTAGTAGCACCATGACCTGCTGCTGGCGGGGTGAGAGTCCCCTGTGAGACCCTGAGGCCCCAGTCCTGGTGTGAGGTAACCCCAGCTCCCCACCTCTGTGGAGGAGGACTTGGAGAGGGGGACCTTGGGATAAGAGTATGGGTCATACATCAAGGACTGCCAGACCTTCCCCTGACTGGCCCAGGCTGGGGCTGGGACCAGGACCAGGACCAGGAGGGCAAGGAGCCCCACTGAGAGGGATGCCCAAGAGCCAGGGGCCTGGGGTCCTGACTGGCCTGGAGGTGGGTTGGGGCTAGTGAGAGCCAAAGGTCCCAGAGAGGGTACCACACCCAAAGGGGAACTGATGGCAGGGTGATATGTGGCCCTGTATGACAGCAGCAGTGTCTGCCTGAAGGGAGGAACCCAGGTGGGGTCCTACAGCAGGATTCTGGGCCCTATCGTGGAGGACTGGTGTATATGAGAACATCATGATGTCATCTGTGAAGCTTGGGCTGTGGTATAGGGGAGGAATGGAGCTGCAGATAGTGCCCCCTAGCAGCAGGGCAGAAAATGGGCAGCCTCCTGCCTAATTACATATATTAATTAATCAATTAAGACCAAGGCATGGTGGGTGAGAAAGCAGGCAGTTAGCCCAAGAACAGGTGGGCAGGCCACATGGAGATCGGCCCTGGTAGGCCCCCTGTTACACTGAGGATGAGGTCAAAGCCTTTCATGGTGCACAAAAGCAGAGGTGTAACAATGAGGGTCAATGTCCTTGGTGGCAATGACGGTAGGGAAGGTGGCAAGGGCAGGGCTGGCAACACATCTCCTCTAATCAAGTGCCTATTGCTGGTGTTCTAGTAGCTCATTATGCTACTGCACACAAGGTAGGCAGACGCCAACAAAAACAGCTATTTGTGTGTCTAACATGACATGCATTATTAGTCCATAGCTCATAACCACCCATTGTAAGAATTCACATGCGCAATGGCATATGCCAATTCTGCGCACACGCTGTTTAAAACCTGGGCTCTGAGAATTCATTTCCTGGGTTTCATCCCTCACTTCAGTTGGGAGAGCTGTCCTCTATTTGTGCCATTGCCCAAAAGTGCTTTTATTGCCAGAGGGCCTAAAATACAATTATATACATGCACAGAGCTGCCATCAGGGTGCAGGGGGCTTTGTCACAAGTGCCTGGTTTACAGAGGGATTTTTCTATCAGTCAAATTAATGACCTCACATATCTTTCCTCCACTGCTAGCTATAAGAGGCAGGGAAGAAGACCACATGAGAAAGGGAAGCTGTGTCTCACAGGCATCACCTACTTGCCTAGGAGTTGAAGGATGTGTCTGCTAGCATTTCTTGCACACAGTGGCAGACCCAGAGGTGGTTGCTCTTGCCACTGAATCTTAGAGAGACCTGCTGGAAAGACGAGGGAGAAAATTCTTCTGGATACATTCAATCTCTGGTTTCTCTCCTGGGACAAGGGAGCCACTCTCCTCTCAAAACCTTGCTTAAACCAAACATTGGGCTAACTGAGGATCAATGGGAACCCGTGATGGCAATGCCCAGGCTTTCCCCTTAAACCAGAAAATGATCATTTTGGCCAGAAGGCTTGGATCTTCTCCAGACTCATTAGAGGAATGAGGCAGTACTTGCTTCCAAGCTAAGTTAACAAGAATCTTTCCATTGATTTCAATGGGCTTTGGATCATGGGGGTGAAACTTAAAGTTTTCCCAGCCTACTGTGCAGATAAAAAAAAAAAAAAAAAAATCTAAAGAATCGGCCAAGGTCAAAGCAGGGAAGCAGTCAACAAGGATTTGCTTTGAAAAAATGCTGAACACTTGGAAGAGAGATATTCAGGAAACCACTTACTTTACAAGGCCATATAAAGGAAGAGCAATCATGCACTTTCTTGAGCACCATCTGCTGGCCCCGTATCCGGCAACCAACCATCTACATATCTAGGCTTTGTCCAGCACTCATGACGTGTATGTCCCACAGATCTCAACAGATGACTGAGTCATTTAGAACATTTCTGGATCAGACCTTTGGTCCCTGGTGAGGGAAGAAGGCACCTCACATTGCACTGAAGTTGCTCTCTAATGCCCATGAGGCTACACAACAGGCAACCAAGGGTTGATGAGTGCAAGGTGAGGAAGGAGTAAAATCACTCAAATACCACAATTTCCTGCTAATTCCCTTTGCTGTTCAAAGTAAACAATGTGCTGTTCATGTAAAGTAATTAATCAGGAATTAAACAGAGGGTTGGTTTTGTGGCCAGGAGTAAAGAGGCCCCTGAGGCACTCCAGTAAGCTCTCCTTTTCAGTAAATAATTACTTAACTTAAAATTATTTACTAAATTAAGTAATTCTTGGAGTGCTCTCTCAGAGACATTGAGTCATTCGTCTAGTTTGCTTTGTTACTGCTGTTACATAATAAATTAACTGTGTAATTAGAGATAAGTTTAATGCTAGCACTTTGCAAAAGGTGTTTTTTTGGAAAATCTTAGCATAAGCGTGCTCTTAGAAATGACACACACATACATTGTTATATTGCTGTAGCAGCTAGAAACTGAAGCCAATCAGGACTGCATTGTGCAAGTGGCTGTACACACAGTGAGAGGGAGATCACCTACACTGAAAAACTTACGAGCAAAGAAGGAAAAGGAAAAAGTGTACCCATCCTCCCCCATGTTGTTGTTGGGGGTGGAGGGGTTTAAACAGAAAGGAAACTGAGGTATAGCAAGATAAAGGGACTTAATCCCTTGATCATAAAGGGCATCAGTGGCAGAGCCAGGAACTGAATTCATATCTTCATAGAATGCAAGTTCCAGCCCAGTTTGACTAGAAAGCTAAACACTTCCTCCCTTTTCTCCTGAATTTTCCTCCTCTTCTTTGGGCTCTGTTTCTAGGTGGTGTTAAGATCCTGTGCTAGCCAGTCACTCACTGTGCTGTTTACACAATGCTGCAGAGATTCCTAAGCACTGACAGCCTTTCCACCCCAAAATCACTGGTATCAATCACCTCCACTAAAAGATAGTCTCTGTTATGCTTTTTCTTGGGTTGTTTTCTTACAGAACTGTGTCCCTTTCCCCCAACCTCCATTCATGCACTGAACCTTCCCCATAATCCAAACACAACATCTCTTGAGAGGATACATGGTCCTTCTCCATTTCCATGTATTTTCACCCTGACACCTTCTGCTTTCAATAGGGAAAAAAAAGCTTCACTGTAGCAGAAGAGAGTCTTTTTTCCTGTCATTTCCAATGCAGCTGGAAATCCAGAGGCATCAGAGGTCACAGCAAGAAGCCCCTGTGAATGCTCTACAGCCAGACTGAGGAGGTCCAGGAGGTTCATCTGAGCACCCAAACTTACCAGTCCTTCTCTGAGCCACTCTTCTTCCCCATTGCTATCTGTCACTTCATAAAAACCCATTTCAAGCCCTACTCCAAAAAGGGAGGCTTTGTATTTTCTGGAGAATTTCTCCCAGGCACACTAGGTATAGCAGCAGTTAACAGAGGTCTCTCCCACAGTGTGCTATACCGATCAACCTTGGGTTGATATTCTAATACCATAAGGCATAGCATTCATATTACCAGCTCTGCCTGTTAACTTTTTCTCTGCAAACGTCAGTGTATAACAGGACATGACTTTTCCCATTCTCTTGACTCTCAAGTGAGCCTTTGTTCTAAACTGGTAGCCTGCAGCAGTGGACAAGGGCAGAGGAAACTTTACTGGAATAAAGAGCACACAAAATAGTTGCAATTACAGAAGCAATTACAATGCACTGTGCAAAACTGGGTAACTTCTGATGTTGAAGTGAAGAGTAATTCCACCATTGTCAGCATGTAGTGGGCAAATTCAATACAGGGAAATGCTGGAAGCAACAGATAAAGTTCAGTCACTGGGCTAGGATAACAGTGTTGCCAACTCCCATGTGTTATAAAAGCTCAGACACTTGAAGGCAAAACAGACAACAAGCTGCATTAAATAATAATAGTAATAACATAGTCATGATTCCTGGGACCCACCACATTTTTAAATGCTTGTGGTTGGTGATACTCTGATTCCAGTAAAGAAGGGAAAGCTCTTCTTCCTGCTCATTCTTAAGCAACTGAGATTTTCCTTCTCCTCACACTCACCTCTGATCTATCCATGAAATAATGGCAAAGAGCTGGAAAACAGAGATTTCCCACACAGTTCATAGATTTCATAGACATTAGGGGCTGGAAGGGACCCTGTGAGATCATCGAGTCCAGTCCCCCTGCCAGAGGCAGGAAGTCTGCAGGGTCAAATTATCCCAGCAAGATAAACATCCAAACGCCTTTTGAATGAGTCCAGAGTAGGTGCTTGTATCACCTCTGGGGGGAGTCTGTGCCAGACCTTGGACACTTGGACCATAAAGAAGTTTTTCCTTATATTGAGTCTGAATTGGCCGTCTAGAAGTTTGTGGCCATTAGACCTAGTTATCCCTTGGGGAGCTGTGGTGAACAAGTGCTCTCCCAGATCCCTTATATACTTCTAGGCAGCCACCAAGTCCCCCCTGAGCCTTCTCTTCACCAGGCTGAAGAGTCCCATGTCCCTCAGCCTTTCTTTTTAAGGCTTGCTCTCTTGGCCTTTCATCATATTGGTGGCTCTCCTCTGGACTCTCTCAAGCTTTTCCACATCCCTCCTGAAGTGGGGGGCCCAAAACCGGACGCAGTACTCCAGTTGCAGCCTAAGGCTGACTAAAGTGGGAGGATGACATCCCTGGTTTTGCTTGAGATGCATTGCGTGCCAGAGTTTGGTTTGCTCTGCCAGCCACAGTATCACATTGGTGGCTTATGTTCATCTTGTGGTCAATCAAGACCCCCAAGTCTCTTTTGGTTGTGGTGCTAGTGAGCATAGCACTGACAAGCCTGTAAGTATGATGCTGCTTTTTTCTCCCAAGGAGGAGTACCCTGTATTGAATGCCATCAGGTTTTGGTCTGCCCTCTTTGCAAGCATGTCTAGGTCAGCCTGTATCCTCAGCCTGTCCTCTAGAAGGACCTCCTTCCCCCATAGTTTAGTGTCATCTATGAACTTTGCCAGTCCACATCTGGCGCCCGAATCCAGATAATTAATGAAGATATTGAAGAGTACTGGCCCAAGCACTGAGCCCTAGGGGACTCCACTGGTAACGTTGTGCCATGTTGATTTCTTCCCATCAACTAGTATTCTCTGGGTCTGACTCTGGAGCCATTTCCCCAGCCATGAGATGGTTGAGGCCACAGTTCCCCAGCTTGGTAGTGAAGACATCGTGGGAGACCAAGTCAAAGGCCTTCTTGAAATCCAGATAAATGTCATCAACCTTGTCTCCCTTGTCTAGGCAATGCTTTGCCTGGTCATAGAAGGAGATAAGACTGGTCAGTCAAAATCTTCCAGTAATAAAACCATATTGGCTGGCATTCAGTAGGTTGCCTTCCATTAGCTTATTGCAGATAGATCCCTTGATAATTTTCTCCAAGATCTTTCCAGGGATGGATGTCAGACTAATAGGTCTGTAATCCCCTGGCCCTTCCTCCTCCCTTTCTTGAAGACTGGGACCACACTGGCTTTTTTCAAGTCTTCCGGTATATCCCCCCAAGTGCCACAAGCTTTCAAATATCTTGGCCATAGGGCACACTCTTTTAAGTCTCTTAGATGCAATTTGTCCGGGCCTGTCAAGTCTTAGATGTCAAGTCTCTCGAGGTGTTCTCTCGCTTGATCTAGGTCAATTGTGGGCCTATCTCCTGAGCCCTGGATGCTTTGCATCCTGTCTGACAGTATGACCCCCTTGGGCAGGTGGAAAACTGACGCAAAGTAATTGTTTAGGAAATTGGCCTTTTCTTCAGTGTCAGACGTCAGCTGCCCCATTTGATCTCACAGGGGAATAATGTTGCTTTTGTCCTTCCTCCGACTTCCCAGATATCTGAAGAATGAATTTTTGTTATCCTTGATTCTGGTGACCCTGAGTTCAGTTATTGCTTTGGCTTTTCTGGACCACTCCCTACAGGTACGGGCTAGTGCTGAGGAGTCCTCCTTGGTGATAATTCCAGTTTTCCATCTGATGTAGGCTTCTTTTAAGTTTCAGGAGACCCAGAAGTTCCCTGTTGAGCCAAGGGGGCTTCCCTGTCATCTGACTGCATTTCCTGCAGGACAGGATAGACTTTCCTTGTGCTCTGAGGATTGAATTCTCTAGGAACAACCATTCCTCACGGACTCCCCTTCCTAGGTTGTTTGGCACACCTCTTTGCTAATCGCTTATACTTTTCCAACCAAGGACAGAATAAAACTATCTGGCTCCAATGAGAAGTAATTTTGCACCTACTCTGAGCCAAATCCAAACTATAGTTGCCTGAGATTTTTCAAACAAAAATTATGGTCTTTTCTTAAAGTTTCCCTCAATATAAATTGGTTTTATTTCAATTTTTTCTAATTTGCTAATGAAATTAAAGATGCCCTGCCACTGCTAGATCACCTTTTATTGTTCCAGTTTCTTTCCAGGGGCAAAAGGAGGGAGAAAAGGTAAGGGCAATATTTAAATAAATAAATAAATAAAAGAATGATTTCAAAATTGAAGAATTTATCAATTTTTCATGATGGGTTTTCACAAATAAAGTGTTTGTTTTAGTCACTTTCAGAACAAAAAGTGAAGTTTTGCATGAACTTTTCAGTCAGTGCTATTCTAAATGGTTACCCATAAGCTTTTCATTGCATGGGTCTGCCTATCACCATTTCAGAGTGGAAACTGCAGACCTGAAGTATCATTATGAACATGAGAATAACTCACTGCTAGAAAGTGTCAGGAACCTGTGAAATAGGCATTGGACCTCTATGTAGTTTGCTTCCCAGCTCCACATACCATGCTTTACCCCAGAAGTGAAGATCACATTCATTTTGCATATCCAGAGTAGGAGTCATTGAGCCTTTTGTGCCACATAATCTAGAACACAAAAGTCACAAATTGGTCACAAAGGTCCTCAGGGTATACCTGTGGCTAGACTGGATAGAGACATATGCCTAACTTGACGTGAGTCAATTGGAGCAGGACTCAATCAGAAAACATGCGCTCACTGACACAGGGACTGAATTTGGCCCCATGTTATTGTCAGTCTGCACACTGGGGCAGACAGCACTACATGAAGTCACATTCAGGTATACTTCATAATCACCTCAAAGCCCAGGGACTCCATTTTTTAAAAAGAATATAAGCAGCAAAAAAATTGTTCAAAAACTGGTAGGGGCCACAGAGAAAGGTGGGTATCGCCTAGTTCCAAATGCCTGCTCTATTTAGTCTTTGCTATCACAAACATGTTCAACAAGAATGTGCGAGGGACATACTGTCAGAAGTGGCCACTAATATGAGGTGCCTGCTTTCAGATACCTTGAGCATGAATGATTTTCAGAGATGAACTGCAGCCACTTCTTAGTTCAGCTGGTGAAGGCTCTCAGTAACAGCAGAAGAATTAGGCCTACAAGCCTCAGTGAGGCACCCAAAAATCAAAGCACCCAAATCAAGTATCATTTAAAAACAAAACAAAAAACAAAACCCCAAAAACAGTTTTGGCCCAAGCATGTGCCTAGTTTCATGAACATTATTTATGGAGTCAGCAGATGCTGAGAAGATCCTCTCTGAGAAAATAAACCCTTAGAAAAAACTTGAGCTCTGAAAGTTGCAGTAACTCAGCTGGGAGCATGGTATCCTGAAGATTTCAGCTGTCCTGGTTTATTCCAAAATCCCAGCAGGGTTTCCTGCACCTCTACCTCTGAAACATCTGCTTCTGGCCATGATTATGTTGGGGGGGGGGTGCAGCAGGGACCACAAAACTAGAGTGCTGGTATGAGCAGTAAGGCAGTTTCTGTTTCACATGAAGAACCTAAGCAAGAGCTTGAAGCAGCAGAGCAAGAGCTAGGAACCATTGCTAGAAGGCACTGATTTGTACAGAGTAAGCTCTGCTGCCACTGCCCTCATCAGTGGAAAGGAGAGAACCCAGGAGCTGCACAATACTGTCCTTTCAGGAGCTATACAAAGCAACCTAAAAAGAGTCATCCCCCACATCCTCAATATCTCTGAGGATGTGATTCTTCAAGGCCCATCAAAGAAAATCATCCTTGTTAAATCACAAAAAACTGAAATATGGAAATTCAGGGAGAAAAGTGAATCAAGATGCAGAAAAGTCCTTTCCAGGAACGGGAGTATAAAGGTCTGGAAATTAAGAAACCTGGAGTGATGGGATCTGCCTGGGAACAGATCTCAAGGGCAGCTTTGGAAAATAAGTCATTAGATCCTATACTGATTAGCCTGTCTTGTAAAGGCTTCAAATTAGCTGGAGGAAAAGCAGTTAAATTAAGACTTAAATGCACCCAAATGACTTAAGGGATCTTTAAATAAGATCTAAAATGAGTTTCTCATGATTGCCTCTCTGCATCTTCCCCTCCCTCCATGTTTCCTTCATCCTCAGCTCCTTTCCCTAGCTCTAACTCACCCTGCCCCTCTACAGACCCCAATACAGTTCACCTAGGCCCCCTTCTCTTTCTCTCTTCCCCTGCCCTGGGCCTCTCCTCTCTCTGACTTTCTGAAATTTGTCTTATGCTGTTTGGAAGAAGCATCACCCTGTACTTAACCCGCATCAGTGCTCCTGGTGAAAAAAACCCTGTTGCTTGATGAGCACAGATGATTAAAAGGAGCCAATTATATACTATGCATAATTCAAACAAACAAACCAACCAACCAGGACATGGAAGGAGACAGATTCATGGTGGGGGATAAGTGGATCTGGTGAATCCTGCTCCTCCCCAGATGGTGATTTGAGCTAAACCAGTATTGATGGGAGAATCAATTTTCAAATTCCAGACATCTAGGTCAATGAAAAACGATGGTGTCACCCAGTTGCAGGCCCTAGCTAATGTAAATTGAACAAGCCACTACTTAGAAATTGCCTTCCTTGGGTTGTTTATTCTTTCCTCGCACCCTCATTTTTTTCTTCCAGCTACAGGGAATTCCACGGTAAGGGAGGAGAAGGAGGGGGGCAAGAAATCAATGGGAGTTTTAATTACTAGCCCCAAATTCATCAGAGCCTCCACTGTAATTATTCAGATGCCAGAGCCCCAGAGATCATGAATGCACCAGCAAACCCAGGCATAAGTATAGATTGGATCTAGCAGTGAAACCCAGCTTATTAAAAATCAGGTGATGGTGCCCAGACCACCATTTAGTGGAGATTGGGGTACTACAGACTTATAAAATATGCCATTATTTTATATATATTATAGGGTGTCTTTTCTGTATCTCTCACCCCCTATTATTTACTAGGCCAGCTGCATGCTCTGTAAATGGACTCTTTATTTCAATTTGAGAGTTCGTCAGCTGGCACCAGTTAAGGAGGAAGGATGTGGCATCCTGTCGTGAAAACAGACATGGGGAAATCAGAAGATCCTAGTTCCGTTCTCCTCTGTCACCACCTTGCTGTATGACCTTGAGCCATTCACTCGCATCTCTTCCCACCACCTCCATATCCATATAATAGAGATAACAATGAGAACTTGCTCTTGACATCTCTCCAAGGGAAAGACTGGTCATGCTGTTCTTCCCACTGCCATCCTACTCCTCCATGAGAAGTACCCTCAGCAGTGCTAACATCTCAAAGATAACTAAACTGCAGCTTCAAGTAGGGGAGAAGCATTAGGCTCTGTCAAAAATCACCTGATGTTGTGGATAAGACTTCCCTACTCCTTTCAACTCATCCCTGGGACAGATCCCCCATGGACCTCAAAGCAACCATAAAAGGAAAATGCCTACCCTGGGATAAAGGAACACCAGGAGTTGTAAGCACCACCAAGAACCCAAGCAACAAGTTAGCAGCAACAGACAAAGCAGATGAGAACTGGTGAGAGAAGTGCAGAATCTATGCCAGAGAGAGAGAGAGAGAGCGAGCGAGCGTGCAATTAAAAATCTTCAGAAGAGCTCATGTCCCTATTAGGCAACCAATGAAGGTAGAACCAGATTTTCAAATGCAATATATACGTTGGACATGCTGTTCCTTGTCAAGTCTGGCTGGTGGTGCCACAAAGGGAGGTGCCAAGTACCAAGCCCTTTGGGAAAATCTGCCTGTTTAGGGTTTTGTTTGCTTTTAAAAAAAAATCAAGACAGAGCTCTTCTGGAAAAAAAATGGGAGCCAGCCATGAAAACTAAGCAACGGAATATCTAATTCTGAGCTTTATGAAAGTTTGGCCACCAAGGGCTGTACGTGGTATTCAGGTAGATTAGCAAGAGATGCCTTCATAGTTTCACACATCACAAAACAGAGAGATTGCACAGACCTTGAATACAATATAATGGGGTTTTATTGCAATGTGTAATACATCTTGTTTTCACGCTGCTAATTCGAGCCAGTCCGAACAGAAAAGACTCACTTTGCAAAGTCTAGATCTGACTTCAAATACCAGACACCCTAAAAACTTGTAAGTGCTTAGGTCTGAGCTCTTTGAGATTATAAGCATGAAACATTAACTCTGTGTCTATGCAGCTGAGTTGGTATGACTTACTGTGGTCTTCCATCAGAGCTGTGCAAATCGTTTATTGATCAATGCAGTTTTAGGTTGACCAAAATTATTTGCAAATTTTGTGCAAAATTTAATGAAGAGTTTTGGCCAAAAACACTGAGAAAATAATTAAGGGCCGAAACATCTCATTTTAAGGTTTTTGACACTCAGCATTTTGGATTTCTCATTCTGAAATGACATTTTCCATTTACATTTAAATTTAAGATAAGAGTTAAAGAACCTCAACTGCAAATATTTTTTTAGGCTTTCTGCTCAGCCAGCAAATTGTAAAATAAGTTATTCATGCAGCTCTGTTCTTGGTAAACAAAACCTGTGTGACAGTTGAGCTGTGAGCATGTAAATCGAGGTGGGTCAAGTCAAAAATATGGCAAGACAATCCATTTGTCTGTGTATTTTGCTAGTGATCACAGTATATGAAACAGCAGCTGGATGCCACAGTAAGCAAGTTCTGCTGCCATCTTTTTCTGGAGTAAGAGAGAACATAGATGGCAATAGGCTGAGCCACTTAGTGCCATGGAAAAGTTCTACATAGCCTTTCAATCATCAGGGAAGCTTGGGAGTTATATGGGCTGGCATGTAGCCTGCCAAAATAGTTGGCTGCTCTGAAGAAGATTAGATGTAAGGTTATTAATTGAAAGCCTACCTACAACACTCCCTTCTCCTTTAGCAAGCAGCTCCTTCATGTTCATGTGCATCAGTATTGACTCGGCAATCAATTTGCAAATTCAATGCAGTCAGGCCAACAAAGAGTAATTATATCACCCAGTCACGTGCCCCAGCTAATGCAAATAGAGCAGCTCTCCACTTAGAAATTGCCTTCATATTATTGTCTATTGTGCCCTTTTGTTTCCAGTTCCCAAGAATTCCGAAACAGAAAATCAATGGGCAAAACTGCACAGCCTGTTTATGACAACACATAGTACAAGACAACAAAATAATCTTGTTAGTGAAAGAGGGGAGGACGTCAAGTGGCTGGAGTGAGAGAAAGAGAGACACAGCTCTGGGGATCTGTCCTTGGCTTTGCAAGTCACATGGCCTCTCTCCACTTCAATTTCCCCCTATAGGAATAATAATTACTTAGTCACCTCTATAAAGCATCTTGACAAGCCTGGGTGAAATCGGTCTACGGCACTAACACAGGCCTTACCACCATAGTACCTGAATACCTCACAGTATCCAACACTTTTATCTTCACCCCTGCCCCACTACAAAGCAGGCAAGTTTTACAGAGGGGGAACAAGGGAAAAGAATAGGGGTCAGTGTGATTGCATCTGGGGTTTGCTCTCCATCCTTTCCCGTGAAGCTTGGTTTACTGTCTCAGGCATAGCAAAACCCAGAATTACAGTTCTCCTTCCTTTGCTCGAAGCCTCAGTTTACTCTAACTGTTACTGTCACTAGCCTCTCAGTGGAGGCACCTCTGACACCATCCACAACAAGGGGGGTGAGTTAGGGGGTGAGGCTGAATCATCCCGTTCTACCAAGTTCCCAGGCAGGCCCCTGTCTACCTGTATGTATAAATCCATACAGCTTTTCTCAAACTCCAGCCACGAATTCCCTAGACTCCTTCATACTTTGAGCCAATTGTCTCTTTCTGGGGTTTCCTCTTCCTCTACTACAGAAACGCCACTGGACTCTGGAAGTCTTCAACGTGGCCTCCAACTAGGAAATTCTCTGCTCACCGAGAGCCTTCCAGTTCTGCACCTGTTAGCTGGGCAGCCCCTGCTTCCTTGGCTTCCCAAACCAGGATGCATTCTCCTTCCCTGGCACACTGACTTGATAGTCCCCAGGAGATGGAGTCAGGGGTAGCCAGCAGCTCAAGTCACTAGCAGCTTATTGGTATTCCCAGTTCTCTGCTCCTCAATGTGGGGTTCCTTAACCTCATCAGTCAGGTTACAAAAATGACTAAAGAGAAAGATACTAAGATAGGCCCTTGGTTTCCTTTGGAAGTCTAGCCCTCAGTGACCTGATGCAGGCCACTCAAGAAGACTGTGGCAAAGTGAAGAATTCAGCCCAGCTCTTGTAGCTATTCTGGAATAGCTCCTGCACTTCTGGGCTATTCTTCTTCCCAATGACTGTCAAACTGCAGAGTAGTATCAATGAGTGTTCTCTGCCTTCTGTAATATAGGTCAAAACTAGACAGGTCTTAAGCCCAAAGTTATGCCTCATGACCAAATCAAAAGCCACTGACCTGGAACATCACATACTACTTCTCTTCCCTGCAAAGATTACTCTGCTAACCATCAAAGAAATCAAAGAACATTTCCTGGAAAACTAGAAGTTCACAAATGTTATTTCAGAACACTTTCAAGCAATTTTCCTAGTGTTTGTGGCTCATCATATCTCAGAAACAGCTGTACCTGCAAACTTCAAAGTGCACTTCTCTTGAGTAGAGAGGCCTTTGAGTGTTTTTAATAGAAATCCCTATAGGAAACAGCATGAAATCATAACAGATTAAAAATCTGTTTTTGTGTGAACACAGACGCACAACTTGATTAGTCACTTAAAAAGCGTATGTTCAAGTGCATGACCGTCCTCAGCCTGCTGTCTGTCTCATCAGGAATTAAAGTAATTCTCTTTTCATAGTCATAAAGAAAACAAGGTGTCCAGACAACTGCTGCATGACTCAGCGGAAGGTATTTTCATGCGTGTAACTCTACAAGAAGTAAAAATGCAGGATATATCAATTAGTTTGCCATAGTCTCAGAGGGGCTTTAGAAGGGCAGAGTTAAGGTTGCTTGGGTTCCATATTTGGGTAGTTGCTTATTCTTTTTACCAGCAAAGTAAAATCTTAATGTGAGATTTCCAGCTTTTTAACATTTGGGAGTTAACTGCAGCATTTCTTCAGCCTTTGTTGGCTATAACAAGTGACATTATTTCAGTTCTTAACTCCAGAATGAGAGGCACTTGACTGGGATTTCTTATCTAGCTTGGCCTTTATGCTTTCATGCAGAACATCTAATTTAGAGATGTTTTATATATAAATATGTGCAATACATTATAATGCCAAACTAAGGAGAGGAGGACTTTATACATTTTGCATGAAAGCTCTCATACATTAAGCCATGTAACAGGTGAAGAAGGGTAGAGCAGGTAGAATAACTGTGATACTGTCCTCTAGTGGATACTTATTTACCAGATATACCTGGTTGTAGTGAATTTATCCCCCATATAATCAGCAGAGACCTCTCATAAAAAAACACGTATTAGGATGGGGGGAGGGCAGGGGGTTATTACAGAAGACTTGCTACTGTAGGAGGAGACCTGGGTTCCAATCCTGTCCCCACTCACAAACGGTGATTGTTATGAGCCCAAACTAATCCACAAAGGGCAAACAATCATCATTTCCTCCCTGGATGGACTACTGCCACAGCAGTGACATGTTGGAAAGATTGCTGCTGGAACTGAACGCAGTGGGCTGCAAGCTTGCATACATAGCTTATTAATACAGTACATCTTAATTGCAACTTTGAACATCACTTGCTATTCTGGCCCTGCACCACCAGCTGTACCAATGTACCTCTGCCCTGATCTGAAGAAGCCTTTCTATGCTAGCTTTGATTCTGCCCACACATCTTGAGCCTGGCATGCAGTCCTCCCCATGTGTGCAACTGCAACGTCTACCAAGTGCGGCTTTGTGTTGCCAAATTCAGGATTAGTGAATTTCTTCAACTGTTGATTTAAAGCCATGCATTCCTCTAAGCTGCTTAGGACACTGGTGCCTCAGGGGAGCACCCAGCTTTGAGCTGGAATGACCCAACCTGGGTCAGACTGGCAGGCAGGGAGGAACTAGGATGCAGATGCTACTGTCCCCATAGCCCAAAGCCAGAGCACCACACACACAGGCTGGGTCCAGCCCATGTGCCACAGGTTGTCAGCCCCTGTTCTAAACCACCAGACCACCGTCTAGGCTTTGCCCAGGGCACCCTCCAGCCTTCCTCTCAAAGCTGGTCCACTGGGCTTCCAGGAAGGGAAGATACCAGAGTCTCAGAAGAAGTACACAGATTAAAAGGTAGAAGTGGCTCAGAGAGCTAAATACTGCCCTGGGAGGGAGGAGGCCCTGGCCTGAAGCACCATCCCCAAAGGAGCAAAGCCAGCCCACACTTTTCCTGTTTTATCTAATTAATATTAAAATGCAAAGTGCAGAAAAGCTATTGGGGCCTTGGGTGCACCTTTGTGGCCCTAGTCTAGCCTCCTGTGTATGCTTAGTAGACAAGCACAGGATAGCATAGCTACACAGGCACAGATAGACTCCAAACTGCATACGAAGACCAGACACTGTCATCATGCAGCTACGTATGTCCACAAATTTCATTTTGCCTTTACTGCCTCAGTGGCACTTATGGAAGCAAAAAAGGGGCTGTATTTATAAGTCAGCCCTGACATCAGTCAGGGCTGTTATATACAGGCCTTCAAATGAATAAAATCAATTTAAATTTCTTCAAAAATGTCAGGGATTTGATAATGAAGCATTTCCATTTCAGGAAAAAAAAGATTCTCCCTCATAAACGTATCTTCCCCCTCCTCTGAAAAGTATGTGGCCAAGGAAGGAAAATAGAGGAAGTATCTCCTTTCCTGCAAATGAAAACCTATACTTTCTTTTGGTTTTACTTAAACCAAAACCAAACCAACCACCTTCTACATTTGAGCAAAATTTTCATTTTGTTTCATCAAAACATAGAAATTCTCAAAGCAAATGCAGAAAATTTTCTATAAGTTTTCTTTCCTTGAAGAATAATTTGAACAGTCTTACTGAATGATGTGAAAAAGGCTGGAGACATGGACGTCTTCTAAGCAATAAAAGCATTTCCATCAGCTTCAGCGGGCTTTGAATTGGATGTGATGAGAGATTATGAATCCCTATGCCTAATATTGACAAGAGACATTCATAGTAGACAAGAGACATTTGAAAGAAATGTATTTGATATTATTTTTCCCCATACGAGAGAGAAACGGTTCAAATCTGGACAAGAGGAACATTTCATTGTTTTAAATGTCCCATTTCAGGCATGTCTGTCAAGCTACCAGACTTGACATTAAAGGCACACTCCAGATAAAAATTAAATAGTACAAAATAATTCCTTTCCTGTGCTGCTAATAACAACCTGCATGATTAAAAGCAGAATGGAGTTTTTAAAACTCATTTACTCTTCACCCTTTGATGCTCACTCAGCTTTGACAGTGAAATGAGCTTATTGTATTTCAAGGCCAGGAGCTCATCATTGTAGTACCCAAGCATAACATAAAAAGTTAACACTTTACTATTCTCTTCACCCCCATCTTAGAGACATGGGGAAATTGAGATGGGGAGACACCTCTTGCTCAAGGAAGCTAAGGCAGAACGCCCAGGCCCCCTGACACCCGGCACAGTACTCTAACTACAGAAACATCCTCCCTGTATCCTGAAGAGATCAGACTCACTTGTTCAATCTGAATTTCCCGTGTTGGTGGCAATGTGGCCCAGATTCTCTTGCACTGATACAGCAGAATTTTGTCACATATTTAAGTTCATACACTCTTGGGGGCTGGTAAATAGTCCCAGCACCGCTCTCCTTCATTCTGCTTTCACTAAATTTGTTAAAATTTTTCTAGTCACCCTCTGATTACCACCTCACTTCTTGGCTCTCCCAGAGTATGTCTACACTGCTTCCAGAGAACTCCTGAAATGCATGCTCTTCCTACCCACTACATGTGCCAAACCCAGAAAGGAGGTGGTGAAGCTGCCCTGATAGGACCCTACTCCCAAGCATGTTGGACACAGATTTCAAGGCTGGCAGCCAGGAGCACCTCAGGGGCTCCATAACCTCATATCCAGATTGGGTTTAAAGGTGGGATGGAGGGTGTGCCCTTTGGTAACACTCCCAGAAGCTCTGTGAAGCAGCATGGGGATGCCTGATGACTCCTTGCATGACCGTTTCTGAGAGATTTGGAACAACATTCCCACTGCCTGTCTGGCATGTGTAGGTGAAAGGATTTTGGGGCCAGGGAGGGCCCATCTGCACTATCAAAAGGCACATTCCAATAAGCTCCCAGTCATAGGTGAATTTATTGGTGTCTGCCCAATGCTGTTGTAAAATAAGCATCTTGCATCCAGGTTGGGATCACAGGTGACTCATAGGGGGTGCATGTGCTCCTCCCGATGGGGCTGGTGCCCCCCGATGGCTGACACTGATGCGGTCAGTAGGGCTGGTGCCCCCCCGACAGGGCCGCTGCCATCCACAGCTTCTGCGGGTGTCCCCTCCCTAGATTTAGGAGGCACCAGTCATTCATGGCTGGGATGCAGTGCGCTCGTGGATCAGGCATGCCGTGCTCCATTGCTGTACTCCCTGGCAGTTCCTTGACAGCACAGACATGCCCATGCAGTCTCCTATTCCATGCTCACATAACATCAAGCACAACAGACCCCTGATATGGTTTGGGACTCCAAGTGCTACTGAAATCATTACCTGATGAGCTTTGCTACAAAAGTTCCTCTGCTCAGCTGAGAGTCTAGAATGACGTTCCTCCCATCATCCTTGAGGGAGAAACATACTACTCCCACACAGTCTTTCCCCACAGCCATCCATACAGAACTATCAGTGCCAAGGGAATATAACCTGCTACTGTTACCACCTCCCACCACTCTCTTCCCATGCCTCCGCTTGCAATTTCCTTCTCCCCCTATCCCTTTTTGCAATTCAAGAATGGTATTGCTGGCCCAAACCCCAGGATTTATTTTTAACCTCAATCACGAGCTGCCTGCCTGCTATTAGAGCCATAAGTGATTTTAGATGTATAGACATGGTGCTGGTTTACCTGCTCAGCGACTGCAGCACAGCTGAGACTCACACTGGGTGCTCTTCCAGCACCTGTCCATACGATAAGTGGAACCTCTTCCTTTCCTCTGCTCCCAGTTTCATTCCATCTGTCATGTCACCCCTCCCTCTGCACCCAGTGTTGTGATCTTCATTTTCTTGACACAGTATGAGAGTTCTCCTTCCAGTTTTGTGTCTAGAGTAATTCAAAGATAATTTCTGCTTTGATCCTGGGCCCTCTACCCTGTGCACCACAGAATCAGAATAGGGTTCACGGGGCAATTGCTTGCAGTTTTATATTGTTTTTTTTGGACTGTGAGAGAGCATAAACAAGAGTTACAATATCATCTAGAGTCACACGCTGGGCAAACTCTGCTAAAGCAAAGCTGCCCTGACCTCCAAACCCCCTGCTGTACCACTACTGGGTCCCACTGGAGCTATGTCAATGTAGCTTACTATTTCTTCAATCCTGCCTCAACATCTGTGTCCCCATGTGTACTACAGACATAAGCTTATTTTTGCAGACCTTTTCCCTCCAGCTCTGCCAATGTGCCTCTGTCTTGTTCTAAACCAAAACTCTTCTGACACATCAGTCTTGGCCTGCAACACCCTTCTCTATTACAGGCTTCACTCTCCTGCCCAAATAGAAATGGGATGACATGGTCTCAAAGCAGAATTCCCCTAGACAAATCCATGAGATGTCAGAGGCAGTTTAGAAGCAGTTCCTGGTTTCATGCACTCTAGGGATTATGCTCTTCACTTCGCATGAAGTAGTTCTGTGGCTTGCACATGTCTCAGTTTCTCCATCAAGAGCATCTGCAACTCAGAGGGACTCAGAGATGCCCACCTACTTCAAAAAAATCAGGCACAAATTGATTTGGCAAAATTTACACAGCAAATAAACAGCAAAAGCCTAGATCTCCTGATGGACAGACCCAGGCCTTAATCACCAGGCCTTTAATGAGCAGAGTCACAAAAAATGGGTGAGACCTCAGCAGAAAGCTTTTCAAGCTGCCCAACTCCTTCCCCCCAGACAGTGGAGACAGAGATGAAATGCAGCTTGGATCTAGCCAGAATTGTTCAACTACACAGACTTGTCCAAAGCCATTTGCTTTTGTCTGTGAGAAGCAAGATAAATCCCCATGGTGGGGAATGGAAGAAGCTTAATACCAAGGTGCACTGGAGTGAAGAGTTAGGAGTGGAAGCAATTGCCTTTCTAAGGATGAGATCCTCAGTTGGTACAACTCTGTATAGCTTTACTGAAATCAGTGGTGTGCCACCAAGCTACACTTGGCTAACAAACATTCCCCTCTACTTCAAGAAGCACGTACAGGCCAATTCTGCTCTGGAGCTCAAAGTTGCAAACCAGGGCATCAGGTGAGATACAAACACCAGCTCCCTCCTCTCTTGGTTTCCTGTGACATTAGTATTTTATACCTCTATTGTTGTTGCTTGACCATTAAATACCCCCATTTGGATTGCTGACATACAAATCAACAGGGAAGTGCTCTTGCTGAGTGGATTCACTGGCATTAGAGAGCCTCCAAGCTGCACATTCTTTCAAGATGAAAATGAGTTGAATAAACAGAACAGACAATTTTCTTAAATAGAGCCACGGCAGCCTCCACACTTAAGCTGCATAGAATGAGCATTCAGAAGCTCCTCCTTCCCCCTCCCTTCCTCCTGCTTTGTGCTCATTAAGCACGATTTCTTCTTTAACCTTCTCTCCTGCGCACTGTAGCATTTAAGCTCTTGGAGAGAAGTCAGGGAAGCACGAACTACTGGTAAATCTGTTATTTAGCAAAGAAATTCAAATGATACTGCAGACTCAGCTGGGTTGATAGTTCCCTGCATCTCCTCCTCCTGTCCCAAACCACTGAAACCCTTACTAACTCTTGAGTACCTTTCCTGTCATTTGGCTCTCCTCATGGCTGCAATGTACCCCCCCCATTCATACACAGCCTCTTTCATCTGAGCTCCTGTATCCAACACGTTCTTAAAACCTAATCCAAAACCAATGGAATGGACACCTACTGACTTCTCAACAGGCTTTGAGCTCTTAAACCTTTGGCTTGGTCTGCACTACAGTTTGCCAACATAGCTATGGGCCCAAAAAAGATCATACACATCCTAGCCAAAGTAGCCATACTGGTGAAACTCCCAGTCTCCACACAGCTATGTTGACAGAAGAAGGCTCTTCCTGGGTCAGCAGCTGTCATTTGGGGAGGTGGTGTAATTATACTAGCAGAAAAAACCCTTTGGTCTACAAGCTTTGCATCTCTAGGAGAAGGCTCTGCTGACAAGCCCTTTATCTCTTTTGAGAAACCAAACTGTTTCTCTCTCCATTGGGTCAACTAGGAAGAATCCCATTTGACCATTCCAAGAACCGTTTGACCCCAGTACTCTTTCCTGCTATGGCAGGGGGTCGGACTAGATGATCTGCTCAGATTCCTTCCGACCCTAGAAACTATGAAACCTGTTCAAGGCTGTTTAAGGCAAAGCTATTATACAGGAAAAAGAAAAAGGAAAGAAATATATATATTTTTTTCTTTTCTTTTTCTTGTGTAATAGCTGTGTGCGTGTATGTAATTTTTTTAACAGCCCCCCACCCCATGGAAAACATTGCTAGCACCGGCACAAGCTTATGCTCAGAGTAACGCAGAATTATCTACAGCACAGCAGAAAAAGTCTTGTCCCATCTATCTAGCAAGCAACTTGAATGGCTGCAATCATTGTAGCAGCTGAAGGCTGCCTAAGTGTTTAAACAGAAATAATAATTTATTTCCCTTTCTTCTTTCACAGGCTGTAGGAGAAACAGTTTGATTAGGATTTGTGTGTGTGCACAAGAGAGGGAGGGTGACCTAGTTGAAGGAAAGCCAAGGTAAAGACACAAGTGTAGCATTTGGTTTTGGACACAGCAAGGCCTTCAACCTTGCTGGATTGAATTCCACTTCTGTTGAAATTTTGCTCCTTTACAAAGCTCTCCCTGCTGGTTGTCACTGTGCTGTATGGTGGAAGGCCACAGCAGCGCAGCAAGCCCCCTCTCAGGTAACCAGTTTTAAACCATGAATGTATCAGTGCAGAGACTCAGAACTAGATTCTGTGCTCCATACTGAACCAATACAGAGGAGAGTGATGCAGTCAGGCTGAGTTGCATTACTATAAAAATAGATTGCTGCACATTGGACCAGGTCATGGCTTCATTCTTAGGTCTTGAGGGGAGGGGGGTTTGAAGTCCAAATTAATTTGCGAATTAATTTCCTATAACCAATCTGAATCTTATAAACCGCTGAATCTCAAATCCTAAAATCTGTACACATATTCTGTAGTATCAATTTTTATTTTTTAACTCAGAAGGCATCTAAGCAGATGCCCCATAACTCCTGCTCAAATGCACTACAATGAGAACTGCCAGATCCTGTGAATGTGCAGGACAGGCCACATGTGCACCTGATAGTATGCTGCAGTACTTTCCCACAATCAGCTGGAGTATGCACAAGATCTTTTAATATCACTGAATACAGTCAACAGGTTTGAGCCCAGCTTTCGTTAACATGTTCGTTGTCTGGTCCCTCCATGGCAAGAGAAAACAAAGTGCATTTGGAGACAAAGAATTGGGCCAAATTTGTCCCCAAGAATCTCACTGAAGGCAATACACCAACTCTTGGGGTGAACTTGCCATGGTGAGTAGACACATAATGAAAAGAACTCAAACATGCTGCCTATAAAGGGAATAAAAATCATGAAGATCACCCAGCCTAAATGTCACATTTGTGATGGTCTGGAGACAGGGTGTTGGAGTTGTCTCCTTACATTGGGAGAAAAATCACAAGGAGCTCCAGATCCATTTAACTGATCCAGGTGGGGTAGAAATACCAGAGCCTCAGTGAACAGTGGCTTTAGTCAGTAACAAAGGTCAAAGCCAGGCAAGACAGGGTTGTGTTATGACAGGATCACTGAGCCTTTGAAGAGAGTCTGACGCTGTGTTCCTGTAATGGCATGGATGCATTCTATGATCTTTAGAAAGCCAAGGATAATTACATTCCTGCCCCCCCCCTTTTTTTTTTAAAGTCAAGCATCAGCTCCTTCCACAAGCCCAGATATTTTCATGGCCATCTTGAGGCAGGCAAGCCTGACTGTCAGGGGAGTTGGAACACCTACTGAAGTCAATGGGAGTTGGGCTTTGCTTTAATTATCAGTCATGCACCATATGCTCTAGAACACAGCTGAGAGGAATTTGTGCTTATTATACCTTGACAAGAAGGCCTGCTCCACAAATGTACCACCAGAGAAAGAGCAACAATGTTGAAGAAACTCACTTAGCCTTACCTGCCTTCCAGATAAATACAGGACAGGCTGCATTCGCCAAGGACTTAAATTAAGCTGATAAAATACAGGAAGGAAGGAAGGAAGGAAGGAAAGCAAACTCACACTTTCCATTTTAATATCTACAGCTTCTCAGCACTGGAAAATGTTAAGATAATAACTGCTATGCATTTAAAAATACATGTCAACACCTAGATGAAAACTGTGAAGTCCTTTGTTAAGACAGTTCTGCTCCCTTCTCCTCTCTATCCCCTGGCCATAGGTCCTTGGATCTCCAGGAGCACAACTCCACCCATCTACAACAGGAAGTCCCTGTATGGCTATATTGCGTTAGGTAACATTGCAATGAAACATGGGAACTGTGAGGGCTAGAAACTTCTTTCTGCTTCAGGGTTTTTAACTCACTATTCTTGAGGATGTTGAAGCTAAGAATGAAGCCTAGGAATACACCAAAAAACCTCTGAGACTTGTTGCAGAAATTGCAAGAGTTGGCCACAAAGCTACCTCCTGTCTGAAGCTCCACTGACCCATTCCTCCTTTACCTTCCCCATCTGCCCCTCCCTCTCACACACTTCCATGACTTCCTCCATGAGTTTTTCCCTGCATGGAGTTCAATGGAAGCTGCAAGGCGGTCAGGTGCCACAATAACAAAAGCCATAGAAGATGATGAACCACAATGCTGACTGTACAGTGGTAACCAGTGTTTGTGCCAATCCCTTCTTTTAGTGGACCAGCTTTTATATCTTCTGGTTGTTATCATTTTATAAACTCATAAACATTTTTATAAGCCTTACCCTAAGGCTTTGACAAGAATTGTCAGAATTTAGCCATAGCAATGAAGCAATCCTTAGAGCACAGCATCCCATTTGCAGAACTCTTGCCTGTAGAGTACTGTTGCAGGGCACCTAGGGGTGCCTGTGCCTTTAAGAGCAGAAGCCGCTTAGCAAAAGAGCCTGGCAGGCCACACAGAGCCCCACAGCTGCGGGTTGCCGGAGTAACAGGCTAACAAAGCAATTGGCTGGCACCTGCAGGTGGTCAGCTAACTGGAAGGAGTCAGAGCCCGGGACACATATAAGCTCAGGGCTGAGGCTGGCCTGAGGTCTTTCTCTTTGGCAACTGCAAGAAGGTGCTCCTGCTCAAAAGAGTGGTCCAGTGCATCTGGCTGCCTGCTTTGCTACCTCCAAATGCAGTTGGAGTCTAGGCCCTCACAAGGGAGCCAGAGATAAAAGGGGCTGGTATTCTAAGGGGGAGGGGGAAGTTGGCCCTCTTAAAGGGGCAGAGTGCTGCCTTTATTATTAATGTTATGTTGTAGCCCAGGGGATTAGGTTTGTGTTATTGTTTGAACCGGTAGTTGCAGGGGGTCAGAGAGCCCAGTGCCAGGGTGGCACAAGTTGCAGGGGGCTGGAGATGGGGCGACTGCCCCAGGCCCCACGGTTTGAGGGGTCTTGCAGAGCTGGGCAGAGCAGTGTGGCGACTCTGCGCTGCCACCAGCTTCACCTCCGGCCACTTGGCATCCCCCACCAACTTCCTTGCTTCTGGGGGCAGGACCCTGCACAGGCTGATTTGCCCTGAGCCCCACTCCCTGCTCAGGTCATCTCTGGCCAGAGAGCCCAGTGCCAGGGGAACGCAAGCTGCAGGGGGCCGGAGAGCCCAGTAATACGAGGAGTTTGTGGGCTAATGCCTCAAAGCTAGGCCCAACACAGTGGGTCTAGGCTAGAAGGCCTCGCTATATCAAAGGGGCGGGGTCCGAGTAGGCCAAGGCCCCAGCAGAGCATAACAGAAATATAACACCTGTGAGGCATGGGGCATGGTAAAGGGGTGGCTGGAGCCATGCAGTTGGCCCATAAGGCCTAAGGTATCTCATGCAGCACCGTACTGAAGAGAGGCCTGGCAACGGGCCTACAGATCAGAGAGCTTGAGTAAGGTTCAGTGAACCAAGACAAAGTGAAGGCTTGTGGGCAGCCTTCCGAGTTATTTTTTCATCAAAGACGTGGCAGCTAAGGTAAGAGGGCACCCTAAGGGCAGAGCTTGCACCGTCACAGAGCCACCAGGGGCATCATGGCCACCCCTGGGGATCTCACTCTGTGACAAGTACCAGCAGCTAGACACCTCCTTCTAGCATGTGATGTAGTTTCATAGTTTCATAGTAGCTAGAGTCGGAAGGGACCTAGGTAGATCATCTAGTC